>NC_071112.1:5592500-6792500 GCF_024256425.1 Clarias gariepinus | reverse complement strand
TGACACTAGCTGTGAGTGATATACTGGTGAAAACTTTCCCACATATTTGGACTGAGACAGGATTGAATCCCAGGGTAGTAACACCTTCTGACGTAAAGGGAATTATTGAAACAGTGGTCGATGTCTTAGTTAGAGGAAAAGCTAAGGAAAATTATGTCCATGCCTGTCCTAGAGGTACCTCGAGCTTCTCGAAAAAGCCTCACTCTGGTCCTGCAGGGTGCAGCTCCCGTAGTGCTGGTGACTCAGAATGAACCTTCCAAACAGCTGGCTGATGTTTACAGCTGCACTAAGGAGATCACATGCCAGCTTGAGACATTAAACTTTTATGAAGAGCAGTGCATGTCTATCTTTAAAAAAAAAAAAACATAGTTTGTCAGCTATTTTAAATCTTAGTCTTAGTCCCAGGATAAATGCCCCTGTTAGATTTTATTTAGTTAATCTTATCTTTTTTTTAATTTAGTCAAGTTTTAGACTAAAAGTCTGGAAATTTTTATCTAATTTTAGTCAAAGGAACCTTTAAGTAATTTAGTCTAATTTAAAACAGTGGCGGGGAGCATACGCCGAATCGATTCCTCTTCCCTCGGATAGTAGTGCCTGTGCATGTGGCCTTGATGAAGTATTTTTGAGAGTGGTTTAACACACAGCATTCGTGTGCGTAATTTCGCAATTCGTCCGTGAAACAGACTGAATGGCCATATTTTTGTAAATTCAAATCAATAGGAGTGGTATGGACAATAAAGTGTTCTGATTTTTTTTTTTTAAATATCAATTGAACACTTTTACTGTTGTAAGGATTGCTCCTATGTGTCACAATCATTTGCTAACCTATTAGCTTAATGTGTCTAAAAATGGTTGAACTATGAAATCAAATCAAATAAAATACATCACAACATAATTATGTTAACATGTGGAAACGTAATTATCACAAAGAGGCTGTAAAACTGGGTAATTTTTATGGTATGCACTAATACGTCTCTTCAGGTTTGTAGTATTTTTTCAGCGATTGTTGCCCACACTGCTTTCCCTCCAATATTACTACACATCTCCTTTTTTCTCCTGTTCAATATAAAAGAAAATGGGCCAAATATCATCTTAATTACTCGTTTTATTGGCTTGAGTAATACTGCTGTAATGATGAAGAGTTAAAGATGACTGAGCTTGTAACATCCCGTCACTGTGCGTGCAAACTACTCCTGATATACCACGCGCCGTGACCCGGGAAATACTGCCATAATGAACACTGCATCACAGCGGATTGTGACGGAAATTATGCGTTGACAAAAATAAAAACAGCTGTTGTATTAGATTTTATGTTTTTAACTCACATTTTAGTCTTACCTTTTTTTGTCAGCTATATTGCACGATTGCGGTTCGTTGATATTCGTGACGTCTTGTCCTTGCCTCGTCTTAGGCACAGGAAAAAGGTAGTCAACAGGTATTTTTCATCATTATTTTTGTTTATGAAATGAACACTAGTCTAAAGGAAAAATGTATATTGCTTTTAGTGCAAAAATGACAGAAAAATTAGCTTTATCACAAGTGGCTCTGCTGTGGGGCATTGGTCCGGGTTCACTTACATTTGCATTTAGCAGACGCCCTTATCCAGAACGACTTACAATTTTATCTCATTATACATCTGAGCAGTTGAGGGTTAAGGGCCTTGCTCAAGGGCCCAACAGTGGCAACTTGGTAGTTGTGGGGTTTGAACCTGGGATCTTCCGAACCATAGTCCAATGCCTTAACCACTGAGCTACCCCTGGCTTCTCATCCAATGCTCAATCTCCAGCCACTGGATGCATTGTTGGTCCCAAGCCCAGTTAAAACGAGAGGGTTCCGTTAGAAAGGGCCTCTGGCACAAAACCTGTGCCAAGTTGTGTGTGTATCAGATGGTCCGCTGTGGCGGCCCCTTGACCAAAAGACTAACATCGCTGAAAGACTAACAACAACAACAAGTAGCTCTGAGATGTTCCTTGATAAAGATGCTTTGGTAGTTAGTAACATTCTACTAGAAAAATCAGTCCCAGACCTTTTAGATAATCCAGTAACCACATTATATGACTCTAGGCCTTATAGAAGCTCATTTGTGTAAAAGGATGGCACTATGGATTATGCTGTGGTTATGATTCTAAAGCAGTTTTATGTGATAATGTAACTAATAGATAGTGGTCGGATGCTCTCGTTGGCTTTGCTAAATGACTGTGTCAAGATTGGAAAAGATCGGTCCAGAACATATTGAAGAGAAAAGGGATAAGCTGGTTATTGACCTGTGCACAGAAGATGTTTTGAACAAAACTGTTTACTTGTACAGGAATGCACTGACAGGCAAAACTCCATCCACAGATACCAACATACTGACACCAGCTCAATTTCAGACTAAGTTATCTCGCTGTGTAAAGGAGATCATCTTTCAGAAGCTGGAGTCCTGTCTTTATTAATGGCAAAATGGCAGATTTCTCAGAAGGTCATTTCTAAGATATTTCTTGTGAGATTTGGTGTTCTGTTAGCAGAAAAGTGCAGCAGTTTGCAAGCTTTCAGCTAGCTTTGAGAAGTGGCTCATCTTCAGTGAGCCCATTAGTGAGGGCACAGAAGCATTCAGGTCATGGCAGCTTATTCTCTCCTTTGGGTTTTTCACTGAGATGCAGAAAAAGCTGAAGAATTTCTTTTTTTCCCCCTGTTTGTTTTTGGAAGATCTTGAGAAACCGGATTTCTTAAGAAGTCAGAGAAAGATGATGATGATGATTCTAATTTTTGGCATAGATGATAGCAGTGTTCATGAAATAACAGATAAAAGCAAGGTTCCATTCAAGAGAGAAAATCTCACACTGCAGTATGTTACATGAGCAAGTGCACATTTCAACAAATCTAACAAATCAAACCTAGCCAGACATTGTGGCAGAACTGTTCCTCAGATTCCCTTCTTGAGATGCCAAGACTGAAGACAACGCTGTACATCTTATCCCCATGCTCCTGAGCTTGTTTACACTTTTGCAGAGGAGTCCATGAAGTGCTTACTTCACTATGTGCTGACAAAAAGCCCCAAGCACTCACATCAGACAGAGTCTAATCAAGAAGCTACCTGCGGTACTCCTGCAGTCATTTCAGGCTCTGGTGCAGAACACAAAGCAGATAAAAACATATTGGACAGATCAGCTGGGCCTCCATCTCCAGCATCACGGGGAAATCTTACCATTAGCAATCAGCAGAATCCCTCCAGGTGTTGTTCCCCTCTTTCTATTTTCTTCTTTAAAAGAAGAGAGACATGAGTTTGACATTATTCTGGAGAAAAAGCCACCTGTGATCAGCTGTGGCTGTAAGGTAAGAAGAGTTTTCCCTCTAAACTTTCTCTTTTATCTTTCACTCATCTGTACAGTAGCTTTAAAAATGCAAAACAAACTTTAACCAACAGAAATCACAACAACATCATCTCAACGCAGAACAGCATTAATTTAAAACACAACATTAACTTGAAACACAAAAACATTAACTCTAAACACATAATTAAACCGAAACACAACAATAACTCGTAACACAACATTAAATGAAAACACAACATTAACTTGAAACACAACATTAACTCAAAATGCATCAATAACTCCAAAAACAGTAATGTAAAACACAACATTGCCTTAAACACAACATTAAATTGAACCACAACATTATCTCAAAACACTACATTAAATTGAAACACTACATTAACTCAAAAAACAACATTATGTTTAAACACAACACTAACAATTATAAAATTAACAATTAAACATCAACAAAATGAACTTAAAACACAACATTAACAAAACACTAAGTCAAATTACATTGCCTAACCACAGCACCTTAAACACATAACCATAAAAAAACACCACATTAACTTGTATTTAATTGGACGCAGGACATGACTCTTACAGTAAAAACAAATGAAACGAATTTTTCAGTCTGTTATTATAAAAGCCTAAAGAAAAAAACCTACTGAGTTATTTTCTTTTGTTCCAAACAGTGAAATGTTTTCCCCTTACTGTGGGGAAAAAATTAGTGTGTTGTGCATTTTAGGGCCACTGGATTTCTGCTGACCACAAAAAAGTACAATGTTGATAATTCAGGACAGAGTTTATGCACATTTCACAACTTATTTATTATTGCAAAGGCCAGTTTCTACAACTTGAAAACTCCTATTGATATCCTTTTATAAATCATTTATAAAAATTAAACAATAGCTGCACAGATTTTCTGACCACAGCAATCAGTCCACTTGTTCCATTTAGGAAGACCTTCACAGGAGTAAGTCTAAAACACTGCAATAAAATGCTGAAGTAAATTTTTTTTCCTTCAAATGCATAGTGACCTCCTTCATACCAGAGAAAAGTCATTCACGTACAAATAATAACACGGTCACAGCAGGTGGCGAAATTCCCGCTTTACAAACTACACATCACTGTTGTTAGATGATGCAACACCATGCAGAAATGTAGTGGACCTTCTGATTAATAATCCACTGAGATACCCCTGGCCATAATTACAGAATGTGTGTATTCATACTAAACCTTTAAAACTGGTTTAAAAAAGAAAAAAAAACTTTTTATATTTATCAACTCCAACATCCTCTCACTGTGTTATAATAAAAATCCTATAAAATCCAAGCGAATCACTCTTGCTTGTAAGGATTGAAATGGATTCAATTTGTCTAGCTATTCCTTAAGCATTATTGCTATTGCTAGCGACACACAAAGGTCTATCACCACAAATGGCTGCCCTATACTCTCCCTGTCAGCCTTCAAACGTGGGATGAAGGGCGTTGGAGACAGAGGGAAAGTGATGGATTTGCTGCATGGACTTCATGATGACACTGTCTGCGGGGAATGGAATGAGGTCCATGAGCAAATATTCACCTCTGCGCTTCCGCATACTTTGGATGAGCCATTAGGGACATGGCCGAGTCCTTCAAGGGGATAAAGGCATTTAATAAAACATAGCAAAGACAGAAGAAGGGGATGTGGAAAAGAGTTCACGGCCCCAGGCTGTAATTCATTTCTCTCCGCAAGCAGTGAACCGGTGGACAATCCCATCAAGACCACGGGACACGTCTTAGAAAGGACCGTTTCTCGAACCTCGATTTTTGCTTGCTCTGTGCAGTTAACATGCCTGTCAGGATTTCTCGCACGGGGTGCGCATGTATGCGCAAAATGTTTCAACAGACAGCTCGTTTAGACATGAGAGATGGAGACTGTTAAAGGAGAAAGAGTCAGGGATCAGTCATGGGTAGAGGGGTGTGTTTTCAAGGATGCATGTAACATGCTAACATCACACACACCCTGGTTTGTTGGATTTTAAAATAAATGTAAATTGAATCCTAACATAATACTACAGCTCTATTTAACGCTAGGACAATGAGTATTTATGTTTGTTTAAGCGCAATTTCTTGCTTAAGCTTCTTCTTAGAAAATCACACATCTATAAGAAAATATACTTGAACTAGAGGACACTTTAATCAGTCATCATAGCGATGTCAAAACTGCCCAGGCGCTTATAATATCGTCCACAGCACGTGTTTAAATGGAATTGGAACAGACCATGGAAGTAGATCTGCAGCTAAACCCTAAACAGTATTGGATTTAAACTCTATAGCGTCCGTGTGTACAACAAGTCTAAGCGTCCTACCGACACTGCAACCGAGTCTAAGGAATAAAGAAGTGAAAAGCCCACAAAGGAAAGAGAATAATGGGGGGAAATGTGTCATTTAGTAAAGCCAGACTCAGGAAAAGGTCGAACTATACAAGCTATAGTGTCTGGAAGAGAACACACAACATGCATTTGCCCAGTCGATTCTCTGCCCACACAGAACAACAAACTGCTGTATGTATATGGCTTAAGACAGACAGCGGCACAGGATGTGTGTGTGTGTGTGTGTGTGTGAGTGAGTGTGTGTGTCTGAGTGAGAGTATTACCCAAATATTTCATCATATAGTCTCTGTATTTGAGGCTCCTCTTAGCACTGATTAAAACCTGCTACCCGCTCTTGTCTTTGATAGTAAGGTTTGACCATATGACCAAAGTCTCTCTCTCTCTCCTTCCCTCTCTCTCTCTCTCTCTCTCTCTCTCGCTCTCTTGCTCTCTTCATTATTTTCTGTTACTTTTCTCTTTTCTTATTCCCACTTTCTTTCCTGTCTGTGTATTCAGGCCACATTTTCTACTCCCCTCCCTCTCCCCTAGGTCACCAACTGTTAGGAATATATAAAATCGATATAAAAAAGTTTCTAAAAGAAAAACAAAAAATAAGAAGAGAATTAATTGGATAAAAAAGTGATTACAATGATCATATAAATAGACAATGCAAGGAAACAGAAAAATATATTATGCATATCAAAACTAATGTAAAAAAAAAAAAAAAAATATATATATATATATATATATATATATTGCTCTCAATGTGCCTTTCTTCCCCTTATATCTAACATTTCTCTCAATTTTCCTACAATATATTCATGATCACAATCTGTCTCTCTCTCTCTCCCTCTCTCTCAGTTCATTTCAGTTCAGTGCTTTATTGACAAAAATGTAAAAAAAATTACATAGTTGTCAAAGCAATTATAGAGTGTAGATCACATGGTAAATAACATTTACCACCATATATAAACATTATAAACATATTAAATAATAAAGAAAAACAAGGATTTCTCTCTATATCTTGTACACCTCATAATGTGAACACTATTTTTAAAATGCACATTTTATTTTATTTTTACTTACATTATAAAATAGGCAAATTAATAATCATTCCATAACCCTAAATGCAAAGCACGACCCTCATCACATGACCTGTCATACGGTCCACATCCCCAAACACAGGACTTCTTCTCACCCTCTGTGTATCATTATTCTGCTTTTAACTCCCCTCCGCTTGGGTATCTATTCCATGCCTGACCTGGACCTGTCAAAATTTTGAATTAGCTTTACTCCTTAAGAAATGTCTGCATCGTGTGTTTCTAAAAACCCCATGCATTCTTCCAATTTGTATGTCTAAGATGGTTCTTTGATGCTTTTCCTGACCACTCACTTTTTAACTCATGACTGCAAATAAGATTAAAAAAAATAAATCCTGGGAGGCCGGCATTTCAGATGTGAAGCAGGCAGTCTGATTATTCAACAAACCGAGAAAACCTTAATTGTATCCAAGCACTGGTATAACACCGGGATAAGTGCATTAGTGTAGCAGGGGATTATATAGTCAAATGAAGGTAGTTAGTACTCTCATAACAGCTACATCCCTAATTATGCATAATTGTTTGGCTTAATATAATTTTCACTGATGAGTTTTTATGAATGGGAAACAAAGTTAAGATCCAAAAATTTTTAACATGTTTGTTTCTGTTACAAAGTTAGACAATGGAACATGGGGTTCTATGGGGGTTGATTTACTTTTGGAGCCTACTGGTCACTTGAGGAACTGCACGTTTTTCACACTTCCGCATATTATTTTCACCCCTTTGGTGGCATGCAGAAGCAAAAGTACAAAAACTGCGTTACAGTCCAAAAACATGTGGCCTTGACTGTATAATTTTATACAGGTTGCAATCAGAAACCTCTGTAGCACCTAGATGACAAAGACTTGATTTGTGAGTAGCTGAGTTTATTAGTGACCTCAGCAAAGCAGTTCCAGCTTTTAATTTGCCCACACATACACACACACACACACACACACACACACACTGAAATATGAAAATGAAGAGGAATTAATCAGCAAATTCAAATACATAAAGTTCAAATGTTTCATCAAGTCATCTTCTTCTTTTTCTTTGTCTTTCGGCTGTTCCCTTTCAGGGGTCGCCACAGCGAATCATCTGCCTCCATCTAACCCTATCCTCTGCATCCTCTTCTCTCACACCAACTAACTTCATGTCCTCTCTCACTGCATCCATAAATCTCCTCTTTGGTCTTTCTCTAGACCTCCTGCCTGGCAGATCCAACCTCAGCATCCTTCTACCGATATATTCACAATCTCTCCTCTGAACATGCCCAAACCACCTCAATCTGGCCTCTCTGACTTTATCTCCAAAACATCTAACGTGGGTTGTCCCTCTGATAAACTCATTCTTAATCCTATCCATCCTTGTCACTCCCAAAGAATACCTCAACATCTTCAGCTCTGCTACCTCCAACTCTGCCTCCTGTCTTTTCTTCAGCGCCACTGTCTCTAAGCCGTAGAGCATCGCTGGTCTCACCACCTGGTCCTGTACACCTTTCCTTTCATTCTCGCTGATACTCTTTTATCGCACAACACACCTGACACTTTTCTCCACCCATTCCAACCTGCCTGTACCCGCCTCTTCACCTCCTTTCCACACTCTCCGTTGCTCTGGACCGTTGACCCCAAGTACTTAAAATCCTGCACCTTCTTTACCTCTGCTCCCTGTAGCCTCACTGATCCTCCTGGGTCACTCTCATTTACACACATGTATTCCGTCTTGCTGCGGCTAACCTTCATTCCTCTGCTTTCCAGAGCATACCTCCACCTCTCCCAATTTTCCTCCACCTGTTCCCAGCTCTCGCTACAGAGCACAATGTCATCTGCAAACATCATAGTCCATGGGGACTCTTGTCTTACCTCATCTGTCATCCTGTCCATCACCAGAGCAAACAAAAAGGGGCTTAGAGCTGATCCTTGATGCAGACCCACCTCCACCTTAAACTCTTCTGTCACACCTACAGCACATCTTACCACTGTCTTACAGCTCTCATACATGTCCTGCACCACTCTAACATACTTCTCTGCCACTCCAGACTTCCTCATACAATACCACAGCTCCTCTCTTGGCACCCTGTCATACGCTTTCTCTAAATTTAAAAAGACACAATGCAACTCCCTGTTACCTTCTCTGTACTTCTCCGCCAGCATCCTCAAAGCAAATACTGCATCTGATGTACTCTTTCTAGGCATAAAACCATATTGCTGCTCACAAATGCTCACCTCTGCCCTTAACCTAGCTTCCACTACTCTTTCCCACAGCTTCATTGTCTGGCTCATTAGCTTTATACCTTTATAATTGCCACAGCTTTGCACATCTCCCTTGTTCTTAAAAATTGTCACCAATACACTTTTCCTCCATTCCTCTGGAATCCTCTCACTCTCCAAGATCTTGTTAAACAAACTTGTCAGAAACTCTACTGCCACCTCTCCTAAGCACTTCCATACCTCCACAGGTATGTCATCAGGACCAACAGCCTTTCCACTCTTCATCCTCTTCAACGCCCTTCTCACCTCACTTCTACCAATATTTGCTACTTCCTGTTCCACAACAGTCACCTCTTCTACTCTTTGTTCTCTTTCGTTTTCCTCATTCATCAACTCCTTAAAATACTCCTTCCATCTTCCCATCACGCTCCTGGCATCTGTCAGTACATTTCCATCTCTATCTTTAATCACTCTAACCTGCTGCACATCCTTCCCATCTCTATCTCTCTGCCTTGCCAACCTGTACAGATCCCCCTCTCCCTCCTTACTGTCTAGCCTAGCATACAAGTCCTCATATGCTCTTTGTTTGGCCTTTGCCACCTCTACCTTCACCTTACTCTGCATCTCCCTGTACTCCTGTCTACTCTCTTCAGTCCTCTCAGTGTCCCACTTCTTCTTAGCTAGCCTCTTTCCCTGTATACACTCCTGGACTTCCTCATTCCACCACCAAGTCTCCTTGTCCACTTTCCCCTTACCTGATGATACACCAAGTACCCTCCTACCTGTCTCCCTGATCACATTGGCTGTAGTTGTCCAGTCAACTGAAAGCACCTCCTGACCACCCATAGCCTGTCTCAACTCCTCCCTGAAGACTACACAACATTCTTCCTTTCTCAGCTTCCACCACTTTGTCCTCTGCTCTGCCTTTGTCTTCTTCGCCTTCCTCACCACCAGGGTTATTTTACACACGACCATTCTGTGTTGTCTGGCTACACTCTCCCCTACCAACACTTTGCAGTCACTGATCTCTTTCAGGTTACAACGTCGACACAAGATGTAGTCAACCTGAGTGCTTCTGCCTCCACTCTTATATGTCACCCTATGTTCCTGCCTCTTCTGGAAGAAAGTATTTACCACTGCCATTTCCATCCTCATTGCAAAGTCCACCACCATCTGTCCTTCTACATTCCTGTCCTGCAAACCAAACCTGCCCATCACATTTTCATCACCTCTGTTCCCTTCCCCAACATGTCCATTGAAGTCTGCACCAATCACCACTCTCTCCCCTCTGGGGATGCTCTGCATCACTTCATCTAACTCACTCCAGAATTTCTTCTTCTCTTTTAACTCACATCCTACCTGTGGGGCATAACCACTAACAACACTGAACATTATCCCTTCAATTTCCAGCTTCAGACTCATCACCCTATCTGATACTCTCTTCACCTCTAGAACATTCCTTACAAACTCCTCTTTTAGGATAACTCCTACTCCATTTCTTTTCCTATCCACACAATGGTAAAACAATTTGAATCCTGATCCTAAGCTTCTAGCCTTGCTACCTTTCCACCTGGTCTCCTGTACACACAGTATATCCACCTTTCTTCTCTGCATCATATCAACTAACTCTCTTCCCTTCCCTGTCATGGTCCCAACATTCAAAGTCCCCACTATCACTCCTAAACTCTTGCCTTTCCTCTTCTCTCTCTGCTTACGAACACGCCTTCCTCCTCTCCTAGAGGGTCTGGGGTTGTTTTGCTGCTTCAGGACCTGGAAGGCTTGCTGTGATAGATGGAACCATGAATTCTTCTATCTACCAAAAAGTCCTGAAGGTCCGGCCATCGGTTCGTCAACTCAAGCTGAAGCGATCTTGGGTGCTGCAGCAGGACAATGACCCAAAACACACCAGCAAATCCACCTCTGAATGGCTGAAGAAAAACAAAATGAAGACTTTGGAGTGGCCTAGTCAAAGTCCTGACCTGAATCCTATTGAGATGTTGTGGCATGACCTTAAAAAGGCGGTTCATGCTAGAAAACCCTCAAATAAAGCTGAATTACAACAATTCTGCAAAGATGAGTGGGCCAAAATTCCTCCAGAGCGCTGTAAAAGACTCGTTGCAAGTTATCGCAAACGCTTGATTGCAGTTATTGCTGCTAAGGGTGGTCCAACCAGTTATTAGGTTCAGGGGGCAATTACTTTTTCACACAGGGCCATGTAGGTTTGGATTTTTTTTCTCCCTAAATAATAAAACCCATTATTTAAAAACTGCATTTTGTGTTTACTTGTGTTATCTCTGACTAATAGTTAAATGTGTTTGATGATCAGAAACATTTTGTGTGACAAACATGCAAAAGAATAAGAAATCAGGAAGGGGGCAAATAGTTTTTCACACCACTGTATATATATATACAGTGCTCAGCATAAATGAGTACACCCCGAAGAAAATCTTTAGTTTCCTTTTAGAATCAACATTTTCTATGAGATACTATACTACAAAATACTCCCACAAATGTGGGCCATTGATTGCAAACATGATTTGTTAATTTGCACAAACAAAAAAAAAAAGGGATTTTCCTAACAAATTCATTCAAACCCATGTTGCAAAAATGAGTACACCTCAGTTATAGTCTTAGGAGAAAAGCCATACTTAAGACTACAAAATTCTAATTAACAGGCATTCAACCACAGGTGAGTCTAATGATTAATTTAAGAGGTGTCCAGCAGACAGGTGACTATAAAAGGGCATTACTTAAAAAAAGAAAAAGCCCTTCCCATTTCATGCTGTTAGCAATGACTTCACATGGAAGAGATATGTCACAAAAAGAAATCATTTCTTTACACAAAAAGGTACAAAGGAGGGCTACAAAAAGATCAGCAAAGCTTTACATATCAGTTAAAATACTGTAGCAAAAGTGATACAAAAATTTAAGAAAGATTGAAATGCAACTATTAAAGGAAAACATATAACAAGGGTCTCATGTTGTCCTGCCATATGTTATTAAAAAATATTCAATTTTTATTTATATAGTACTTTTAACAATGGCCATTGTCTTAAAGCAGCTTCACAAAATTGAAATGAATTTCAATTTGAAAAAATGTTCATAAAAAAATAAATTGTGTATGTGTGAGAAAAATGTGTCTAGATAAAAATGAGATGAATGCATGATGATTGAAATGTCTCTGATGAGCAAGCCAAGGGTGACGGCAACAGTGGCAAGGAAAAACTTCCTGAGATGGCAATTGGAAGAAACCTTGAAAGAAACCAGACTCAACAGGGAACACATCCTTATTTGGGTGATAACATTTAGAGGTGATATGACATCATGTGTGTTATGCAGCTGAAAGTTCAATATAACAGAAATTCTTTAAATTAACATGAAGTCCAGTTCAGCATAGGGACGAGTCAGTAGGTGCAGAGGGCAGATGGGGACAGGATCACTGGAAGCACAGAAGCAGCATGTGTAGCTCCAACGCAGAATCCTCACAGGGTTCGGCCTTTGTCTACTGAAGCTGGCACAATCTCCAGATGCCTCTGGATATATAACATTAATTCAATTCAATTTTATTTGTATAGCGCTTTTAGCAATTTTCATTGCCGCAAAGCAGCTTTACACAGTCAAAAGAATTATTTAAGTTTGTATGAAATTTGAATTTGTATGAATTAAAATGGTCAGTTTGTCCCTGGTGAGCAAGCCGAGGGCGACAGTGGCAAGGAAAAACTCCCTGAGATAGTAGTTGGAAGAAACCTTGAGAGGAACCAGACTCAACGGGGAACCCATCCGCATCTGGGTGAAACAGAAAGCAGTAAATGATCTGCATTTATACAGTGTGTAGGGTGGGAGGCAGTTCAGCTATAATAGCTGATGTTAATTGATGTTAATATGGAGTCCAGGTAGTTATTGAAGACCCAGGTAGACTTGTAAGAAGTTCCAGTCCTGAACTATCGAACTGTCAAGTCCCCAGAGAAACAGTTGCCAACACCAGTCAAGGCCAGAACCATTTTCTAGGTAGAGAGAATCATCCCCAGACACCAGACGCATCCCAGAGAGACACACGGGGCATCCATGTGACGAGATCTTCAGCCAGAAGCGGGGCACCAGGATGGGTCAGACAGGTCCGGAGGGCAGAGGGAGTCTGGATCACTGGCAGCTCAGGAACGACATGTGTAGCTCGACAGAGAGAGAGAAAGAGTGAAAGGGGGAGACAGGAGGAGAGAGGAAAGAGAAAGGGGGGGGAGAGAAGAAGAGGAGAGATGGCAGTTAGATATGGTACATTAGTATATAGATGTTATGAAAATAAATTAAAAGAAAGTAAAACCATTTTTTTCCAGCCTCAGTTGAGTTTTCTAGGACAGTTAGCTTGCTTGGTAATCTTATCTGACAATCACGATCAAGTGAAACAAATAGCATCTAACATGCCAAAAAACAAAAGTGTACACTTTGTCCACAAGCTATATTCATGGTAACAGATGTTTCAAGCGATACGATCAAAAGTGATATGTACAGGAGCAGATGTTACAAGTGACACAAGCACTTGTTAGTGAAAAACAAGGAATGCTATCTCAGCAGAAAGCCATGATTTGCCATTTGCACATGTGGTTTATTCTTTAAGTTATTCTTTGAGTCGGCTTACAGTTTTACAAATATGATTTATTCATTCACTCATTCTCTATAGCACTTATCCTGTACAGGGTTGTGGTTGCCCTGGAGAGCTAATACATTGCAGAGTGCACTCTCTCTCTCTCTCTCTCTCTCTCTCTCTCTCACACACACACACACACACACACACACACACACACACACACACATTTATGTAGTACGGCCAATTTAGGAACGTCAATAAACTATGGGAGGAGTGCTTGGAAGAAACCCACCAAACACATGCAAACACCACGCACACACCTGAGGCAGGACTCGAATCCTTAACCCTGGAGGTTCAAGATGGCATAGTCGCAGAGGCAAGATGTTGGTTCCCAAACTCATCTTTATTTAAAGTAAAACAAAACAAAACCAAAAGCACCTTTCTACGAGCCCTAGTAAACTTTAATCACTTACTTTGACAAACATATTCACTCAACAACTAATACACACACAACAAAAGCTATTTATACTGAACTTAATTACCTCCCTCGGTTCAGGTGGATGCTTCCTTTACCTGACCGAGGTGCATTCTGGGACTTGTTAACCCTTACAGTACACATAGATGTATATACAGCATGTATATATAAACAGTATATGATTGCACACTTTACCCGGTGTATACTGAATATATGTAAAATAATGTGAAACTGTCCAGAGGTTACTAGTGCAATACTGAGGAAAAAACACAAGATATATAAAACGGAACTACAGTGAAATTAATTTAGTTGCAGTGCAACCTTAATGTGCAGTTTTGTGTGGCATTGTGACAACAGTGCAAATAGGAGTAACTGCGCAAAAAAACTTAGTAATTGTGCAAAAAAAAAAAAGAGCATGAAAGTGGCAATAAAACTGAATCTGTGCTTAATGATGCAGACCATGAAGCCAACAGATGAGAGGGTTATGCGTGTAGCACCGTGAAGGCACTAGTAGTACTAGTGTGGATTGTAGCTCATCTGTAATGAAATAAAAACACATTAGGTAAAATATTTGATATCTTCATTAGAAGTTCTGTAAAGTAATTACGTTTACCATGTATGACATCATCCCACGCTTAAACAGCATTTGCCCTTTTTAAGAAGCTAGCTGTAGTGTGCTAGTCAGCTTAGGGGTTTTAACACTATTAAACTTGGCTGTGGTTTTAATTCTGTTTGGATTTGCATTGGACTACGGTTCGGAAGATCCCAGGTTCAAACCCCGCAACCACCAAGTTTCCACTGTTGGGCCCTTGGGCAAGGCCCTTAACCCTCAACTGCTTGGATGTGTAATGAGATAAAAATTACTGTCAATTATGTGGACCCAATTTTTCTGAATGTTAAGAATAAATAAACAATAAACAAGAAAAGTGTTTGTAAAGGTTTTAGTCAGTTAAGCTTTTAAACTACATTACTCTAACTACTCTTAAATTCTGTCCAATTATAATTTGCTTTGGATAAAATAATCTCCTGATTGAACAAATAAACCAACCAATGATTGAATGAATGAATGAATATAAATGCCACTTTTTTATTAGATTAGATTAGATTAGATTTAATTGTCTATGAAACTTTATATACAAACAGGTGCAAAATTGTTTAGGTCAGCACAAGCCACTGCCTCACCACTCCTTGGCGAATATTAGGTGGTAAACTGGGTTGACATTTGTTGACACGAATAGACAGATCAAACTGTACACTGTACATCTGTTTCACCCCTATCACTGAACCTTTGTGCCCTGGAAATGGGGCTCAGTCATCCTGGAAGAGACCACGTCCATTAGGGACAACTGGACTAGCTAAGACGTTTTCTTTGGACTTTTAAAATCTTTACTTTGTACACAGTATAAGATTATAACAATTTAATCTTGGCCAAATTCTATAATATATATGCACACACACACACACACTACACAGTACACATACTGTATACGCCTCCCCCACACACATTTATTCGTATTAAATTTAATTAAATGTAGTTTAAATTAAAGAAATCGGAACAGACTGTGACAGTCTGCAAAGTGCTTAAAGATAAAATTTTTATATATATATATATATATTTTTTTTATGTCACAGCCTCAGCAGCAACTTCATTTTTCCTTTTGTCTGTTCCAACCACTCAGCATACAGCATCACCAGTATACTAATCGCCGGCCTGATTATCTGTCATCATCTGCACTGGTTTCTCACTGGTTCATGCCTTATGTTAAATATGATTTATGCCTGAATAATTCATAGTTCACTGTGTGCCTTAACAAATAAAAAGCATTCCTCTGAAACTGGTCATGTACGGGGACTGGACTAAAAATAGCTTGTTGAAAAGTCCTTCAGCAATTCTAGAAAACTTTCCTTAAGGATACATTAAAATACAAGAAAGAGTTAATTTTGTAATAAAGGTGAGATTTTTGTTCATGATGTGTATTTCAATTAAGCAGACCTTATTAAAGATATTTTAGTGAACGTACATTATAGATGATGTCCAAGTTGTTGTTTTTTTGTGTCTTTTTTGGAGGGGCGGGGGTGAACTTACACTATAAATGGTAGACTAGATAGATAGATTTTTTTTTTTTTTTTTTACTATTTTATTGTAAAATTACAATATGGCACCTCAAGTTAACCCACAATCAGTAGTCTACTCTACTAAAACAATAAAGCAAGTCAGCCTATTGGAGAAAATGTCTTGCCGATGTTGAAGTTTAGTGACAGGATACTGTGGCAGAAACCAGTAATTGTATCACTTGTGAAATGAAGAACTGGAAAATACACATAACTGAATGCAAAAAAGACAAAATCAAAGGAGTACCAAATATTTATTGTGGACATTTACAATTCTATCAATTTTAAATATCTATACAAGAAGGGCTACTTTTTATAAATTATTTAATTATAATGCATATGACGACTAAACGCCATTCGACAAAGTCCAAAAGGTGTGCTGGAGCAAGGGAAAAAATGCAGCATAAACAGTCCTTGATTCACCTCAATCAGTGCAGCTTGATTACCTGGGCATCAGAGGAACTGACTGATTTTAGGAATCAAAGATTTCCAGAAGAGCTTTTTGTGTAGATTTTTAGCTTACCGTTTACCAAGCATTAAAACATTAATCCATGAAAAGAAGATCTCAGATAGGTCATAGCAAATCATCTCCACATGAACAAGAATTTAGAAAGCGTTGCTCTTTGGATGTGGTTCCATTCATCTTTACACAATTCCCGCCAAGGTGACAGGGTCAGCAGTGGAGATTGTGGAACAGACTCACGAGCAGGCCGGTGGGGAGGATGATGCTGAGGATGCTGGGCAGCACCACTGCATTTGAAGAGGAAGTTGTGCTGTTTTTAGTAGTAGGAGCAATAGTAGTAGTAGTAGCATTAGTAGCAGTAGTGGTAGTAGTAGGAGCAGCAGTAGTAGTAGTAGTAGGAGCAGTAGTAGTAGTAGTAGTAGGAGCAGTAGTAGTAGTAGTAGGAGCAGTAGTAGTAGTAGTAGTAGGAGCAGTGTTAGTAGTAGTAGTAGTAGGAGCAGTAGTAGTAGTAGGAGCAGTAGTAGTAGTAGGAGCAGTGTTAGTAGTAGTAGTAGGAGCAGTAGTAGTAGTAGGAGCAGTAGTAGTAGTAGGAGCAGTGTTAGTAGTAGTAGTAGGAGCAGTAGTAGTAGTAGGAGCAGTAGTAGTAGTAGGAGCAGTAGTAGTAGTAGTAGGAGCAGTAGTAGTAGTAGGAGGAGCAGTGTTAGTAGTAGTAGGAGGAGCAGTAGTAGTAGTAGTAGGAGCAGTAGTAGTAGTAGTAGGAGGAGCAGTAGTAGTAGTAGGAGCAGTAGTAGTAGTAGGAGCAGTGTTAGTAGTAGTAGTAGGAGCAGTAGTAGTAGTAGGAGCAGTAGTAGTAGTAGGAGCAGTAGTAGTAGTAGGAGGAGCAGTAGTAGTAGTAGTAGGAGCAGTAGTAGTAGTAGTAGGAGCAGTAGTAGTAGTAGGAGGAGCAGTAGTAGTAGTAGTAGGAGCAGTAGTAGTAGTAGTAGGAGGAGCAGTAGTAGTAGTAGGAGCAGTAGTAGTAGTAGGAGCAGTGTTAGTAGTAGTAGTAGGAGCAGTAGTAGTAGTAGGAGCAGTAGTAGTAGTAGGAGCAGTAGTAGTAGTAGGAGCAGTAGTAGTAGTAGTAGCAGTAGTAGTAGTAGGAGGAGTGTTAGTAGTAGTAGTAGGAGCAGTAGTAGTAGTAGTAGGAGCAGTAGTAGTAGTAGTAGTAGGAGCAGTAGTAGTAGTAGGAGGAGCAGTAGTAGTAGTAGTAGGAGCAGTAGTAGTAGTAGGAGGAGCAGTAGTAGTAGTAGGAGCAGTAGTAGTAGTAGTAGGAGCAGTAGTAGTAGTAGGAGGAGCAGTAGTAGTAGTAGTAGGAGGAGTAGTAGTAGTAGGAGCAGTAGTAGTAGTAGTATCAGCGGCAGTAACCTGTGGGGGTGGAGGGGAAGACCCAGATTAATAATGTTAAGTCATATTTTTCATAACCACTGTTGAGACGAACCATTGTAAAATAAAGATTAGGACTCAGCATAGAGATTCATAAAAGAAGTGTTTTTGTAAAAACCTAATAATAATTTAGTAGGAATATTTAGGAATATTTAAAACAAATGAATATCTCACACCAAAAACACTAAACTCCAAATTAATAATTAAATCTAAACAATTATTTTAATGATATAATACATCTTACACTAAATCATTACCCTCTTCATTCTAATTTCTTTTTAAATTTCTCAATTCTTAAATGGTATTAGTCTATATAAAAAGTATAAGGTCTGAGCTCAGATGGTTTAAGAAAAATCTGCTTAAAAATAAAAAATATTTTCAAATTAATAAATAAAATAATAAAAACAAGTGCACATTAGAGCGTGTGTGTGTGTGTGTGTGTATGCATCTGCTCTAGAATTTCTACATCACACCTTTAAAAAACACAGTTTTACATTATCATAAACCTAGTCTACATAGGAGTATGTGTATGAGTGTGTTACACACCTGTGTTGAGAGAAGCATGACAGCCAGCACCATGCACACCGCTGCAACTTTAATCATGATGAAAGTTCCTGTGTTCTCACACACACACAGACACACCTGAAGATCCTCACCAAACAGAGCTGAGCTTACTGTGTAGCGGATACGTGCAAGGAGGCTTTATAAAGCACCACATTGACATTATGCATACATCATGCAGGGGTGTTTCTCTCATCCCCTCCAAACACACACACACACACAAACATTTGCAAATAACACATTAGTTATTTTTTTCATTAATATTTACATTTCAATTAATATCTGTATATTAAGTTATAAATAGATTTGGATAAAACTAGTTGCCTTGGTAACGCTAGGCTGTTAAAGTAACAACAGAAATGAGCAGTAAATATCTGAGACAGGCTGTGCTAAGACATGCTGTCAGTGTAATGTAAAAACTGCAGATTTCAGGAAAATGCTTTGATAAATGATTTTTGGAGTCAATGGAAAACCAACAGACCCAACAGTCATGATTGGATGCACCTGATACTGTGTAATTTAATCATTAATTGAAATGGGACGAGTTCAAAATAATAGCAATGTGGAGTTCAATTGAAGAGGTAAATTATTCTGTGAAAAACAGGTGTCAAACAAGTTTCCCTTATTTAAGGATAAATGCAGAAAAGATTGTCCTGTGCATTTCCCTCTGAAAATCAGAGTAAAACAGGTCGTTTTAGACATTTTTCAGAACAACAGTGTACTTTAATTCAAAAGTTGATTAGAAATGGAAAAAACATACAAAGAAGTGCAAAAAATGATAGTCTGCTTTGCTAAAATGCTTCAAATCAAATGCTTTAAAATGGAGATTAAAACCAAAAAGATGTGAAAGAAAACGGAAAGCTATTTGAATGGATCGAAGAAAAACGAAATTGGCAAAGACTCAGCCAATGATCAGTTCCAGCATGGTCAAAGAACACCTAAAGTTACCTGTGAGTGCTGTTACTATTAAAAGACGGCTATGTAAAGCCAAGCTATCAGCAAGAAGTTGAAAAAAAGACGTGCTGAAGAGGTTACAGTTCGCCAAAGATCACACTGACTGGCCTAAAGAGAAATGGCGCAATATTTTGTGGACTGATGAAAGCAAGATTGTCCTTTTTGGGTCTAGAGGCCGCAGACAGTTTGTCAGGCGACCTCCAAACACTCAATTCAAGCCACAGTACTCTATAAAGACAGTGAAGCATGAAGGCACAAGCATCATGATATGGGGATGCTTCTCGTACTATGGTGTTGGGCCTATTTATTACATTTCAGGGATCATGGGTCAATTTGAGTACATCGGAACACTTAAAGAGGTCATGTTGCCTTATGCCGAAGAGGAAATGCCCTTGAAATGGGTGTTTCAACAACACAATGACCCCAGACACACCAGTAAGCGAGCAGCATCTTGGTCCCAGACCAACGAGATTGACGTTATGGCGTGGCCAGCCCAATCCCCAGACCCTAATACAATAAAAAAAAGTTGTGGCCTGATAAAACTTTTTAAAAATGCTGTTTATGAGGCAAAACCAAAAAATGCAAAAGAATTGTGGCTTGTGGTACATTTGTCACAGATGTGAAGCAGTTCTCAGAAAGCATGGGTTTACAACTAAATATTAGTTCAGAGATGCACAAGAAAGATTAAACTTTAAAAGATTAAAGATTAAAATTTTTGTTTAAACTGTAAATTCATCACTTTATTTACTAATATTTGTTTTTCTTCACTTTCTGTAAACTAATAATCCATTTAGCACATTTTTCTTCATGTTGTGATTCAGATCAGAACGTGCAGGGGGTCCAATGCATTTGTGTGATTTAAATGAAAAGTTAAAATGAAAAGTAGCTTTACTCACTTTTTTCAACACACTGCTATTATTTTGAACGCAACTGTACTGTATATGTGACAAGAACATTTTTATTTGAATTTTGAGTTTGAAGACTATTCAGAAAGATTCTTATTTATTTATGTATTAATTGATTGATTTAGGAGTTATTTACTCATTTCTTTATGCTATTAATGCATTTCTTCTGAAATGTAAAAACAGTGTGTAGCCCAGAGGCTTATAGAGCATCTCTTTTCATCCTGAAACATACAGCACATTCATGTGCTGACCTATGAATGTTATCTGTCTAATCAAATATCCGGCTTATTATTTACATGTGTACAGTAAGGTTCTTCTTCTTTGTCTTTTGGCTGTTCCCTTTCAGGGGTCGCCACAGCGAATCATTTGCCTCCATCTAACCCTATCCTCTGCATCCTCTTCTCTCACACCAACTAACTTCATGTCCTCTCTCACTGCATCAGTAAGGTTCTGGCTATGAATTAGCACCACAGGGAAGCAGCAGTGCATAATCCTACAGTTTCATCAAGATAACAGACTGGAAATATCACAATTATGCAATGGCTAGCAGTCTTTTACAAGTCAAATAGATTCCCTGGAATTTTTTAGTGCAAAGTGTTTTACATATACTGTACATGTGTATGTGGTTATGATGAAAATGTATTTGGTAAATAATTAGGTAATACAGTATACTGTATTATGAAATATGTTGACATTGTATTCTCACTGATATACATCAGCTGCTGTTTTTGTAGCTCTGCTCCTGAAACTATTCTGCATTTGTTTTGGACTAGTTATTTAACAGAAAATACTTGACTTATAGATATTCTTGTGTTTTTTTTTCAGATTTGTTACCAGAGTCTTATTTTTCCTTTAAAAATATTCTTTTGGGTTTCCTTAACTACAAGAAGCAGTTTTTCTTTCATTGCTACAGTATATCCTATCTTTCCATTTTAGGTCTTGAATATAGTCGTATAAACATTTCACTGCATATCATACAGTGTATGGTTGTGTATGTGACAAGAAATTTTTATTTGAATTTTGAGTATGTTGATTTATTGTACTGCGATGGATTGACACCCTGTCCAGGGTGTAACCCGCCTCGTGCCCTAAGCCTCAAATAGGCTCCAGGTCCCCGCGACCTTAAATACAGGATAGAGCGGTATAGATGATGAGTGAGTGAGTGAGTGAGTGAGTGATTTACTGTATAATTTTAATTATATTTATTTTCACAATTTGAAGTCAGAAGTTTAAATGTACTTTAGGCAGTTAACTAGAAACTCTTTTTTTTTTTTTTTTACAATTTCTGACATTCCTTGTTTTAGCTCACTTAGGATTACTTATTCTTTTATGAATGTAGAATGTCTTTCATAATGTTATAATAGCAGAAAGAAAAAAATATTTCAGCTTTTTTTTAACGATATTTCCAGTCCAGTCAGAACTTTATAATTCTTAAACTTCACTAAGTTTATACTACATACCCTTAGTAAGTATAGTAGTAACTGAGTCAGATTTATAGGCTTCCTTTATTGGATTGAATTGGTTTTCATTTGTCACTCCAATACTTCAACTTTATTGTCCTTAAGTCACTTTGCCCCAATGTTGGAACTAGGTTATTGTTCATTTGAATCAGAGTCAGAATCAGAATTTTATATATATATATATATATATATATATATATATATATATATGTATATATATATACTGGAGCTTACTGGTGCATGTGGGGAGTGAAAGCTGGCCCCTTCCAATCCAATAGAAGTACTAGTGTAACTCAAACGGCTAAAAAGGTTCACTATAGAAACTATGATAGAAAGAAGTCAGGACACACGGTGCCAAAAGGTGGACTTACTCACTATTAGGCAGGTGGTCATAATGTTATGGCTGATCAGTGTGTATATAGTAGTTCAGACAGAGGAGCGTGCTTATGAAGCTGTATATAGACAAATGTATTCAGAAATCATTTGTAGGAACATTTACATAATAATGTGTTATTCAAGATCATCCTGTTCATGTAACACATACTGTACAGTAAGCTGATTCGCTATTCTAAACCTCAACTGACCAACTATTTTAATCCTATTCATCCTATTATTCCTTTAATCCTCTTAAACAAATCCTTCAATTCAGACAAATAAAAAAAATTCATTAGTTGATTAAGATTAAACACCATTAAGTCATCATTAAATTATCATTTTATTGATTAATTTCTTGGTAATCTTTGCATTTTATGTTTTGAGTCTTGTGAGTGTGGCTAAATGTTAATGTCCCATTAGGCTACTTGTTTTAAACAATAACTATATAGAGTACAGTAATAAATGATGAACAAAGAAGACACGCTATTATGTGCAGTTTAGTTCAGACTTGCTATATATATAATTGTATATATAATAATATATATAATTTAAAAAGTTTTTTGCCGTTTGGTCTCTGTAGATGAATGGATGTGAAAAGAAAACTGGAATCAAGTCAAGACTTTAATTTTTATTTTAAGGGGTTTGAAGACCGTCTTATGAAGGAGCTCAGGGAGATCCACAGGTCACAGAGTTATTAGACAGGTATCTACTCTGTGGAGCTAGTCAATGACAGTTTTTATGACTGGCATATCAATTTGAGGATGGTTGATAAAGATAACAGGTCTGGAAAAAAAAGAAGGGGCTGACTGTATTATGCTCAACTTCTCTTATCAAGACAACTTCCGCTTAGATCCTCCATGTGCATGGGTAGTGTTTCCTGTACTTTCTAGAGGTTATGTTC
This sequence comes from Clarias gariepinus, assembly GCF_024256425.1. Lineage (NCBI taxonomy): Eukaryota > Metazoa > Chordata > Actinopteri > Siluriformes > Clariidae > Clarias > Clarias gariepinus. The sequence continues at coordinate 6,769,355 of NC_071112.1, read as the reverse complement.
CTGGAGGAGGGGCCCTGTGTACGAAACAGGGCTGGAGCAATGCCTATTTCAAAGAGTCTGTCATAATGCAAATCAATGCCACCCTAGTCACTCATGTCTGCTCTTATCTCATGCTATTTTCAGTTGGCTACTGGGAAACAAGGGATGTATGAGAGGCACAAAGCGTGTGTAATGCGTGTCTTTTAGAGGTTAGAAGTTATTTTTAGAGGCCACCATATTCTTCTTGAACAAAACATGGCCTTGTTGGAACACCCGAATGGCCTAACAATGTTTTTGAATTTGATTCCTTTGCTCTTCTTTCAATGCAAGTTAACATGGCTGTCGCATCAGACCTTTGGCAGGGATTTATAGAACTTGCAGGGTAAGGCATTGGACTATGGTTCGGAAGGTCCCAGGTTCAAATCCCATGACCACCAAGTTGTACCTCTTGGTCTCTTGAGCAAGGCCCCCTAACCCTAAACTATATAATAAGATAAAAATGTAAGTTGCTCTAGATGAGGGTGTCTACCAAATGCCTAAATGTAAACTCAAAATGAATTAAAATTTATTATGAAAAAAACGATGGTTATTGTACTGAAAAGCTACAAAACCAGGACTTTTCTGTACCGTTACGCCATACCTAAAATTACAAGGCAAACAAACCATAACAAATAATATATTCTGCAATTTGTATGTATATTCTACTTGAAAATAATATTTTTCCACTTCATATCTTTTAATATATGTTTAATAATATAATAATGTATGTAATGTACATATAATGTATGTTTAATGTTTAATTTTGAATGTTTTTTTCTCATGACAAGCAATTCTCACTGATATACTGTACATCAGCTGCTGTTTCTGTAGCTCTGCTCCTGAAACAATTCTGCATTTGTTTTGGACTTGTTATTAAACAAAAAACACTTGAAAAATACTTATAGATATTTTAGTTTTTATCCAGATTTGTTCCCCTAGTCTTGTTTTTCGTTTAGAACTGTTCCTTTGGGTTTCCTTAACCACAAGAAGCAGTTTTTCTTTTATTGCTATCCTATCTTTTCGTTTTGAATATAGTCATATAAGCATTTCACTGAAAGATTTTTATTTATTTATTTATTTATTTATTGATGGATCGATTAGGAGTTATTTATTTATTTATTTATTTTTCTAAGATTTATTTATGCTATTAATACATTTCCTCAGAAATGTAAAAACAGTGTGTAGCCCAGAGGTGCTGACCTATGAATGTTATCTGTCTTATCAAATATCTGGCTTATTATTTACATGTGTACAGTAAGGTTCTGGCTATGAATTAGCACCACAGGGAAGCATCAGCGCATAATCCTACAGTTTCATCAAGATAACAGACTGAAAATATCACAATTATGTAATGGCTAGCAGTCTTTTACAAGTCAAATAGATTCCCTGGAAGTTTTTAGTGCAAAGTGTTTTACATATACTGTACATGTGTATGTGGTTATGATGAAAATGTATTTGGTAAATAATTAGGTAATATATTACTAAATATATAGATTTACTGTATAATGTTAATTATATTTATATTGATAATTTGAAATCAGAAGTTTAAATGTACTTTAGGCAGTTAACTAGAAACCCATTTTTTCACAATTTCTGACATTCCTTGTTTTAGCTCATTTAGGATTACTACTCCTTTATAAATGTAGAATGTCTTTTTTAATGTTATAATAGCAGAATATTTTAGCTTTTTTTTATGATATTTCCAGTCCCAGTCAGAAGTTTACATACATTGAATTGGATTTTATTGGTCACTCCATTACTTCAACTTTATTGTCCTTAAGCCACATTGCCCCAATGTTGAAACTAGGTTATTGTTCATTTGAATCAGAGTCAGAATAATATATTGAAGCGTTTTTACGCCAAGAAGAATGCTGGAGAGACGAGTGAGCTTATTTGCTACCCAATGCAATGGCTGGGAGTACTTTATTAAGCACACAGCATGTAAGGCATGAGCAGCACCTTTACTCAGGAGCCTACATCCAATTCAGCACTAGCTTGAACTCGAGCACATTTCACACGTCACACACACCCCTCACACACAACAGGGCCTAAGCCACTAAACAGTACACCTTTCCCCAACATGGTGAACACACACCGACATCCCCGCAAGGCATGCTGGTCGTCAGCCGCCGCCCCGCCCACGCCACACTGCCCCCACCCGAGCTGTGACCGTCCCTGGTCACCATGACGAACTCCGTTTCGGAGGCGTGGAGGCGGTCGGCGCTGGCGGTGGGAACGCCGGCGTCCTTTGGCAGGTGAGGGGTGAACGCGAATGTAGTCCTGAAGCGGTCCGGCCTCCAGAGTTCGATGGTTCCCCGGCGTGCGGCCGGTGGGGCAAAACTCGTGCCCGCCCTGCCAATCGCACCCGGTCGATGACATCGGAGAGCCGAGCTGGCTGTGAGTGTCCACGCCCATTCGCCCCATAGGTGCCCCCACCCAAAAGTCTTGCAGCGGTGCCCGCGAGCGCTGGGTGGGGCCCTTCTGCCTGGCGATGAGCGGTTCACAGTTCCACAACCCGTGGGAAACAGTGGAGCCGGTGTCCACGAGCGCCCGCAGTAAGACGCCGTCCGGCACACAGTCGATGTAAAGCCCCGCGGGGCTCCCCAACCGTCCACCCGGCGCTAGTTTAGCGGCTGCTGGTGTACGCTGTCCCTCAGGCCTGAGAACGTTGAAGCGGTAGTCCGGCTGTCCCTCAGGCCTGAGAACGTTGCAGTGGTAGTCCGGCGGTCCCTGGCCTCGGCGTCGTCGCGGAATCTCGGAAGCGGTGTCGAGGCCTAGCCGCGACGGGTAGCCCTGTCCCCGGCTAGGTTCACCTACCAAGCGCCACTGAGCTGCGGGCGGTCGCTCGGCTCTTCCGCCGCGATGTGCCGCCGATATGGGCTTAGCGTGCTCGGCCTCGCGCAGCGGCAGGTCGCTTTGCCTGCTAACGGCGCACGGAGCTGTATCTTGCTCTGGCGCTTGCGCAGCGCCAGCCTCCGCCCTGAGATCCAGCGCCGGGATTTTCTGCTTCCCGCTCCACGTTGGTTGACGTGGTGTGCTCGCGCTAGCTCCGCCAGGAAAGCGCTTCTTCTGCGCGAGTAGTCGCTCCGCTACTCGCCGGCCTGCTTGGATTTTTAGAAGGTCCTCCTTTGTGCGCTCGAACCCGTTATTCTCCATCCCACTTCTGACACCAATGTAGCGTTTTTACGCCGGAAAGAATGCTGGAGAGACGAGTGAGCTTATTTGCTGCCCAATGCAATGGCTGGGAGTACTTTATTTAGCACACAGCAGATATGGCATGAGCAGCACCTTCACTCAGGAGCCTACATCCAATTCAGCACTAGCTTGAACTGGAGCACATTTCACACGTCACACCCCCACACACACAAACAGGGCCGAAGCCACCAACCCAAACACCTTTCCCCAATATGGTGAACACACCGACATTCCCGCAAGGCATGCTGGTCGTCAGCCGCCGCCCCGCCCACGCCACAATATGAACAGGATGCACAATGGTTCGCAGAGCATCTGGTTGATCACACGAATTCATACTTTAAGGCGGCTTCATTCATGATTTAGAATTTTGTAAAGTGTAGTAAAGTCTCATGATACTAAACTAATAATCAGAAAGTTAAATAAAAAATAAAGTCCTTAGCCTGGACAGTATTTAGCAGGGGTGAAAGTCATTATAAATTCTGACTGGTATTATGCAGCCAAAGGGTGATGAGAATAAATAATGGAGGTGGTGGAATAATGGAGGTGGAGTCCTGTAGATCTTGCAATTTTCTCTTTATGTCTCCACTTATTCTGCTTTAGTCCCAAAAAGTGCTAAATGCAAATGTAGTGCACTGTATAGGGTGGACAATCCCTTGTTCCATGCACGAAAAAGTGCCCTTCATCAGCGGTTAAAAGAGAATTTAGGATTCAGCCTTGTGTTAGATGCTAGTTCACTTTGTAGCTTGCGTTAGTCGTGAAGAAAACTATAGGCGGAACCTCAAGCTCATGTTAACTACCAGCAAGAGAAACAGCTTAGAAACAATTACTAAGGAGACAAAGTGTTGTTTAAGATAACATTATCAGTGATTTCTTGTTAAAAGTGCTTCTGTGACTGGTTGTGAATGTAGGTTTTGGCAGGCAGCTGGTCTCCCCTCTTTCCAGGCCTGTGTACCGCCAGAATCTTTAATGATACGCAGTATCACACCGTACCAGCCAACTTCACCTATGGTGTTTAGACACATGAACTACTTTTCCTTTCTTTAACTAGAGCCACCGAGCGCCACATTCCCCATGGCAAATCCGCAAATTAATGGACACTAAAACTAATTCAACTAGTGGGCTTTAACACTAGAAGCGCCGCGCCAGTGTCACCTACTAAAAACGCGGTTCAGCGGTCATTTGACCGCCTATTGTTTTGAATGGGAAGCTGCTGCTGACACACAATGATCGCTAGATGGCGCTTTCACCCAAAGCAAATAGTTTAGCTCCAAGATCAACTTGCACTTGGACAATGCGCCATTCATTCCCGCGTTGATAATAAGCGGTATCTTTTTTTCATATTCAACTGAGAAAACCTACTACAGAGTCTCTAAGGGGACAAACGAAGAGGGGAAAAACAAGTCATGTTTGGAATTATAACCCAAAGTTTTTGACTTTTTTCTGCCGTTTTTTCTCCTCCTTTGTCCATCTAGGGGCTTCGTACTATAACAAAAAGGAAAGCTCTACTTAATTTTATATCGTATGAAGAAAATGTTATTAGTTTGTTCATTCTATTTGAAGCTTCTGAACGTCTCGGAGCAGCGATTTAGTTCTGAACTCGCTTCCGTGAAATTATCGCTAAAACAATATTAAATTTGAATAAATCAGATCTACCACACCAGATAATAAACTATGCTATGTCATAACCGAAGCAAACACCACGATTATGTCTCGTTTCGTTCAGTGTTGCTAGGCAACGGACCACGCGCCTAATCGGTTCACTTGGCCGCGGTGTATTATAAACCTGCGGGATGTTTCACTGCTTATGTTCATGTAATAAAAGCGAGGGAAATGTGAAAGTGATGTGTGGCCACTGAATGAGAACTAAATCGAAGATTTCGGTAACTACACTGAGTGTAACATCTGCATAGTGACACTAAACAGCTGAACAAATTCACTTTCCCGTTTACCTCTGAGAAAAAAAAGCTGTATGTTGTTTGTTTATATGTTTATAAAAGTACACGAAGTAGGCGCGCGCGCGCGCGCGCGCACACCCACCCACTCACACCCACACACCTCCCCTGAGCCCTCGGTCAACATCTATTGACCGTCGATATGCAAATGAGTCAAGACGTAGCCTAACGTGGTGTCGTGTCGGATTTCAGCGGTCAAAGAAAGTGGAAAGACTTTGAAGTAGTTGCAGCGTTTTTTTTCAGTTACAACAAGCACAGCGATGAGTCCACGTTGTTTCACTGGTTATGACATAGTGACACTAAACAGCTGAACAACTTCACTTTTCTGTTTACCTCTGAGAAAAAAAAGCTGTATTTAGTTTGTTTATATTCAGAGTAACACCTTCCAACCACCTCTCATAGTCTATTGTTAGTTTTAATGATTTGGCTGAAACTAATTATCACTACATAAGTACCCCAACACCCCTGATCATGAGTTTCAGCTGAAACTAATTCTATACATGCAACAGAAAATGTGGATGCAGATTCCAAATGTATAAAGATACATGCTATATATATATATATATATATATATATATATATATATGTGTGTGTATTCGATGCATACTATATATATGTGTGTATATGTGTGTGTAATCGAGGCTGGCTCTATTCAGGGGCAAGAGGGGCAGCGCTCAACTAAATGTCTGCACATGTTAATATATTCCTAAAATTAATATATTACAAGTTGATAAACTGATCTGCAGTAGCAGAGAAATCCGCTGAAAAATGGACACTACACAATAAGGTATTAGATGTCACTCATGTCTCTGTCCCTCTGCTGTGCGTATTCATTCACAGGCTGCAGCGCGCGCGCGCGCTCTCTCTCTCTCTCTCACACACACACACACACCTCCCCTGAAGCAGTTGCGGCGTTTTTCAGTTACAACAAGCACAGCGATGAGTATAAGAATAAAATAAGGTATCAGTTTGGTCTGTGTAGTTAGTGCCCTACAGAATAGAATAAATGAATGAATAACACATTCCAACCACCCCTCAAAAGAGTGCCATAGTTTTGCAAAAATACTTGCAAAACATCAGCATACATTGGAGGGAACTTCTGAGGTGGTCAGTGATTGATGGCACGGTCGTTCGGAGGGGGTTGTGATCACACCTACAGTTCTTTTGTTCTTAGCTGTTGGTCAAATATCTCTCCACTTGAAATGGAAGCACAAAATTAAGGGGCAACATGCAAGGGATTTCAGCATCTCGACGCACAGTAGAAGCTGTTTGTAAAGAAGACACTTTTTTTATTTTGTAATCTTTCTCGTGTTCACCTTTTACTGTACAATGTATATTCATTTTATTAATGAATTGCTGTGAATAAACTACATATGCAGTTGATTTACCAGAAAGGACTTTTCAGTTTTTGTGTGCTAAACTAAATTTCAGGGTCAAGTAATAGCGATTTTATTTGAAAAGTATATATATATATAATTATATAAATATATATATATAGGGAAAGATTAAGAAACACGCTGAAGCGGAATATATATATATATATATATATATATATATATATAGCATGTATCTTTATACATTTGGAATCTGCATCTACATTTTCTGTTGCATGTATAGAATTAGTTTCAGCTGAAACTCATGATCAATGGTGTTGGGGTACTTATGTAGTGATAATTAGTTTCAGCCAAATCATTAAAACTAACAATAGACTATGAGAGGTGGTTGGAAGGTGTTACTCTGAATATAAACAAACTAAATACAGCTTTTTTTTCCTCAGAGGTAAACAGAAAAGTGAAGTTGTTCAGCTGTTTAGTGTCACTATGTCATAACCAGTGAAACAACGTGGACTCATCGCTGTGCTTGTTGTAACTGAAAAAAACGCTGAAACTGTTTCAAAGTCTTTCCACTTTCTTTGACCGCTGAAATCCGACACGACACCACGTTAGGCTACGTCTTGACTCATTTGCATATCGACGGTCATTAGATGTTGACCGAGTGCTCAGGGGAGGTGTGTGTGTGTGTGTGTGTCTGTGCGCGCGCGCGCCTACTTCTTGTACTTTTATAAACATTCTACATATAAACAAACAACATACAGCTTTTTTTCCTCAGAGGTAAACGGGAAAGTGAATTTGTTCAGCTGTTTAGTGTCACTATGCAGATGTTACACTCAGTGTAGTTACCGAAATCTTTTATTTAGTTCTCATTCAGTGGCCACACATCACTTCCACATTTCCCTCGCTTTTATGCATAAGCAGTGAAACAATTCGCAGGTTTATAATACACTGCGGCCAAGTGAACCACGTTCCCACCGATTAGGCGCGTGGTCCGTTGCCTAGCAACATTGAACGAAACGAGGCATAATCGTGGTGTTTGCTTCGGTTATGACATAGCATAGTTTATTATCTGCTGTGGTAGATCTGATTTATTTACATTCAATAATGAGGCTTTATATCCTCAGGAGGGGTCATTACATATGTAATATGTAAAACAATATTGTTTTAGAGATAATTTCACGGAAGCTTCTAACAGAACGAACAAACTAATAAATTTTCTCAAAACCTTATAAAATTAAGTAAAGCGAAATTCCCTAAATTTCCTTATAAAATATCGCTGATTATCAACGCCAGAACGAATGGCGAATTGTCGATATTTTACGGAAGCATATATATATATATATATATATATATATATATATATATATATATATATATATATATATATGTGTGTATATATATATATATATATATATGTGTGTATATATATATATATATATATATATATATATATATATATATATATATAAACTGCATATATGGAAAGAAACCTGAGATAGTTACACATACGCACTGAATGACGCAAAGATAGTATGCGCGATTCCTTGCGCCATCTGCTGAGAGAAATGAGAATCGCAGGTTGGAAAAGACAGGAAACGTCATGCCGCCGAAGCTCCCGTTCCACCACATCCCAAAGATGCTCTTTTGGGTTGAGATCTGGTGACTGTGGGAGCCATTTTAGTACAGTGAACTCATTGTCATGTTCAAGAAACCAATTTGAAATGATTCGAGCTTTGTGACATGGTGCATTATCCTGCTGGAAGTAGCCATTAGAGGATGGGTACATGGTGGTCATAAAGGGATGGACATGGTCAGAAACAATGCTCAGGTAGCCCGTGGCATTTAAACGATGCCCAATTGGCACTAAGGGGCCTAAAGTGTGCCAAGAAAACATCCCCCACACCATTACACCACCACCACCAGCCTGCACAGTGGTAACAAGGCATGATGGATCCATGTTCTCATTCTGTTTACGCCAAATTCTGACCATTTAAATGTCTTAACAGAAATCGAGACTCATCAGACCAGGCAACATTTTTCCAGTCTTCAACTGTCCAATTTTGGTGAGCTCGTGCAAATTGTAGCCTCTTTTTGCTATTTGTAGTGGAGATAAGTGGTACCCGGTGGGGTCTTCTGCTGTTGTAGCCCATCCGCCTCAAGGTTGTGCGTGTTGTGGCTTCACAAATGCTTTGCTGCATACCTCGGTTGTAACGAGTGGTTATTTCAGTCAAAGTTGCTCTTCTATCAGCTTGAATCAGTCGGCCCATTCTCCTCTGACCTCTAGCATCAACAAGGCATTTTCGTTCACAGGACTGCCACATACTGGATGTTTTTCCCTTTTCACACCATTCTTTGTAAACTCTAACTTCAACCCTGAGTTTGGCCTTTTATCACCAAGAAAAAAGAAAGGTAGGCTTTTTGATGAGCCTGGGTCAAAGAAACCTTTGACAGAACCTCTTCACCTCAAAATATGTTTTAGGGGATTTTATTATGATGATAATGCTTATTATAATTATTATTTAAAAAGTTGTCTTTAACCCTTTTTTTTTCCTTTTGTGATATCTTTTTTTATTAATTTTTTTTTTTTTTAATGTTGCAAATTAAGGTCAGTGAAGTTATCTTATATGATTCCGTGCCCATCTTGGGTAATATTTTTTTTCCAAAAAATGTATATGGATAAAAAAAAAAACAGATAAAGTTATAATTATTTAAACATATAAATATGCAAAAAAATTATATACATATTTTCTAATTTTCTTTCTTCTGGTACTGATACTTGCTCTTGTGGTTCTTTACCCGATTAAAACGTAAGAGTAAATAATCTGATGGGGATGACAAAAACAACACATTATTTTTATTCATTATTTAAATTTATCATTTTATTATCTTTAAACGTTTGCCAGGTATTCACCTTATAGGAAAAGAACAAAACATAGTTTTGGGTCATGAGACCAAGTCAAATGCTGACTTTTTATGAAATATACAACATGCTTTTTTTTTGCAGTGGACTGATTCTTTCTTTTTTTTTTTTTAGTCAGGCTTTCCATTTCTGCTTTTGCTCAGCTGTGACCTAAAGGTTTCCAGGTGAAGCTGTTAGTAGGCTTGAAGAATTTGGATCATGTTACTTGAAAGATGATGAATGTGAGAAACTCAGGCATTTAAGCGTGTAAACTGGGCAGCTTTAAAGAGAAACTTTCTGCTTAGTTATTAGTTGTTTCATTTACCCAGAACATCCTTTTGTATTTGGGCAGAAGGGGTATGGGTGCACATCTAGTCCAAGTAAGAGATAAAGGGAAATGGGACAGCCACTAAAATTGCTTTTTATTTATACAGGCCAGGCACTGTGTGTAACCTTCTTATTGTATATCACTTTGTTAGTCTAAGTTTTTCTTTTTTTAAAGGGCTAATTTCATGGAAAACATTATATATATTCATATACAATTGTTTAATTAATTATATGGTTTAACACACACACACACACACACACACACATACCCACAGACACACAGACACACACGTAAATCTCTTAATTAATTCAAAGCTTAGGCAACCATCTTTAATAACATGAAAACAGAAAAAAAGAAAGAAAGTACATAAAAAGTAAATGAGGCTTCTATTTAATCCTTTAGGGTATTTTCTTTCATTCCATTTTCATTTAGCTCTCTTTTTCTCTCATATAAAACACACACACACACACACACACACCATCTCTCTATTTGTGATTTTCTTTTCTCATTTGCAAGTGCCATCATGGTAATGGTAGTGGCCCCACATCCTTTTTTTATTAGTTCTTGTACAGCTTAGCTCATAATTACACACCATCTTATATCAAAACTTACCATAAGGCTGAGTGCTGAGGGTGAGGCAGAAAGTTAGTGATTCTAAATACAGCATACTCTTTCATAAACTCCTACAATCTGACCATTAGCATGCATATTTCACCACTTTCCATCATACAGCCATTCTAACTTCCTCATCTCCTCATTGCGGCTTCTCAGAAACCTGTGAGCGAGACTCAGGCTTCTGTTTTACAGCTAATGCAAGCATAATTCCTGGCAAAGTGCTGAAATGCTCTTTTACTTGTTAACAAGCCAATGTTTTCAAATTTGCTGTAAAAAAATTGGTTTATTATAATCTTAGTAGAACCATGAGTTGTGAAAAGCGCTATAAAACATGCACGAATTGTCTTAATCTGTGGAAAAGTGATGAAAGAACGAATAAGAACACAACAGAAAAATGCAAAAGGAGATGTTTATTTTAATTCTGGAGTAAATGAGAATTCAGATATTGATGAGAAGTTGCAACTTGTAATTCCATTCTACAACCGTTTAAATCCACCAAAATCCACTGCCTGAACATGACATTTCAACTCTCCAACTTGGTGTAGACATTGAAACTACCAGTTCTTACTGTTTTTCTCATAGTGGTAGAATTAAATCAAACCTAAGTATTTCAGATCCACATCCAGATAGTTTCATTTTGTTACATTGCTACTTTATATTTAGACAAATCATCCACTATTGTGATACAACAGTCGGTTGCTATCCTCATTAACCTCTCGTCATGAGTCTGGCAAGTTGATGAAGGTTTTTTTTCACGGCTGATGGACACGTCAACTATAAATCCGCTTTGAAAAAAAAAGCAAAAGCTAGCACCTGAGCTTCTCTGCTCTCTCTAAAGCAATCCTTGAGAACTATCCAGGTATTCTTTTGGCACAGCTTTTAAAGGTGAGTGACAAAGGCATGTGATAGATTTGAGAGTCATCGCTGCTGCTTCCATAAACGTGTCTCTGAACAGTAACTCACAGCTGCAAGCTTGTTGGCAAGAGCTTTGTGTTTGCTTTGCGTTTGTACTACTTCTGCCCGTGTGAATGTGCACTAAAAGAAAGAAACAAAAAGATTAAAAGATTGGCATTTCTTCAACACAACACAGCTCTGAGATGCCTAATAATAAATAAAGATAAAATTTCTTTGATTTAATTCTTTTTTTTAAATCACGCTCCTGATAGCAGCAGCACAAGACAAACAGATTAGTGTACAGCAACTTTCTCACCATGTTATTAGCATATTTAATACCGGACTTCTCCTCCTAGTTGTCAGTTTGAGAAATTCACTTTCAGTTGTGGTGTTTGATTTAATTTCTCTGTAATAAGGCAGCAATTCAACAGAGATTTGCACAAGATCTGCTGCAGCCCTGTCTCCTTCATTCATCCTCTTCACCAACAAAAATAACGCCATTTCAGACGGGTCAAATTATTGCACTGCATCAAGCAAAGAAAACAACTAAGGAGATTTACAATTACTGGAACTTCAACACATTTTCAAAACCTGGAAGAATAGTGCTGAACCATCAACTTTCTGAAAAAAACATAGTTGGACAAAAGTAATAAATGGAGATGACTCAAACATCTGGTGAAATTGCATGGTAAAAAAAAAATCAAGTAAGAGCATTTCCATACACACACAATGTGATGAGAACTTAAAAGACTGGGGCTAAACAAAAAAAGGCTTCAAGTTTACTAGGGACCATAAAGATTGGACATTGGGATCATGCATAGTGTCCACTGTACAAGTCTCTGGAGGCAGTGTTATGATCTGGGGTGGCTTCAGGTGTTCAGATCTAGACACAGAAACGTTATGTGGCAATAAAATGAAGTCAGCTGACGACCTAAATGACCAGGTAAGACTCATCTATGGAGATTTTCTTCCCTGATGCCACGGCCATATTCCAGGACTCTAATTGTGAAAGAGTGGTTCTGGGAGCATGGGTAATCATTTTCACACATAAATTGGACACCATGTTGTGCACTGTAATTCAAGCTCAGTGTGCTTGAATGAAATCTTTTTTTTGGGCGTTTTTGCTATTGTAAGAGAAATACAAAGCTACCTTAATATAGAATTCTTAGCCAGAATGTCCAATCTCTTTGTTAGCATATTATACTTATGAGTTTACACTTCTTTCATGACTCCAGACTCATCACAGTTTAAATTCCAAATTGCTTTGGGGTAACAATTGACTACAATGAAACTGTAGGTTGACATGTGCAACAGTTGAAGTATTTCCTTGTTGTGGTCCTATGTATTCAGTTCAGGTTACTCAATCTGTATGATATTTCCAGACTGCTTTTCTTGACCAACACCAAATCTGCTTCTATGTTAAATGTCACGAAATCCACTTGGTTTGAACTTTTGCCCTTTTCAGAAAGCTGTCTAAAATACATTGACTGATTCTGATCAGATATACTGTGAGAACCTCAAGTTTCTTACTGTGATTATCCTCCCTCGATACTGACAATAAACTCACCATCATCTGTTTCATGTTCAAACATTTTTTTTCCTGGGGGAAACATGCACAGATCAAAAGACAAGCTTTCCCTTCTTTTATTCTGGCAGAGTGAGTAAATGCCATGGGGCAGCTGTTTTTCATGTTTCAAAATGACGGTAATTAGTTTTGTTAGCTCAAGTAATTCTATTCATTTTATTAATTATTTATTAACCGAGAAAAGTTTCACTACATGCTTTAATGTTGTGACAATATGTTATTTGAATCAAATGAAATTTCTGCCTCACTGCTCTATGGTCCATATGATAACCTCCGCTCAGGATTATTGTGAGTGAAGATTTTTGCATGATCTTCTTACGGGTTTCCTCTAGGTTCGCTAGTTTCTTCCCACTATTTACACTGGATTCATAATGAAATTACGAGTCAAACTCAAAGCATGTCTTTGTTTCAGAGCAGAGGAAGTTCAGTGGTCAAGGTGTTACAGATTGGAATGCCAGCACCACTAAGCTGACACTTTTGGGTGCTTGTGCAATGCTTGTAACCCTCAACTGCTCATCTATATAATGAAATAAATCTCACACTAGTTAAGAATATGTGATAAAGGCCATAAATATATATGAATGAAAAGTATTGCAATAAAATCTGTCAGGTGACCACTGTTGGGTCCTTGTGCAAGGCCTTTAACCCTAGGCAAGGGAATCCTGAATGCCAATCCCAAGCCTGGAGAAATGGGTGGGTTGTGGAAAGAAGGGCATCCAGCATAAAATCTGTGGCGATAACTGGCAGATAAAATGATTCGATATGGGTAGCAAAAAAGTTATTTAAAATGGTATGTTATTAAAAAAATTAATATAAGACATGGAAGATATTTAACAAAGAAATGGACACCAAATTTCGATGCTAGTTTTATATCAGTCTGTGTGTACGTACAATACAAAGGTGGCAGTTTGACAATCCCGAAGAAAAATAAGAAGAGTTCTCCTCAACTTGTTCTCCTACATGGTGCTAAAACAACTTGTTCTCCTACATGGTGCTAAAAGTTCCCAGCTAAGTTTTATCTTATAGTTTATTAATGACATCACCAAAAGGAATACTTTCAAAAGAATTCCTGTGAAGTTAAAGGAAGGGTGAGGATGATAGAGAATTTCATGAATGGATATGGATAGTGATTGGCTAATGTGAATGCTGTCAGTGTGGTTACCTCATAAATAAAATTCCAATGCATATATGTAGTTGTACAACTAAAACTTGGTTGGATTACTGAGTTTGGCTATACTGCTTTGGCTGCTGGAGGACCAGTTTAGACATGTACAGTACATGGATACTGTATATACATGTTTATTTTCTGTGTTCAGGATATTTAATCCAGTTTACGTAGTTATATCTCTGTAGGTACAACATAAATTGTGTATGTATGGGCCACCACAAGCCACCAGAACAGCTTCAGTACTCCTTTGCATCTACTCTACGTTTTAGGAACTCAAGGCATCGTCACCAAGGTCTCATAACTTCATGTTAGTTTATTCTGTCCATTCTGTACTACCACTAAGGACTGGTAAGGCCAGTGGTAACCATTATATTTATTCCCACTTTGTATCACCATGGTAGGACTGTCGGTCAACATCACACACACATTCAAACACAACGGGCAATTTTTTATTGCCTATTAGCCTAATCTTCATGTCATTGAGCCAGGAGGAAACTCAACCAAACAGGGAGAGAACAAGGACAAACTCCATGCACACAGACAAATCTTGGAGGTGCAAGGCGACAATACTAGCCACTAAGCCACTGAGCATGTTAGTTTGTTAATTGGATAAATAATATGATTTTTCCCCCAATTATAGACTAGTTATTATGCACTTCATAAACTTAAATGATAATTAATCTATTATTTGAAAATGCACTGGAATTAAATGTTGCTAATTCACTCTGGGATGGACTGCTCGCCCGTGTATTCCTGCTTAATGTTCAGAGATAGGCAAAGTACAGCCTCCAAGTGGCGCAGTGATAAAGCGCTCGCCCTATCATCCAGGGAGCGCTGGTTCGAGCCCCAGGTGATGCTGATTTCCTCTCACAGCCGGAGGCACAGAGAGCTGATTGGCCGAGCTCTCTCAGGGGGGAGGGATGAGAGGTACTTGCGCTCCCACATTAATCACGGCTCTACAGCCAGTCAGGGGCGTCTGTGAGCTCGCACACGCGGAAGGAGCGGCTAGCGCTTTCCTTCGAGTGTGTTACTCCGCCCCTAATGGTGCGTGAGCAAGCAGTTCGAAAAGATGCGGTCCGGAGGGGATAGTCTTCGCCCTCCCGATTGAGTGGTAGTAGTAGCCTTAATGTGGGAGCCCCCTAGTGACGGGGAGGAATTGGCTACGACTAAATTAGGGAGAAAATTGGAAAAAAACAACACCAACAAAAAAATGAGATAGGCAAAGTACACAAATCCTGTACTTGAGTAAAAATAGCGACGCCCTAGGGCAAGTATTACTCAAGTAAAGGTAGAAGTCCCCCATTTACTTGTGTGCTTGAGTAAAAGCGCAAAAGTACTCACAGTCAAATTTATTTAAGTATCAAAAATAAAGGGCTTGTTAAGCTCACAGTATCCATTTTCATAGTAAAAGCTCTCTTTTGGTCTCTGTCTCTCTCTCTCTCTGTCTCTCTGTCTCTCTTGGTCTCTGTCTCTCTCTCTCTCTCTTGATTGTGATCATGCTGTTTTTTTTCCTTCACTTTTTTCTGGACCAAAAACACCAGAAGGTTTGGTGCACAAAGTTTTCAATTTGTTTTTTAAGTTTACTTTTTAAGCACGGTCGACAACTTTTAAAGGGTTGAGTCTCCAAAAGCTTACAATTATCTATTCCATAATAAGCTTAAAGTGTGTTTGGGTTCTTTGTCTTTTTTGAACACCCAGTTGTAACAGTTTAAGTTTCAACCTGATGTTTGGAGGTTCTGCTAAAGAATTTTGAGGTAGCCCTCCTTCTTCATTATTTCTTCTACTTTGTTCAATGCAGCAGTTCAACTTGCAGGAAACAGCTCCAGAGCATGATGCTACCACTACCATGTTTAACAGCTAATATAGTGCTATTGGGGTTGAATGCCTCACCTTTATGCCTCCAAACATACCTCATGATAAAATGTTTTTTCAAAAAGCTTTTTCATTGTCCACGTATTCAGGCTTTCAGTCCATGGTGATGTAAAGCTACTTGATTGTAGACAGTGACACTAGTGTTCCAGGAGCTTCCAGTTAATGGCGCCTGCACTTTGGTGGTTTCTGGGCTGTTTCTGACTGTCTGAGCTAGTTCTCAGAATTTTTCAAAGAGTTTACAATTTTTATAACTGGATTTTGAATCTGCATTTCTTTAGAAATGGTTACACAAGACTTTCCTGACTTGTGTAAATCTACCATCTTTTTTTTCTTTTTGCCCTGAGCTCCTTGGACTTTTCCTTATACTGTGTTGTCAATCCAATTAGTGGTGTCAAACAAACTCTTTTTATGTTGGCACAGAGAAGCTGTCAGCTTTAGTCAGCCTTGGGCTTGGCAAATTAAAAGACATTTTGGGATTTCAGCACCATTTAATTTGGAATCTAAGCTGGTGAATGTATATTTCTGAACCTGTGTGTCTAATTTTGATTTCGGAAAACCTAAAATAAATAAATTCTAAATATTAATTTTTAATTTAAACCTGTGCTCCAAAATGTTGTCCAATACGGTCATGACATTCATTTTCATCATGAACTACTGCACTAATCTTTCAAAGATAAATCATTTCATTCATTAAACTGACTTTTCAACAGTTTCATTCTATTTGTAATATGTAATTTTAATACCTTCTTTAAAATTTAATTAACTTTACCATCTGTCCCTAGACACAAGCTATCTATGTGTGACTGACTACGAATGACATTAATGCTGCATTTTAATGAGGGTGAAATCCAGAAAAGTGGTTTTCCTGCTGACAAAAGCCTCATTTTAAAAGTCAGATTACTGCTAACATTGAAGTGCCAGCTTAAGCTTGCAGTAAAATCTGTCTGAGAAAGCACAAAATTGGAATGAACAGAAGGTTAGCGTGCCATCAGGCTGTACTGATATAGCCTGTGATGGATGGCTTCTGAAGAATATGATTTCTACACTGATGAAGTTGACATCTAAGGTGGTGGAATGATGTTATGCAAAGTTGGGTAAATTTGATCTTAAACATCTGATATCTGTTGAAGCTCAGAATACCTGGAATACACTTGAACTAGCTGTTACAACAGTATTTTACAGTTTAAACTTCAATTATTCGAAATTTTATTCAATTTGTTTCACATTGTGTATGTGATCAGGTTGGGTTTGGCTTTATTCATATTTTGTCATGAATAAAAGACTAATTATTTGATTAATGGTGTTTAGGGGGTGTATAAAATAAAAAAGTTTAAATGAAAATAACAACCAAATTGTTTATTATTGTTTTAAATTATAGTTTTTGCAGCATTCATAATCTTTATCCTCCCTTCCTTCAACATGTGTCAGAAGCAGATGTTCTTCTCTCGGGTGCTTCTTCAATAACACAGTAATCACTTTCTCTGTCATTTCGAATTATCAGGACCTTTTTTAATTTCCTGCTGAGACTCATCGGTAAGACCTTAGCCGACACCACAGATCTTGGACGAGGCAGTTCATTTTGGGAGATAAAAGCAAAACAGTAAATAATTCTCTAAAACACACACACACACACACACACACACACACACACACACACACACACACACACACACACAGAAAACATATTTTATTCCTAATCTTTGACTTTCTGTCTGCTGAAGTAAGATTCCCTGATAAGTAGGAGAGAAGGCTCAGGTTTGTTGTTTTAGTAAGTATTTCAGTTTTTCTGTATGGCGAGAGAGAAGAGAGAAAATGAACGACTAATTCTCTCATACAGCATTAAAAAATATTATTTGGTTATCAGAGCTTAACCCTTTAGGTATCATCAACTGGATATTTAACCAACATTTTATTCTTGGCAGCTAAGAAATATTACTACAGGGTTGTAAGTGTATGATCTTATGTTTCCTACTAAGGGATTTGCTTTCTTCAAAGATACTGTCACTAAAGACTGTAGACATAGAAGGCACAACTCCTTCTGTACTGGGGCTAATAGATACAGAGGCAACACCTTCTTCTGGAACTGTTACTACAGAATCCACACCTCCTTTACTGGGACTGACTCTACAGATACGTCACCTTCTTCATGGAGACTAACACTACAGTGCAAACGCCTGCTTCAATTTGACAGAAACAGAAGTAATGCCTGGCTCATTGGGACTGACACTAGCTTTACTGTGACTGACAGACACAGAGGCCACACCTCCTTTACTGAGACTGAATAACAGATGCTCTGTCTCTTTCAGTAAACCTGACGAGACAGAGGCCAGACTTCATTCACTGAGACTGATGAGACACAGCCCACACCTCCCTCACTGAGACTGACTGACACAGAGGCCACACCTCCTTTAGTGAGATTGACTGACACAGAGGCCACACCTCCTTCACTGAGACTGACAAGGCAGAGGCCACACCTTCTTCATTGAGACTGACAAGGCAGAGGCCACACCTTCTTCACTGAGACTGACACGACAGAGGCCACACCTCCTTCATTGAGACTAACAGATACAGAGGCCACACCTCCTTCATTGAGACTGACACGACAGAGGCCACACCTCCTTCACTGAGACTGACAAGGCAGAGGCCATACCTCCTTCATTGAGACTGACAGATAAAGAGGCCACACCTCCTTCATTGAGACTGACACGACAGAGGCCACACCTCCTTTAATGAGACTGACAGACACGAACATATCCAAAATGGGTGAGTAAGAATGTAAGGAACATTTGGTAATGTATTACCAAATAAAATATCTGTCATAAAGTTTCTTAGTAATCCTCCAGTAACAAATTAGAGCTGTGTGTGTGTGTGTGTGTGTGTGTGCTGTTGGACTTTTACAGATACAGAAATTGACTCTGTTTTGATTTCCTTCCAACATTTCCCTGACACACACAGTGTTTTGAATCGAGGCACTGATTCATGCCAGTAAATCTTGCAATCTCTTTGAGTTTCAGTGTGCACAATGTGCATCTTTAGCATTGCTTTATGTCTCAAAGGTATCTGAGTTCATGTTGAGTTAGCAGGGTCGAAATAAGTCTCCAATCAATATGAAGTTCATTCAATCGCATCATGTTGCCATGTGGCTGGCAGTGTTTGTTTTAGTTCACATAACCATACTCTCTAATCCTGACTTTTATGTTAGGATTAAAACATTCTGTGTTCTACTTTTCATCTGCGCCAGAAAGCAGCATGATTGTTACCACCCTCAAGTGAATATTTAAATAACAGCATGTCCGTAAGTGTTTTGTTTGTCTAATACCACAATTACTCGACCATAAATACAAAAGTTAAGTTATTCAAGGACAACATGTCACACTTTTTGTAAACAGGTCTATAAAGATCTGTAACAGGTTTATAAACGAGAAATGAATATCAATTGTCATTTTGGACAAATGTCGATATGGTTAAACATCGTTTATTTTTATTTTAGGTAACAACAAAAACAATAACAGTCAGCTTTTATTTTAGGAAAAAAAGGACAGCTGTTCCTAAACAGTTCTTGCAAGAACAGTATTGTTAAGTGCATTTGCAAATGGTCTTCATGAGTGCCAATTTCATCATGATGCATGAAGACCATCCCAGGAAAGCAAGACCAAAAGAAGTTCATTTAGAGTTAGATAACAGTTGTTGTAAAGGCTGTACAGAGCATAGGTAGCAAAAAGTTAATATCACTTGTTTAAAGGAGATTATTGCATATTTTGGACGCTTTAGGTATTGTTTTACAATGTAAAAATAAAAATGAGGAAAGACTATAGATTAATATAAGTGTGATCAAACGTTTGACTGGTAGTGTAATTAATAAAATCATGTGGGATACATAATTTGTAGTGTCTGTTGTGTCATGATCTGTGTCAGCACCGTGATGAAGCAGAGAAATAATAATAATAATAATAATAATAGATTTTATTTGTAGGCGCCTTTCATGACACTCAAGGACACCTTACACACCATAAAAAAAAAAAATAATAATAATAATAAAAAAAAATAATAATAATGTTACAAAACTTAAAATATGCAGAAGCAATTTATGTACAAGAAACATGGGATGCATGTGCTGTGTGTGGTAAGCTGTTGGTTAAACAGCACAAGCCCGTACTATGATAGCGGGATGCTGTCAGGTACAAAAGTCAAACGGAAACTAGTAGAGGCTGATGATGCTGTAAGCTGATGTTTTTGTATTGTTTTTGTAAGGTTTCGCACATTCATTATAACAAGCATTTTAATTTAAAAGGTTTTGTTTGTAATAAAAAGCATATATTTTAATTAACCAACATACTATTGATACTAAATTACATACTTATAACCATACATACAACTGCAGGCTGATTTATCCATTATGACAAAACTGTGCAAGGTAAACTTATATTGTTTTGAAAAATAACACAAAATTCACACTGATACACCCTGATTTCAATTTCTAACACCCTTGTGACTGGTTTGACAAATCAGCTTGCAATACCTCTTGCTTCATTTGACAAAAGTGTGTTTTTCTCAAACCTGCACAAATGAAGTTATCTCATTTTGCTCATACATATATATATATATATATATATATATATATATATATATATATATATATATATATATATATATATGAAGTTATCTCATATAATGTTGGTTTCCTACAAATAAAAAAGCACTCACATTTGATGTAACAATAAATCTACATCTGAATCTGATTCAATTATGGTAACTCATGGACCGGAACCAGCTTGAGGTACTATTCGTATTTGCCACAAATACTGGACCTCAGGCAGAAAGTACAGATAGAGCCAGTACAAAATGACATAATGGTCCACACTCATGTTCTCTACAGCTCCAGAGAGTTTATTATATCTGTATTGAGAGAATTACTGGAGGAAAAAAAAAAAGGAACACAGTTTATCAGTACAGGTTTTGAGGAAATGATTGAAGATCTTTGAAAATGAAAACATTTCTCATATAGTTAATATTTTTCAGGTTTAAAACCTCAGGAATGAGGTCAAAATCCCGTTTTCAGACATACCATCCTAGCGATATAAAAAGTCTCCACACTGTTAAAGCTGCATGGTTTTGGAATGAAAAAAAAAGAAAGAAACCAAGATAAATCATATCAGATCTTTTTCCATTTTAATGTGATATAGCAACAATAGAAATGTTTAAGGAATAAATGTTAAATGTTTACAAGGTTAACTACTAGTAGATAGCTGGAGACCTTGCTAAAAAGTCCTTAATAAATAAACTCAAATATTTCAGCGTTAAATATTATTTCAGCAACATTTAAACCTTCCTGTTTCCTCAGAACCCTCCTAAAGCACGCACGCACGCACACACACACACACACACACACTGTGCTTTTTACTCTGATTTACTTTGGCCACCACAATTATTCTTCTCTCTCTCTCTCTCTCTCTCTCTCTCTCTCTGTCTCAGATTTACACAACCTTTTGTGCCAGTTGGTTTAGATGAATTCCTACGTACACACTGACCTTTTCTTAAAAAAAAAAAAAAAAAAATCTACAGTATATTTATTTTATCTGGCACTGTACCTCCTCTGCCAGCTTTTCTGTCTATCTCTTTTTCAGTTTCCTGTCTCTATCCTGGTGCCTCCACCTCTCTGGATCACTGGCACTAAATCACAGGAGTACCTTTGCACTTAAAGCCTATTTCACTCCCGTACATACAGTATTTTTTTTTGTTAACACCACGGTCTCATGCAAAATTCATGGTTCAACTAATGAGCGTGGGTGAGATCTGTTTTTTTGTGAAATGCTGCAAATTTGCATTCCTGAGGAACATTATACAACAGCAAGTTCATATTCATTAATTCAACCAGTTAACCAGGAGACCACCTGTATTTCCTACACGGAGATGTTTCTGTGTTCCTCCTGTAAAATTGCACTACCTACAGTAGATTAAACATGTTACTACAGCAGAGTTAGAGATACGTCTCTGGAGTATAACTTTTGACTTACAGTATGAAAGCTCATCAGATGAACATGAAAAGCAGGTAGCTTTGACGGGTTGATGTACAACTTAAAGTAAGCTAGCTAGCTAGCTAGCCACTGTGCTATAAGTGAGTGTAGCTTCTTTAGGATTTAATTCCTTGTTTATAAGACATTACATTCAGAATGATGCAGTTATACTGAATATCGTCATGGCTGTATTACTGTATCTGCTGCACTCAGTCTATGGGTTTTGTAACGGTTAACCCCTAGAGGGCGCCAAAGCGCCTGGGTTTGTTTTGTTTTATGTTAAAGTTAGTGTTTTAGTTGGACTGCATGTCCCAGACTGCACCTCGGTCAGGTGACGTGGGAATTCACCTGAACCGAGGTGAGGTAATTAAGTTGATTATAAAGAGCCTGACTGGAGCACAGTCAGGCGTCTAGCTTTTGTTGCCTGTATAGTTATTTTCCTTTGAGTTGATCTATGTTGTGTTTATTTTATGTGCTTAAATAAAAGCCAGCAACTAAACCGCCAGCTCGCCTCCTGCACATTATGCCACACCCACGCAGACATCAGAGGAAGGTTCATGACAGAAAGCTAGACCGTCGTAGTGGCATAGCGGAGGTCGCTCCCCCAGACGTTTTTTGGGGGGGCGCTATCACCATCTCGCCCGAGCTGGCGGAATGGCTGGAGGACAGCGAGGAGCAAGGGGAGAGAGAGCTCTTGCAGAGCTGGGAAGGCTGCAAGCTGATCGAACCGGCGGACTGGCTGGAAGACAGCGAAGAGCAGCGAGAGAGAAGAGCGCGGCAGAGCTGGGAAGGCTGCAGACTCGCCATTCGGCGGACGCCGTTCAAGGGTGAGGCAGCGGGGAGATACACGGTCCCAACCACCATCCAAGAGGCACGGGCCGAGGAGGCCTGGCAGGACGGTGACGGGGACTTAACGGAGGAGGACTACACGTTGTTGGCACAGCTAAACCGAGAGCGCATTTCCGACCTGCGGGAGCAGGTGGCGCTACTCCAAAGGCTGCTCGTCCAGGTTCGAGAGAACTGCGCTGTAGCTCCGGACACTCTCCCTCTCTCTAATCTGGACGACGCGCTTCTCCTCCCGCTCCCGGCTGTAGTCAACACGGAGGTCGACGCGCCGCCGTCTCTGCCAGACGTGGGAAACGTCGCTCCCGCTCCACAGCCGCCAAGCGTCGTGTGCGGCACTGCCGATCTGCCGCCTCCAAGCGGCATGAACAGCGAGCCAGCGCTTCAGCCGAGCTGCACAGACATCGAGCCAGCGCTTCAGCCGGGCTTCGAGGATGGCCTACTGCTTCCTCCGCCGCCCGGCTTTGAGGACATCGCGCCAGCTCAGCAGCCGCCGATGGAGGCAGCGAACGACGCTCCGGCTCCTCAGCCAGACTTCCAGGCCGGCCTGCTGATTCCTCCGCCGCCCGGCTTTGAGGACGGCGCTCCAGCTCCGCTGCCGCCGCCGCCCAGCACAGCGAGCGTCGCTCCAGCTCCGCCGCCGCCGCCGCCCAACTCAGCGAGCGTCGCTCCAGCTCCGCCGCCGCCGCCCAGCTCAGCGAGCGTCGCTCCCGCTCCGCCGCCGCCGCCGCCCAGCACAGCGAGCGTCGCTCCAGCTCCGCCGCCGCCGTCGCCGCCCAGCTCAGCGAGCGTCGCTCCCGCTCCGCCGCCGCCCAGCACAGCGAGCGTCGCTCCAGCTCCGCCGCCGCCGCCGCCGCCCAACTCAGCGAGCGTCGCTCCAGCTCCTCAGCCGCCGCCGAGCGTCGCTCCAGCTCCTCAGCCGCCGCCGAGCGTCGCCCCAGCTCTTAAGCCTAGCCCACAAGAGGGGATCGACCGCCTCGGTGTTGGAGGTCCGGACTGGGACCGCTGGGGAGGGAGTCCGGGTCCTCTGGTAACGCTCCGGAGGAGCGTTTTTTAGGGGGGGGTACTGTAACGGTTAACCCCTAGAGGGCGCCAAAGCGCCTGGGTTTGTTTTGTTTTATGTTAAAGTTAGTGTTTTAGTTGGACTGCATGTCCCAGACTGCACCTCGGTCAGGTGATGTGGGAATTCACCTGAACCGAGGTGAGGTAATTAAGTTGATTATAAAGAGCCTGACTGGAGCACAGTCAGGCGTCTAGCTTTTGTTGCCTGTATAGTTATTTTCCTTTGAGTTGATCTATGTTGTGTTTATTTTATGTGCTTAAATAAAAGCCAGCAACTAAACCGCCAGCTCGCCTCCTGCACATTATGCCACACCCACGCAGACATCAGAGGAAGGTTCATGACAGGTTCATGACCATACAGAGTAACTGCAATTTTGCTCATGTGACATTGGTGGACTATTGGCTAGCATATTATGCTTCCACCTCCACAGTCCGGTTTTAGTTAAAGAGGACCTAATACAGGACCTAATACTTATTTACATAGGCACTGAAATGGTGTGTAGTGAAAAAGTGGAAGTTTGTAAAAATATGGAGGTATGAAAAAATACAAAAAATTAGGGGTATGAAAAAATACATCAATTGCAAAGCTCTAAAATTTTTTTAAATATGGGACCTTAAATGGTCAGTCAAATATCCTTAGCCAGTTTTAGGTTTAAAGCATTCCTAGTGCCAGACCATAGCGCAAGCCTGGATAAAAAGGGGAGGTTTGCATCAGGAAAATGATCTGTCACTCACTTACACATTGTCTATACCGCTTATCCTGTACAGGGTCATGGGAGGCCTGGAGCTAGTCCAAGCGGAATTAGGGCCCTTGGCAAATGTACAGTACACCTAGGCTGGGATGCCAATCCATAACAAAGCACAAGCATGCACACACTCACTCACACATTACAGGAAAATTGGAAATGTCTGTTAGCCCACACTAACAGTGTCTGGACTGTGGGAGGAAATTGGCATACCCAGATGAAACCCACCAAGCATAGGTAGAACATGTGAACTCTACAAACACAGACCCGAGGCAGGACTCAAACCCTGGATAGGCGAGGTCATAGTGCTAACCACAACACCACTGTATCACTTCTGTCTGCATTTTGTGGAAACCGGTGTCAAAGGAATCGTGTTAATTCTATTATATTAACATTCTTAATATATTTTTAATATGTTTCATATTTTTAGATGATTTATAATATTTCTTAATCCAAGGAGCAGTCATAAAATTTGTATTATCATATCATAAAAACAGAAAATATTTGCACAAATGATATCCCTGGAAATAAGCACGTTCTTGAACATTTCTTCTTGTTTAAAAAACCAATAGTATAATTCTGCAAAATGCTGCTAGAGGGTCAAAATCAAAATTGGCGCACCCGGTTGGAAAAATTTAAGTGAGCCTTCTTCATGACAACGCACCAGCTCATTCAGCTTATAAAACGGTGAGACTTGTGGGTGATTTGGGGTACGAAATTCTGCATCATCCCCTTACCTCCCTGACCTCGCACCCAGTGGCTTCTTTTTCTTCCAGCATTCGAATGAACCACTTCGTGGCTGGTGTTTGACGACAACGAGGTTACCGAGGTAGAACCTTTCCTAAAAGTCAAAAAGAAGGCTTCTTTAAAGACGGTCTCCACCATCTCATCCATCGCTTGGAGAAGTGTATCGCCTTAGGTGGAGGATGGGTAGAGAAGGACTAATTTTTAATTAACAATTGTGTTGTTAATTAACAATAACAATATGTTTTTTTTTAAAACCATACTTAGTCTGGCCCCTCGTCTGAGACCACTTTGCTTTGGGAGACCCTACCAGGAGCACATGGCTCCAGACAACACTGCTCCCAGGTTCATGAGGGCACACAAACCTCTCCACTGCGATAAGGCGATGGTTCCCGGAGAGGAAAAAAACCCAAGAAAAAAAGAGGAGGGAGTAAAATTACCCTGCCAGGACGAAGCCCGGAGCCCATGTCTGGAGAGAGGGCCATCAGCGAGCGTTGGCGAAAAAGCAACGTAGACCCCTGTCCTCCGCCATCTCGTGGACCCACCATCTGCGAGAGAAACTGATGGGGTTGAGTTCGCTGGCAAAAGCTGGCTCTGGGGACATGGAAAGTCACTTTTCTGTGGGGGAAGGAGCCGGAGCTTGTGCGGAGCCTTATCGGTTAGATCTGGTGGGGCTTACCTCAACACATTGCCTCGGATCAGGATCCATATTCCTGGATAGGGGTTGGACTTTGTTCTTCTCCAGAGTTGCCCAGGGTGTGAGGATACTCACGAGTCCCCTGCTGAGTGCCACGATGTTGAAGTTTACTCCAGTGGATGAGAAAGTCACCTCTCTGCGCCTGAGGACCATGGGGGGGAACTCTCACTCTGGTCTCTGCTTATGCTCCAAACAGCAGTGCAGAGTATTCTGAATGGAGTACTGCATCAGGCTCCAGTAGGGAATTCCATAGTTTTGCTGGGTGACTTTAACGTACATGTGGGCAATGACAGAGATAATTGGAGGGGCGTGATCGGGAGAAACGACCTCCCTGGTCTAAACCTAAGCTGTATTTTGCTATTCGATTTCTGTGCTAGTCATAGATTGTCCAAAACAAATACCATTTTCGAACTCCATGGGTTCTCAGAGCTCCTTCCACATCCCTCGGCAGGAATGAGGATCAGCACCTCGAAATTTGAGGCCATGGTTCTCAGCAGTAAACCAAATGGATTGTCTACTCCAGGTAGGGAGCGAGTTTGTTACCCCAAGTGAAGGAGTCTAAGTATCTCGGGGTCTTTTTTACGAGTGATGGAATATTGGAACGTGAGGTTGGCCAGAGAATTGGAGCAGTGGGTGCGGTATTGCAGTTGCTTTACCACACTGTTTTGATGAAAAGAGAGTTGAGCCAAAAAGCAAAGCTCTCAATCTAGCGGTCGATCTTCGTTCCAACCCTCACCTATGGTCATGAGCATTGGGTCATGACCGAAAGGACAAGATCGCGAATACAAGCAGCCGAAATGGGTTTACTCAGAAGGGTAGCTAGCTTTTTACTGAGAGATAAGGTGAGAAGCTCAGTCATCCATTAGAAACTCAGAGTAGAGCCACTACTTCTTTACGTAGAAAGGAGTATTCAAGGTGGTTCAGGCATCTAGTAAGGATGTCACCAGGATGATCCTACCAGGGAAGTGTTTTTGGCACATCCAGCTGTTTGAAGACCACGGGGCAGAACAAGGACTAGATGGAGAGATTATCTCCACACTGGCCTGGGAACGCTTCGGGTTTCCCCAGTTGGAGTTAGCTGAGGTGGCTGAGGAAAGGGAAGTTTGGGGGTCCCTGCGGGAACTGCTAGCCCCGCAACCTGACTTTGGATAAGCAGTTAAAGATAGGTGGATGGAAGGAACAATTTTATGACCGCGCCTCATATTTTAAATATTAAGAAATACAGTTCAATTTACTGTTGTTAAACAGTAATAACAGACAGTTGATCAGTGATGGCTATGTAGTGAGTATACAAATACATACACTTTGCACCTACAAGTGTACAGTATATGGATTGGCATCCCATACAAGGGGGTATTTTTACGTCATGCCCAGTATTATCTAAATACTGTATGCTCCAGGTCCATCCAGGATATAGCACCAGCTGAAGATAAATAAATAAATGAACAAATTAATGAATGAATCTTTTATAGTACATAATTATTATTAAAGCATCTTCTAAACACTTCTAAACATTACCTCCTGCACCTTTAATGTGAAGGGGTTGCTACCATGGGAGGAAAGATATGCTTACATATTGTAAAGTTGTGATTTTCTGATTTATAAAAAAAAAATGCATGGACAAATGCTTGAATGAAATCACCCACGCGGTTGCATATAGCCTACAGTTAAATGCACACGGCAAAATAAAACACCTGCAGCAACCCCTCATATAGCTTACACATGGGAAATCATTTCTCACTTCAGCACTTCAGTGTTCAGAGCTTAGAAAGCCCAGTGCGACAAATAGGCTAAGTATAAACACACACATGCATACACACACACATGCACACACGCATCCAGGAGTCAATATTATAACATGTCTCAGAATAAAGGCCCGGCAGCTCATTAAAACCAAAACACTTGGCACAGGAGCTCATTAATAAAGCCGTAAAGTCGACACGGCAGCCTAATGATGCAAACTAAGCAGCAGCTTCTAAATACTCGACAACTATTTATTT
This sequence comes from Clarias gariepinus, assembly GCF_024256425.1. Taxonomy (NCBI): domain Eukaryota; kingdom Metazoa; phylum Chordata; class Actinopteri; order Siluriformes; family Clariidae; genus Clarias; species Clarias gariepinus. The sequence goes on along the minus strand of NC_071112.1, from coordinate 6,741,389 downwards.
ATTAATTTATTTATTTATATAAAGCAAGCATTTAGGAAGGATCTAAAATCTTTCCAAGCGCTACGTTGGTATTTGTAACCACCACACATTTTGGAAGCTCTGAACATCCTGTGATGCTCTCAGGGTTTTTGATTGCTCTCGGAGTAGCAGCGTGTTATTTAGTTAGAAATCTGCTTGTGTGCACCAAATTAAACTGCTTTGCTCTAACAGTGAAATCAAAAATTTGATTTTAAATATTACTAATGCACTGATGGCGTTTTTTTTCAGACATTGTTAATAAGGACATTTTCTGAAGTGCTCAAAGTCGGCAACTACTGTTATATCAAGTCAGGTTTTAAGTCACACAGGTTGGTTTTGCACTATACAGGTTTTTACACAGGAGTAAAATAGGTAGGTTAAATGTATCAAATCTTTAATTTCATCAAAAATCAGTTGATAAATACCTTATCTTCCTGATTCGTCAGAAGAATTGAGACAATTTCAGTCCTAAACATTGTTTTAAGCACTTTAATTAACACTATCCCGGCTGGTTACTACATTTTACTCCAGTTAGTTTTTTGCTGGTGAAGGTATTTTTAGCAGGGAAACCCTTGTGTCAGAACGAGCCTGAGGATTCCCTCATTTTACTATGTCATAGAATCCTCATTGAGATGTCTGAGTTTTTAGAGCAGTAAGTAAAGTAATATTCTAACATGACATTGTAATAAACTTGCTATAAAAACAGAAATGGTTAAACCGGGAATCTGATAAATATGTAGTTATTTTCGAGCAGACTGATTTTTAGTTTAGCTGGTTGCTTATCTGATTGAGATGAAATGAGGAAAGTTAAAGTAAATACGAGCTTTTTATTGAAAGCATTTATTTATGTTGTTTTTTAAGTAAAGATTTTTAAATATCTACTATGCACTCATTTGAAAAAAATCCATATAGGCATGTTTCCACAGTCCAAAGACGTGTCGTAGACACACCATATTAAATTTAATTAACTGATGTATATTAAATAAAAATATATAAACAAATGTTTTACTGTGACAGGCTGCAAAGTACCTAAGTATACAATTAAAAAATTTATATTCAATAATTCAACAATTTAATCATTTAAACCTCAGCAGCAATCTCATTTCTTCTCTCGTCTGTTCCAACCATTCATCATTTAGCATCACCAGTATACTAATGACCAGCCTGATCATCTGTCATCATCTGCACCTGTTTTTTGTGCTCTCGGTTTCAGTAGTTCCAGAGACTGGACTATAAAAGGAGAGTCAAAAGCTTGCCAAAAATGGGAGCCAAAAAAAAAAAAAAAAAAAAAAATGGAGAACTATTCTCCAAGACTACATTGCAAGAAAGTCTGGCTCTATGGAAGCAAAATATTAAGAAACGAGGAGGCTCGGGACTTGGCACAGTACCGTAGGCTTCTCTAAATTGCCCCTAGTGTGTGATTGTGTTTGAATATGTAGGTGCTCATGCCCTGTAATGGATTGGAATCTGACCCCATCTGCCCTCTGCACCTACTGCTGAACTGAATCTACACAACTTCTGATATATTGAACTTTCACCTGCACAACACATTTGATGTTATTTCTATCTGTTATCACCCAGATGAGGATGGGTTCCCTGTTGAGTCTGGTTCCTCTCAAGGTTTCTTCCTATTGCCATCTCAGGAAGTTTTTCCTTGCCACTGTCGCCGTCACCCTTGGCTTGCTCATCAGAGACATTTCATTCATCATTCATTCATTTCATTATTATCTAGACACATTTCACACATACACACTTCCAAATATTTTCTTTTCTTTTCTTTTCTAAAAAAAAAAAAAAAAAAAAAATCTTTAATTTTTTTTTTTGTGAAGCTGCTTTGGGACAATGACCATTGTTAAAAGCGCTATATAAATAAAATTGAATTGATTGTCAACTTTGGTTTTCCCTGCCTTGTGCCATGAGTTCCCTGGAATAGGCCCAGACCCTAGGTATGATAAGTGGTAAATGAAATAAATAAAAGAACATCCTATAGTAACTTTCAGCTTTCAGCAACATGAAAAACAACCCATTAATATCATGTCATCTATTAGCAAAACTATTAGACATACACAACAGGCCAAACTATTTATATAATTCTACAAATTATTGAATTCAGGTGTTTCAGCCAGGCCTCTTATCCACAGTGAAGGGAAATCTTAATGATCCAGCACACCAAGACATCGTGAACAATGTTATGCTTCCTTTTCTAAGGAAGACCTTCATCTATTCCAACAGAAGCCTTTTTGTACAAACTGGAAAATGAAATTACTGTACCAGTATTTATTTCATGTGTAAAAGGAGTGATATGATCTACACAGTGGAGTGTTAAAGAGAATATTGCTATACATTCTTTCGAACCATGCTGCTGTTAGTCTTTCGGCTGCTCCTGTCGAGGGGTCACCACAGCAGACCATCCAATCCGCACAACAACTTGGCACAGGTTTTACGCCGGATGCCCTTTCTGACACAACCCTCCCATTTTATCCGGGCATGGGACCGGCACTGCATTGTGAAAAATATCACCTTTTTTTGTGGCCGCTGGAATATATTCCTAATAAAGACATCATACGTTGACAAGGTTAAACCTTTACAAAAATCTTTTTCTGCTTTTTGAAATTTGTGGTTTAAAAAAATCACAGGGCGAAATCATAAGGCTTACAGGTGATCTAAGAGCTGAAACACAGAAATACAGAATAACCTTTTGACCAGAGTGAGCTGAAGGGAATTGTAAGCCGCTTAGAAATACACAACAGCAGCAACAACAACAAAAAAAATAAATCCGTTTTTACAACTATACAAGGCTGATGCAGGGGCAGAAGCGCGGTTAGTGTCGGTATTTCACCACTTCACTGCTGCCCCATAATTACTATATGTACATGTTTTCTTACATTGTCAATTTTTAATACACACACACACTTATATTTTTTCCCACTCTGTCTGTCAATCTCTTTCTATCAAACACAATCCCTTTTCTTTGCCCTCCCCTCCACACTGCGCATCTCTTAAAGAACGATCAGTCGTGATGTAAAGATGCTGTGTTTTTATGCTCAGTCTATCCCAGTGCCATTTATTTCCAGTAAAAGTTATAAAGCATGCTTGCCTCGGAGCTTTATTTTACATAACAAAAAAAGAAGCCGGGACTCAAATAGACCTCAGGCTTGTCTTATAAAACTCGGGTGGTTGTGTGATTGTGTCTCTGTTTATATGTGTGTGCATGTGAGAGAGAGACCATCTTGGAATAAGTCGCTTCTTCCTTCACACCTTACTATCTGAAGGATGCATTATTACTTTTTCTTTCCGGAAAGCGGCATAGTTGTTATTCCGAGAAGAAAAAAAACAAAAAAAAACGGAAGCCTTACACAAAAATGGGTTTTAAAAAGCCGCATGGGTTAACATTTTATAAACTGATTTTATAAACCAATTGAATTTTTAATGCAGAGGCGGCACGGTGGCTTGGTGGTTAGCACTCTTGCCTTGCAGTGCACCTCCAGGCCTATGACTCCTGGGATAGGCTCCAGCCCCCCCACGACCCTGTATACAGGATAAAGCAGTATAGGCGATGAATGAGTAAGTGAGTGAATTGAACAAAACAATCAACGTTATTAATTGTTATAATTACTGGGTCTTACTACTGAACTTAGGACATATAACACAACAAGAATTAACATCTGATAAAATCAGGCTGTATTAAAACATTAATAAATAATGATAATAATAATTATACCCACCGCTTAAACATAATAAAAAGATAAGCATGCACTTTAGCAACAGAATTAGTGGACTGGCTCAGTCATTTATTCAAATGAGCGGGCTGGAAACAGTATTACAGACACTAGTTTAGTTGTTGCATGGAAGGTTGCCGCCAGAGACATTGATGGCTTCGAAATGGTCGTGATCCAGTTAGAATCCTGTAAAACTTTATAGTCTTCCAGTGGAATATAAATTCTGGAAAGCATACACAACAACCAGAAATTTATGTGCATATAAAAGTGTTTTATAACTTGCTTGTTTGGCTAAATGGCTTGGCTAATTTTTACTTCCGTTGCCAAAATGCACGCGTATCTTTTTGATGATGTCGACTGTCAAAAGGTCATCATCAAAAAGCACCATCATCAACTTAGGGTGCTTTCACAGGGAATGATTTCTCCCTTCCACTCCACCATTGGCCAGTGTTCACATTATTATTTTTCTCCTGACTCAGGTACACATGCGTATTTTCTCCCTCCAATACAACATGTGGCACCTAGTTGGTTTGAGAGCTGCCATTAAACACAAAGAGAAGAAGAGATCAACTCTGGCTCTGTAGGTCAGAGGAAGTGATTTGCATGTCTGAGTTTTTGAGGAGACAGACAGCACTAACACTGTAACATCTTGTGCACTTCCATGCTAAGTTATGACTGGCTTTTCTTTTCCATTTCCAGCGGACTCGATCACAATTCTCGAGCCTGGATCACTTGTGATCTCACTGATCAAAATTTGGGGTCAAATGGGTCCCTAATGTGAAAATGCCTGTAGGTGTTGATTTGAATCCCTCCCCCAAATTACACTTTTTGCATAGAAGTTCTTATTTCCTAAAGGGTTTCTGGGAGATTGGGGACCACTCTTTGAAAGGAAAAAGTTTCTTATACAGGGGTTCTAGATAGTATCCAGAAAAGATCCTGCAAAGAAACAAACAAAACAAACAATGGTTCCATATTTTTGCATTCCGTTTAATACTAAAAGAAATACCTCTGAAGTGTGTGTGTAAAGGCTCCAGCTGAAATACCCCTTAGATAATGCATTTATTTATTTATGCCCAAAACAAAAATAAAAACAAAACAAAAATGTAGACAGATCTGGATGTCTAAAAATTATTTTAAAAAATGGATGATTAATAATATGTTCGCTTTACGGGTTCCTTCATGGAATCTGTTTATCTTCAGTAACTTTCACAGATCCATAGGTCTCAAATAATCAAACCAACATTGCTATGGTTTTTTGATATTATGTGAACTTGTCCATGCCTCTGTCTTTTACACTTCACTTTGTCCTATGTCATATTTCTATAAAAAAAAAAAAAACTTGTTGAGCTTCCGCATTCCTTATATGGCAACACTTTCTATGGAACCCTTTTGTCTCCCCATAACATGTTAATGTGCTTCTTATCATCTTTCTGTCTCCAGGTCTCCATGCAACTTCCTCTCATTGTTCTCTGCGGAACATGTTAATGACTTTTGTTCTTTTGATGTAAGGGATGTGCTGTGTGGTATCACTAACAGCATACCAAGTATACTGAGGCACAGCGGGCACATCAAGCAATAATTTACAGCTAAAATAATTATTAATAAAACATCTGTACGCCATAAAAGAAAGATGCATATTATTTAAAAGACTACTTTTTAGAAAGAAAAGAAACCTCCTGGGTTTGCATGCATGAAAAAAGAAGCAGGTGCAACAAGATCCCCAGAAGGACTGTAGGTGATTTTTCAGGTTGTTCCCTTTAAATGTTCTGGAAAGTTTCTTATTTAGATTTGTCCTTGACTTTAACTCATGAAGTCCCTAAGTAATGTCTAATAACATCCTGGTAACATCTAGTCATGTGACAATTTGTGAATTAGTGTACTCATGACATCATTTCCAAAATGGTAACATGCCTGGATAGCTCATGTGACAATTATTTTTAAAAAGCTTGTCTTTTGTTAATAAAAATAAGTTTCATCATATTTTAACAATTTTACATGATTTATTTTAACATTACAGATTTTATATTTCACCTGTTCTGACTGCATTTCTTGGATAAAGTGAGATACATCATATATCTGGACTGGTGTAAAAACAACAACCTGTCTTTGAATGTTGCTAAAACAAAAGAGATGGTTGTTGACTTCAGGGGTACATGGAGTGACCACTCTCCACTGGGCATCAATGACTCCTCTGTGGGGATCGTCAACAGCATCAAATTCCTGGGTGTCCACCTGAAAACCTCACCTGGTCCCTCAACACCAGCTCCTTGCAAAAAGAAAGCCCAACAACGTTTTTTCTTCCTGAGAAGGCTAAGGAAGGTTTAGCTTCCATTACCGATCCTTACCACCTTCTATAATGGGATTATCAAGATCATCCTAAGAAGCTGCATCATCGTCTGCTTTGTGACTTGTGCCATCAGCACGCAAGACCTTACAGCGGATAATGAGGACAGCCAAGAAGATCATCGACATCCGCAAAGCCACCAGCATTGTGGCTGATCAAACACACCCCTCTTACTTATTCTTCACCCTCCTGGCATCTGGAAAAAGGTACTGAACCATTTAGGCACACACATCCAGACTGTGTAACAGCTTCTTTTCACAAGCCATCCTTCTCTTTAACGAAAAGGGACTGGACTGATAAACACACACACATACACACACTGATCAACAACCATCTAACAATTGTACAAACCAACCTGAAATTGCTCTTTTGCACAATATTTGTTATTTGTACAAAAACTCTCTTCTATCCTTGCTGTTACCTCCAAGGAAAAGTTTACTGTTTTTCATCACACTACCTCAACTCAATACCATAGAGTATTGAAACGTGTCAGGTCTTGTTGTTGCTTTTGTTTGCACATTTGCACGCGGACTTTATGTTGGATTTTTCTGTATAGGACTTTAATCTGTTTTGTCTCAGGCCTGTTTTGTCTCAGGCCTAATGCTAACCGCAGCTGTTTTCCCCCCAAACTTGATTAATTTCCAAAAACAGCATTCTTTAAAGTATGTTCTTATACAACGGTGTTTATTTATTCGAGCTGCTATTTCTGAAACGGACTAAAACTGAACTGAGATTGAAGTTAGTGGAGTTAGTGCTTGGCTTCTTCAGATTTTGTTGACCCACAGAATTGCTCTTGCTCATTATCCCTAACTAGAATTCGTCATGATGATGATAATATGATGGTTTGAAGATCATTTGAACAGAAATTATAACATTTTGCACTTACACCTTTTTATTAAAAACAACAAAAGCAATTATAAATGTTAAAAAAATATGAACATATGAAGAAGAGATGAAAAAACTATTTTGTTAATAATATTATTAATAATAATAATAATAATAATAATGATAATAATAGCCAGTTATTTAGTTCCAGGGGCATCGTGGCTCCTTTGAGTATCTTTGCTACATGTTGATGGAGGATTAGCCTTCATGTAAGCTGAGCTTTCAGATTAGTGAAAGCGATCTTGAGGAACTGATGAAGCATCGTATTAAACGTACATTTAACATTAAGAAACATGGACCCTCGTTGCGAATCTGTCAGCCCGAGATGTTAGTTCCGCTCCTGTGCCCGTACAGCGTGGTGTGAAATTAAAATTCAGAGTAGCATGGAACCTGTCTAATTCTCACACGCTGTTCTGATTATCCACCTTTCCTCTCTTCCACCCTGCACCGTGCTCCCACCAAGCACTTCCAGGCTTCCCTCACACCACACACTAGCGTCAATGCGCAGCAGGTTGGCGTGGCAGAATTGCATTGTTTTATGCTCATTACATTTGTAAGTGAACCCAATGGAATTCATGAGCTTGTCAAGTCTCAATATAAAAGCAATTTCGTCAGATTTCATGAAAATAGAGTCGTAATTGATGGTAAGACTGATGAAATCCCCCAGATCTCTAGCTTTAACAAGGTTTTTGATCTGTGCTGACTGGTATAAATTCCTCTGCATTTGTGATATTGATTGTTCCAATGGAGCGACACGTCTCACAGGAGTGTATACAGAGGTGATGACTTATGTCAATAATTACCTGAAAAAGTTCTTTGTATTCAGAGTCAGGTTACGCAAAGACTTTTCAATTTATTAGAATCATAAAGTGCAGTTCATGACTCAAAGGTTGCCAGATTTTTACATAAGTCAAAAAAATCTGGATGTTTAAAAAAAAATAAAGAAATTATTGACGTGTTGAAAAAAAGAAACAAGTTGAAAAAACAGTGTTAAAATGAGAGTTCACATTAAAAAGAGAAAAGAAAATTTAAGGTCGATTATTTAGGAAAGAAATTATGTGTAAAAAAAGATTTATTTTTACTGTGAAACGAGATCCATCTGCATGGGGCAGCTTTACTTATCAATGGGAAAAATTATTCCGGAAAGTACACACAATCCCCAGTCTGTTGCCACATCGCTAACCACTAAGTCTGCATTGGGCTCAAACAGAACACGCAGAACCTCCGGGCGCTTCAACATCCCGCGCCGCTCATACGCAACAGGTGTGATGGTCACATGACCAATTATTTCCATCCATATAGTGTTTAAATAAAAATGTGGTGAACATTAATATAAACGAAGAGCCTGGTATATGGCCAATATGAACATTTGTAATAATCATAATGATAATTTTAATAATAATAATAATAATTATTATAATTATAATAATAATATTTCATAATAATATCACAGAGAAAATTTGGTTTAATTAAAAAAATACAGCTTAGAAATACAGCTCTGTAGTCCTTTTAATATTTTGCTCTGAGTGTGCCAGAGGTTTGACGCAAATGCTGACTAAGCTCTCATTTACTACATTTCAGCTCACATTAATTAAGGTTATAAATATCAAGAATCCTGTACATGATATAATTGTGTTACTTGTGTTTCCTAATTTAGAGTACATGTAAGAGTTGAATTGGGCTGTGTCTGTCGTTTTCTGTGCTTTCATCAGCTTTATTTAAATCACTGATGTGTCAAAGCTTAAATTATTTTTTTTTCAATCTTTTAATTAAACAAGTTAAAAACACTGTTATGAGTGCACACACAGAGATACCTTGGTCACTCGTCAGGAAGAATAGCAAGGTCGAGAGAAAAATACATTGCATATAATAACAGAATGTTACACTTTCTATATTGTAGTTCTAATTCAACAACGCTTCAATTCTATAATTAATAGTTTGACATTAAATCTAACTTGATTTCTCATTCACTCTATATACTGCTTATCTTGTAGAGGGTCTCAGGGCCTGGAACCTATTCCAAGTGACTCAGGGCACTAGGAAGGGTACATACTGGACAGGGTGCCAATCCATCATAGGGCACGAGTATCCATTACACACACACAATATATATATATATATATATGTATATATACTACAGGTAATTTGGAAGTGCCAATTAGCCTAATTTGCATGTCTGTGAACTGTGGGAGGAAACCAGAGAACACAGAGGAAATCCAACAAGCATTGGGAGAACGTGCAAACTCCACTCACACAGGCTGAAGGGAGGACTTGAACCCTCGACTCTGAAGATGGGAGGCCACAGCGCTAGACCAACTGGACCTCACCTGACAAGAAAGTTGTAAATATCAACATATTGTAAATCTCGAAAATGTTGTAAAGAACAACCGTAGCATCATAAAAATTATATATTTAATGACTGTAGTTTTTTTTAACATACACCATTATCTGGTCTTTCGTCTTATGTTCAGGAGAATCCATGGGACTGAATAAAGCCAGAGATTCATCATTTGGCTTGGTGCTATTATCAGTGACAGGCGTGATCGCCAAACAAAATGGTGAGTGTTTTGATTGTTGATCATGTGACTCAAGACATGCCAGTATTGTGCAAAAGAAATGGACTTAATCCAACATCTGAATCACATATAAATGAGATACCTCTACTGTTTTAGACACACTCCTCTCCATCTGGGCAAGGTCTGAATAACAATCATATCTGTACTAGTTATAGCTGAGGTCTGATTACAGATGTTGCACAACTATCTTATTAAAATCTCACTACACGTGTTTAACGCAAACAAAAAAAGGAAAGTAGCTACAGAAATTTCTACACCAGTTCTGACATCTAATATGAAATGCAAAGCGTGTAAAAAGGGTCACGGTGAAAGGGTCAAACCCAGTTAAAAATGTTGCATGCAAAATGTTTCTTTACATGCAGGACCCTGTATGCAGGTACCTATAGAAGATTAGCGGCAATCCCCTGCAGGGAAATGAAACACATTATGTCAACACAATGAGCTACAAGAGGTCAGGTATAATACATGCAGGAAGGAAGCAAATAGATCTCTTATTCTGTCACGCGGTGACGTACCTCTCGCAAGTGTCCACTTGATTTTTCATCTCTGATGGAAATAGGCATCCACCTCGAAACCTTATCCTCCAACTGTGAATGGGAAGAGAGCTTTCCGAAGTCCCTGAGGACTCTCTCATTTGCCTGCACCAGTCTCATCAGGCCTAAACTGATACGTTTGACCATGTTTCATTTATTTCAGCAGGAATTCATTTTTACGGAAGCTGCATTATAATAAATATTTTTTTCTGTAGCAATATTTTTACTGAGCATCTGGAGAATATGAGACCTAGATCCACAGAAAAAGACCATCCAACCCAAATTCACATAAACACATAGAATGCATTCCAGAAAAACTTTATAAATATTTTTTAAGTGTTTCTACCATGAAGCTTCAAGCCCAGTCCCAAATGGTGCCCTAAGTTTGATGTGTTGCTGGAGGGGTTTTGGAGTTTGAATTCGCTATATATCAGGTCTGAATGCTTATTCATGAGCAGTTAACATAATACACATACAGCACAACTTATTATATATTACATATGAAACAGCAAACTCGAATGAATGCCTCTTTTACTTTATGTTTAAACAGAAACAATGACGAGCCAAAGGATTTACCATTTATCATACAGGTGTCATACAGGTTGCATTTCCTCAGTAGATCTGTCTGTCTTTGTCTTATAAAATGTCTGTTGAATTACTTTCATTGAGCATTTTCACTGGAGCTGTCATAACGATGTTTTATTTTCTCTACCTATTAATGTTATTCACGAGACCATGAACATTTGGTTGTATTTCTTCTTTTTCTGCTAGAGAATCTACCCAAGCAGGTCAAACCTACCACACTTATAGTTGCACATATTACAAGGTGATGTTATTTATCACACTTAAAACTGGTTCCTGGAAATCCTAACCAAATCTACAAGGGATGTTCAAGTCAAACCGGGACCTGTAACAAAATTTCTCGTGAAAGAAGGTGTAAAACCGGTTGACATTTACTGTACGTTCATGAATGTTGATCCTGTCCTAGGTGGCTCAGGCGTTCAGCAAGTGGACAGAACTGTTATTGTCCATTTATAAATGGGTTTGTTATACAAATGGAACTGTGAACAGTGAAGGGAGCAAAACAAAACTCATCTTATCAACAAATGGTTTACTGGTTTCAAAAACCTTTCAATTGTTTAATATAATAGCTCCATAATTATAGCAAGAATTCTTGCTGTATGATTTGTTAGCCTTTAGAATAAAACCCCAAATGATCAGTGGCAACTATAGACAGCCAGACTGTATTCCTTCTTCAGCTTAATTCTTTACAGATAACTCAGTCTTCTTCATGAACTATAGAGACCTGGCTGATTTGTTAGCAAAATTCCATAATTGTGTGTATGTAAATTCCCCATCCATACGGGTCTTGCATTTAAACCATGTTCAGTGGTAAGCAGGAGCCCATTTGTCATTGTTAGTCCTTCTGTAGCGGCGCTGTCGCTTCTTATACACCGCGTGATTCGAGAAATCTGCATCCTCATTTAAACTCATTACCCAGCTTTTCTTTTCTTTCGTTTCTCGTCAGTCTTTGAATTGTAGCGCAGAGGAGCCGACTCACTGAGACAGCACCAGGTGTTACACCTTATAAGATGACAATAATAAAAAAAGAATGTTTAACATAAACATGTTTTGCAGTTTTGTTAAAATCATATTACAGAATAACAGATATCGAAAAATAATAAGAATGATGATGATATACAGCCATGGTCAAAAGTTTTGAGAATGACACAAATATTAATTTTCACAAAGTCTGCTGCTTCAGTGTTTTTAGATCTTTTTGTCAGATGTTACTCTGATATACTGATTTATAATTACAAGCATTTTATAAGTGTCAAAGGCTTTTATTATTATTTACATTAGGTTTATGCAGAAAGTCAGTATTTGCGGTGTTGAAACTTCTTTTTCAAGACCTCTGCAATTCAAAACGTCTCGGCCACATCCTGACTGATGGTGCAGCCCATTCTTGCATAATCAATGCTTGGAGTTTGTTAGAATTTGTGGGTTTTGCACCCCTTGAGGACTGAGCACTGAGTTCTCAATGGGATTAAGGTCTGGGGAGTTTCCTGGCCATGGACTAAAAATTTCTCTGTTTTGTTCCTCAAGCCACTTTTTGGCAAGGTGCTCCATCATACTGGGAAAGGCATTGTGTGACACCAAATTGTTCTTAAATGGTTGGGAGACGTTGCTCTTGGAGGATGTTTTTGTATCATTCTACCATCAGTTCTGTGTCATGCCAACAGTAAAGCATCCTGAGACCATTCATGAGTCGGGTTGCTCCTCAGCCACGGGAGTGGGATCACTCACAATTTTGCCAAAGAATACAAAGAATGGTACAAAAACAATCCTGAAGATGCAGGTGGACAGACAAACTTCCCACAAATTCTGACAAACTCCAAGCACTGATTATGCAAGAATGGGCTGCGCTCTCAGTCAGGATGTGGATCAGAAGCTGATTGACAGCACGCCTGGGCGAATTGTGGAGGTCTTGAAAAAGACACTGGAAATATTGACTCATTGCATAAACCTAATGTAATTGTCAATAAAAGACTTGACACTTATGAAATGCTTGTAATTATACTTCAGTATACCATAGTAACATCACACACAAAGGTCTAAAAACACTGAAGATGAAAATTTACATTGGTGTCATTCTCAAAACGTTTAGCCATGGCTGTATAGTATTTCAATAAATAAAGCAGTTGAAAAAAAAAGATTTTTGTTAGGTACATGAATGATCAATGGCCGTTGAGACAATGAGAGTTTTTTACTGGTTGGTAAATAACGAAGCATTAAAGCAGTTTATGGTAAGAGACTCAGTGTTTAGGACGCAGCTGTAGGACCAGTCAGATGTGAAACAGTTTGATCCATAGCTCAGCACTAAATTAGCTGTTCTTTGAAGCAGAATTTATGCTGACTTTTTTTTCACTACCTTCAGGAGAATTTCTGGTTGAATGAATCGAACGCATTGCATGTCGACAGCAGACACAGATTCACACTTTCTAATGGAAGAAAAGAACCGAATTGCTGGTCCACATTTACGCTTCTCCTGTCCGTGGTTCCTTATCGTAATACACTGCATATTTTTACATAAAAATAGTGACATTTTAATCACTTATTATCCTGCAGCTTTCATCTAAACCAGCTTGTAAAGATGCACAGAAGCTATTTTTGTTATTCACTTAGATGCTCTTAGAAGATTGGGGCTTTTTTTTTTACACTGTAAAACAATGCTGAAGGCGTTTATCCAAAATATGCAATAAACTCCTTTTAACAGTTGATATTGAGATGTATCTGCATATACAATGACATAAAAAAATACAATGACATCAACTCAAAACAGAAAGGGTAGGTCCTGACTGAAATGTTTATGGTGTTTACCTATCACTACAGAGTTTTGTAATTGCTTGCACATTAAAAACGAATGCATACAGAATAGCTTCATACTCTTAACTTGTACCAAAAGCCACCAAACGTTTAAATGTTTTTTTGAATGTTTTACAAAATTCAGTTTCAAAACATTAGACACTTCAATTTAAAAATGAAATCTCTTTCAATCATTAGGAAAGCTCTTCCATCCAAAATGCAAAAAACCTATGTAATACTGGCAACACACACCCATTTACACACACAGACCTGAAAACACTTGTCTGGTCAACCCAGGGGAAATATCACCTTGTGTGCCGCCATTAGTTTGCAACGGTTCTCAAACCCCATGAAATCGTATGTCCCTACAGTACTTGCACACATAATCGCATTCCTGGATGCACTACACAATGCAGTTGTACAGGACAGACCAGAGCAGCCTGGATTTGTTGTCATCTTGTATAATGTTAGTTTCACCAGGCTGGTCTGGTCCGAGACTGGATCACCAACCACAGTAATTTCACAGTTCGGTACTCGCCCTCTTACTCCAAATTTCTCAATCCAATTGAGGAATTCTTTTCCGCTCAGCATTGGAATGTGTATGACTGCTAACCCCATCTTCAAGTAACTGAAGAGGCTGGGGGGCAGTCTGGGGTTGGATACAACACATCGGTGGAGATTTTCCCTGTTGTCTAGCCAGGGAAGACCTGGCTTGTGATCTGGATGTTTTGTGGCCAGCTTTTGTGAACAGAAGCAAGTCTTCATAAACCATATGCCCTGACCCTTACAATCCCTCACAGTACTATATTGTACAGAACACTGCACTGTACAGAATTTGTGTATTCAGGAGTTTATGGTAACATACAGTACTGTATTGTATGGGTTACTGTACTGTAATTCTTCTCTTTTTGTGCATTTCTGTTATATAAACTTGCAATGGCAATGTTGTATTTTCTTCTAAAGACTTTTTTATTTTTGTGTTCATTGAAATATTAGTAGATGTATTATACTACATGGTTAGCACTGTCGCATTGCACCTCCAGGGTCCGGGTTCGATTCCCGGCCAGGCTCGATTCCCGTCTCTATATGCATGGAATTTGAATGTTCTCCTGGTGCTTGGTGGGTTTTCATCCAGGCACTCTGATTTCCTTCTACAGTCCAAAGATATGCAGGTTAGGCTAATTGGCGTTCCCAAATTGCCCGTAGTGTGTGAATGAGTGTGTGAGTGTGTGTATGTGTGTGTGCCCTGTGATAGATTGGCACCCTGTCCAGGTAGTACCTTGCCCCATGCCCTAAGTCTCCTGGGATAGGCTCCAGGTCCCCGCGACTCTGAGTACAGGATAAAGCGGTATAGAAGATGAGTAAGTGAGTATTATACTACAACAATATTTCTCAAGGTATACAATACAAAAGTACTAATAACAGCAGTTTTTTGCACTTGTTGCATGTGTTGCTGATGCTTTGAAAGAGACATTTGAAGGGTGTAAATTTTAAAAAGGGATGATTATAAAATGAGATCTTTATCTCTCAGTGCTGTGTCTTAGTTGGCTTGTGTGCACAGTTTTGACAAAATGATTCAAATTCTGTAACAAGTGTGTAAGCAGTCGCAAAAAATCCCCAAAACAAATGAAAAAGAACTATAACAACACTTGCAAACAAGAGATGTTTTTAGGTCATTTTGACAGATTGCAGTTCTTGACTGACAGGAGTGAAATCTGATGTGGACTGTAGACCATCTGTCTTCAGATTCAATGTGGTGTGTGTTTGGAGACCGTGATCATTAAGAGTGAGTATTTAAGTTATCATAGACGTCCTGCAAGCTCGAACAATTATCCTTTGGATTCTCTCATCTCCAAGCTGCTTTCAAAAACAGAACTTCCGTTAGCTGTATGTTTATTGTTTTTGCTCAATGTGTAAAATTTCCCATGAGATTTTCGAACAAAAAACTCACTCAAACTTCAATCCATAGAAAAACCAGTGTACCAATTCTAAAGTCATCCAAGTGCACAGGAAAACTATATACCAACACAGAATGCTTGTGGTTGTGTATTTTTGTTCAGGTGCATGCATAATTTAGTGGCCTAATAAAAGAGAGTAGTTTTCATGTGCTTGCAGCAAGAAATTTTTAATGCTTTAAGATTTGCAAAGTTATTCCAACTCTTAGCTGTTTTGTTCTTAAAGGAGGTTTAGTCAAAGCCCTAAAGCTTTCTTGAGGGTTAAAGATGCTTTGAAATACAAAATTGGCTTGCGGTTTAAAATTGATCAATAAAAGTAAAAAAAAAAAATTATCATTTTTATATATATATATATATATATATAAACTGACTAATCGTTCCTAAAATCAATGATTTTAAGTGAAGTTTGCTCCAGTATGTGAAGTTAGAAATATTTTACTGTTTATATTATATAAATGAAGGATTTTTCAATGTTAAATGTAAAAGGAAAAAAGTTAGCTGGAAAAGTTAGGAACATTTTATTTTTTAAAATATATTTATTTTGCTCAATATTAGTGGAGCACGAATACAGAATTGATATTCATAAAGAAAGTGCATTCTTAGGAGGACTGCAACCTGATCCTCTGTCTCGTCTTCTGTGCTTAAAGCAGATGTTCAGAATGAAGCCGAGACTCCTGCAAGGCTGCAAACATCCCAAGAACCAAACGTACTAGTGAAACCGAGCTTAGTGAACTGCCTTATTAGTGCTGATGTGCTTACTGAGGCTTAGGATTGCCTCTAGTGTGTGTGTGTGTGTGTGTGTGTGTGTGTGAGCGTGTATGTGCGTGCCAGTGCGGGATGAGAGAGAAAAACAAGACCACAAAACTACTATATAAAAGCGTACAAAAAATTAATCTGGCTGTATTAAGGTGAAGTGAGTCAAATAAGAAATAGAAAAAGCTTTTAATCACATTATAGAGTGTAAATATAGTTTCTATTTAATGCAGTTGATTCTTGATCATGATTGGTTGAGTCATTTTCTGTTAAAGCAGCTCCGAGAGCAGAGGTTGACAAAGTACATAAATCTTCTACTTGCGTAAAAGTCGAGATATCCCAGGTAAAATATTACTTAATTAAAAGTTGGATTAGAAGTCCTTTATTTACATTTCTACTGAGGAATAAGCATTAAAGTACTCATCTTCAAATTTATTTAAGTATCAAAAGTAGAGCTTATACGTCATTTTAAGTAAATGATATATATTTCTTTCTCTCTCTCTGTCCAGACTGTCCTGTTTCCCCTTCTGTCTGAATCCATCTCTTCATGATCAAGCTTTTTACGGAGGGAGGGCAAATGAAACGTTATATACAGTATAATAGTCAGCGTGTAGTGATAGTACCGCTTCAAATGCTGGTTATGTAACGCCACATCATACGCCAATATAATGAAATAAATATACCGATATTTGTTGTAGGATGTAGTGGAGTAATAATAAAAAGGATGCACTAATACAACTACTTAATACAGATCTGTGAACTGTATTAAGTACCGTAACTAAGTAAATGAACTTGGCTACTGTGATGGCAGGGCCGCACCTCACCCCACCATGGGACACATGGGAGGGGCAGGGCACCTTAACTGGCAGTGCATTATCATCCACCATCCTGATGTCATCAACACCCGGTAAAAGGACTGCTGAAAGCCAGTCCTGTGGGTATTACGTTCCAGGTGCATGATTCATGGATCTGCTCTCTCTGCTCTCTTTTTGCAGACTCTAAGTGTTCCAGAGATTCCACAAAAATGGGGCAAATAGCCAAGAAGCGGTTCTTTCTAAAGCTCAAACGCCTCCTCAGCTTCCTAATATTCAGCCTTTTCTACAGTACCTCTGAATATTCAAGGATTGCATCCTTTGCACCAGCTCACCCACTCCTCACTTCAGCACACTACTCACAGAGTTATTCATCCCATCCCTCTTTAATGTACGTATGTCATACAGTATGTATGGTTGTATAGATGACATGCATGTACAGTATGCATATATACATTTTTAGACAAAATCTTTGACAAAATAACAGTAATAGTTCTAAAACTTTTCGAAACATTCATTTTGTATGCTTTCTCCCTAACAAGCGTTAAAAAAAAAATAATTTTAAGAAAGAAAAATAGCCTTGAGCTACTGTAACATATGCAAAATACATAAAAGGCTCAGACTTAGTTCAGACTTTGACTTAATGTTTGCATAAATTTTCTTGGATAAGAAGTCATTCAAAGGTAAAGATTAGGCATGTGTGTCAATCTCATTAGTGTAGTTAAATTAAAAACCTTTTTCTCTTAAATTTTCTGAGACTGGATTAGCATCACTATTGTTTTACATGTTCCATGCATGTACTGGCTTTACTGTCGAATAACATATGTTTTGGAAACAAATCTTTACTTCCTTTGTTTAAAGTTTTCCCAGAAAGTCAGCCAACTCTACCCACACTGCCTTGGGTGCACTGCCTTGAAAGGAAAGCGTGTGTTATTAGCTCTGGCTGCTTGTCTGCATCAAAATATGTACTCATATGAATAAGCCTGAGGCCAGGGAGAATGAAAAAAATAGAGGAGCATTTCCTCTTTCCCCAGAGACAAGATAAAACGATGCAGAATCCCGCTATAAAGCGTGCATCTGTGTGTACAGTAAAGAGACATGTAGATCAAGAATTTGAATTTCGGACATGATTTAGTGTGGTTATGTTTATGATTATGGGTGGAGCTTGAAATAATTACTTAAATATACAACCGTGACTCATATCAACTTGCTGCTGTATTGCTTTATTTATTATTTATTTGCTATAACAATAAATTCATATGAACAAACACTTTGTAACAGTCAGAAGAAAATCAAAAGAGACATAGAGTACACTATGCATCGCTTTACAGTATGGACTTCCCTTCTTGCCCTGCTGCACCCATTACTCTCAAATCATCAGTAACTACAGTACATTACATCTACAGCATTTGACAGACGCCCTTAATCAGAACGATACATTTTTTTTATCTTATTATACATCTGAGCAGTTGAGTGTTAAGGGCCTTGCTCAAGGGCCCAACAGGGACAACTTGGTGGTCATGAAGTTAGAACATGAGACCTTCTGACCCGTAATCCAGTGCTTTAATCAATAAACTACCCCTGACCGCATGACCTTTTCGCATCGTTCTAAAGTCCAATCTTTATGCTCCCAATTATAATAAATGATCTCATTACCAAAAGGTTTTCTTATGGACACACAGTCTGTAGGTTCTCCTCACATTGTGTGCGCATGGAAATGCTCTTGCTTTCCCTATTAAACATAGCTCAGATTTCTACTGTTGTTGTTTTTATATTATGCAACTTCACCAAGTGTTTAAGTGATCTCCATTTATGACGTTTTTCCAACTACTGTAGGTTTCTTCTGGAAAGTCGACAGTTCAACAGTAACTTTTCAGGTGGTAATAATGTGAATGACAGTTCTTAACTCATCTAAATGATTTTAATTTTAGTTGTTTTCTTTGCTTGATGAAAGATAATACATTTACCCTTCTGAAATGGCAATTTTATTTGGCAGAGAAAATATAAAATGTTATTTTGGAACATCTCCAGTTAACATTCACACATGCATTCACACACTATGGGCAATTTGTGAATGCCAATTAGCCTAATCTGCATGTCTTTGACCTGTGGGAGGAAACCGGAGAACCCAGAGTAAACCCACCAAGCATGGAGAGAACATGCAAACTCTGACTCTGAGGCGGGAATTGAACCCGAAGGTGCAAGGCGACAGGGCTAATCACCAAGCCACCATGCCGCCAGATAGACAGACAGACAGACAGACAGATAGATAGATAGATAGATAGATAGATAGATAGATAGATAGATAGATAGATAGATAGATAGATAGATAGATAGATAAGTAAAAACATTTTTAAAACAACCCAAAATTACTGTTTCTTAATATTGAATGTTCATAAAACCTTCTTCTAACCCAGAATTGTCAGCTGGACTGGCAGCTTTTCCCACATTATATGATATCCAACAGATTTGCTCTCATTCTTTTCATTCATCTGGATTTTCCTCGGTCCGCTCATGATGAGCACAGCTTGATGTTTGTTCATAGAAATCCCAAACGATTAAATAGCAAAAAAGTCAAATCTGCAGCTCCCGAGCTCCATCTGTTCTCTTCACTCATACTCTTGTGTATATGAGTTCCGTGACTGTTGTGTCTACGTGTGTACGTGTGTGTGTCTGTGTGTGTGTGTGTGTGTGTGTGTGTGCATCTTTCAGGATTATATACTCACAGCTACAGTACGTGTGGCTTTGCAGGTGCAGGATCAGATCCTCTCTCTTTTCAACCTGCTCTCACACTCTGGCTCATCGCTTCAATGCCCACGAGTCTAATCGAAATAGAGAGACAGAAAAAGAGAAAGTGAGAGGTGGAGGTAGAGGAGGGATGAGGTTCTGCATGGCTTTTTATTCAAGGGCATTTCTGCGGTTAAGCTTGTAAAATCAATTGTTCGCTGTCAAAATGCTAACATGAAACCACTTAATGTGGAGTGTAAACTCTTCCATTCTATAAAGATGTATCCTCACCTGTGATTGCTACAATGTCCGAAAATGCTAAATAACCATTTCCAGTCAGAAAATTTCATCATACGAACAATTGCATACATTTTGAAATCCATTTATGCAGAGCATTCCGCATACAAGTCTCTGTAAGATGCTACACAAACCGAAGGTATTTATATAATGTAAAAAAAAAATGTTAACATTAATAAACATTAAAGGTACCATTGTGCTTCTTTACAGAGATAATCGTACTTTCACAGTGTTTAGTAAATTTATAGGATCCACAAGTACCTTTAAAGGGCCATGATTATGCACAATTTACTTTCAAGTCACTTTTAGTCATTCTGATGGCTCTCCAATTTAATAAAACACTGGAAAAAACATGCTTTCTATCCTTTTTGCATTTTTGTATCGGCTTGGGCTTAAACAAGCTATTAAAATTTGTTCTTTATTGTGACATCATATAAAAGAATTCCTAACCCTCAGCTCTGCTGTTCTTGGAAGGGACGTGGTTTAGGAGTAGCTCATTTACATAGACACTGAAACAGTACGTTTGAGGAGGAGTGAAACAGAGGGAGTCTGACATACTGTAATCTGAAAGGTATTTCAGCTGCAGCATTAAGAGACACACTTTGTTGAGCTCTTGGATGGATTTAAAGAAATAATACGTATGGGACCTTTAAATGTTTTTGTCCTTAAATAAGAGCATAATCTTACAGTAGAACTTTTTTTGGGTTAACATATAAAAAGTGTGTGAATAGTACAAAAGTCATTAAATGAATTTAACAGAATAAGCCAACAAACTGTTAATACTTAAATTATTAGGTCTAATGATCCTTTAGATACACTATATGGTCAAAAGTATATGGGCACCTAAGCTTCACACACGCTTCTTCATAATGTCAATGTCTTTGTACACTGCAATGTTACAGTTTCCCTTTACTGGAATTAAGAGACACAAACCTGTGCAAGATTGCAACGGTCAGACACGGAGTCCCAAGATCTCCATGTGAAATGATCAAAATAAAACAATTACATGCAGAACATGCATAGATATGTTAAAACAAGTTCACCATGAGTAGAAGGAACAACTCTATTTGTCTTTACAAAGGAATGGAAAAATCATACCGAGGATATTTTAGTCTCTAAAGTATGGAGACTTTTGGATCACTCTGCAGTACATGACTCGGATGGTAATGTACACACTTCATTACTTCCTAACACATGAAGGCATAAATCATTAGCAGATTAATGAGGATCACATTTATTCATTTATCATTATGAAATTATTATCTACATTTCAGTTTAGGTTTGTTTGTGGATGTTAATAATATGACCTATATACTGTAGCAACAAATACAGTGAAAGAGGAATTCCTCATCTCGTAGATTATTGGGTTGTGCTTTGTGGTTTCCAGCTCTGGCTTGTAAATCTCTTGAGAAAGGATATTTGACATGAGACCACCTATACGAATATACAAATACCAGGTTTTGGGGATTTAGTTGTCGCTTTAAATTCGAGATAGCATTATTGTGGTGAGCAAGGGACAGGTCAATTTCCGCCATGTGCTTCCTGATTTGAATTTTTGTCATTTTCTCATGTACTTACTATAGAGTGTTTAGTACAGCAAATCTCTCTCGCTCTCTCTCTCTTTTTATTTTGTCTGTTTTGCTCGAATTATATTCAAGAATATTAAAAAGTAAAATAATTTCTTGAATAAAAATCAAGAAAAATAAAAAACACATTACAGTAAATCCCTAACATACGGGAATACAAACATGCGATTGTACATGGTAATTCACGGAAGTTTGATCGCATGTCCGGCATATTTTGTCACATGCATCAAGTGTGCATCCGCTGCAAGTGCAGTATAAGCCCAAGATGTCTGGAAACAAGATGCGCCAACCATTAACAATGGAGACAAAATGAAAATAAATGAGAGAATGGAGCGAGGTGAAAAGATATTGCTCGATCTTTTCACATGAATTGTTCAACCATTGGCTTAATTTTAAACGAACAAGGACAATTTCATTAAACATGTTGAAACTGTGTACAGCAATTGTGTTAGTATCCTAGTACCTTGACAATGTTTGTTGGACTTACAAACAAATTGACTGAATGAGCTCTGAATTAATTTAACATCTCATGGCTGAAACCTCATTTTAAATGAGTATCTCTTATATGGAGGTAGATCTTAAATCAATTTAACTAAATTTAACTGATTAAAATATTTTTAAAATAAGTTATTTGAAAGTCCTTAGTGCTGCTATCTCCAGCAAACAGTGCTGGACCAACACCAGAAAGATAGTGAAGGACCTCAGGCATCTGAACAATATACTCTTTCCTCTGTTGCCGTCATGGAAGCACTTCTGCTCCCCAAAGGCCAACACAGAGAGAATGAGGAGAAGTGTTTCTTTCCACTGGGCATCCCGGCCCTGAACACAAATAATGCTCACGCAACACCCACACACCCACACACCATCTATGTTACTGACAAAACACACATTTTACCCCTAAGGAACGAATATTTACTCATTGCATATGTTGGATCTACCAAAATACCTCAGCTTGACGTTGCACAATTTGTCACCTATTTCTATTAACATACAATCAGGCCCATAATTTTTTGAACAATAATACGTTTTATTTTAGAATTTGGCCAACATATTACAGCATATTGAACTTGAAAGGGCGGCACGGTGGTGTAGTGGTTAGCACTGTGGCCTTGCACCTCCAGGGTGGGGGTTCGATTCCCAGCCAGGCTCAATTCCCGTCTCTGTGTGCATGGAGTTTGCATGTTCTCCTCGTACTTGGTGGGTTTCCTCTGGGTACTCTGGTTTCCTCCCACAGTTCAAGGATTTGCAGGTTAGGCTAATTGGCGTTCCCAAATTTTCCATAGTGTGAGTGTGTGTATGTGTGATGAATTGGCACCCTGTCCAGGGTATACCCCACCTTGTGCCCTAAGCCCTTCTGGTATAGGCTCCAGGTCTCTGCGACCCTGAATACAGGATAAAGCGGTATAGAAGATGAGTAAGAGTAGGTAAGTGAATTTGAAAGAAAAAACTGAAGATGTTACAGAGGTCAAGACTTTAATTCAAGGGGTTTGACAGTAGTGTGGCATCTTGAGGAAGTACAGCCATTTTCATATACTGTACAGACCATAAATAATGGAACAAATGGTAGATGAGCAGTTGCATGGTCAGGTGTGACCTGGAGGATTTACTAATTACTCATTAGTAAATACAGACTTTTCACAACAAGGTGCAAAACACTGGCAACACTTAAGAACAGACCAGAGGTCAAAAACCAGAACTGACTTTACCAGCGAACGACAGTACTTTGGACCAATTAAACCAAAATAAACTTTTACAAGAATAATCCCAAGAGAAAAGTATGCTGATGTAAAGGAATAGCACATGATCCAATCCATACATTTACCAGACGTTCTTATCCAAAACGACTTACATTTTTATTTCATTACACATCTGAGCATTTAAGGGTTAAGGGCCTTGCTCAAGGGCCCAACAGTGGCAACTTGGTGGTTGTGGGGTATTATATATATATATATATATATATATATATATATATATATATATATATATATATAATTTTTTGCAATATATGAATGGATCATGTATATTGTAACAAAGATGGACTCCACACGAAGGTAAGTATCAATCTGAGCAGGTTTTATTGAAGTTAGAGTTTTTCAAGGCAGGTTAAGAATCTTTCGCTTAATTAGCTGATAGGACTAGGATAGCTTTTATGGGAAACTCAGGTAGTTACCAGACCAAGATGACTGACTTCACCTCTCCTTCTTTAGTGAGGGAACAAAGAGTGACGCGGAGTTCGTACAGTGAATCCACGATGGCCGACCATGACCCACACACCACAGCAAGACGGAGCTTTACACTCGGAGACGGAAACAGGAACGCTTCTGAAAGCAGAGGTATCAGGTAAACAGGTAAGTATTAATCTTCTTACTTGGGAGACAGAAGTTGAGTCCACACTCATGGATACGAGCCCGGACGTCGACTGAAGCGTGGTGTGTGGTCTTTATGCACATGTGCTGATTACTGACAGGTGGTGGTGATTAGTACTCGGGTGATAAGGGGCGCTGTGTCGGATTGGGTTCGGAGCCTGACCTGACTGTGACATATATATACTGTACAGTGGAACCTCGGATTACGAGTTCAGCAGTGATCCTGTTAGTATGCGCTCACGTGAGTGTGACGTCAGTGTTTATATTTTGTATTAATTATATTTATGTATGTATTTTTTGGGGCTGTAGAACGAACAATTTAAGTTTCCATTATTTCCTATGGGTAAATTAAATTTGGTTTACGAGTGTTTTGGAATACGAGCCCACTTCCTGGACGAATTAAGCTCGTAATCCGAGGTTCCACTGTATATACATGGTTCATTAATATATTGCAATATATTAATAATATAAGCACTAGTTTCTTATATATGGAAATCTATTATTTAAACATCAAATTTCACAATACAGTATATTGCCATTTTTTCCCCGTAAGGGTGTGTACACGGGTCTTTGCATGAGCGTGTCTTTGTGCCTATTAACTTTCCCCCCAAGGATTACAGATGCAGATGCAGGAGATTTTATGCTGCTTAAGTGCTGTCCCTAACATATTAGTAAATACATAAAATTTACATAAAAAAAGACAGTAAATGTTTGAATGTGTTACGAATGCATAGATAGTGCTGCGGCTAATGTTAGTAATGTAATGTAATGCTAATGTCTGTTAGAGTCTGTGTTGTCAGTATGACTTACTGTATAACATTGGAAGACATATTCTATTTTTATGGTTAATTTAATAGGCATTTTGTTGATGGCAAAATATGGCCAAAGTAATACATATACTGTTCTTATACCGTATATACTGACGTGTATGGGGGTGTATGTGTGTGTGCTTGTGTGTCTGTCTGTGCTAGAACTTGTTGTACAGTAACAGCCAGTGTTCAGCAGGAAATCCTTCACCGTTGATCTTTACCTCCAACAACCATCATGGATCACGCTTTCTCTTTGTCTCTTTATGTGTCTTACACCATCAGACAAGCACACACAAAATCCTTTCAAATCTCAGAGTGACATAAATATCTAACAAAAATCTCTACAGTTTGTTTGGCCAAGATTTGATCTCACGCTTGGGCTCAAACGGCATTTATTGATGACCTGGATGTATAGCAGTATAACTTCCGAAGTGTATAGGGCTAAACTTTTTGCTCAGATTCAACTGAATCAGCTCCATATTTTAGATGTATATTGACCTAAAGCATACAATAAAAGCTAGCCAAGGAAAAGAAATTTGATAAGGTTTGATCTCATACACTACATAAGTGCGTACAGATGAGGCTCTTTTCCTTAAAGAGTGAATATAAACTTATATTACATGCACAAGAATTTCTGGAGACCTGTCCATCACACTGCACTGACTTGGAGTTTCTGTTCACTTGAACTAAGAAACACAACCCTGTTCCAACAAACAGGAACTGGAACCCTATCGCCCAACATCAGTGCTTGATCTCATTAATGCTCTTTTAGCTGAATGAACACAAATCCCCAAACCCACTCTTGTGGAAAGCCTTCCCAAAAGACTGGAGCTTATTACAATAGCAAAGGGAGACTAAATTTGGAATGCAAATAAAGTGAACAAAGAAAAAACCCACACGCAAATAATCTTCAAGCACACAGACTTACGGAGATGAATAAAAAGTGACAGGTGCAAAGAATAATCAAGAGGAGGTGGTACTGGAGAAGGTGGAAAGCAGAAAGCAGAAAGCAGTGTCTTTTTCTCAGTTCACGCTCGTATTTGCTCTTGTAAACGTCTTCCCCTCTGCAGTTCAAATATACCAGCTATATTGTGATCAACTGGGGATATTGATGACCTCAGCAGGTAACAGAAAACACAATGCTCAACATCAGCACACATGTTTGCAGTCATGCTCATGCAGCTTACTCACAGCGGAGACCTTAATACTGTATATTGACTGTGTATTTACTGTACACGCTCTGGTTGAAATCCACAGTTTGTAATGCATGTCGCGTTCCAGTGACTTTTTTTTTCTTCTCTTTTTTTCGAGGAGCTGGACAGGCGGTATGAGAAAAGGAAAGTACATTGTAATTCAGCAGACATTCTTAAAACTGGTTAGAAACTGGGACGATCTTTAGTTAGTTTCTGAAAGTTGCAGGAGTTCTGGAACAGTTCAAGAACAGTATTGTGTCAAATGCATTTGTAAAACCCATCAAGCACCATGATGACTGTCTCTCATGAAGACCATCTCAGGAAAGCAAGACCAAAACTGACCTCTGCTGTAGAGGAGAAGTTCATTTAGAGTCACCAGCCTCAGAAATCACCAATTAACAATAAGCACCTCGGATTAGAGCCGTTATGAAGGATTTACAGAGCAGAAGTAGCAGATATACATCTCAATATCAACTGTTCAAAGCAGATTACTGTATATTTTTTGGACGCCTTCAGCATTATTTTACAATGCAAAAAGACATGATGTGCTCAAACTTTTCAGCACATCATCAGCACAAACATACACTGGCAGTGTATGTTTTCTGCATTTATAGTTTCATTAATTATTGTGGAAATTGAAAACAATTTCTTGTAAAAGCTATAAACCCTTCGTATATCGAATCTGTCGACTTGAATTTGAAGACTCGCATTTTGTGAGGCTGAAAAATAATGAAGATTTTATTTTTAACAATTGAACAGCAATTCAGTAAGGTGAATATTTTTGCATTGAATTTTAAATGCTTGAATTACATTTTCAGTTGAAATATACAACCACAATGAATTGCCGTGTCTAAAATTCGTCTAAAATTTAAGACTTTTTCATTCAGATCAAATTTCAGTATTCAGATTCAGTATGCTGTTTTGCTTTAAGGAATTTTGGCACTGTTATACTTACATACTAATAAAATAAAAAATTTAGCATAGAGGTGCAAAACTGTGTTGTTTAAATAGATTTCTCTTCAATGGCTGATGTTCTAGCATTTTGGACATACTGTTGAATTTTGGTTAAACTACACTTTCTTCATTCATTTATCTTGGAGCTGTCAGGCAGTATCACTACTGCTTAAGGAAAAATGTGTGTTTGTGTGCTGTATACTGTAAGTGTGGGTTACATGTGTGAAAAGAACGAAAGTGGTTAATGAAATGATGATCTGGATAGGGTGACCTTACTGAAAATAATGCATCTATTAGAATACCTGCTAATATAATATCTGCTTCTATTTAAAGAAACTATTTACATTTCTATTAACTATTAACATTTCTGAATCTTTGTAGGATATGTGTTAATCTAACATATAACGTAAACCAGGCCTTCTATTTAATTCCAAGCCTATGAATCAAGGTACATAATAAAGAAGTAAATATCACACAGTAACAGGGAGTCATGTGCTTGCAAAAGCAGCACCTGCACAGCGAGTCGAGTGAATTGCGTGAGACAGTAACAGACCCAGGGCACACTGTGTTCTGTGTACACATTCCTAAAATTGGATTGGGTGTATCTGTGTGTCTGTGCGCTTCCTGTCCTGCTACAGTTAATGATGGCACTTTTTTGTTGTTTTGTTGACGCCTCATCTCATTCTGCAAGAGTGCAGAAAATCACCATTGTCAAAAATATACCTTTGGCAGCCACCTGAGAGATAGATAGCTTCAAACCTTCTAGAATTAAGGTCACAATAGTGCACACACATTTCATAATGACATTATCAACTCTGTAATCCCGCTTCAATTTTCACTGCCTGGCTTTAAAAAAGTATTTAAACTTGGAAAAACAGTTGTGAACCTTCAACTTAGTGAAAGGAACGTGTGTGGCGGTGGGCATATAGCCAGTGCCTCTTACCATCTGACAGAAAAAAAAACAGTAAGGTAGTGGTGGCTCAATTGGTTAAGACTGTGGCTGGGCTACTGATTGGAAGGTTGGAGGTTTGTTCCCCAGCACTGCCAAGTTACGGCCATTGAGCCCTTAAGCAAAGTCCTTAACCCTATTTTCTCCAGGAGTGCTGTCTCTGTATTCTGACCCCAGCTTCCTAACTAGGATATGGGGAAAAAAATCATTTCACTGTGCTGTAAGTTACATGTGATAATTAATGGAATCATCATTATTTATTATTATTAAAAAGGGAGGACACAGCACATGCTCAGCACCATGGACAGCTCCACCAAGGGCAACAGAGGAGGCGGGGTGATTTAACTCAACAAGGCTGGCAACAGATTATAGGTCACCATCCTGCAGTCATCTGTGGCCTATAAAAAGGGCAGCGAAAGCTCAGTGTGGTAAGTAGGATGTACACAGCATATAGCTCATACAGTACCTGTCTTCTCTGCCCAGGGCATCCACTCCCCCAGCTGTGACTCATATATTTTTGTTGTTACTTTCGAGTGCACATTTTTTGCTACATTAAGAAGTGGAACATAAAAAGAACTCCAGGTTATCGCACTGCACTACTGTCTCCTGGAATCTGTGTCCCACTCACTGCCCACTTACAATGTGTTTAGAAAAAAATAATCATGAATGACCATCATTGGCATTGGAGAATACTTACTGTAAACTATTGGTGAAGTTGTATCACAAAAAATGGACAGTAAAACAGAGCTATGTTTAACAGTGAAATTAAAAACATTTCATTTCTCTATTGGATCGGGACTAAATAGCTGTGTGGTGCTGAGAAAACCTCTTGTTAGTGAGACTAAATGTGTCCTGTAAACAAAGCTAAAGGTGGTCGTATTTAATATTAGAGTGCACTTTTTTTGTGGTCAGGCTTTGTATCTTAAAATATACAGATGGATTTCATTCAAATATAAAACAAGATCTTGGAGGCCAGATAGTGTGTTCAATCTGGCTCTTAACTTAATCTGCGATTAACTTTTCTTTCTGCTTCTCCTAACCATGGGGCAGGGTGTTGACCATTCCAATGGCCTCTATTAGCCCATAATGCAGTTCCCATTGTTTTCACCAGGTGCAATAATAATAATAATAATAACTTAATAACTAACAGATAAAATAATATAATTACATCGGGCTATAATAACTATATGGGGTTTCGAGTCAAACTGGGACTTTTTATGAGTGTTTTAAGGGTAATTTTTTAAAATTTCTCTATATAATCCACTGCTACACTAATACAAGTATCCCAGTGTTTCACTAGTACTTGGATACCATCAAGGCAGAACATTTTCTCAGTACCATCATCCATGATCGGACTGCCTCCTTCACGTCTGAAACTCTGGCCTCCCAAGAACTCATTCGAAATGCGGAAATAGCTTGGAGCGAGGGGATGTGGCAATAACTCCCAGCCAGTCCCTGTAGTTTTCAAGCAGTGTTGGTGAATGTGTATAGTTCAATTCCACAAGTTGGCAACAAGTTATCCATCAATTTTCAAGAATCAGGAATTCAATTCGTTGAACTAGAGTGCGCTCCTCACCCGAGATCATCATTCATGGACGTATGGGCTTTTTTAACATGTTCGCACCATTCAAATGTTTTACTGCGGCTAAGACTTTCATCACTGCACTGTGCCTGAAGTCTTCTGTAAATGTCACTAGGATTCACGCATTCTTAAACCAGAAAGTTCATCACAAGTTCTGGTTTGGTGGAACATCTGCCACATAGTGACATTAAATATTGATGGGTTTTAAAATGTATAGAGTTGTGAATGGGAACTGAAGATTAACATTAAATATAATTTGAATGCATTAAAAATGATAATCTGTTCAATATATTTCATGTGATTAATTCTTTTTTTGTTGTTGTTAAATTTCATTGGAACATTTAATGCATCTGTTTTTCTGTAAATACCGCATGCACTTAAAAAAAAAATTATGCCTCTACATCTGCCATGTCGTCTTTTTACTGTTATTTAGCTTTTGTTTTTCCCACTGCTGATTCTTTTAAATTACTCTGCTGCTTGCCAGGCCACCATTTTAAATAGGAATCAGTTTCTAGTGATCTGACTGGTTAAATTAAACGTTAAATAAAACAGCAGTCACATAAACATATACACACACATCACCATCTTTGATCTATTTGGGAAGCTGCAAATGAGTGGCTTCTAAGCCACAGACCTGTGAGAGCGACACTTCAGGGACCAACAGATCGATGGTTGCTGTGTATCAGTACAGCACTGAATCTGTCTCTCAGTCAGGAATGCTGGTGAGTCAGTAATGCAATAAAGCCTTTTTCTTTTTTCACAGAGAGATACTTATAGAATAAACTGCAGAAATACGTTTTTTTTGGTATTCTGAGCTGATCTTATGTACAGCACATTGTTTAGCTGATCCAAAGCACTTTTTTACAGATCCTGAAAACTTTCTTTAGCTAATCCTGGGCATTTTCTTTGGCACTTTGCTTGGCTGATCCTAACCATTTTGTTTAGCTGATCTTAAGCATTTTGTTGGCTGATCCTGAGCATTTGCTTAGCTGATCTAAAACCATTTGTTCATGGCTTCAATCCTGAGGACTTTGCCTAGCTGATCTTGGACATTTTGTTTAGCTGATCCTGGACATCTTGTTTAGCTGATCCTGGGCCTTTTGCTTTACCGATTCCGAGCACTTTGCTTAATCAATCCTGACCACTTGGTTTAGCTGATCCTGATCATTTAATTTCCAGGTAGCTGACCCTGATCAATGTGTTTAGCTGATGTCAAGCGGTTTGTTTAGTTCATCCAGAGCACTTGTTTAACTGTTCCCAGGCCTTTTGTTTGGCTGATCCCGACACTGTGTTTAGCCAATCCTGAGCACTTTTTTGCACTAGTTTACTAGTTGACAACTTAGTTTAGCTGATCCTGCCCCTGTAGTTTAGCTGATCCCAAGCACCTCATTATATATTTTATTTAAGCAGAACTTCTGCTCTAAATTTAAATATATTCAGTTATTTTCATCCTGGTTCACCATACTGTAAATGCTATGTTCAACACTTTAACTAAGCTTAATGTAATAGGTCTTGATTTAACAAAACAGACTGAGTGAGATGTAATGACGCGATAGGAGTCCTGCGCTGCATTGGGCACAACAATGACAAGCTGAATGAAGGAATTTATTCTAAACATTTTGCTATATAGAGAAAGTATAAGAGAGAGAGAGCAAACATATTCAGATGTTCAGATGCTGATGTGTACTGTACTGTATCGGGGCACATACCTAAATCAGTTTGAAATACTGGAACATAAAACACTTTGGCCTTGCATCACCACGTGCGAGTGTAACAACCCTAAGCACTGTAGGTACCCTTGGGATACATCTGTATCGCAGCACGGTGCTCTGTTTCAAATTCAATTCACATTCACACTCTACCTTTAGCTGAGCTGAATTCTCAATCCACTGCGGGTGAAAGGTTGTGCAAGTAAATCTGCAGAGAGTAAACAAACACATTGTTCAATGTACCCAGTGCAACTCTGGAGCAAAGAACCAGACGCATGAGAGAGAGAGAGAGAGACTTTTGACTTTTTACGATCCTTTATTTTACAAATTTTGTTGTATAAAAATAGAATGAGGATAGATTGATTAAAAATGAGTGAGTAAATAGATAAATAAATAAATAAATAAATAAATAAATAAGACATTTTTTAGACATTGTAGTTATTCTTTTAAACATACATAGTTATTGTGTTTGTTTTTTTCCTTTTGTGTTCTTTTTTCAGTTTAAGTTTGGTGTAAAAATTAGTTCATTATCTTCTACTGAACACAGGGTCTCTCCACAACACCATATTGTTTTAAACATGTCCATGTCTTTCATGTTTTTGTAGAAATTGAAATCGATTAAAATTCTTGATTTAATAAGTCTGGAGAAGATCTTTTGGGGGTCACAGTCTGTGCTTTGTGCCAACTTATTTTTTCTGCTTATATATATTGCCATTTTGGCTTGACCAATGGTAAAATTAATAAGCTGGCATTTAAAACTCTTTCTCCGGACATATTTAAAACCAAGAATAAAAAACTGGTGACTAAAATCTACATGCAGTGGTAAAAAAATGCGTTTTAAAAGGTTAAACAAGGGCGACAATCTGGAACAATGTATAAAAGCATGAAAAACAGTTTCTCTCTGTGAACAAAAGGGGCATTCTTGTGTTATTTCTGGATTTAAAATAGAGATAAAAGAGTTCACAGAGACAATTCCGTGTAAAATCCTCCATTGGAGGTCAGCAAACTTTTTGGTTAATGGTGGTTTATACAGTGCTCTCCACTCTGGTTTAATATCATTATTAAAACCCAGTTCAGTGCGCCATGGGGTGTCCACCCTCCCATTCAGTTTTTTCTTGTTTAAAACCTTCACACAAGCTTTGTACAGAACCTTACCAGACACTGTCTCAAAGTTCATCTCGTCCTCACCCTTGTGCTCCAGGAGGGGGCCGCCGTATCCCTCTAGGTCTGGAGTTATGATCAGCTGTGGAAAGGGTTCCTCTTCTGTAGAGCTGGTCTCGTTTCTTGTATATTCCATCAGCTGAACTCGTTCCTCCGACGTTAGGGTGGTTCTCCATCGATGCAGGAGTTGGTTGGCGACCCGTTGAGACCGGAGTCCCATGTGTGCTGCCAAGTCCTCTGCTCGAGACAGGTCTGTTCCAGTGATGTTTACCAGCTGCCGGAGTGTCACGATCCCTGCGGAGACCAGGGTCTTGGATAGTGCTGGGGTGGTTTCACTAGAGATGTCTAGGTGTCCTCCACAGACTAGGGGCTCCTCCAGCAGCCAGTGTAAGGTTCTGTTTCCTTTTGCTTGTTTTTTAAAAAAGTTCCAAATTTTAAAAAGTCTTTGATAAAAAACTGGTAATCCAGTCGTGTCCAGTGCTGTGGGGTCCATTAAAAACAGAGATCTGTCCAGTCCGAGTCCTCCCACCGTGCGTAGGAGTGTGAAGGCTGCTGCTCTCCATCCTTCGTCACTGGCACCGGTGAGGAGTCTCTGGATGAACTGCAGACGGAAGGCTGCAGTTCTGCTGGCTAGCTGCACCAGGCCCTGACCTCCTTCCTCTTTAGGCAGGTGAAGCAGGCTTTGTGGTATCCAATGCAGTTTGTCCCAGAAGAAATCTACCAGTAGGGCCTGTATGCTCGCTAGCAGGTTTGGTGGTGGGTCCATACATGCCAGTTTATGCCACAGGGACGATGCTGCTAGGTTGTTGATGACCAGCACTCGTCCTCTGTAAGACATTTTTGGGACCAACCACTTCCATCTGTTCAGTCTGCCTTTTATGCCTTCAACAATACCCTCCCAGTTTTTGTTTAAAAACTCAGCACTACCCAAGTAGACACCCAAGTATTTAAAACCGCTCTTTTTCCACATTAAACCCCCTGGTAGTGTGGGCTGTTCGCCTCCCCATTCTCCTACTAAAATAGCTTCGCTTTTGTTCCAGTTGATTTTAGCCGATGATAAAATCTTAAAATCTTCTAAAACGTCAGTTAAAAAAGTCACATCCATCTGTGTGTTCACCATTACAGCTAGATCATCGGCATAAGCTGAAAGACAGGTTAAAATATTAAAATGAGGTATATTAAAACCAGAAAGCTGATCTCTCAGTTTGCATAAAAGAGGTTCTATTGCCAAGGAATATAGCATGCCTGATAGAGAGCAGCCCTGTCTAATGCCTCTGTGTGCTTTAAAAGGAACACATAAACCACCATTAACCTTCAGTACACTCTCAATGTCACTATACAATGTTTTGATCATGGCTGTGAAACCTGGGTTGAACCCAAAGCTTTCCAGCACCTTCCACAAATATTCGTGTTCAACCCGGTCAAAAGCCTTTTCCTGGTCCAGCAAAATAAGACCAGTCTTTAAATCCAAAAGTCTAGAGACATCCAAAATATCGCGAATTAAATGTATGTTATCAAAGATAGACCTACCAGGCACGCAGTACGTCTGGTCGTGATGAATGATCTGCTCCAGTACCTTTGTCAGTCTTGAGGCTAATGCTTTTGAGAGTAGTTTGTAGTCAGTGCACAGCAGTGATACCGGGCGCCAGTTTCCCAGGTGCGTCAGGTCTCCCTTTTTTGGCAGTAAGGTCAGGACAGCCCTCCTGCAGCTCACCGGGAGCTTTCCTCCTTTCACGCTGTCCTGCAACACCTCTACTACATCCTGTCCTATTACTGACCAAAAAGTTTTGTAGAACTCTGCAGGGAGACCGTCTATACCTGGCGCCCGCCCGTTCTTCAGACCTTGGAGAGCCTCCTGAATCTCTGCCAGCGTCAGTTCTGTTGCCATGTCTGTGGCCGTTTGTTCTGACAATTTGGGCAGATTTTTTAAAAAGGTCTCCTCCACTGCATGTGCTTCTGACCACTCACTACTATACAGCTTTGAGTAGAAGCTGTTTGTCTGCTTGCGAATTTCAGTGGGCTCTGATACGAGATCCCCTGATTCTGATCGCACAGCATGCATGATTCTTTTCTGTCCATTTTTTTGTTCTAGACCAAAAAAGAACTTGGAAGGAGCATCCATTTCCGTAGCATGTTTAAAACGTGAGCGGACCAGCGCCCCCTGTGCTGCAGTGCCCAGCAGGTCGTTCATTACGGCTTTTTTGTTTTTGAGGCTTTCAATATTTCCTCGATCTCCTGTGGTCTCCAAACTCTGGAGCTCCACTATTTCGGTCTCTAGAGCTCTCATTGATCTAACAATGTCTTTTGTGACATTAAGAGTGTACTGTTGACAGAAAACTTTTGTTTGTGCTTTAGCTAAGTCCCACCATTGCTGTAGAGAGCTAAAATCAGCTTTTTGTGATTTAAGACTGGTCCATAAATAAGTAAAAGACTCAATAAAATTGGCATCTTCTAAAAGTACAGTATTAAAATGCCAGTAGGCACTCTTAGGTTTTAGGTTTTTCCTACTGACTATGCACTGCACCATGCTATGGTCGGAGATGCCTACTGGGGTAATAAAACATTTCGTAAAATAAGACAGTTGATGTTTAAAACAATAAAATCTATCGAGTCTAGCCAGAGAGAGTGTGTTATCTACGGAGTGGGCCCAGGTGTACTGTCTTTGTTTTGTGTTTAAGTTTCTCCATATATCACTTAAGTCCTGGGCCTCCATCATCTCCCACATGCGTTTACGGGAGGCCATGTGAGGTTCTTTATGGTTTCTGTCCAGATTGTCGGTTGTGCAGTTAAAATCCCCACCCAGAATTAAAATATCAGCAGAGTTACAGTCATTAATGACGCTGTTTAGTTTGTCTAAAAACATCATCCTCTCTACTGCCTTGGTGGGAGTGTACACACAAATAAAAACAAAAACTTCATTCTCATAAAAAGTTCTCACTTTTAAAAGCCTCCCATTTAAAAATTCTTCTACTGTATAAGAGTTCGGTATAAAATTGCGAGCAAAGAGCAGTGCGACTCCAGCACACAGTGGTGTGTTGTGGCTCAGAATTGCGAGCCCGTCCCACTCTTTTGACCAGTCCGCAGAGTTTTTGGAGTCGCTGTGTGTCTCCTGCAGTAGAGCCACATCAATGTGTTTCTGTTTTAATAGTTCGTAAAGTTTTGCTCTTTTTTCATATGTTCTTGCCCCATTAGTATTTAAGCTCGCAATGTTTATTCCATTCATTAAAAGGTGTATAGATAAAAAAAACAGCCTTATGTATAAGAAAGAAAACATACCAGTGTCCAGCAGGGAGGTAAAATCACTCTAAGAAGTCCTCCTCAGCGAGTTCTTTATTTATTTTAGTGATCCATTTCTTTATCCTGAATATTTCCCGGTCAATAAAAGCTTTGTGTTTTTTGTAATATTTGACGTCGTGAATGAACTGTCTCTTGTTTGGGAAGTGTTCTTCCAGTTTGATTTTTGAGCCTCCTTTTGTCTTTTCTAAGAAGCTGTGTATGGACTCCTCGCTGTAAACCACTGGCATTCTTTCTTCCTCAGGAGTGAGAATCAGCACAGAGTCCGATATGTAGCCGTCACTGTCTGATTCTGTTTCGGTGTCTTTTTTGGGGAGTTTTTTTCCTCCTCTCTTGTGGTCTTTTTTCCTTTTGGGTGTCTTGAAGAGGGGCTCCTCTTCCATCTCTATGTCCGCCTCGTCCCCCTGTGACAGTGCAGTGGCTGCTGCTTCCAGTTGGCGGCTCTTCGCCCTTGTACCCATCGCCGAGAGGACGGGTGACTCCAGCGCTGCACCCGAGCCCTCTGAGACCTTATCATTTGTGTTCGGCCTCGCCGGTGCCGGTTGGGTCACGTTGGGTTCCCCTCGGTCCGGTTTAGTCGAGCATGTTGCTTTTGGTGTCGATGTTGTTTCAGCTGACTCTTGGATTGCAGGCTGGGCTTGGGATTCATTTACTTTGGGCACTGGTTCGGCAGCATTTCCGGGTCCCTCAGCGGGCGGCCGAGCCGTGGTCGCAGGGGGAACGGCCACGGCTGGCACGGTGGAGTCTTGACCCGGTCGCACAGGAGCATCGGGATCATTCTGTCTTTCAGGACAGGCACGGACAAGATGTCCCATTGCACCACATTTAAAACATTTTATATCGGTGTCTGAGGAGGCGAATATGTTATAGTCAAAGTTTTCAACTCTGAATTTAAAAATGACGTTTAGCTCTTCAACACCCTCTTTAAAAATCATAAAAACAACTCTCCTGAAAGATACCAGGTGTTTTATCAGAGGGGATTTACAGCCAAGGGGGATTTTCTTTATAGGGGAGACCAGGCGTCCGTATCTGGACAGTTCTGCTGCTATCACACTGTCAGATATAAAAGGGGGGACATTAGACAGGACTACTTTCTTAGCTGGGGAGCTCAGGGGAGAGACCAGTATGTGCTCGTTATTAACACTGATTCCATTTTGGATAATTTTAATCGCTTTATCTACACTATTAACAAACACAACAACAGCACTGTTCATTCGGGAAGCAGAGACGATGTTCTCATGTCCCACCACATCACCAACCGCTAACACACACTCCTCTAAACTCGCCGCGCACACCACGCGCACACCGTGCCGGCGAGTCAAACTCTCATACCGCTGTGTGTCCGGAGCCGCCATGCTCCAGCAACACACAAACACACACACACACACACTCACTCACTCACTCACTCACTCACACACACTCACTCACACACACTTACACACACACAAAAAAAGTATATAAAGCCAAAAGATGTAATAAATGGCGAAAGAAAAAATGCACAAAAAAGAAAATTGGCAAAAAGCCAATCGCTCTCGCGCGCTCTACACGCCAAACTCGCTTCCCTGCCACACCGCGCATGCGCAGAGAGACAGAGAGAGAGAGAGAGAGAGAGAGGGAGAGAGAGAGAGAGAAGGGACAGGTACTGTAGGAGCGTTCATTTAGGCTAACTCATGATTACGTGATGTTAACCAGAACAGAGATGTTCCTCCCGAGCTTCAGCTATTCCACAACTGTTTCATTTTCAGAGCATGACAAATGTAATAACTGAGTTTATTAATTCCCTGCAACTGATCATGCCTTTATAAAACTTGTTATATTTGTGGCCTCAACAAAACTTTAACCTGTTTTGGATGCTATCCGTATTGGTCAGTGCTGTCTCTCTCGTCTCATTTACACTTTGAGGCTGGTTTAATGAAGACAACATAGAAAGCAGATTCACACACAGTTGGCTTATTTGATTACACTTAGTAGGGAACAAAAACACCCCAGGGGGTGCTGCTATAAGAAAATTAATTAAACACAAGGATAGTGTGATGCAGCTGTCTACACATAATTGTTCATTATTTCCTAATAACATCCTAATATTATATTATATTATATTATATTATATTATATTATATTATATTATATTATATTATATTATGCCACATCAACTTAACAATTAATTGTTTACATCAAAGAATATATATAAGAGTATATATATAAGAGTATATACCAGTAAACTAATGTCAGGATGATAGGCACCCAAGGCTCATCCATCCCTGTGAGGACCGAAGACCAACCTGTTCAGTCCGATCCCACAGAAAAGCCAATGCAGCGCAAATTGCAGAACAAAGTAAATGCTAGCCATGATAGAAAGGCACCAGAACATCCTGTGCCCCACTGCCTGAACAACTCAATCACTCACTCATCACCTATACTGCTTTATCCTGTAGAGATGATGAGTGTAGGATGCCCGGATCTTTAGGGAGCTCGGATCTCAGGAGACTTGGGGCACAATGCAGGATTCCGCCCGGTGCCAATCCATCGCAGGGCATGCACACGTACACACTTACACATTCATTCACACACTATGGACAATTTGGGGACCTTCCATTCCAGTCTAATCTGCATGTCTTCGGACTGTGGGAGGAAACTGGAGTACTCAAGCAAGGGGAGAACAAACTCTGTGCTCACAGACATGACATCCGCCTCCACCAAGGATCTCCTTATGGAAGGTCACAATATTTATTTCCTCCCAGAGTCTCAGAATCAATTTCTCAAAGATGATGGTTCACAACTATTCTTCAGATTTTTTCATTATTTTATTTCATTTTATTAATTTGCTTGATGCAGGCTTGTAATTTAATCCTTCTGAAATTGAGTTACATTATTGTCTTAACCACCGGATATGTCTTCTGAAATGGATTGGAAAGCAATTTACTTTATCAGTTAAGGTTAAATAACTTGTTCCCAGCTGAAGCATATTAATCACTGCAGTAATTATCCAACTTACAGTAACTATTTGCTTGGTTAAATCCAGGTGGTGACTTTTTTTCTGGCAGGACAGTGTACTGTAAGTATTATTCCTTTCTCAAAGCAGATCTCTTTTTCACCTATAAAATTAAGTATTCAATTAAATTCAATTCAATTCAATTTTATTTGTATAGCGCTTTTAGCAATTTTCATTGCCGCAAAGCAGCTTTACACAGTCAAAAGAATTATTTAAGTTTGTATGAAATGTGAATTTGTATGAATCAAAATGGTCAGTTTGTCCCTGGTGAGCAAGCCGAGGGCGACAGTGGCAAGGAAAAACTCCCTGAGATGATAATAGGAAGAAACCTTGAGAGGAACCAGACTCAACAGGGAACCCATCCTCATTTGGGTGAAACAGAAAGCAGTAAATGATACATTATTGGGATTTGAAATGAAACCAGTCATGAACTATCGAACTGTCAAGTCCCCAGAGAAACAGTTGCCAACACCAGTCAAGGCCAGAACCATTTTCTAGGTAGAGAGAATCATCCCCAGACACCAGACGCATCCCAGAGAGACACACGGGGCATCCATGTGATGAGATCTTCAGCCAGAAGCGGGGCACCAGGATGGGTCAGACAGGTCCGGAGGGCAGAGGGAGTCTGGATCACTGGCAGCTCAGGAACGACATGTGTAGCTCGACAGAGAGAGA
Organism: Clarias gariepinus; assembly: GCF_024256425.1. Lineage (NCBI taxonomy): Eukaryota > Metazoa > Chordata > Actinopteri > Siluriformes > Clariidae > Clarias > Clarias gariepinus. The sequence goes on along the minus strand of NC_071112.1, from coordinate 6,702,134 downwards.
GAGAAAGAGTGAAAGGGGGGGACAGGAGGAGAGAGGAAAAAGAAAGAGGGGGGGAAAGAGAAGAAGAGGAGAGATGGCAGTTAGGTATGGTCACAGTCACACAATGTATAATGTGAATGTATATTAACTGTAGCGTGCAAGCAGAGACTCCGGCAGAACTAACTATGACAGCATAACTAAAAGGGAGAGCCAGAAGGAAACACAAACATGAGGGCTTCCTGACATGTAAAGCAAACAATCACCTCACCGTCAGCAAACCTGAGTGATTAATGAGAGTGAGGAAGACAGCATCCAAACATACCAGTTCACCATAATACTCTACGTCCATGAGTCCCTCAGATCTGCTCCTTTACCTATGGCAAATCTATTTATAAAAATGCTTGGCTAAATAAATAGGTTTTTAGCCTGGACTTAAACACTGAGACTGTGTCTGAGTCCCGAACACTATTTGGAAGACTATTCCATAACTTTGGGGCTTTGTAAGAAAAAGCTCTGCCCCCTGCTGTATTTTTCATAATACGCGGTACTGACAAGCAGCCTGCATCCTTTGATCGAAGTAGGCGTGGCGGATCGTAAGACACTAGCAGTTCGCTCAGGTACTGCGGCGTGAGACCATTTAATGCTTTATATGTCAAGAGTAGTATTTTAAAATCAATGCGAAATTTCACAGGGAGCCAATGGAGTGACGCCATTTACGTTCTAATTTCCGAGCGGTCTGTTTTAAAGTGCGCGTGTGATCATTATACCAGGGAGCAAGTTTCTTATCTCTAATAATTTTTCTTTTGACTGGAGCTACATTATCTAGGGTATAGCGAAATGTCGACTCTAAATATTCAGTCGCCTGATCGAGTTCTGTGGGGTCAGACGGTGATCTAATCGAAGTTGGGAACTCTGGGAGATTACTGATAAAACTCTGTTTGGTAGTTGATGTGAATGTACGTTTCATACGGTAGCGCGGCGCTGTGTGTACATTATTATTGTGACACACTTGAATTGAGACAAGATAGTGATCTGAGATAACTTCAGATAGTGGTATTGTGAATAAATTTCTTATACTTAATCCAAATAATATTATTAAATCTAAAGTGTGACCTGCTTTATGAGTGGGTCCTACTACACACTGATTTACTCCTACCGAGTCCAGTATAGACATAAATGCAGTTCTCAGAGGGTCTTCTGGGTTTTCAAAATGAATATTAAAATCTCCAGCAATTAACACTTTGTCTACAGAAACGACTAGATTTGAGAGGAAATCTGCAAATTCACTAAGAAATTCCGAGTACGGCCCTGGAGGTCTGTAAATGACAATTAGCGGGATCGACTGAGCTGACTTAATATAGTTAAATACACTTATGTTACTATAAAGAATTTCAAATGAATTAAATTTGTGTCCGTGTTTTTGTACAATAGTCAAATTATCATTGTGAATAACTGCGACGCCTCCTGCTCTACCAGTTAACCGAGGCTGGTGTATGTAGCTGTATCCAGGAGGACTAGCTTCATTTCACGTTTATAACTGGGCGTGTGTAGTATCAGACATTTTTTTCTAGAAATCTTACAGTAAATTGTTTACCTTGAGCCTCAGCTGAAAGCTTCTTGACCTAATTTTTTTCTCATTGGTGCAATACTATACATTTTAATACTTAATGTATAACAATACACATAAATTTTTTGCCTGCGTTTTATGTAACGTTTTATTATTATCTTTCTCTTTAGGAGGTATGTTACAACCTATGTATGTTCCTCCCACTTGCATCTCAGTAAAAGAGCACTTGAGCTTGGAACACTCCCACACTTTTCACTGCAACATTGCAAGGTCATAGCCCGTGTGCTAACATGGACAGATCAATAATCCTGCCTTGTTCTCAGCTTTGCTTTACTGACATCGCTGTTAGACATGGAGAAAGAGGTGATCCTTTAGACCAGGGGTTTTATACACACACACACCAGCTACTTGAATAAAGCTATTTCTCAAAGAGGAAATCAGCTTTTATTTATCTCTTAACAATGGCTCTAAAGGAGAAGACAGCAATAATCTACCTGAATTTCCTGTTAAATCCAGTCTTCAGTGTCCATGCATATTTCGTTGTTTTAGGCTACGTGGCATCTATATTTAATGCAGGTACATAATTCACTCGGTGCATTTCTTATCTTGGGCTTGTGTCGAAAAAAGAGACAGAAGGCTGTGTGGAAACTTGCCATGGGACACCTGCAGGATTCAACACCCACGTGCGAATTTATAAAGCCAGGGAAAGATAAAAGCCACAACATGAACTATACAGTACATGAACTGAACAGCCTAGCGAAGAGAATCTGCAGGTTCGTTAACAAATTTGACCATTAAAACATTTAAGGCCATTCACACAGTCACTGTATGTTTTGTTAATGATAATCCAAAAATCATCTTCCTTCTTTATTCAGTGTTTGCGGTCACGTGTCAGATGTTGGTTTTCTCTCACACTGACGTATCAGGTTTATACAGTATAGCCTCCAGGATTCAGCATTGAAGCTACTGCAGTATTGAACATATTCAATGCAGTCGTGCAGTTTTAACCCTTAATAGGGTGAAGAAGAAAAAAAACACATTTAGTGACTCACAAGTGGCGGGAAAGAGAAAAAACATCTATTTTTTTAAATTAGTATTTTTGACATTGTCATGTGTAAACTAGCTTCAGTAATATTAAAATATTAACCAATCTCAGTTTACATTTTCAGTTTAGCTTTTTAAATTAATAGCTATTGGTGCAGGTGTTTGTTTACATTGAGCAAGTAGCTTATTAGTGGCTTATTTTAAAGTACAATAATAAATCAGACACAAAACTGTTCATAGCATCGCTTTTACTCAACGTTTTGATTTCTCTCATAGTGCAGGTTCAACTTCAGACAGATATCTACAGTAAGTACTGCAAAAGTTTTATTTAATTCTCTCCAGCCAGTTTTGCATGATGCTATGACATAATCTGGCTGGAAAGACATAAATACAGACAGGAAAGTATTTCTGAGACTGGTTTTGGCTCCTCCAATGTAAGAATGTCAATAAAACAGACAAAACTTTTCTTTTATTTATAAAGATAAATGTGCCTGATAAATGTGTTAAAATATTTTTTATATATATACACCTTTATGAAAATGTATTACCCCAGACAGGTGAAGAACCATATGCGGTAACTTCAGTGACCTTGACTTGCAGCAAAAAATGACAAGAATAAGGTTTAAAAGGAAGAAGAGTGTCTAAAATAAGTTTTAAGCTGAATTAGGAGAAGAAAAGGGATTTCTTTAAGAAGATTGCTTGTTGTGTCTGCTGCACCTTGATACATTTACCAGTCTGGGTCCGATCGACCAGGAGAGACAGACAAACACACACACACACACACACACACGCACACACACGCATGATTCTTGAAGATCTCTGTTTATTCTTAGCAACGAGAGCATTTTAAAGCGGTGCTGTGTCCTAAACATTAAAAAGAACCAGTCTATACCATGTCAGTCATAGAGAGACCCAGACAAGTGCCGTTTGGATGTATATTCGTCTGAATACAGGATATAGAAGGTAAAAAAAAAAAAAAGAGTTGTGGGAGAATTTTTATATTTCCCTGTATTTCCATATATGCCCTATAAAGCAGTGTATTTTTTTTCAAGTAAACCCAAAAGAGTGTGGATACTGTACAAATTTGGACAAACAGCAGTCTGGCAGATTAATTCTATCTCCGAAACACTACCTGAATAGTGATCATTTTACATCCCTAGACATGGGATTTGTATTTCATTAACAATAAAAAACAGGTGTAACATCTTTCTACTGCATCAATTGTTCACAGGAATAAAAAATCAAAGAGGAATCCATTAAAACAGCACCAGATATCGCCATATCAACCCCAGGTTAGATGCATTGAACAGACAAATATAATTATTTCCAAATGGACCTGGGCTTTGTGTCAGACTCATGAGAGAATCTGTATAAATTAATGTTTTTTTTCTTTGTTTTTCTGATAGGAAACTTGTGATTTTATAGACATTAGATTGGCGATTAAATTGAATGAATAAAATGGTGGCGGTACAAAAAAACAGGTCGCTGAAAGTGAATCAAGGCCAAGCAGTGATGCCAACTGCAAACACTCTATAGTGGAGCGTATAATAGAGGCAGACAGCATTAAGCTAAACCATGTAGGTGAGAGATAAGACATCGCACCGAGACAGTGAAAATGCGAATATGAAAAGACAAATTATTTAAAGCTTAACACACAACAGGTGTGAACAATGAGTTAACACACAAATTACAAGATAGAAAGAAAAGCACAATACAGAACCAACAACTTAAAACCAAAGGAAAAGGAGGGAAAAATGGCACTTGTTTGAAATGGGGACAAAATCCTTTAATAAAAAGGATCATTGAAATTTCTGCCTGATTTAAGTTCCAGGCTTTGATCTTCCCTATTTGTTTAAACCTGCCTACTGTTTGATAATCATCTTACTAATTTTGTAACATCATTCTTTTTTTCTAATTCCTTATAATGATGATTCATCCAACCTTGAAGGATATTTTGTGGTACATCCTAAACCTGAAATGTACCTAACTGAGATTATGTCACGAATTTGAGGTAGGTGTTCCAATCAAATGGAACGTTTGATTGTGCGGAATAACAGAACACAATAATGAGAGTTTAAAAACTCCTCTTATTTCTCTATATAATCCCTTCAGTAGTGCTTGGATACCGTTAAAATAGAAAACCTTTTTTTAGTACGCTTGAGCCATGATCATGATCAGACTGCCTGCTTCACGTCTGAAATGCTGGCCTCCCAGGAATTCCTTTAATAGCCCAAACATGGGGAAATGGCTTGGAGCGAGATCAGAACTGTATGGGGGATATGGAAATAACTACCAACCGAGTTCCTGTAATGCGCATGTAATGTCTCTTGGTTGGGGACAAAGAATCCATTGATTTTCAAAGGATTAGGTTTTCCACTGGCTAAATACGGGAATGACTGCAGCCTTTTAAAAAATATTTGTTTGCACCATTCTAATGATTTGTACACCTTCATTCATGATAAATGCCATCACAAGTCACATTTTGACTTGAACATCATATTGTGCAAATCCCAATAATGTATTATGTGTACCAGGCAAAATAGTAAAACGTCTAAGGGGTGAATACTTTTGCAAAGCACTTCATTAAAAAGATTCAGATTTAAGAAGAGAAAGAGTCATGAAGAAATGCATGCCAGAGAGCCTTGTTACATCAAATCATTAAGGTAAGTGTTTTTATCACAGATCTGTGTAGAAATCAGCAGAACCATGTTACACAGCTTGAGGCTGTGGGCCAAATTACCGGCCGGAGCACTGCAGGATTTATTCTGCATGTAATTAACAAAAGCAAATGTTTCCTGTTTAATCTACAGAACAGTAATTTGCTGTAATTGCTACACAACTACGCTCCCGAGAGATAAGTGGTTTATTTAAACGTTGTTTTGTACGGTACACTGCTTCCTTCTACTACTCCTGCTTAATTAGCTGTACTGAATTATTATTTCATTAGAAATAATCTTACACATTACTTTGCTTTGAGACAGATTACTTTGATTCTTTTTCCAAAACCTTCTAAAAAGCAACACTGGCGTCTGTTAGGGGTAAAACAGAGTCTGTCAGGGTTAAAAAGGAAGATCTACACCAAAATACACTAATCTGTTTTGCTGTTTTTCCCCCCTCTTTACAATCACGATTCTGACTTTTTTTTTTTACCTTTATTTAACCAGGCAAGACAGATTAAGAACAGGTTGAACACAATGTGAACAGTGGAGCAGCAATGAATAAGAGCAGCTAGTCTAAACAGCTACACACGCGTTCTGAAAAGACGAGAGTGGTAAAGAACATCAAGCTTTTGAAGCAGGCCTTTGGATGCTGATGTATAAATAACATCACCATAATCAAACATGGGGAGAATGGTCATTTGCACCAGAGTTTTCCTAGCAGATAATGTAAATGCAGAATGCGTTCTATAAAGGAACCCACATTTTGATTTGATCTTAGACTTCAAATCATCAATGTGTTTTGAAAAAGACAGAGTGTTAGCTAGCCAAATACCCAGATATTTATATTTAGTAGTCTGATCCAATAGTGTCCCATCAAGGGAACAGATACTTGGAAAGCTTAATGGAACATGACCTTTTTTTCCGAACCACATGACTTTAGTTTTGGAAGTATTTAGCTGAAGATGCAAATTGGAAAAGATCTGTTGCAATCGATTAAAACTGAGTTGAAGTTGCTGCAAAACTGCAGAAGGAGAAGGACCTGTAGAGTAAAGAATTGTATCATCGGCGTAAAGATGGATAAATGAGTCTGTAACAGAATTAGCTACAGTATTAATATAAATAGAAAAAAGTGTAGGTCCAAGTATTGATCCCTGTGGGACGCCATTGGTGACTGGGAGAGGTTGGGAAAGAAGTTGTTCAAATTTCACAGACTGCAATCTATCACTTAAATAATTAGAAAACCAAGACAAGGATTTGTCGGAAAAGCCAGTATCATAAAGCCTATCAATAACACATTTGTGATTGACAGAGTCAAAGGCCTTGGCCAAGTCAATGAAAATAGCAGCACAGTACGATTTAGAGTCCAATGCAGAATAGATATCATTTAAGACTTTAAGAGTTGCTGTTAAACACCCAAACCCAGTTTTAAATCCTTTATTTTTATATCCTTAAAATCATTTTCTAAAACCTGTTATGGTAAGTCTTATTTATCCATAGTACAAATGACTTTTTACAATGTGTTATGCTTGTCACGATTGGGGTGTATTGGCAGGTGTTAAACGCCGTGGGCGGAAGGAGCAGGCATAGAGGCAGAGGGGTGGTGTTAACTAAAAAGAGTCTTTTAATAACGAGTAAGCACAAAGTATAAATAAAGATACAAACAAAGAAACAAACAAACTCAAACCATACTTAACTTTGTGCTAACAGGGGCTCTCTGGCAAGACACAGACAGGGGAACAAACTTAACAGGACACAAACGAGGCGTGGAGCTGAAACTGGACACTAGAGAGGACCGGGAGACACTAGAGAGGACCGGGAGACACTAGAGAGGACCGGGAGACACTAGAGAGGACCGGGAGACACTAGAGACGACCGGGAGACACTAGAGACGACCGGGAGACACTAGAGACGACCGGGAGACACTAGAGACGACCGGGAGACACTAGAGACGACCGGGAGACACTAGAGACTAGAGACACGAGACCAAAAGAGGGACGGGACGAGGGCTAAAGACATGGCAATCAGCTAGGCATGGCTTTTAGCTAAACATGGTTAAGCTAAGCTTAACCATGGCAGTCAGCTACACATACACCTAGCTAAGCATGTCTTTAGCCCCAACATGCACTAAGCTATACTTACCTAATAGCTTAAACACACTAGGGAATAGGGGCTCAGAAACACAGACAAGGATACCCAGTGGCTAGGCGAGGCAGCCCTCCAAGACTAAGGGAGGCGGCACTCACAAGCTAGTCGTTACTCCCAAGCCAGGAGGGACAGCACTCTAAATCTAGGCACACTGGAACACTAGGGGGAGAGGAAACACAGGACAAGGGATACCCAGTGGCTAGGCTAGGGGACCATCAAAGGCTAGGCTCAGGACACATCAAAGGCTAGGCTCAGGACACATCAAAGGCTAGGCTCAGGACACATCAAAGGCTAGGCTCAGGACACATCAAAGGCTAGGCTCAGGACACATCAAAGGCTAGGCACACTGGGCAACTAGGAGGGGGTGGAAACACAGGATAGCTAGAGACACAGAGGGGCTATGGCTAGAAGCATGCTAGTACTGTAACTGTACTATAAACTCAACATAGCATTTAGCTAATCATGCTCCTAGCCACACATACACCTAACTGCTTACCTGCTCTAGCTAACCACACGAACACAGGAGGACAGGACTGAATCAGCTCCACTAACACAGACACACAAAACATACACAGAGACATTGCCAATAAGAGAGCCCAAGTCAACACAACTAAAATTAAAGTACAAATTAAACAGATAACAAAAACAAACCAAAATGCCCACATAACTGACAGTGGTATTCCCAAAAATGCTCGACCCAGTTTCCCAGTCTAAACAGCTATTTATAGATTAATTGATGGCTACCTCGGTTCAGGTGTGCACTGCATCACCTGACCGAGGTGCCTGCTGGGAAACTGAGTCGGCCAACAAAAACTACAAAATAAAAACAGTGACCTCTAGTGGAGGACCCTTACAGTACCCCCCCCCTTAAACCGCTCCTCCGGAGCGCTATTGGTGGTCCCAAGGCACTTCCCTGGTGTCCCTTCACCCGACCCCGACGGGCTAGCTCCCGTAGTCAACTGTGTGGCGGAGGCAGCACCGGATCGCTGTTGTAGGCCGGGCGGAGGGGGCAGCACTGTATTGCTCTGAGAAGTAGAGCCCCTGAAGACAGTGCTGTGTTGTCCCCCAATCCGGGCGGCCGATGCAGTACTGGCTTTTCCTCCGCCGTGCAGCGGTGGGTGCCCGACATCGAAGCCGGGTGCTGGACGCTGTGCTGGGGTGTCGCTCCGAAGGCGGTGAGCCTTGAATAAGGGCTACTGGATGAAGGTGGGGGCCTCCACATGAGGCCTGCTGGTGTTGCTGGTCCCCGTGAGGCGCTCGACGACGCTGCAGCCGGGACCTCCCCGTGAGGCGCTCGACGACGCTGCAGCCGGGACCTCCCCGTGAGGCGCTCGACGACGCTGCAGCCGGGACCTCCCCGTGAGGCGCTCGACGACGCTGCAGCCGGGACCTCCCCGTGAGGCGCTCGACGACGCTGCAGCCGGGACCTCCCCGTGAGGCGCTCGACGACGCTGCAGCCGGGACCTCCCCGTGAGGCGCTCGACGACGCTGCAGCCGGGACCTCCCCGTGAGGCGCTCGACGACGCTGCAGCCGGGACCTCCCCGTGAGGCGCTCGACGACGCTGCAGCCGGGACCTCCCCGTGAGGCGCTCGACGACGCTGCAGCCGGGACCTCCCCGTGAGGCGCTCGACGACGCTGCAGCCGGGACCTCCCCGTGAGGCGCTCGACGACGCTGCAGCCGGGACCTCCCCGTGAGGCGCTCGACGACGCTGCAGCCGGGACCTCCCCGTGAGGCGCTCGACGACGCTGCAGCCGGGACCTCCCCGTGAGGCGCTCGACGACGCTGCAGCCGGGACCTCCCCGTGAGGCGCTCGACGACGCTGCAGCCGGGACCTCCCCGTGAGGCGCTCGACGACGCTGCAGCCGGGACCTCCCCGTGAGGCGCTCGACGACGCTGCAGCCGGGACCTCCCCGTGAGGCGCTCGACGACGCTGCAGCCGGGACCTCCCCGTGAGGCGCTCGACGACGCTGCAGCCGGGACCTCCCCGTGAGGCTGAAGGGTGCTGCAGCCGTGGCCTCCACGTGAGGCCTGAAGGGTGCTGCAGCCGTGGCCTCCACGTGAGGCCTGAAGGGTGCTGCAGCTGTGGCCTCCACGTGAGGCTGCCGCTTTAGTCCCAGCCCCCTCTGCTATGCCTTGGTGGGTCGAGCATTCTGTCACGATTGGGGTGTATTGGCAGGTGTTAAACGCCGTGGGCGGAAGGAGCAGGCATAGAGGCAGAGGGGTGGTGTTAACTAAAAAGAGTCTTTTAATAACGAGTAAGCACAAAGTATAAATAAAGATACAAACAAAGAAACAAACAAACTCAAACCATACTTAACTTTGTGCTAACAGGGGCTCTCTGGCAAGACACAGACAGGGGAACAAACTTAACAGGACACAAACGAGGCGTGGAGCTGAAACTGGACACTAGAGAGGACCGGGAGACACTAGAGAGGACCGGGAGACACTAGAGAGGACCGGGAGACACTAGAGAGGACCGGGAGACACTAGAGAGGACCGGGAGACACTAGAGAGGACCGGGAGACACTAGAGAGGACCGGGAGACACTAGAGAGGACCGGGAGACACTAGAGAGGACCGGGAGACACTAGAGAGGACCGGGAGACACTAGAGAGGACCGGGAGACACTAGAGACTAGAGACACGAGACCAAAAGAGGGACGGGACGAGGGCTAAAGACATGGCAATCAGCTAGGCATGGCTTTTAGCTAAACATGGTTAAGCTAAGCATACACCAGTCAGCTACACATACACCTAGCTAAGCATGTCTTTAGCCCCAACATGCACTAAGCTATACTTACCTAATAGCTTAAACACACTAGGGAATAGGGGCTCAGAAACACAGACAAGGATACCCAGTGGCTAGGCGAGGCAGCCCTCCAAGACTAAGGGAGGCGGCACTCACAAGCTAGTCGTTACTCCCAAGCCAGGAGGGACAGCACTCTAAATCTAGGCACACTGGAACACTAGGGGGAGAGGAAACACAGGACAAGGGATACCCAGTGGCTAGGCTGAGGACACATCAAAGGCTAGGCTGAGGACACATCAAAGGCTAGGCTGAGGACACATCAAAGGCTAGGCTGAGGACACATCAAAGGCTAGGCTGAGGACACATCAAAGGCTAGGCTAAGGACACATCAAAGGCTAGGCTAAGGACACATCAAAGGCTAGGCACACTGGGCAATTAGGAGGGGGTGGAAACACAGGATAGCTAGAGACACAGAGGGGCTATGGCTAGAAGCATGCTAGTACTGTAACTGTACTATAAACTCAACATAGCATTTAGCTAATCATGCTCCTAGCCACACATACACCTAACTGCTTACCTGCTCTAGCTAACCACACGAACACAGGAGGACAGGACTGAATCAGCTCCACTAACACAGACACACAAAACATACACAGAGACATTGCCAATAAGAGAGCCCAAGTCAACACAACTAAAATCAAAGTACAAATTAAACAGATAACAAAAACAAACCAAAATGCCCACATAACTGACAGTGGTATTCCCAAAAATGCTCGACCCAGTTTCCCAGTCTAAACAGCTATTTATAGATTAATTGATGGCTACCTCGGTTCAGGTGTGCACTGCATCACCTGACCGAGGTGCCTGCTGGGAAACTGAGTCGGCCAACAAAAACTACAAAATAAAAACAGTGACCTCTAGTGGAGGACCCTTACAATGCTCAACACTTCCTGCTATCAATTTTATTGTAAAATAAAAAGAACAAATCTGTATTCTAATCACACTGTAGAAGCTATGTAAAGCTTTAATACTTCAAGTGTTTGATTATAATCATTAATAAATACCATGGAATATTTAGATTAAAATCAACATTTCTTCAATACCTCATACAATTTTAGGGAATAAATGGGAATAAATAATGGTCACCATTGGCCTCCACAGTCCCTAGTTGGACTACAGAGGCTTCTAGATGATGGATTCATAGATGCATGAAGACCATATGCAGAAATATTAAAGCAGGCAAGTATCTGCCATTTACTTGCAGGCAGAAGTTGTTAGGCAAGCAGTTTGAGCTGAAGGCATAAACAGGTAAGGCTGAGAAACCTGATGAGGCTATGGGAAGGCTGTAGATGTTCAGTGGTCTGGTGCTAGGACTGAATACAGGTAGAACATAGGGTGGGAACATGAATAGATGACACTCCAGATATCAAGTAAACATGTACTACAAAGGAGTGGGAGCCAAATTTAACTAGACAGAAATTTAGTTAGGCTCTGTCTTCAGTGAGTTGCAGACTTTCCAACAAGAAGCAGAATACAGGATAAATTTAGAAAAAAGAAGAATTTGTAAGCTCAAACATGACATAAAGAGATAAACTGGCAAAAAGTAACCTGTGACTAATTAGTAGAATAAACAGGCAGGTTAATCTGAAAAAGGATGAGTAAACAATAAAACCAGGTGTGTGTCATGCCAAAGGTAACCGGTGAGTAAACAACAAAGGCAGGAACAGATAATGAGAAAAAGAAGCTTATGACATACAGTAGCTGACTAAATCTAAGCCAGAGAGCTGTTAAAAATTAGGGCAAGTGATACTGTAGCTTTATACCAGACATTATTGCCTGACATGATGCAAACGTAACAAGCTGTGCATAGTCTGGAAGCATATGTGGAGATTTATATTTACATTTTATCATATTGGTTATGTAATTAATCATTAATAATTTCCACAAAATCATAAGACACATTCATAACCCTCACAACATGTCAGTGTCAAGTTTGGATACTAGAGTTTCACACAACACATGGCCATCCCTTTGCATAATTTTGTTTTAAAAAATGTTTAAAAGGCAAGCATATACAGTGAAACCTTGGATTGCGAGTAATGCGGTTTGCGAGTGTTCTGCAAGATGAGCAAAGATTTTGTATAAATTACGTGTGCGTAAAACATATTTTATTTTGTTTGTAAGCGGGTGTGTACAGCGCGCATGTACTGTTTCCCATAACACATGTGTGTGCGCACGTGTAAAGCAAAAGATTTTTTCCCTATTTGTCGTTAAGTGTGTGCGTGCGCGTAATTTGACACAGTGCCGGTTCACACATTCTCTCTCTCTCTGTCACCTTCACTGTGGAGTGTCATCTATTCATGTTCCCACCCTGTGTGTGACACAAAAAAAAACACTTAAGGCGAGAGTGAGAGAGAGAGAGAGAGAGAGAGAGAGAGTGTGAACGGGCATGGTGTCAAATTACGCATGCGCGCACACATAACACACACTCTGCAGTGTAAGGGAAAAAAACACAGACACACTCACACACAGTGCCTATCTATGCAGGTTACGCCATCTCTGTAACCATAATTATAAAACACTTGCGGAAACACTTATCTTTAAGTGTTTATTTTAAGAATTTATTTTTACTTTTTTTTTTTAAGATGAAGTGCAGGTTAATTTATTTTATTTTTACTTTATATTTTGGGTTCATTATTTTTATGTATTTATTTTTTTTGGGGCTGTGGAACGAATAATTTGAGTTTCCATTATTTCCTATAGGAACATTTGCTTTGGTTTACGAGTGTTTTGGGATACACGCCCCCTTCCAAAACAAATTCTGATCGTAATACAAGGTTCCACTGTACAAAAGTTTTGGATTGTATAATGATTTAATTTATTTTACAGTATGTAAAACAATTCCTGCTATCTGGTAATCACCAAATGAGGGTGGGTTCCCTGTTGAGTCCGGTTGCTCTCAAGGGTCCTTCTTATTGCCATCTCAGGGAGTTTTTCCTTGCTAAAATTACCCTTAGCTCATTCATCAGGAACATCGTTATCATTTTGATACATACACTTTTTATACACATTTGCAGAATTTTCCAAAAATCTTATTCTTTAAAGCTGCTTTGCAACAATGACTATTGTTAAAAGTGCTATACACATAAAATGTAATTTAATTGTACCGAAGTTTATCAATTATGGATAACTTTTATTTGCTGTTGTGTCTGCGTAAATACAACACTTTTTTATGATGATGATGGTGATATTATTATTATTATTATTATTATTATTAATCATCATCATCCTTCCCTCCAATGGGGTGATCAGCCAAATAGGGCAATAGGGCAGTTGCTTCCACGTTGTTTTGTGCACATACATATTTAGAAAGCAGAGAACATCCAGAGATACTGTTCAGAATATGTACTAGATACAATGATATGAAGAAAATAAGAAAAGATAGAGATGAACACCATAGATGACTGTGCTGAGGGAAAACAAACTGGGTCAGTGCCAAAGAGAAAAAACAAGAACAAAAATAAAAATAGGCTAGTTCTAGGCTAAAAAGGAACATGGTTTTCTGTTTAATAAAATGTAATAATCTATCTTCAAACAAACACTAATACTGGTGTAAGAAACGAGCTTAAACGATTAGTGAGAGCTTAAAACAAAAGTGGCCAAGTATAACCCTTCTCACCCTTCTCCTTGCTACTCTACTTATTTACATAATTATGGTGACAGAGATGGTACAACCTGCATACACGGAAAGAAACAAGGCCCTCATTCAGCACACAACATGGACAGCACCGATTCAGCACCAATGTTTTAAAAATCAAGGCAGCATGGAGAGGTAACCAATTGTGACTGGAACCTGATAATCATTCATCCCCTGGGAGAAACAGACTGCCTGTAAAAATGGCTTCCACCAAGTATCAACTGAGAACAAGATTGTTGCAAGTACTGTTTTGCTACTCTGATGTGTGGCCGATGCTCGACACATACACCTGCTTCCAACAATTCATCCACTAGCACACACCACCAACAAACTCATACAAGTCTTCCAGCTGTGACACATCCAGACCCTCAGTGGGATGCACAGTGTCTGGTGTCCAAGCTTGCCCTAGAAGATGTTTAGTAGCCAACATCCTGATTTTGAGAGGGTTGTCACTATCACAGAGTTGAATGAGAGGGAATACAATATCTGGGACAGTTCCTAGAGCCAGCTAGACTCACAGCTCCAAATAACCCAGAGCAGAGCAGTGGTTGGCCAAAGAAATTATGGAATGCATTGTGCATTCATTTATACCGCCACCTCAATGCAGGATATTCTCAATGCACTAGAATGTTTCCTTAATGCCTTTGGTCTGGGAGAAGGATTGGACAAACTGCCCAACCACCACTGTCTCCCCTTCCCAAACTATGCCAGCCTTTGACAAATTTCATGAAAAGAACGCTTGTTCTGGCACCCTTGCAAATATAACCCTGAGTTGAAAACTAAGCTGGAGGCTATATGCTCCACTAGAATCACTGGCACTGGGCCCCTGGGTCCCCCTAAAACGATCACATGTTTCAACACTAATAGATTCAGGCAGCAAGGTCTCATTGGTATACTCCTCTATTCTTCCCTAATTCCTTTAAACAAGCAGGTGTATCCCAGTCACATGCACGCATGGAGATTTAAGAAAGGGTCATACGGCCAAAGTCTGAACAGACTTACCTCTACCCCTTATGTTGAGGGGAGACTGGCCCAGGCTTCCTTGCTGCAAAGTCAAGCCCACAGTAGTGTCAGCCACTGGAGTCACTGCTGGGACTTGATTTTTGAGTCAGTTGTAGTGCATTAGGGAACCAGCTGAAGCACACAGAAGGGTTTGTAAAGATGCATGGCCAGCTGTTGCGCTTTTCTGCCAAGAGAAGGCAGTCATGGTGTTACAGGAACATACACCAAAATCAGGTCCAGGAGCCGACTCCATCCCTCCAATTTTAACAATGACATATGACAAGTCAAGTAATAGGAAAAATAGTTTCAGTCTCAAATGCTTTACCCAAGGATACATTGCACCATAAATCTTTTGTACACATTTCTGACCATTATCTCCAAATCTTAAAGTTTGTACTTAGTTTGCTGCCCACATTTCAATGCCCTGGTTTTCTGGTGGGAGAACACTGTAACCCAATAATCTTTTTAGAGCATGATACAGTACCTGGATTTCACAGATGTGCTTATTTATTTATTTATTTATTTATTTATTCATTTTATAAATATATATTTTTAAAATTTTACACAAACACAAATGACACGGATGCAGACTGGTCATTTCATGCTGTATAACTAAACACAATCATTTTAATTATCACTGATTGTCTTTCATGAGTCTTCAAAGCTCCTAGAATAGTTTGGAAAACAGAAAATGACATTAATAAGCACCAAGCAGTAACCAGTACATCGGGCATATTTCATCATGCTGCTCAATATATACTGGACACACACACACACACACACACTGCTTGGTGCTGGGCACTATTTCACCAAATCACTATTCCACCAAATTTATTTTGTTATATTTATTTTGTTAAGTTTTACAAACTTATTAATTTAAGTGAAAGTGTTCATGTAAAGTACACAGTGGTGCATCAACACATCATCTTGCCTGTAAGTCGAGGTCAGTGACTGGGCATCTGCTATGTTAATCAAATTGCAGGTTCTTGGCTACATTTATCGATGAAACCTACTTTTATACTAGGCTTTTAAGCCAGAGGTCTGACATTTAAGGTTATGAAACATTAATATGGTTAATCCTAGGGGAGAGCTTAGAGGTTATACAATATCTGTTTAGGTTTATGAAATATTATTTTACTGGAGGACAATGGTTGGGACATGGAGGCTTGTTTTAATATCAACATGTCCCTCAATTTTAGGAATATCTTACAGTTTAAAAAAAGCTTTTATTGCAAAAACACAAAAATCATAAATGTTTCTTTTGAGTCCTGAAGTCAGGGTTAGATGTAAATGTTGCATGTGTGTGTGCGCCTATGTGCGCATGTGTGTGTGGATAAGTAGCCACAAAGGGTCGTTCAGGCTTCCTGAAGTATGCCACATTGACTTTTCTTTCACATTACTCTCTCTCTCATTCACACACACACACACACACACACACACACACACACACACGAGTTCAATTTCGTACAAGATCTTTTCCTATTAGTAAAACCTGCATCAGCTTAATTAGAAAGCTGAAGAATGTGATAACGTTCTTAAACCACGGCTCATTTCACCCGGCACTGATTTTTTATTTATTTATTTATTTATTTTTTATCTCTGTGGGATGAGAGGAAAGTTTCATTTGGTAAATTTGGTGGAATAGTGTCCAGCAGCAAGCAGTGTGTGCGTGTGTGTGTGTGTGTGTCCAGTATATATTGAGCAGCATGATGAAATATGCCCAATGTACTGGTTCTTCTGCTTCATGCTTATTAACGTCATTTTGTCTTTTCCAGATTATCTTAGGAGCTTTGAAGACTTACAAAAAGCAATCCTTGATAATTAAAATTATTGTGTTCAGTTATACAGCATGAAATGACTAGTCTGCATCTGCATTTGTGTGTATGTGTGTGTGTGTGTGTGTGTGTGTGCGAGAGAGAGAGAGAGTAAGAAAGGCGAGATTATGTTTTAAATATTTATGCCTAGCCCTTTTCCCCATACATTAGAATAGGGGTTGTCATGGTGACTTGCACCTGTCACCTTGCACCTCCAGGTTCTGGGTTCGATTCCCACCTCGCATCTGTGTGTGTAAAGTTTGCATGCAGATTAGGCTAATTGGCGCTCTGTACATGTACTGTATATGTGTGCGAAAGCGGGAAGTAAGAGAAAGAAGAATTCATGTGAAGGAACTGTAACTGTTCTGAAGTACGTAAAAACACATAATAATATGCATCATGGACATTACATGTAACAATAAATGAGTATAAAGTTGAAGAATATGAAGAATATGAACAAATGCCCCAAATACATGTAAATATTACCTAACTATTTCCTCCCAGTAAATGACATGAATCCTTGCATTAGTAGATTTTACCCATTTATCATTACATGTAATGTTGTGAAATGTTAAATAAGTTCCCCCACCAGCCCCTCTTTTGTTAATAAGTTTTCTTTCCAGAAGACTTTCCTATGAAGAAAAACCGTATTGATCTTTATGAAGCGCTGACTTTGGAGACTCTGGAGACCCCGTGGTAGGCTTAATTTATGTGCAGAGTTGAGTGTGGAAGAAGTTTTATTTGTCACATACTGTAATTTTTTTGTTGTTGTTGCATTTTTCAGCTTGTTAGGAAGTCAGAGCATAGGGTCAGCTATGATACGACACACAGCAGATAGGGTTGAGGGCTTTGCTCAGGGGCCTGTTGTACAGTAGCAACAGAAAATGGAAACAATTTTAAACAACTGCATTAATATTTGCTTTTGTGGGTGGACTATCGTCATAACTGCTATTATACATGGGGTGTTCAAGTCAAACTGTGACTTTTGATTGTCCAGACTGACAGGACATGGTTATGAGAGTAAAAACTCCCTTTATTTCTCTATATAATCCCCTGCAACACTGATGCATTTATCCCGGTGTTTCACTAGTGCTTGGACAGCATTAAGGTAGAAAGATTTCTCGTATACCCGAACTGGGATCAGTCTCCATGCTTTATCTTCAAAACGCTGGCCTCTCAGGAACTCCTTTAATGGCCCAAACATTTGGAGTGAGGTCAGGACTGTATGGGGATGTGGCAATAACTCCCAACCGAGTTCCTGTACTGTGAATAATTGTGTGTACAGTAGCCAAGACAGATCGTCTCTTCCACGAGTGAGTGTCAAGGATCAGTCATTCATGGTAATATGGCCTTTTTTTTTTTTTTTTTTTTTTTTAAACATTTGCAGTACTTTAGAGTCTCATCAACCATGCTCTGCTTGAAGTCACAAGTCCTGGTTTTGATTTGAACCCTGCTTGTAGTAAAGACCTTCCAAACAATTAGAAAATTTCTACTGAGTGGCATAGTTGTATACAATAAGTGATACTGTATTATGGAAAGGTGTTTTGTGAAAAGATGAGAATAGTGCTATGTGCAAATATGCCACCTCCTCATATAACCCCTGTCTCTCAGAGTGAAATTTATACAGAAATAATTTAACTATTTATTTCAACCATTTAAATGTGCCTTGTGCCTTGGCCCCGTGTCTCTCATCTCTATTTATTCGGATTTACTATATGCCCATATACAAGCTATTCCCTCATCAACTCCACACTCAGACACACTTTTACAGTGTCTTATGAAACAAAGCTCACTAGTTCTTCTCTAACCTGAAGCTCAGTATCCTGTGTAAAAGTGCTGAGCACAGCAAACACGGCCAGGGAGCTTCCTAATGACCCTGAAGATTCAATCATGCCTCCCAGCTGTGGGAATCTCTCCCTGTACCACGGAATTTGTGGAAACAGAAAAAAAGCAGACAGGGAAATCCTGCTAAATATAATTAGAATTATGTAAAATTACTGTGCAATAAACAATAATAGACATTTATTACTGTAATTTGATTTGAACGACGTGACATTGATGGAGAAAAGGTGCAGTTATCCCCTCTGCGCCATATCTAGTGTTTCATACAATTTCATATTAATTCATTCATTAGAAAGCTTGAATTTGCATGGAGGAAATGTTATTATGGTAATGCTTACAGTAACAGTTGAGTTAAAGTTGTACAGTATGATTTTACATTAAGCAAAGTCTTTCATGAATAAAGGATGTGAAATCAGGATAAAAAAGAGGACATATCATTTAGTAGGGGTTTGGATTATGTAAGTGCTGTTATAGGAAAATAATATGAAAGGTTGGTGTTAAGGCGGCACTGTGGCGTAGTGGTTGGCAATGTCGCCTCGCACCTCTAGGGACCGGGTTCGATTCCTGCCACGGGTCTGTGTGCATGGGGTTTGCGTGTTCTCCCTGGGCTTGGTGGGTTTCCTCTGGGAACTCTGGTTTCCTCTCGCAGTCCAAAGACATGCAGATTAGGCTAAATGGCGTTCCCAAATTCTTGTAGTGTGTGAATGAGTGAGGTTGCATGTTCTTTAAGTGTTTTCCTTGGTGGGCTTCCTTCAGGTACTCTGGTTTCCTCTTATGGTAGAAAGACATGTGCTGTAGGCTGATGGGCATTTCCAAATTGGCCCCAGTGTATGATTGATTTTGTGCCCTTTGACCGGTTGTAAATGTCAGTGTGAATTTGAGGAAAGTGTAATATTTCGAAGACTTGAACAGCTAAAGGATTAAAACAAATCTAATAAAGAAACATATTTCAGATTCTGGTAGGACTCTCATCAAGGCGTGACATTTTCGTCAAAAGGCTTCACCGAACATAATTACAGACGATGTTGCTTTTCAGCAAGCTGTCACAAGTGGAACGGTGTGAAACAAACCCCTTGAGATTAATTATAATTTGCCCTATTTTTTTTCTCCAAATTATTTCTTTATGTATTTCTGTACCAAATAGATCACTGCTTCTGAATGTAGAGTCTGTAATTTGTCTATTTTTCATTACTTTATATAGCAGCGAAAAATCACAACCCATTCTAATTAAAATTATTACATTTCAGGCTGACGATAGCTCGTCTGAAATTCAATATTTTAATGATCGAAAATTTTTTAAAATAATGACAATCAAGGTAATTTAAATAATTTGATATTTTATGCATTGAAATTGCTATACAGGTTGCGTGGTGTCTTAGTGGTTAGCACTATGGCACCTTCAGGTTCCGGGTTCGATTCCTGGAGTGCATGGAGTTTGCATGTTCTCCCCCTTTTTTAATGGGTTTCCTCCAGGTACTTAAATTTTCTTAGTGTGTAAATAAGCGTAAGGCACACCCTGTCCAGGGTGTACCCTTACTCGTGCCCTAAGTCTCCTGGGATAGGCTCCAGGCCCCCCCATGACCCTGTATACAGGATGAAGCGGTATAGACAATGAGTGAGTGAGTGAGTGAAATTGCTATTTCGAATAATATTTATAATGACATCCGTTTTCTTTAAGACCTGCTGGATCTGAATGGACATAGAGTCAAGCAGACGCCTGCATTACTCTGGTGTCATGCGCTCAATCCATGCCTGTTTAATTGCTTCCTGAAAATCATGTACAGCAATTTGGAATAGAAGTTCATGATTCACTGGAGACCTCCCTAGTTTTAGGGCTTTTTTTTTTTTTGCAGAGGTGGACACCCCGACTTCAGAAAGTAAAAGTCCTGCCGCATATTTGTTTCCTCCATTAACTAAACTGGCTCTCCCTTTTAGTTATGCTGCAATAACTATTTGGAGGTGCTGTTGCACTCTGCACAAAATGAACACTTACCGTATCCATTATGTGACAATGAGTGTACCCAATTATCTCTCTCTCTTTCTCTCTCTCTCTCCATTAAACCATCATACTGATCTCTCTCTTTCTTCTGGTCCTCATCACATGGTAATGAGTCACTGCTGCTGAGGATGGCTCCAGATGTTCTGCTAATAGATACAGGACTACTGAGGTTGGTTTCAATTAGAAACCATGAAGATGGCTTCGGACCGAAAGCACTTTGACTATAGCAATCTCGACAGTTTAAGGACTAAAAAACACTCCATGAACAGATTTGTTTCCAAGTCTCCATAAGCGTACGGTTGGTCACCTTAACAAATGGACTTTATGTTAACTAAAATTTATTTCCTGTTATACAGTTACACTTTTTGACCTTATAGTAAACAGGGATTTATAGAAGGGATTTATTTATGCTTTTAATATTCAGTAACACCCAAATGAGGATGAGATCCCTTTTGAGTCTGGTTCCTTTCTAAGGTACTTCCTCATTCTGTATCTTCCCAGAGAGTTGGCTCCATCACCTCCGGCTTGCTCATTAGGGAGATATTTATAAAACTATGGATTTCTACACATTTTTAAACATTTGTCCAAAATATAATTTTTTGCAAAACCACCTTCACCATCCTGTATTTTAATATTTTTTCTGGGCCTGTCTCCAACTCTGTCCGGCCATTGGTAAGTTCCCTATTGTTCATTAGTTCAACTTCTTTTTATGCTCTTTTTTCTTTGTCTCTGTCCTCAACCTAATTCTTAGACGTTTATTTTCAGTTTTCTGAGTTGTACCTGCCTTTTCATTTATGATTGCAGATTTCCTTTATGACCTCTGATACTAACTTGTTTTTAATCGAAATTTGTAATATAAATTTATATAAAAAAACAATTTTTTTTAACTTTTTTTTTTTTTTACTTTTAGTGATTCTCTCAAAGTCTTTCAACATCAGTGAAGTTACAGTATTATATTTCATTCCTCGCCTCTAAGGTAAGTTTTTCAAGAAAGTTTATATATAAAAATATCTACAAAGTGGTTAGCACTGTTGGCCAGGGTCTGGGTTTGATTCCTGCCTTGGGTCTGTGTGTGTGGAGTTTGCATGTTCTCTCCGTGCTTGGTAGGTTTTCTCCCACACTCTAAAGGCATCCAGATTATTTCCCAAATTACCTGTAGAGTATGTGTGTGTGCCCTGCGATTGATTGACACTTCTTCCTGGGTGTACCCCACCTCCTGCCCTACGTCTCCAGGCCCCTGTACACAGGATAAAGCAGTGTACAGTAGATGATGAGTGAGTGAAGAAGCGAGTAAGATAAAGGCATGAAAATTAGCATTTTCTACAAATATTAGTTTTTTTCATGAGTTACTATACTGGCACTTGCAACAAATACCACAGTAAGTTAGCAAATGTGGTTCTTCACCCGATTCAGTGTTAAAATAAATTTTCCTATTTAAAAGTGTGACTGGCAGTTTTGGGTTGACACATAAAGACCTGTTTATGTGAATTTGCATTCTAAAAAATAACATATATAGTATGGTGTAATGATATTATTATTATTATTATTATTATTATTATTAACATTATTATTATTATTATTATTATTATCATTGTTGTTGTTGTTGTTGCTACTACTATTAATAATAATAATAATAATAATAATAATAATATACATACCATTCTACTATGAATTAATAACCTCTTGTTATGGTTTGTTTGACCATCTACTATGTACAAAATTCTGTTTCTCTTCACAATACATGCTGTAGTTTTCATTCAGCCCCAAAAGGCAAAAAGAAAGTTTAGTTATTATCCACTCAGTGAGCCAAATATAAAATATGCATTATCCGAACATAGCTGAGGGATTGGTTTTAAATGTACGATAGGCGTTAGAACTAAAATTACTTACTGCTTCAGAAATACTGGAAAAAATTCCCCTAGAGAGAGAGGTGAGATTGGAATGAACTTCACGATGCACATCAGTATTGACAGAGTTTAACAAATGGCAAAGAGACTAATAGTCCACTCATAAAGCTTCAGACATGCAGAATCATCAGGGAAATTTATTAATTTTAATACGCCTCCATGTTCATTCCGTAGCAATAAAGAAGATCAATAAACTAACCTAACATGGCAAATGAGTCTTACATGACATTGACCACAATCAATATGAAAGATATTTCTGTTTGATTTTGTTATAGCTGTTTTAATCATACTAGCTTCATCAAATAACCTTTATAGTTTAAACAGAATTTTTTCTTTGTATAAAATATGTTTATTAATTTTTTATTTAAAAAAAACTTACAAAAAAAGTGCTGCTTGTTAAAGTCGGGTGTGCATGGCTTCACACCATGATGATTCATTGACTCAAATCAGTTCACTGCTCTTGAGATTTGGGATAAAACTCTGAGTTTGGGGCAAAAGTTGGAAGCTGATTCAGAGCAGAAGTCGTTTTGAGTCTAATACCATGCTGATGGTTCTTGATTTTTATTTCTCTTCTTGTTCTTGCTCACTTTCATGCTTCACTGTGCCTGTCAGAGGTATTAGACTCAAAGGTAATACTTTTAAAACTTAGTTTTTTTTAAATACTTGTGTTCTCCAACTTTAAGACTTTGCACAATACTGAATTCACGGTCGGGGATTACTTGAATAATTGTACTTTGTTATTAGGGATTATTTAAGCATTATTGTGGTTTTCTGATCATTCAGTACATTTAGGTTGTCAGCTGTTTAGTCCCATCCTGTAAGTTCTCATCACATTGTGTGTGTATATGGAAATGCACTTACTTTCACTAATAAACATAGCTACAGTATGGTTTCTACTTTCCCATGTAACTCCACCAAGCATTTAAGTGATCTCTGATTTGATTTTCCAATCACATTTTTTTTTTCTGTGAAGTTGATCATTCACCACTCTTTGCCTGACGCGGGACAATAATTTGACCCTTCTGAAAAACAGTAGCTTCTTTTCCACATGACCACATGGTTGTTTAAAAAAGGCAAAGCTCCTCACTTTATCAGTTTGGCTTAAAAGAATTGTTGCAACTAAACCATTAATAACTGCATTAATTATCCAATATATATATATATATATATATATATATATATATATATATATATATATATATATATATATATATATATATCATATCATATCAATTAATTTTCGGCTTTGATCTGTTTCTTTTTTAATATTTGGATGTATTTAAAAGTAGCAAAGATTGATTTTCCACTGGATACTTTCATTTGTAATTATATTCTGATCCATCATACAATTTACTGTGTATATGAAATGATATTGCATTTATCTTTATTCAGCTTTAACTGTATTTTCATACTGAATATCTGTATTACTATCACGCATCTGTTTAGTGCTTAGGTCTTATTGATAACAAAGTCTCATTAATTGTACTACAGCAGCACTATATTACTACTGAGGCGACATGGTGGCGTAGTGGTTAGCACTGTGACCTTACACCTTCAGTAGCGAGCGTCGATTCCCGCAGGAATGGCTAATTGGCATTTCCAAATTGCCTGTACTGTGTGTGTGTGTGCGTGTGAGTCTATACAGTACATGTGTGTACGCTTGTGTGTACCGTGTCCTCTGGGATAGGCTCCAGGTTTCCCGTGACCCTGTACAGGATAAGCGCTATAGAGAAGGAGAGAGAGAGAGACAGAGAGAGAGAGAGAGAGAGAGAGCACGACACTGACACTATACTGTAACTACTCTCAGCTTGACATTGACGCACTCATTCTAAGAGTTTATCTGTTCGAAAGTATGATGTAATAACATGGTTTTAGATGAATAAAAAAATTAAGGAGTCTCCAGTTTCCAGAAATTTTTAAGGACAGGAAATTGACATGGTCTGTTTTTTTTTATTATAAACTTCAAGTAAGACTTCTGAATATTAAAACAGTTCTACCTCCATTTCCATGAAACGAATCTGACTATTGTCGGGTTGTTCGGATAACGATACACCTTATTCACAGTCCCCGCATGTTTGTTTGAACCAGTAGGCTACTGTACTATGAATCTTGATTTTTTTTTTTTTTTTTGATTGTCCTAATTAAACAGGTCCAGCGCTTCCATTAACCTGCTCTCGTTTCGTTTCCACTTCTTTCTTCTTAAAAACCTTTTAAAGACCCAGTAACTAGTTCTTCATTTGTTCCACCTATTAAAACTAGATTGTGCATCGTTTCTTACACTCAAAATATTCCCACAATGAGGTCTCTGTGTACCTACCTAAACCTTAAGAAAGATCCCATTAAAAATAAACTCCTGTTTGGAGCACACAGGGGAACTAACGCGTCTCTTCATTAGACAGAAGAAAAACAAGGCCAGAAAATAAGCTTCCCTTTTCATGCATGTGTATGTGAGAGCTTGACAATCTTTGCTGTTCAATTAGAGATAGAGAAATAAAGGTGAGGAAGAAAGAGAGAGAAAATAGATTTGGTTGGTGCAGGGTAGTGGTTTGCTCTTGGATAATTTTCAGTGTGTTTATAAGATACTTTTAAATGGATTTTGTAGAGTGAGATGAATTCATTTAAATTTCTAATTTTCAAAAACATTCACTCTGTCTAAAGCCACTCGAAGCTTTTTCCACTGACCGTTTTCACACACACACACACACACACACACACACACACACACACACACACACACACACACATCCATAATTTTGTTTTATTGTTGATATGGAAATGTGATGATACTGATATAAATCATTCATTAAATCCATTTCTCTGCTTTTTTCCCTTTTTACTCCATATTTTCACACAATATACAGAAAGTGCTGCTTTCACATTACATGCAACACTGTCGACCACCTGAAATTCTCAGGGATTACGTTCCTAGAGCACCTGCAAATTGTAAAAAAAACACACACTTAGGGTTAGATTCTGACCTCAGGTCTGTATGCTTGGAGTACTCTAGTTTCCTTACATAGTCCAAAGATATAAAGGTTCAAATAACTGGTGTTTCCCAATTGCCCATAGTGTGTCCCCTGCAATGGATTGGCACCCCATCCTGGTTGTACCCCACCTCACGCCCATAGGTCCTGCGACCCTGTACATACAGTAGGATAAGCAGTATACTGTACAGTAGATGATGAATAAATGAAGCCTGAACCTTGTTGCATTTCTCTGTTACTTTTCTCTTAAACCTGTTTTTCATTCTACAGAATGTCACAAGTCTCCAAACATAGAAGTAACAAATACTTTTTAAGCAAAATGACTTCCAAGATTTTTCATACTCAGTTTATATTATACTTTTTTTGTTTTTGTTTTCAAAAATCCTAGAAGAATGTCTTTGATAAAAGAAGAACATAATGAAATTATTCTCATGGCTGGATTGGGGAGCTTTCGCAAGATGTGTGACAGACTTTCACACAAGCAACATGATTTCATGCGTCTCAGAGCTGTTTTTCATTTATTTGAGCCGCATGCATACGTTTTACATAACTTAAAAGAAATAATAGCATTTATGATATTTCTTCTTCTTTTGTGGGTGAGTCATTGGGGTTAATATATGTTCTTCCAGGCGTACCAGTACGGTGGTGCAGTGTTTAGAGTTGATGCTTCAAGGTTGCAAAGTGAAGTCAGGAAGTTGTGCAACTCAGGAATGAAGAATCCTTTTTGCTTAGGGAACAGTGGGTTAGGAGTCACACTATGAGGTGTTTACATTTTACATCAAGGCATTCTAAGATGGATGGTCCATGGAGAAGAGGGACACTGGAATTGTTTCTGCACAGGATGACTAATCTTCCACCACACCCACATCGGCAGGGTTTTTCTAGGTTACTGTAGCCAGGAGAACATGTTTCATTTAGCAAAGAGAAAATCCCTGGTTTGATTTCATTTCAATTCCTTTCATTTCAGCCTTTATTCTCACACATACATTACTGCACAGTGAAATTCTTTATTCTTCGCATATCCCAGCTTCTTGTTAGTAGGCAGGGATCAGAGTGCAGGGTCAGCCATTTTATGGCGCCCCTGGAACAGACAGGGTTAAACGCCTTGCTCAAGAGCCCAACAGCAGCAACCTGGCGGAGCTGGGGCTCGAACCGCCGATCTTCCGATCAGTAACTCAGAGCCTTAACACACTAATCCACCACTGCCAATGTTGATGCCATGTTTCAATTGCCTGACTTTTTCTACTTGCCAAACTTTTTGTCCTGCAGAAATGAAATCAACAGGGATTTAGACATTTATCAACATTTTATTTATAACACATACAATTAAGAGGTAAAAAGTCCCTAGCAAGCATTCCATGCAAAGCTGCTACCATGTTACATTTTTACCATTAACAACTACAGAACCATGCTTCTTAGAAAGCAAGTTGGTAATTCCTAGGTGGGAGATGAAAAAACTGGGTGAAATGGACAATAATGATATCACGATAAAATGTGCCATGGTCAAGGGTTCGATTCCCACCTCGGGTCTGTGGTGGAGTTTGCATGTTCTCCCCGCGCTTGATAAGTTTCCTCAGGATACTCTGGTTCTTCCCAAAGTCCAAAAATAGCCGAATTGACATTTTCTAATTGTCTGTAGTGTGTGAGTGAGATTGTAAGTGTGTGCATTGTGATGGATTGGGACTCCATCCAGGGTGGACTCCACCTAGTGCCCAAAGTCACATGGGATAGGACCCAGGCCTCCAATGACTCTGTATACAGAATAAGTAGTATAGAGAATGCAGGAGATAGTGAGTGATTGATAGTGATAATTATTACAATATACTGTATGTGAAGATATTATAACACAGAACAGAACAGTTTTCTTTTCCTAAGAATATTTCTGAATAAGGCAGAATGTATACACCAAATGGTTATTACTATTTACAATATTTAACAGTTATAATAATAATAATAATAATAATAATAATATATTGTATATTATGTTTTTTTCTGAGAAAAAATAAAAAAATAAAAAATCTACGTGTAGGAATTCTTCTTTCTCTAGTAGGGATGGGAATCCCAGGGATCACCTGATAAGATATTATCACGATACCTACTGTGGGTTCTGATTCTATATTGCAATTTTCTAAGTAAAAAAAATCATAAATTTATAAATACTTAGATTTTATATTATTTTTTAAAAATGTTGTTACAATTTTAATTTTTGGACCATGTTAAAAGTCATAATTGTAAACTTTTATAACTCTAAGCTTTATCTATTTAAACAATACAAATTGTGTATAAAGTTTTACTTAAATGAAACAAAAAAGCTTAGATAGTTTAGAGACCGCCACCTGTAGGATTATAGAAGAACCGTAATGTTTCACCACCTTAAATGCAAACATACGTATATAAAAATACATATTTTTTTAAACATGAGTTGACACACAAAAGAATTCCGATCTATAACTGAATTAATCCCCCCCCCCCCACCGTCTATTCTTCACCAGACATATTGGCATCAAAACTTGAGTCACAAAATAAGTTAGAGGTTATCACATATGATCTTGTTAATTAAGAGACAACCCTAGGTTTTAAACATTGTTTCTACTTTTTCCACTTTGACCATCTTATGTGGTTCACAGTTAAACTTCCGTTGGAAGACCCTTTTTTTCTCCAAGAACCATGCTGCTGAGTCTCTGTAACCATGACAACCATAATGCCGACATTTAATCTCGGAGCACATGCACATCATTCTCGGTGCCATAAAGCACCGAGTTTAAGCTTCTTCACTTTTTTGTAAAGCTTTTTTTTAGTTTATTTACTAATTATAAACTATTTGTTTATGGTATGTTTATGACAAATATCATTCAATTTTATTTTGAACAGGATGACTGCTGGCGGCACGGTGGTGTAGTTGTTAGCACTGTCTCCTCGCACCTCTTGGGTCCAGGTTTGATTCCCGTCTCTGTGTGCGTGGACTTTGCATGTTCTCTCCGTACTTGGTGGGTTTCCTCTGGATACTCCGGTTTTCTCCCACAGTCCAAAGACATGCAGATTAGGCTAATTGGTGTTTTCAATTTGCTCGTAGTGTGTGAGTGTGATTATGTGTACCCTGCTATGGATTGGCACCCTTCCCAGGGAGTACCCACCCTTTTGCCCCCAAGTCTCCTGGGATAGGCTCTAGGCCCCCTGTGACCCTAAATACAGGAAAAAGCAGTATCGAAAATAAGTGAGTGAGTGAGAATGACTGGTATTATAAGGGACAGGTGTCAACCCTACTTTTATATATGGTTCAATGGAGCCTAAAGTCTTAATCATCTCCACTGTTTCATGTCTGGCTAACAACAGCTGAATGCACATTTATACAACATTGTTATCACAAGTCAGATTTAAAGCATACAGTAAAAAATTTAAATTGCCATATGGCAACCTGACCTGTCATAATTAAAAAACAGTTACCTCACCATCTGCATGCAATTTCTGTTGCTGCTCTGTCTGCATGTTTAATTTTCTTAGCACTTAATATTCACTTGCAACTAAATTAGTACATTTATTTTCCCCAGTCTGAATCTTAGTTGCCGCATTGATAGCATTAATGTCTATTCCAGGAAAGGCACATGGAGGCAATCTCTTTATCGAGAACATGGTCATGGATGACACAGGGTCGTATTTCAAGGTGATTGTGCATGTGAAAGCTCAATATGGCCGTTTTGAAAAAGTCTTCCAAAGACTTTTATCATCAACTTGGTGGAATGACCATGGGAAATTGTTCCTGGGTGCAACTGATGGTTGTCCCATACAGGTTGTCCTCACCTCATGTCCAGAATTAGGCTCTGAATCCACTGCTAAGCAATTCACTGCTAATGAAGATAAAGTTCTGATGATAATGCAGGGAATATGACATTTCTATTTATCAGTAGACAGACATCAAGAAGAGAGCACTTATTACGTACGTAAATGACTGACTGGGCATGCAGCACACTTTGGAGCTTGTTTGTTTTAGTCAGTGTTAGCAAGCCGGGATTTACGCACATCTGACTTGGTTAAACCATATTACAGGTTTAAAACTTAATATTAGTGACCATTTGGCACTTGGGAAAAGTCTGGAAAAGACTGAAATCGTCGAGTAGGTGGAATGACAATGGAATGGCTGTATTCTCACATCATGTCTAGTTTTCCAGTAATAAGCCCCCGAATTCACTACCAAGTAACTTTTGAAGATGAAGATGAACATGACGTTCTGTTTGAGTTTGGAGCAAACACATGTTCCTTATCAATGCAGGGAATATGATGTATCTGCTCATCAGTAGACAGAGATAAAAAAGAGAGCACTTCTTGAAGATGTGTATTATTACATGAATGACTGACCGGGCATGCAGCACACATCAAACATCTGTCTTGGTTAAAGCATATTACAGCAAGTTCTCTAGTCACGTAAACACGGAGAAGGATGCGTTTGAGGGGAGGGGTCTTTACATCTGTTACATCTGTGTCTGAACTCTATATCTTTCAAATTAAGGCCTCTTTCTGTGAGGTGTTGCTATAATCCGGTTTTTGCATCAAAATATATGGTAGGCTGTTTATGAGCAACTGGATAAGGAAATTTACTTACCCCAGCCTGAATCTTAGCTTCCCCAGGCAAGCACTGAAAAATGCATCAGTGCAACTGATTGTTGTCCCATTTAGGCTGTATTCTCACCTCATGTCCAGTTTCCAAGCTATGAATCCACAACCAAGCAACTTTTGAGGATGTAGATGAAGATGAAGATGGTGTTCTGTTTGAATTTGGAGTAAATACATGTTCCTTATCAGTGCAGGGAATGAGTGAATGAATGAATGAATGAATGAATGAATGAATAAATATGATATCTCTACTCATCAATAGACAGGAAACAAGAAGAGAGTTCTTGTTAAAGATGTGAATTATTACATGAATGACTGACTTGGCATGCTGCACAAGAGATATGGGTTATCAGCACTTATTATTCACTTGCAACTTTACTTGCCCCTAGCCTGTATGTCGGTTCGGGTAAGCATGGAAGGTCGTCCAGGGTGCAACTGATTGTCGTCCCATTCAGGTTATGCTGTACTGTATTCTCACCTGTTTTTCAAAATGAACCTGTAAATCCACTTCTAAGCAACTTTTGAAGATGTTCTTCTGTTTGAAGCAAACACGTCTTCCTAATCAGTGCAGGGAATATGATATGTGTGTGCATTAGATAGAGATCAGGAAGAGAGCACTTTTTGAATGACTGGACTTGTGGCACAAGCAAGAAAGGCTTTAGGCTTTACATCTGTCCTGATGTACAGTACACATCTGTCCTGGTTAAAACACATTACAGCAACTTCATCAACAGTCGTTTGAGGGGAAGGGAGGGGGGAACAAGGAGGAAACAGGGAAACACTGAGACTGTTAATGCTCGGATCAGACTGAGCGCGCGCGCGACCCGGTGTCTGTCCGCAGCGGCACTGCGCGCGCCGTCAGCCGAGCGCGGGACGAAGTGCAGCTCTCTCCTCTCTCCTTAAAGCGACTTTTAAAAAGAAGACTGTCTGGTCAGTCCCGTGCGCAGTCTCGTGCGCTGTTTGTGCCGCACTCTGTTCGATTCCTCACCTCATCTCATGGGCTCGAGCTGCACAAGATTCGAAGTCGCTTTTTTTTTCTTTCTTTCTTGGAAGTGGCGTTTACGCACAGCACTTTGAAAGCGTGATGCTGTGGATTTTCATCTGAAATGGACTCAGAGCTGAAGTGTACACCGTGATCACACCTGAGCGGACCGAGGCTTCAGTCGGATGGAGTGTGTAAGTGAGTATTCAGTCGTTATAATAAACAGTTATCATACAGTACCATAGTTACTTATAATCTGTCAGTGGTTAATGTGTCTGACTGTGCACGTGCCTGGGATGGATTTAGTCTTTCTCACTAACTCATCACCAAGTGGAAGTATCATCAATATCTATATACACTACTTGGATCCACTTTAAAATTCCACTAATAAAAAAAATATTTTTTTTGAAAAAAAAAAAAAAAAGAAATATATATATATATATATATATATATATATATATATATATATATATATTTTTTTTTTTTTTTTTTACCATGTCACACATAACATATGAAGTCAGTATAAAAATGTTTTTAGGAAACTCTAAAACATAAGAATTCATAGGAAATACCTCAATATTTCCCATGAATTCTAACCTTATCCTGATTTGTGTGCTGCCTTCCAGACTGTATGCCATTCCCAATGCAGCATATCCCTGATAGGTTTTTAACTCTGAACCTTTTTTCTTTTTTATCAAAATATCCAAAATCAGGTTAAACAACAAATTCATAAAATAGTGCATTATAAGTTATATAAGTTTTTTTTTTAACTATTATTATTTATAAAATGTATGCATTATATGCCGTGCATTTAGACATCATAATAAAACAGGCAAAGCAATTCTACCCAACTTAGAAAAAAGTTCTTTTTCTCAGTGTTTTTTTTTTTTTTTGATCATCTCTGTTTGATCATCATAAACATTGATACCAATCCCTCAGAGCCTGGAGTGACTGATGATTTAATGAATGACTTTCTATAACCCCGGCACACCTGATTCACCTCAGTTAATTTTAAGGTGTGTTAGAGCAGGAAAAAATCATTGAGTGTGTTCAGCTCCAGTGTTTACTCTTTAACAGATTATTGACAGCAGCAGTGTTTCAGGTTATACATCTCGCCTGTGCCTCTGTATCGAAAGCCCTAATGTTTAAAGAATAGAAAGCTGCTGCTTGTGACGTTTTTTACTTTTAGATTCTGATTTGTTGAAGTGTTGATTAAATTCTATAACAGCAGTTCTGTCGCCATCATCAGCTGTAATTAAAATCACAGTTTTCTATTAATGCACTCGATCTAATGCATTATTGATTTTTTCATAGTAACAGTTCATTCACAGCGACCTGTATGGCAGACTAGGGCTAAGAATAAACAGATCTTATATAACATATACAAAATGCACAATTATGCGTGCCGTGAAGTTTTCCGATTGCATGGCAGAGAATTGTACTTTGCAGTTTCACTGTAGCATGATAAGCTGCTTTCATTTTTTGGTAAAAAAAAAAAGAAAAAAAAAGTGAGGCCAGTAGGGAAACGATTGTTTATAGCTGTAACTACATTCTCATGCAGATGTTCCATGACGTTAAAGTTAACTATAAACAGATAAGAATGCTTAAGGGTTTACAAATTCGCTATGTTATAAGAGGAACTAAACACTTGATGAAGTGCTGGCTTAGGAAAACAATCAACTTTCAGTGATTACAGGAACTCTTTGCTTTGCATCCAGCATGCTCCTTTGTTGATCATTTTTCTACAGCAGCGCACATTGCATTTGAAGGGTTGCAAAAACTGTAAATGCCATTCTTTAAGAAACTGACAGCTGTGCATAATTGTTGCCACATTCTAAATCCTAAATCAGATGATTTTTTTTTTTTACTGAATAAAACAAAAAACTTGATTGATATATTCCGGGGGTGCAAAATAAAAAAGTAGGATTTGTGATAATTTATAGAAACTGAGAAATCTGTTTTTGCGAATGAATCCTTAATTGTTTACCTAGTAGCACTTTACACAGATTTCAGTGGAGATTTCAGCACTCGGGGACACACTTGTACAGAAACCATGACCCTGGGTTAAATATTTCTCCCTTTTCCTCTTTGTCTGCAGTAGTTATAAAAAAAACATGATGCTTGCTCCGGTTTTTCAGATGAAACATGAGTGTGTTTCAATGAATTCAATGACATAACAATCATAGAGAAAGCTGTATCATTGGTGTGTTTTGTAATTGTGTATATGTGGTTTGAATGAGGACACTAGGAGTCCGTTCACATGCAGGACCTATCACTCACCCTTACTGCACTGGGTAAAAACCAATTTACTTTAATAGAGTGCAGTCAATCTAACTGTCCACCACTATTTCTCCAGATTCATCTTCAAACTTCTCTCTATACCTCTACTTTGCCCTTGCAGTCCCATAGCCAATAACCTCATGCTCGATAATGGTTGCTCATGTGACACACTGATAAAGCGCCCGGATAATTAGCTGATAGCAGTGTAAAGGACTGTACTTTCCTATCAAGCCAATGGAATTCTCACTAATAAAGTCCCACGGCAGGAGCAGCTTGTGGCCATAGCTTTTGGCAAACAAATTTAAGATATGAATGAACCTGAACAAACTTACTACGCACAACAGTTTTTACCCAGAGAACAAAAAGATGTTGTCTAGATTAAATGCCAACACCCATAACGCACACAAATGGGCTGCTAAAACAACATAGTAACTTTATTGTAACTGGATATATCACATTAAAGCTCCTGGATCTGTGAAATAGGCATATCAGCCTTTTATTAAAACCAGACTTTGTAAAAAATAAATAAATAAATAAATAAATGTTTAAATATCTATTTGGTGTAATTATGATGGTTTCCAGTTGCTGATAATTGTACTCCAATGATAGTTTTTAAAAATGAGGCTGTTTGAACTGTTTGATATACAAGGATGCGTTTCCTGTCACCACTGTCACAGTGTTCCAGACAAACTGTTCTGACTACTATTTCTCCCGTACTCATAGACAATATGATTATACCTGATTATCTGATTGGACCGAGAGGAGTTCCACAATGTTCCAGCTGATAACCGTTCTCCAGACAAAGCAGGTCTCGTACAATATGACAGCAAAAATCTTCAAATTAAATGATCATAGAAATCAGCTCTTTCTAACATCACCGCTTGGTCCTCTCCTACTCTGAGGCATTCCTTAGCTGGATTGTAGACTAATAAAATCACTGAAACGACACGCAGCCAGCATCTTCAGCAAATTGACTGAAACCCTCTTTTGTGACTCCAACACTTTAACATTAACCCCGTTTCAGCCTACAATTTGAAGCTTGCCCACAAGCCTCAGCACTGGGTTCTTTTCATCAGTGTTTTGTCAGCCAATTCCTCAGCCATGTTCGTCTGTCCACCCGCTCAGCTCAGTGATTTGTGCGTAAAAGTCTCTACATCAAATCTAAACTGAAAAATTCCAGGCTTTCCACCTTCTCCATTGGCTCCAAGGAATGGGCGACTGGTACTTGTTATTTCCTTTGTCTGTTCTATTTTTCAAAGGAACTGCAGGTCAGTGAAGGCCATCAGATCATCTGCGTGTGCTTTGATCAACATGGTGATGTGTAGTGAAAAAAATGTACTAGCAATTTCCTTTGGGAAATCTATGGAATATTCTGAGATTTGCTTGCACCTTCCTTTATTCTCCCATGTGCGTGATTTCCTTAAAAAAACAGGGACCTCTGGCATGGTTTTCCAGTTGTCTTTTCTTGCTTTAGACCTACAGCCACATGGCCCAGCATCATGCTCAGCCAAGATTCTCTGTAGTGATTTTTATTTGCATTATATCACATAAATGCACCGCAGAGACAGATTCTAATGATAGCTCATGTTCGACATCTTGTTAACGTCATCCTAACCTCATGTTGTTTAATTGCTGCAGAGGTACCCCATTCGGCTTGAATTGTTCCAGGTTGACCTGCTAATGCGTACAGTGTATCCGACCCCAGTCTGTTTTTGTTTTGGGAACTTTCATTCCTGATCTGTCAAAGCATCCTGACCTGGGTTTCTATGGAAATAGATACCCTAAATTCTATGATTACTCATGTTAACATATCTGCGTTTAAGTTTTGCTGATATAGATGTGGTGTTCAAGTCAAACCAGAATTTTTTATTATGCAGCGTAACCGAACACAGTTATATAATCACACAGTTATAAAATCCATATAATCCCCTGCTACACTAATGCACTTATTCCAGTGTTTCACTAGTGCTTGGATACCATCAAGGGAAAAGGTTTTCTCAGTACACCAGAGCCACGATCAGAATGCCTGCTTTACAGTATGTCTGAAACGCTGGCCACCCAGGAACTCCCCAGCTGTGGAAATAGCTTGGTTAAGACTGTACAGGGATGTGGCGATAATTTTCAGGTAAATTCCTGTACTGTGCAACTGGTGTTGGCGAATTATTGCATGTACAGTTCCCACAGACAGATGTGTCTCTTGGTTGGTAGCAAGTTATCCATTAATTTTCAAGAATCAGGCGTTAAACTCGCTGATTGTTCACTGAAACGACTGCAGTGGGCTGCGAGCCACCATGGATGGGATCATCATTCATGAACTTCAGCCTTCTTTAAAATGTTTGCACCATTCAAATGGTTCACTGCGGTTAAGAGTCTTATCACAGTACTGTGCTCGAAATCTTGATGTCAATTTACTTTACACTTTCATTCACAAGATATTTCATCACAAGTCTTAATTTCACTTGAATGGCCCTCATATATAGATAAGTAAATCTATACAAAAACCACTAAAGTAAAAGCTACCCTCAGAGAAAGCAGAGAATGCCAGTGAAGCAGTGAAGGTATTGAGATTTCTGAGAGTTTTGTGGTATGTAGCTCCAGCCGGACAGATTGCCAGACAGTCTGCTCCTCTCCTGGGATATCATCCAGGTCTCTGCTTGAGTAAGCCTGTCCTAACGGTTTTCTTTCTGGAAGTCCTTACAGGCTTCTCAGCGATGTAAGTATCCCTTTAACCGACTTCGTCATGTCCAGAGGAGGGCAAACTTTATACACAAATACTCCTGCTTGCACTTCTAATTTTAAACACTGTTATGTTATTAGGCGTGTCTTGAAGTGACATAATTACACATAATAGTAAGCTGGTGTCGAAACTCCCGCTTCAAAAACTACGCATCTAGTTGAAATGGACTATATGCAATTCACTGTATAAAAGCACCAACATTGTTTTTATAAACTACTTGCACCCTGCTATTTATTACAGTATACAGTATGTGATGCGCACAAAGGTTCTTGCACTACCTTGCAACTTACTTTATGCATACTTTATGTACATATATATTAAATTCAAATTCAAATTCAAATTTTATTTGTCACATACACAAACATACACAGTACGAAATGTAGTGAAATGCATTATACGACTGCCATTGACCCTAAAAGAGAATTAAAAAGAATTAAAAGAGAATATACCTGGCGAATCAAATCCTATTATGATTCTGATCAATGTGGTTGGGTAACACAATGAAATTCTAAAATATTTAGATATTTATTTAGTGCAGATATGCAATCTGTACTTAAATACAGTTGACGAAGTAACCCCCCCGCCCCCCCCAGAATGTATCTGGGGTTATACTGTATGATTGCAAATTCACAGAAGCATGCATGTATGATTTTAATTATTAAAATTTTTCCTTTTAAGTAAATAACTTACATCTTTAAAAAAAAATTTAAAACCACCTTCACACTCTTTTTGAACTTGAATTCCTTATGCATTTATAAAAGTTGTAATTACAAACAGCAGCGCTGCCGAGCCCCTGAGTAAGACTCTTATCTCCAAATGGCTCAGTTTTGGGTTAAATTCAGCCTAATTTTGCTTTTGAATAAAAGAAATCGCCTGATAAATAAATGCAAATGCCTGAGATTCGATTAAAATCTCACTTTCCAGTGGATTTGAAACATGAAGAGGAAAAAATGCTAAAGAGGGATGAATCAGAAACCACCACGCTCTGTTATGTAAGAGTTATCAGAAAAGAAGCTACAGTCTGGCTGAATTTAGTAGTTTTACTGTAGTTAATGTTACACTTGCTTAGTTCAAGCCACTAGTCTCAAAATCTGCTTTATCCCTATCAAGACCTGCACATTGAAAGTGGAACATAACCAAAAAAGTGAAGAATATTATTATTCTGTATTTAAGGATATCTTACAGTATGTTTAGGGATTCAACATGTAAATACATATATAAGAGTGATTTATTTAGGAATAGCGGCATATACTGTACAGTAGGGTTTGGATTATCCCTCCATGTTAGGTTTTATTAACTATATCTAACCCAGACCTTGACTAATACAAAGTATTTCAATGTGTATTCCATATTTTTGTGTTTGTATAATCAACATCATTGAAAAAATTTTTTACATACGTGACTTTTCTTTTTTTTTTATCAATTATTTTTTGCATTTTTTCAAATCTTCTTCCCTAATTTAGTCGTAGCCAATTCCCATCCTGTCGTTAGATCACTCTCGCATCAAGACTACAACCACCAACCAGGGGGTGGGCGAAAGCCTGTGACCCGTGATGCCAGATGACTACACCATTTTGA
Organism: Clarias gariepinus; assembly: GCF_024256425.1. NCBI lineage: Eukaryota > Metazoa > Chordata > Actinopteri > Siluriformes > Clariidae > Clarias > Clarias gariepinus. Next base: position 6,664,560 of record NC_071112.1, on the reverse strand, counting down.
ACTGCTTGTGCACACACCGTAGAGAGCACGTAGCGCTCTCTGAGGACAGAGATATCAGTTCGTTCCACTTGCATGACCTCACAGATGCCCGTGATTGCCTATCGATGCCATGACTGATGTGAGACTCATGTAAGTGCTGGAATGAATCCCATCCCTCCCGCGGAGAGAGCTCTGGCAATCAGCTTTCTCTAGGCTCCCGGCTGCGGGAGGTAACAGAATCACCCGGGATTAGAGCTTGCGATCTCCGAATGATAGTGGCAAACTTGTTGCCACTGCACCACACAACTATGTTTATGAGAAAAAAAAAAATCCAACTTCTTGTCATTATGCTATTGTTTCTTTTGGTCAGTGCTTTAAACAAGCCAATTTTTTTCTCCAATGTGACCTCATATAAGAAGATCGCCTCCCCTGGCTCGTTGTTCTGCTGTCTTTGGCTGGCGTAGCTCAGCAGTTGGTTGTTTAGGGACACTGAAAAAATCCGCTTTGGGGGAGAAGCAGAGGAGAGAAAGGTGTGGGAAAAACTGCATTATCCAAGCGTATTACATACTTTAAACAACCATGTTTAAAGTACTGTGTTAACTCGCCAAAAAAATAGTGACGTATGGGACCTTTAAAACTTATAACCAGTCATTCTGCCATGAGCGATCTCTCAGTAAATACTGTATGTATGACGAAAAGCAAAGCTTGGAAAGAAGGACCAGAGATCGTTGTTGCCTTCATTGAGAGTACAACAGTAATAAAGTTAGCTTATCTATTTGTTGGCCTATACATGTCCAAGTTTAATACGAATGACCCTGTCGTGTTTTTAAAGTGAATCTTTTTTACATGCAAAATTTGATCACTTATCATAGACAGTAGTCAAATGAAAAAAAAAAGAAGAAATGAAAGAAATATTTTTATGGTCCCGTTCCGGCTAAGAAGCTCTGTAGTCCAACTAGAGATCGTGGAGGCTGGTGGTGATCATTGTTATGACCATGGTATGACCTTTGGTCAACGTTCACACACCTACTGTATTTACACACTACAGGCAATTTGGGAACGCCAGTTACCCCAGTCTGCATGTCTTTGGACTGTGGGAGGAAACCAGAGTACCCCGAGGAAACCCAACCGAGCCCATATTACCCCAACGGACCCTGTGGTGGGAGCTGATCCCGGACTTTGAAAGTGGAAGGCGACTTTTAACTTTGTTAAATGTTTGATCATAAACCATCATTTAAGTGTTTTTCCCAGTTTAATCTTTAATCAGTTATAATCTTTCTTTTTTTGTTCAATTGTTTTTTTTCAATACAAATACCTGAGTCCACCTAAATGGATGGAGGTTCGGGCTCGATGCTCCACACTGAGCCCTGAGGAATTAAACTGCTCTCATAATCTCATTCAGCTTTAATCTGTGATTCTCAGTGACAAAGAGCAAACACGATCCTGTCTCTCTGTATCCTCTAATGCTGATTACTTCTGTCCTTTTGAAAAGGTAGGTATAGTTGGCAAATGAAATGCTTACCGCTAATTGGACGAGACATCTGTCACTCAAGATATACAGGAAGTACTGTAGTAGCGGTAGATTTGGGTGTGTATGAATGTGCGAACATTATTGTGGTTTCAAATATGGCGTACTTACGGTGGCCCCCAAGTCAGTTTTGTTATTTTTTTTCACCTCACGGCCATCATAGTTTAAAGTAAAGCAGAACACACAAGAAACAAAGATAAAGAAACAAGTTCCTACTTCCTGTATATCTTGAGTGACAGATGTCTCGTCTAATCAGCGGTAAGCATTTCATTTGCCAACTATACCTACCTTTTCCGGTTTGTATCGGACTGGCCGAGAAGTGCAATACAAATTAACAAAACGGAAAACAAATTAACAAATTCAAAACCAAATTAACAAATCCGAAAACAAAATAACAAAACCAAAAAACAAAACAACAAAACTTCCCCCCTCCAAAAAAAATTGTTTGGGTTTTGTTATTTGGTTTTTAATTAGTTTTCCGTTTTGTTAATTTGTATTGCACCTCTAGGCCAGTCAGATATTAATTATTTTGTTTTCGGTTTTGTTAATTTGGTTTTGAATTTGTTATTTTGTATTGGGTTTTGTTATTTTGTTTTCAGTTTTGTTAATTTGTTTTGCACTTCAGGGCCACCGTAGTATCTGCTTCTTTTCTCCTTGCCGCATCTAGCTTTTACTGTTGTCTTTCAATTTCCAGAAACTACCAGATTAACCAAAGTTTGGGAAATTAAAATTTAAAAAGGGAAAGGAAAAAAAAATCAATAAACTCCATTATAAGATGGCACTGTGCCGTGAAAAGCCTGTTTTAAATGCAAACACTTTGGAGGTGTGAAGAGCAGCCGAATATTGCTGTAACATTTGCATTTGGATGTGGGTCATCTTCTCTAAAGTTAGTAATAATAATAATAAAAATAATAATAATAGTTACTTTGATTACAGACGTCGTTTTTACACACAAAAGCAAAGTAAGCTGGAGATATAAACTGTTTCTAGCGAGTGCAGATTTGTGTGGGCTCGTCCACGACGGCAGAAAGTGAGTCAAGAGTGCGGAAGGTTCCAAGCACCAGGATGACTGTCTTTTTCTCTTCCTTTTCAGCCTCCTCCTTTAGTTTACTCACAAGTCTTATTCAATATGATGGATAGAAATGAGGTGCGTTATGGTGCGTATTCATCCGTACATGACAATATTACGGTCATGTCAAAGTGTCAATCAAATATTCATGCAAGCATTGATAGCACACAGTAATATGGGAAGCTTATTTTGATAGAGTTTTATGAATTTTGGGTTAAACCCACTTCACTGTGACCTTTTTTCTGAATTTTTCTCCTTTTATTCTTTTATCTGTCCATCACTTTGAGTCTCTCTCTCTTTCTCTCTTTTCAATAATGCCCTGCCTCACTAAAGCATCTCTGTTATCTTCGTATATCTCTCATACACTATATATCTTTCCTTCTTCCACTAGCCCTAAGTCTTCGCCCTCTATTTATCTACATCTCCCATCATTTCTAAATTAAGAACCATTGCATTCTATAAACCAAATATATCTTATGACGGTGCACAACATCTCATACCCTATATCTTAAGTTCTTCTTTTGATAATAAGACATGAATGAAAATTAAAAACTTCTGGACAAATTACTGTTAAGATTAGAGTGAGTGGCAGATTCAATGTTTTTATTTTATTTATTTATTTATTTATTTATTATTATTATTATTTTAATTTTAAAAATAATTTTATAATTTAATTTTTTTATACTTCTTGTATAAAAAATAGCAATAACAATAGAGATTCAACCTGTCCAAGGTGCACGGTTCACATGCGAGAAAGTGGGTGGAACAGTTACACAAGTCAGGAATGTCTCTTTCAGAACAGGCCATTTCAAAACAACTGCAGATTACAAATAAGTTTAAACAATGTATGCAGTTATAACTTATTAGAAACACTGTACCAGGTGTTAAACATAGTGGTGGTAGCATCAGTTCTGCTGCCAGGTCTTTTTTTTTCATAAAGAAGTAATAACCCTTAATCATTAGCCAGATAGTTGGACATTTGGATAGTTGGATGCAACCACCAAATCACTATAAATAAATAAAAAATATATGCACTATTAAAACCTAAAAATAAAATGTTAAATAATAAAATGAAGATGTCACTCTATCTATACCGCTTTATCCTGTATTCAGGGTCGCAGGGACCTGGAGCCTATCCCAGGAGACTAAGGGCACAAGGGCAGGGTACAACCTGGACAGGGTGCCAATCCATCGCAGGGCACACACACATATACACACACTACAGGCAATTTGGGAACGCCAATTAGCCTTACCTGCATATCTTTGGACTGTGGGAGGAAACCAGAGTACCTGGAGGAAACCCACCAAGCACGAAAAGAACATGCACACAGAGACAGGAATCGAGCTTGGCCGGGAATCAAACCCAGACCCTGGAGGTGCAAGACGACAGTGCTAACCACTACATCACTGTGCCACTATGAAGATGTCAGATAACTTTAATAATATAACTCATAGTGTTAATAAATTAAATACCCATTAGTTTATTTAATTGGTGTAAACCAACTTTTACAGTATCTGCCCTTCAGTCGTAGTACTTTATGCAGTCACTTAGTTAATTCATTAATACTGATGGCCTACACTGCACACTCATTAAGGGAAAAAATAAACATGCTGTTCTGCTTATTAAAAAGCGCAAATCCTCTGCAGACCTGCTCACAGATTAGATAATTGCTGCAAAGTTATTTTATCAGGTGATGCCAACTTTGCACATGTTTGTGAATAATTGAATTAGTCAGGTCTTTGTATTTTCGGATACTCTTTCATTAAGATCTCCCCAAAATGTACATCTGTCTTTCTTATCTCACACATTGACTTACTACTTCAGGCTGATAAAAGTCCATTAAAGCCTCAGTGCAGAAGTGCTGAGTTGAAGAAACAGACAATGGATTGAACATTTCAGGGTTTGTGTGGTCCCATGGGCATCTAAGAGATTCTGTCTTTCTTCATTTGCAGGGTGAGCTTTATCACTGCTCAGTAACTAAGCGCAGTTTTATAGGCCCATAACGAACAGAGACTGTATATTCTGGGGCTGGAACTATGTATGTTATAAATAAACATTATTGTAAAATATTGCATTATTTGGTACTTCTGATTGTTTACAATCTTCCATTAAATGCCATGTGACTCCAGAGCATCAATGCAAGTGTTAAATAATTTATAGAACAATTTAAAGTAGCATTTAGTTAATTATGTAAATAATTCAGAAGTATAAAGTGTCTCATTTATAGTGATTTATAGTATACAGTACTATAAAAAAAAAAGTCAGACATACCAATTCCTATGTTTCTCATCAGTCCTTGAATTTTGTTAGATTGTGTCGCGTTCAAAATTACAGTTCATTCATGATTTAGCAGGGGGGCAATTACTTTTTCACATAGGGCCAGATAGGTTTGGACAGCATTTCCCCCTAAAAATTAATCATCTTTTAAAAACAGCATTTTATATTTACTTGGGTATAATATTAAAATTACTTTGAGCCGAGTGGTTAGCACAGTCGCCTTGCACCTGCAGCGCCCAGGTTTGATTCCCAGCCAGGTTTTCTTCTCACCTCTGTGTGCATGAACTTTACATGTTCTCCCCATGCTTGGTGGATTTCCTTCCACAGTCCACAGACATGCAGATTAGGATCCCAAAATTGCCCATAGTGTGTAAGTGAGTGTTTGTATGTATTTGCACCCTACAATGGATTGGCACCTATTGTACCCCACCTCATTCCCTAAGTCTCCTGGCATGGGCTCCAGGCCCCAGCGACTCTGAAAACAGGACAAAACGATATAGACAGTGAGTGTTTGATCTAAGATAAAAAATAAATAAAATAAAATCAGGAAGGGGGCAAATACTTTTTCATGGCACTGTATTTCTTCTTTAACCGAAAGGAATAAAAGACTTAGGAAAAATAGTAAATAATAGGCAGGGGTGATAAGGCTCCAAATGAAGTCGAGTTGCCTATACTGCCACAAAGGGGTTTCATTCCCACTCTGTGTATCTCTCACATACTCTGTCTCTTTCTTCCTCACACTAACCTTTAGTCTCCTTCCTTTAGATTTATACAATTCCCATTTTTTTTCTAAATCTTAAGTTATTATGGTGTTCTCTAAACCAAATATAGTCCAATGACTTATTCTCTCCAACAAGTCCTTATAAGTACAAATTCATTAAACAAACCCTAATAACAAATAACTTCTAGGATTATAGCACGTCGCAGATCCAGCATTTTGGTGGATTTCTTTTTCTTTTTTTTATTGATCTTTACAGAATCAAATGTTAAAAATTTCTGATCATGACATTATTATCAGAAGTATCATTGCTTACTTCTGGTAGTAAGAGATGGAGATTCAGCCTGTCTAATATATAATAAGCACATCAAAAACAATCAGTCAAATTAGAGACTTTATTTATTTATTTATTTATTTATTTCAATTAAGTAATTCATGACTATATTATTTAAATAATTTCAAGAACAATTTATTTTGAATCCATGTGCAGGTCACCCTTATGCTCTGATCCACCATGGCATGGATTTTACTAGCGCTCTGAAGGTGTGTTCACCAAGGCACCAAGCTGTTAGCAGCATATCCTTTAAATCCTGTATGTTCGATTGGACTGAGATTCCACAAACTCTTGATTAGATTGAGTCTTGAGAAGTCAACCCACTATTGTGCCATGTTCTTTAAAGCACATTATTCGAAAATGAAGTTGTGTAACTTGGTCAGGTAAAACATTGGCCAGGGTATCACACTGCCTCTACTGCCAGGCTTTGTTCCTATAGTGCATTCTGGTGCCATTTCTTCCTCAGGTGAGGCACATGTGCATCAATGAGTCTTGGTCACCCATAATCCTATCACTGGTTCACTTGTTTTCCTTTCCTTCAACCACTCTTTGTAGGTCCTGACCACTGCAGACCGGGGGACATCCCACAAGAGCTGCAATGACCAAGTCGTCTAGCCATCATAATTTTCTTGTCAAAGTCGCTCAAATCCTTATGCTTGACCATTTTTGCTGCTTTCAACACATCAACTTCAGGGACAAAATGTTTACTTGCTGCCTAATATATCCCACCCATTAGCAGGTGCCACTGTAACAAGATGATCAATGTTATTTACTTCACCTCTCAGTGGCCATAATGTCCTGGCTGATTGGTGTATCTAGGAGTATGATCTGAAGAGCATGCCAAATGAACTGATCTGAAGAGCATGCTGAGCATGCTAAAGAAAATAAATTTGCTTGCAAACTTGTACAAAGTGTTAAAGGAGATGATAATGTTGTGACACTTCGGCCTGGAAAAGAGGAGACAGGAGAAAGGCCTGCGATGACTTGAATGAGATTTTTCTTTGTCTTTTCTACCTTTGCTTTTAAGCAACTTTATTTTCCCCTGTATTTTGACAGACACTTACACTCAACTCTGTGCTCTCCTTCCCTTGGCTGTTGTCTCTCTGCTCGTTATTCTTTTCCACCGCTCACTAAAGAGAATACTTTTTTTTAGACAAATCCTACAAGTGTATTTGATTCTTACCATCACTTTTCCTGGCCCTTTGCTCCGTTTACAATCTAGTGCTTGACAACACCCCACCCCACCTGAAACAGACCACAGAGTCGTCTGGCTGATCTCCAACTTCCCTGCTTCGCAACTGCCATATCAAGCATGGCATTGATCCATGCACCTTGTGTTGTCTCATTGGGGTGTTCTGTGGGATATGTGTGACTGTGTAGTTGGAAAATTCAGTCTGCAACTTGGCATCAGCTGTAATTTGAGACATTGCAAGGTGGGTTTATATTCATCTTCGGTCTTAGCTCTTCCCTCTCCAGAGCAACGATCAACACATGGGCTCACCTCTCTCTATCTTTAAAAGGGGTTAAGGTGTCATAGAGTATCTGACCAGTCTCTGCCTCTGTTCAGTCTCTTTAACTCATACTCAAACTATGTGTTATACTGTATCAAACTCTTGTATTAATTGCTTTAATGTGGGTCAAGAATGTACCAAATTTAACTCTTGCTCTTTAATGGTTCCCCTCTTTTTTTCTCTAAAATTATGCAAGGCATGTGACCATATAGTAATTTAAATGGAAAGAAATCTCCATGAAGGTTTGTGCCACCTCATATTTGAAATAATAGGGGCTGGAGCTGGTGGCAAGGTGGTTTAGTGGTTAGTCCTGTTGCTCTACTTCTCCAGGGTCTGGGTTTGATTCCCACCTTGGGTCTGTGGACATGGTGTTTGCACATTCTCCATGTTGCTTGGTGGGTTTCCTTTGAGTACTCTGGTTTTCTCCACAGTCCAAAGACATGCAGATTAGGTTTTTCAGGCATTCCCAAATTGGAGGCAGTGTGTGTGGCCTGCAATGAATTGGCAACCCTGTCAATTGGTATACCCCACTTCCTGCCCGAATTCTCCTGAAGTAGGATGACCCTGTATACAGGACAAAGCGGTATAAAGATGATAAGTGAGTGAGGGGTTGGAGCCACTTATCCCTATTTAAAGCAAAAGTTTCGAGCTCCCCCCTCATTCCTCCATATTTTGCTTCCAAAGAGACAGACTTTCTTGTACTTGGGATGTAGGCTTGAGGAATGGTTCTCTTGGCTTTCTCTTTTTTGGCAGGTTCCCACTCTCATGTTCAGTCCAGCCCCTGTACCTGAGCAGTTTTAAGAAATGTCTTTTGTTTGTTAAGCCACACAGTGACATATGAATCATTTAAGCATAAAAATATTTTTTTAAATAAATAAATAATTAAGGCATGAACCAGTGAGAAACAGGTGCAGATGACAAATGATCAGGCCAGTGATTAGTGTAACTGCTGATGCTGTTGGAACAGACGAGAGGGGAAATGAGGTTGCTGTTGAGGTTGGTACATAAACAACCGAGTTTTGCATTGTACCTTTAGGCACTTTACAGTCTGTTGTAGTAAAATATATACTTTTCTTTTCTTTTCTAGAAAAAAAAAAAAAAATTCTTTAATTTTTTGTGAAGCTGCTTTGAGACAATGACCATTGTTAAAAGCGCTATATAAATAAAATTGAATTGAATTGAATTGAATATATTCTTCTCATTTCTGCCTTTTAATTTGCATGATTTAATTGAATTGAATGTAATATGAACAAATGAGGAGTGGCTCAAGACATAACCAAAATAAAAGGTGAAAAGCAATACTTTTGTATTTTTGGATACTGTTTCATTGAGATCTCCCCAAAAAGTACATTTTTCTTTGTTATCTTACACATTGACTTACTACTTCAGGCTGATAAAAGTCCATTAAAACCTTAGTGCAGAAGTGCTGAGTTGCAGGATCATGCAATGGATTGAAGATTTTAGGAATTGTGTGGTCCTGTGGTCACTTATTTCAGCTATAGAGAGTCTTTCCTCTTTCCTTATTTACAGGGTAAGCTTTATCACTGTTCAGCAACTAAAATAAACTGAAATAAAAATGGATGTTATGATAACATTATTCTACAATATTACATTATTCAATTCGTCATTGTGTGCAACCTTACCTTAAACACTCTGTGTGTGCATTATGAGTGCAACTAAAGAATAATTTAAAGAGGATGCTCTTAAAGGGTTAGGGTTAGGGTTAGGGCTTGCTCTTACCATTTACTCAATTACACACATATACAGTAATATGCAAGTGCTGTTTCAGTCTTGGTGCTTTACAGTATGCACATTTTATATGATAAGGATGGCTTAACACTTGCATACTATAATGTTTTAAGTTTCAAATTTTATTGTTATATGCACAGTAAGAAACATGTTTCCCCTGTACAGTGAAATTCTTCCTTTGCTATCAACATATATAATGTGGCGGCATCTTGGTCTAGTGGTTAGCACTGTCGCCTTGCACCTCTAGGTCCCAGGTTCGATTCCTGCGTCGGGTCTGTTATATTGAAATCATACCATTATGTTGGCATAGGCAGTCTGAAGATAATTGAAGGCATATGCAAGAATTTCAATTCGTAACAAATCAGTGCACCAGCAAAAAGTTTAGGAATGTGTGAGACCTCTCTTACTTTTAGCACCACAAAAGGTTTTCTTTTTCTACAGTAATAATATTAGATAATGTTAACAAGAATTGTTGTAATTTTTTGTTACATTATTATGGTAGGATCTGTTCTCAAAACCAGAACACACACGTTAGTCATCAAAATAGGTGTGTGTGTGTGTGTGTATCCCGGACAGTGTGTGCCTTGGGTTATGTTGCATGTCTGAAAGTATCAGGTGGCTCTAAAAACAAGCTGAATGTCTTTCGATCCTGTTTTTGTCATTCCTAACAGTACCTAGAGGTATATTCACAGACACACACACGCACACTTACACACATGCACACTCACACACATCCACAAAACCACTTTCAGGCAAATAGGACCATGAAAGTACACACACAGATGTATATGCATGTGCACACACATATCCATGTACACACACATGTACACATAGCTATACAATATGTTGTGTATTACACAGTGTAACTGTAAATAGATAGGAAAAGGAAAATTTGTCCTTCTTACATTATTGAAAAAACATAGAAATCATTGACAAATTGCTGTACAGTGAACGCTTTGGCCCAGAACGTTTACACAGGATTTTTTTTTTACAATTATAAATTTGCACTAAAGTCCACACGAGCCGTTACCACTTTTAGCCAAAATATTGTTCATTTAAAATACATAAAAACGTTTGTAGTTACACTTGAATCCTATAAATGTATTCAAGTCAGTGTGTACATAAATCCTGCAGGGTTTATCTCACCCTGTGGTAGATCTCAAGTCAGGCACGGGCATGTTTTCAGAGATGGAGCAGAAGCACCGTGTAGCTGATCAGATACTGAATCTCAAAAGTACTACTGATAAATTTGTGCCATCCACTGGGACCTGAGCTGGAACCTGAGCTGGAGATAGGGAAAAACACTCACTAAAGCAAAACCAGTCTGTCTTTTTCGATCTACTCCTGGAAAAGATTTAATCTTGCACCTTAAATGTTGCCTTTTCGGAAAAACTCCCAAGTAGAATTCCTTCTGCAGTGTCAGATAATCCATCGAGGCGCACAGGGGCAGAGTCTAGGCAAAAATAGCACCTTTTAAATATCCCCCTTTTTTACTTTCTAAAAGCCCTCAAAAGCTCCAGCTGTTTTTACAGCAGATCCTCAGAGGGTAACAAATTTGGCCTCCTTAAAATTAATAAACCCAAATATAATAAATAAATAAACTTTTTTTTCTCTTTAGGAAAAAAATTATAAATAAAAATAATTTTACCCAGCACAAAACCACAATCTATGTATTATTTGTTTTTTTTATTTTTCATTATAAAACTGAAAATTAAAAAGAAAAACGACTTGATTTTTCAGAATGTGTTTCTACAACCAAAATAAAAAAGTGGTTCTTATTTTTTTGTTCATTTGTTTTATAATAATAATAAAAAAATGAATAAAGGAATGATACACAGATTCAACACATGCTAATCTAAGTTTCATTTATTCAATTGTTTTTCATTAATAAAAAATAAATAAAATTATAAATAAATAATTGTAAAATTGAAATATTTCAAAAATGAGGAAAACATTTGGTTTTTAATTATTCAAAACGAATGCTTGTTATCCAATTCCTGATTTTGTGCCCGAAACAAAAAAATTAAGGGGAACGGGGAACACACTTTCCTTTTCTGTTTTTATTATTATTAATATTTTTATTTTTATTTTTTACCAGACACAAGTAGCATGAACCGGGTTTTATACATGTAGTTTATTATAAAATTTTACCCTGTATAATCATTCATACAGTGACTTTGTCTATATTATTTTGTTTCTTATTTATTTCAAATGATTGTTTGTAGTGAGTGAAATTACTTTGTTGGTGAAACCACCAATCACAGTGATTTTAACTCCAGATGTCTGAAAGTCCTTTCCCAAAAAGCCCTGAAAGGCTGATTAACCATGCTTCATCAAGAGCCACTTTTTATTTATTTATTTATTTGGTTTTATGTTGGAAAAATGAATAAATAAGTGAATGAATAATGCACAGATTTTGCTGCCTAATTTTTAATCGTCATAACAGTGTTTCTCAAAGTCTGGGCCTTGGCCATGAGGGTACTGTACTGTAGGTGGGCTGCAGGATCTCATTTATAGCAACATGTTACTGTGTAAAATTTTATAAGTTTGAAATGTTCAATATTGTAATTAATTTAATTCAATTTAAACTTTATTTGAAAAAAAAAATGCAAATTATAGTAATAAAATTAGAGTTAACATAAAAGTAATAAAATATAGTAATATCATAAATGTGATATCATAAATAATCATAAAAGATTTTCACATTTAACTATGTAGAAACTACAACAAGTTTTAGAGTTTCTTTGAGGCAAGAATCAAGCCCACTAGGGGAATAAATAATCACAGAATTTGCTTAATTCAAATATGTACATCAGTTTCACATAATCGAATTGGGTCACATAAATATTTTTTATAAATATAAAATAAATTGATTGTGTATTATCAAAGCCTTAAAATAATAATAATTGCGCACCCTGTTTCTGTTATTCAATAGTGCATCACTGCCATTACAGATTATCATTATCATTATATTATCATTTTCATTATCATAATCCTGTAGGTGATAATGAGCTCTCTCTTCCATATAAAACCATTCGTTATTCCTTTCAGTGTATTTACTTTGGCTGGGTATTTTTGCTAATTGCTATTTATTTGCAAACTCCCTGTTTTACTGTACATTCTCGTTTCATGGTGGAATCACTTTCTTCATTATTGCATAACATTGAAGATATCTGTAATAATGTACCAACAAACCCAGAATATCACACTGGACTGCATCCATAAGGGCTTGGTTTGGCTTTAACCAGAGGCAGATCTTGATCTAGTGATCTACATATTCATGGATATTCCTGCACATAAGCATACAAGTACAGATTCCTAGACGCCTTTTCCATTATTTAATCAATAAAACAGGTTTCTGCAGACAGGTCACGAAGCTCAGTAATGCATTAAGCAACAATCTCCTGGAAGTCTTGGACCCATTTAAACAAGTCATGGTTCATGGTGGCATTAGCCTCAGGTGAATAAAGCACTCGCAGTGTGATAATGGTTTCAGCTAATGGTTCACCTCTACCTGAGTGTGTGCAGGATAGTGACTTACAACTCGCAGATGCTAAAGTAAAGCAATTTACTTCATTTCATTTGGCATGGCTTGCAGTCTGTAAAAGGTGCTCAGTATTGCTCCAATATAAAACAAGAGACACAAGCCAGAGGTGATATTGGTGAGAAAAGCTCCTGAGATGACTGTAATTCAGATGTAACTCAGAGGACAGATGTAAGACAAATCATATTTTATTTGAATGCTCTAGTTTCGACCATGAAGATGTGTGTACTAGCATACTCGTTCACTCAGGTCACTCAGGGCTCACTGATTTAGGTTCTGGTTTGGTCAATAATATGTTAAAATTTTATTTTTGTGTTAGGATTCAGATTTCTATGTATGCCTTGTAAGCCTATAAAAAATAAGCAATTTAAAATGTTCATAGCATTTCAATAACTGTGTTAAACATGTTGACAGTTTAACTTTCATGGCCTTGTATATTTCTTTGTATTTTTATCAAAAACAAACAACAATCTTTAATCAATCATTAGTGAATTTTCATTTGCACACTCATGAGCTGTAAATGATTGTGAAAGGAATCTGGTTGCTCTGTCATACCGAGCTCTCCGTTTGGGTATTTTACAAGCCCTCACCTCAGACTCCTGCGGGTATGTTTGCACTAACGACACATTTTATCTCATAGTGGTGCTTTGCATTACTGCTTTTTATTATCGTCATGGTTTCAGAATATATGAGACCAACTGATTCCCTCACAGGAAGAATAAACATATATTGATCTCTCCATTCATCTCTAAAGGTTCAGTTTACATAGTCTACTTTCCTACTCCGTCTGTACGCAGTCAACTATTGCACTGATTGGCTCTGTTGGGTGATGTTCATAGCCACGCCCTCCTCAAGGGAAAAAACGCTAGAATACTAGTATATTAATTATTCTCATTTATCAGGAAGACGTAAGGTTCCGGACAGAACTGTTGTTTGCCATTTAGTGATGCCTGCTGTAGAAGATGAGTAACCTAAAGAGAGTGATGGGTATGTGTGTGGATGTCTGATATACTCTAACAGCTGAATTTTTCTTAACAGTCAAGACAGGAGGCGAAGAACAAGTGAATTAAAAACAGGCTGGCATTTGGATTGAGCTTGGTTGAGCCTTGGGTGCCCATGTAGTTGGTGATCAGCGTTACTTTGTCACTTTACCTCTCAGTGGTCATTATGTAAATCCTGATTAGTGTATAATTCTACATTAAGGTTATGCTGGTTCATAGAAGAGTCTGTTGTATATGATAGTACATGTACATACATTCATAAACAGTATATATTATACAGTAATATACTACAAAAAATGTTCATGTTACATGGGATAATTCAATCAAAGGATGGAGATGTGGCATAATATAGACCCAGAATCTATAGAGAGATTGCGTCTTTCACATGAGTAAAATCACACCTTGTCTGTTTGGTGCATTTGTCTTAATGAATGTGCATTTATTTCAAGACACTTTTACTAAAAGGTGCTAAATTCAGGGTCGCTCTAGAAAAAAATCAATTTTTTTTTTGCACCTGCGGTGTAATTTAGTTGCTATTTACTTCAGGGACAGCAATTACATGTGCAAATTAATGCAACCAAAATGCATTAGACAAACATAGGCTCAATTTAAGGACACAATAAAACTACAAGGGTTCCCTCAGGTGGTTCCCCCCCTCCAGGTAAGGCAATTAGTACCACTGGTATCACTGGATTTAAAATACAAATAATTAACCTGCCTTACAATACTGCTACATGATTGTCTGATAAGGTAATTGCATGAATGAGCGGGTCTACAGATGTTCTTATTAGAGTGGTTTGGCGTTGTATATATTTTGAATGGGCAATAGATTTGCACTGCTATTGAAGGCCTTCAGTCATCATTCAGTCTGCAGTTGACTGTGGGAGACTAGGCAGTCAGGCTGTGTGTCATCTTGGGGAAACACAGCCTCGAGCAGTGCTGCTCTGTTAATATTTCACAAGTTCCTGCATGTCAAAGCCAGTCAGTGAGAGAGAGAGACACAGAGAGAGAGAGAGAGAGAGAACGAAAGAGAGAGAGAGAGAGAGAGAGAGAAAGAGAGAGAAAGAGAAAGAGATTGATCATCACCCTGAACAACAAAGACACTTTTCAAAAACAATCCCAAACATCAAACAGCAATCAAACATTTAAAGCTTGAGGTTGAAAAGGTTCTGGAAGAACAGACAGATTGTCGAGAAATAGTAGGTTTTATTAATATTCAATCCATTTATTAATATACAATCCATAATGATAGATAGATAGATAGATAGATAGATAGATAGATAGATAGATAGATAGATAGATAGATAGATTGATAACTGGTATGGCTTTGAAAACCTTACAGCCAACATCAGAACATTTATTTCCGCTTCATTGCATTAATATTTGGCTTCGATCTTGATGACAGGAGAGTCGAACCACACCATAAGATCTTCTTCAGCACATCCCAGAGACTTTCAATGAGACTTAAATCAGTTAATGTGTGAAAATGATTCCTCAAGCTCCAAGAACCACTCTTTCACAATCTGAAACATACAGTAGATGTGGTAACCTGGTCATTCAGTACGTTCAGGTCGTCAGCTGACTTCATTTTATGGCCACATAAGGTTGCTGAGCCTAGACAAGTAGTACAAGTGGTTTTCTTATGGACACACAGCTGTTTAGTCCCAGTCCTGAGAGTTTGTGTCACATTGTGTGTTTGAAAATGCTCTTACTTTCACTGTTAAACATTGCTCTGATTCAATGTTTCGCGAAGCAAGTCCGATTTCAAGATATAAGATTTCAAAAGATATCCATCCGTGATTTTTTTTTTCTGACCACATTTTTCTGCTGAACTTTAGCGATTTCAGCAATCTCCTAAGTGGTTTTCTTCGCTCGATGCAGACCACATTTTTGACCCTTTTGAAACACAGAGAAAATCTTTTCCAATACCTCTTCCGAGGTTTTGTGCTCATTGCATCACTTAGGATACCTGGAGGAAACCCACCAAGCACAGGGAGAACATGCACACAGACCCGGAGGTGGGAAGCGAACCCGGATAGTGTAATGTGACAGTGCCAACCACTAAACCACTGTGCCAGAGCACATTTAAGCATTTATTATTGTGCTTGTCCTTTATAGGAGAAATGTTCTGTAGATGCATATGGGTCAAGGAGGCTCAGGTGTGCCATGTTAGTCTAATTCATCTCCAAACTCCTCCCTCTTAGTTCTACACGCTTGCCTGCTTCAGTAACTATAATGATGTCATGTCAAGTTGGTTTCAAATGCCGTTCCTTTACAGTAGATAGCGTGTTGGTAACGAAATGTGGTTTCTACAGGGGACACACAATAGTACACAAGGCTACATAAAGAGCAAATACACAACAGACAAGTGAGACAAGTTTAGGGCAGTGAATACACAGAACAACCAGCGCAGAACAATCAACACACAGAACAATAAATACACAGAAGAGTGTTGTGCTGGGGATTCTTTCCAAGTGGACGGTAAGCTATTGTGCAATGTGAGAGGAATACTGGCAGCAAAAAGTGTCATACATAAAAAGTGCCTGATGCAGTTATTATAATTAGATTTTTTCCCTAAAATATTAGATGCTTTTCACAATTTCAGGATCTTGAAAGTGGAAATTGAATCGAATGAGAGGGTATGATTTAGTAATATCTACCCATGAATATTAAATGCTATTTGCCATAGATGTTTTTTAAAATGGTGAGAGAGAGAGAGAGAGAGACCATCGTTATGTCAAATCCCATTCTCTCTCCGATGGATCTACCTAGAAGCTCGAGCAGCGATTATCTACACCAGATTGGTCCAGATTTTTGAATTACATTACAGTGACAGCACCATCTGCGACAGAAACACCCACCATTCCAGATTGAGAAATAAAACCAACACTGAAATCTTACTTAAATTCTTTGAAATCCAAATGAATAGCTATTCTGATAAAGCCCAGAGCCGTGGGATAAAGAACACTGCCTGCTAAACATTCATCAAATTAACAACAATACTTGTATTTTGGCGGCACGGTGGCTTAGCGGTTAGTCCTTTTGCCACGCACCTCCCGGGTCCGGGTTGGATTGCCGCCTCATGTCTGTGTGCATGGAGTTCCCATGTTCTCCCTGTACCTGGTGGGTTTCCTCCGAGTACACCAGTTTCCTTTTACAGTCCAAAGACTTGGGAATTAGGCTAATTGGCGTTCCTACATTGCTCATAGTGTGTGAACACGTGTGTGAATGTTGACCTACCACGGTTGTAAAAATGGGAATAAATACAACGTTCCCCATAGGTCCTTAGTTGGAGATGGATGAGATGGATGGATGGATAGATGGATGGAGTTGTATTTTAGTCATCTATAGATTGCAGAGAGGTTTTATCACAATCAAGAGAGATGTAAGAAATTTAAGAAAACTAAATCACTCTTCAAGATAAGTCTTTCGCCCGATTGGTTTAGCAGTTAGCAAGCAGTCAGATGGGAAAAGCAGCAATTAGGGTAAAATCGGTGCCACTAACTTTATTTTACATTTTATCATTAACTTTTAAGGCATACTTATTCTGACATGAAATAATGTTACCAAAATCTTTTGTTTTTGTTTTGAATTCTATAAAGCGATGCTATCTCATGCAAAGCAGCATGGGTACAATACAATTGTAATGCATTTCCAGATCAATATTTACATATAAATCATATTGGCTAATCCTTCTTAACAACTAATCCAGTCTTCATTTCATGACACGCAGACCTCAAACCAAGATCAGACATTCAGAGCTATTAACTCTTTAAACAGTCAGTCTAACATGGCACATCTGGGAAGCAACACACACACACACACACACACACACACATACACACCGGTGAATCACATGTTCCAGTATATCTGGAATTGCAGTTCCAATACTTTTGAAAGGATTGTTGTTTCTGTTATCATGGTAACAGTTATTTCCTCAGCAGCCTATCTTTTTTATTCTTCTTTCTTTTGACATACAAAACCACGTATTTTGTCATGTGGTGTTAGACTGTTACAATGTAACAGTTGTTTAAATTATCTTATTTAAAATATCTATTTATGAGAATGATCTGTTACTATAGAAAATGTAACATACTTGAATAAGCATTAATAAAAACAAACCTGGGATGTGACTTAAAGCTGGACACAGTTTTGTTTTTTTTAAGTTGGGACATGGGCATGTTCACCACTTACTGTTTTATGTATTATAAAGTGCAACATATGACAGCAGAGACCTAGGATTGTTGAGGAACATATGACATGCATCAAGCAAGAATAGTAAACAATTCGGTAGACTACATCAATTAAGTCCATGACCCAACTGGTATGAATCGTGTTGCGTTGGCTGGGAATGGATGTATTTTAATAAAAAAAAAAAATTATTATTATGTCCAAAGACATGCAGATTAGGCTAATTGGCGTCTCCAAATTCCCCGTAGTGTGTGAATGAGCCTGTGAGTGTGTAAGTGTGTGTGACCTGCAATAGATCCCGCCTCATGCCCTAAGTCTCCAGGGATAGGCTCCAGGCCCCCCGTGACCCTGTATACAGGATAAGGCGGTATAGACGATGAATGAGTTACTAGAAAAGCCGATGTCAGCGTGCAGGACCATGTAGATCTCCATTCCTATTAAATATGCGCAAAAATGAAATACTGTGAAATAGTTGCATTTATGTTGCAAGCACAGATTAGTCCAGAAATGTAAATGAGCCCCCAAAGAACTTGGCAAAAAAAAAGAAGTTTGAGATCTTTATATAAAGACATAGTTATCCTGTTTTATTCATCTCTGTTCAGGTTTTAGCACAAGTGAAGCCTCTTCATCTATAATTTATTTAAGTGCATGGCATCACCACTGCTTGGAGAGAGTCTTCCTCATTAAAGCATGTCCTCATTATTATTTTATTTGTCCGGCCACTATAGCCAACACAAGACCCATAGACACTAAACTGGACTTTTTTCACCTTTTCCTTACTTTCCTCCTTCGGGTTTCTATGAGTTCAATCCATGGCATTATCACTGGGGTGAAGTTCTAGTGGATATGCAAAAGGAGGTTAAATGACAATGAAGGATCGGCAAGACATGTTTTACGTCCACATTTAGGTCTGTATAATTCTTCAATAAAACTTTTAAGTCTTTTTTGTTGTTAATAATGTTTTTTTTTTTTTTGCAAAGTCCTGGAAAGAGTGTGCTTGTAATTTGTATAACATAACTGTTGATCTTTTCATCTTATGCTGTGAGCATATGTCTATAAGAGCGCAACCCACAACCTTGATTCTGCTTGAGATGAATCAATTTGCCTCCTACCATGCAGTCCAGTGTATCAGCATCAACCTGAAGAACCATAGTGTTCTGCTGTGTATGTGTGTATGAAAAAGAGAGAGAGAAAGAGATGGAAAAATCAATAAGTGCATACATATCTGTGATAGAAACTAAGACAGAGTAGGAGGTAGAGAAATTGAACACTTCCAGGTGACGGCATCGGGAAGCATCTCGGTCTGTTCACGAATCCCTACACCTCTCCACTCATTAAAGAGATTTCTCTGAACTTCAGGATCGTGACACTCAGTGTAAGCAAAACAGGATGCCTCATTAGCACTGAAGCCAAGGTTACAACTTAACAACATGGCATCGGTTACTTCAACATCGTTTCCCTAATTAATATTCATAAGCGTTCCTACAAGCCGACTCATACAGCATGTACATCCAGAGCGTGGCTGGATCAGGGTTGCAGCTGTATCCTGACTCATGATTTCAATCACATGCTACTCAAGAGACCAGCTGTCCCGTGGAGAACGTCCTCATGAGCTGGTTTGTTTTTCAATGGAGCTCCTGCTGTATCATGGTAGTGAGAAGGGATTTTAAAACACTGTTAGATCAGAACACAACAAAAACATGATGTTATTACAGTATAAATGGAGAGGTTTCAGGTGGGTTACATCAATAAGCTCATCTCTATACTAAGAAACTTCTGCTTAACCACGTCGTCTCCAGCTAGACCAACAAAGGGCCATTGCTTGATAGAGCTTTAGTAACTTTAATCGGATAAGAGGTGCAAAGTATCCTTTATCCTTTAATCCTTTAATTCCGCTTTAATAAAACCTGTTGTGGTTTAAGAGGAATAAAACACTTCCCGGTGCTTTTCAACTGGGAACAGATTCGAATTTCTAATCCTAATTATCCACTACAAAAATAAAATTGACTTCTAAATAGTTTGATGTGTTTAATCCCTAAAGACATACTGTACATGCATATGAACACTTTCATCTAACTGAGTCTCATCTAACTGTCGATTTTTTCTGTCCTTAATACTTAATACTGACCTTAATAACAGCTTCACCTGAACACTGACTCTGAGAGACGCTCCAGTGGATGCCCTTTTTTCTGTTTTTATTATACTTGGTGACAGACAGACTGGGTATGAGAGAGATGGAGAAGATTTTAGATCCGGATTGGACTTGTGAATGTGTGTGTTTGTGGGTGTTGGCGTGTGGGTGTGTTTTCCCATTGGTATCAACAAACAGAAGACTGTGAGCCAAGAATATGACCTTGATAAAGCGTTATTTCAAGGCTACCTTGAAAACAGGGCAGAATAAGCAGGATGTTTTTTTTTATTAGTGTGTGTGTACAGTATATACAGTATACTGTTTATATATAAAGCTTTATATACTGATATAATATACTGTATATATATATAAATATATCTTATATAATTATATCTTGACTTAATAAGATATAATCAATTACATTTTATTAAAGACAAGATATAATTATATGAAATATAAGAATATATATATATATATTGTGCAAAATTAAGTGAAGAGAGCCTCATGGGTCCCAAGGATGGTAGCAAGATGAAAAAGTAGCCACTTATAGTTTTTTAAAGAAAAAATCCGGTGCCAAGATGAATCTTAAATTTATTTTAAAGTCTTTTAATTCATATTTTACATGAATTACACATGTACATGTCTTTTCTAGTTAATTGTTTTAATATATAAAATTATGATGATTCTAGTGTTGGACATTGGTAATATTTATGGGATGGGTGGAACAGATTATCTGCATTTACATTACAGTATTTTTTATGGGAAAATGAGCTTCACAATATGAAATTTCGCCTTAAGAACTCGCCTGTAGAACGGATTATATTTGTATGCCGGGGTACCGCTTTACATAGATTTACTTGTATTATAGATGTTACGATGTTGGAATAAAAAGATATATGGCAAACTGGTTAGAGGAAACATTATGCGGTTTTATAATATCCCCATAATTAACATTTGGAAAATGTTAAATGAAAATCCTGTGAGTCCACATTAGAATTGCTTTGTCTTTTTTTGTCTTTTTAACTTGCCCAGAATAAAAGAGTGCAGTTGGCATTTGTCATCGATTAGATGTGCTATTACACCGAGGTAGTTATGGCTACTTACAGATATCCAGTGGTCTCCAGTAAGTGCTATAAAAGTAGTTTCTGCCAACTGCTTCACTTTTACAGCCAGTCTCTTATATAAAATGTATTCTCATAAAAAATAGTTCCCCTGAAGGCAGTTCGAGCACACAACTACGGTTTTATCCAAACCTTCATCTAGAAGCCTGTTATAGTGAACCTGGCTGTTCTGCACACCTGATAATGTTTCTTCAGTCATCTTATTATCCGCCTTAAACGTGCCATTCTCACACAGACGGGTAACCACTGGAAAGCCATTTGGGTCAAACTTGATCATATGAATAATTTGCATTTAAAAAATAGTAAAAAGTTCCTTAAAGATTTCTTGATCAGTCACATGAGTTAACGTGTTAATATTGAAAGCCTTAATTACAAGTGTTGTTTCTGTAATTCGAGCTGTCAATTAATCCATTTATAATCTTTAGTAGGCCATGTCTGTTTTTAAAATGACCAAATTTGACTCCTGAAATGTCTCGTATAAATACAAGCGATCCAGGGAATTCCAGACCAGTTCAGTAAATATAGTCCATGCTGTCTCTGTGCTCCATTGCTGTTTAGCTGACACGTGATAATCACATTTGTGTCACTTAGACTTGTAGTTCTTTACCGGAAAACTTCTTTAATATAATTTCTTAATGTCATTGTTATTCTGAATATGTTTGTGTCACTTTTTTGTGGCAAATTTAAAGAAGAATAACACACAACAGAACATGCTGTTCTACAAAACAATCCACAATAGATCCGGTAAATTTAAAGATTTATTTAGTAATCAATGACAAATCCTAGATTTTTTATTTTTAAGCTTTTTTTTTATTCCCTGTGTATGGGCTGCTACTTTAGAAAGGATAACATATTAGAATTACTCCTTTAATTTAATATAAGAACTGTTGTTATAAAATGAATGCTTACATTCTGATTTGTAGTTTGCAGACCCCCATTATTGAACCATATTGAATACAGCTAAATAATATGAAGGCAGTGGTGACTCAGATGGTTAAACTGTAGGTCATGGGTTCAAGCCCCAGCACTGCCAAGCTGGGGATGGGAATCACCTGGGATCACCTGATATTATATTATCATGATACCTACAGTAGGTGTTGATTCGATCTGCATTGCGATTGTATACGTATCACAATTTTATAAATATCCCGATTTAATATTCATTTTTTTTTAAAATAGATTTTGTTACAATTTTAAGACAATGTGCTCCCAGCCAAAGTCTGAATGGTTAATTTTTTTTTTTTGACACACTGTACAGATACATGAACTGCCACTCAAAAGAATCACAATACATCACTAAAATTGAATAGATTTTTTTCTCCCATCTATACTGTTCAGCCTTTGAACTAGACCCTTAACCCTGTCTGCTCCTGGGGCGCTGTATTCTGGCTGACCCTGTGCTCTGACCTTGGGTCCCTGCATGGGATATGTGAAAAAATCATTTTATTGAACTGTACGCTACATGTGACAAATAACTGAATTCGAATCTTGTATAATATTGAACACAACTTGCAAAACTTTATACATTTTAAATACCATCGAATGTTGCTCCAAAATGGCAAAACGTGTCCAAAAAATATTTTAATGGTTTTGTTTATAGGATACCACTTGTACCTGCATTTGTATGTATGAAATGCAAGAAATCACATATTATTAGGATTATTATTAGGATCCTGATTTTATTATGCATTTTCCATCTGATATACTATGTTTTATTAAATAAAGAAGTTTAAAACATCTTTTTTTTATATATATATTTGCTGATTAAGATTTAGTCCAAGTAACAAGATTAAAAATCACTTTAATAAGTCTATTTAATATATCAGTTCATTGTACAAATTGAAAATGAACAGAAATGAGACCCAGACCGGTGAACAACACTGCAGAAGGATATACTGTATAAAAATAGTACATTACTGTTTAAATAAGAAGATGCCGAGAAAAAGAGAGAGAGAGAGAGAGAGAGAGAGAGATACTGAGAGTAATGAGATTTTCAGAGAGCAAGCACAACTCTGTGAGAATGTCCTGCTCTATAAGAAGAGAGGACGCAGCCAGCTGTGTGCTATCTTGTCAAAGTAAGGTTTTAATGATGTGGATATGTACTGAATATCATGGATATAGATCCCTTTAAGAATATAAACATAAAGGATAAACAGTAATTGGAGTTTATTTTTGCTGTTTCCTCTTGGTACATGGTGGCCAGTGATAGACTGACATTGCATCCAGTGTATACAGTGGAATATCAGTGATATTGGTATTGTCCTCAGTGGATGAGTTCTACTGTTCACTATAGTCCTGGCTACACTACAAATGGATCAGCCCATTTCTTGAAAGTAGGTGCGGGAATAATAAAAAATACATGATGATCATCGATTTGGACGTCGCCAGCTCATCCCTATACTGTAGCAGAATTTTCCCAAAGAGAAAGCAGTAAGTTTTTTAAATGTGGTTTGGATGCACTCTATATATGAAAATCATAAATTTTTAAAAAGAAAATAAAAAAGGAGACAGAAAGTTATAACTTAAGACCTGTTAGATTTGTCGTTACTGCCTGTATATAATCACCTACCAAAGAGTTGAACATTCACATGCATACATTACTGTTCTTTTTTATAGTTTATATTTTATCCCAGGTGATGTTAATTGCCTATGACATTGATTTAGCTTTGAATGCAGTATTATAAACAATTAGCCCATGGTGATAGTGTAATTAGAAATGCCAAATCCCTGAGGATTCCAATGTGTGAGCCTCATTTGTGTTTTTGAAGTTCATTTGAATAGAAACATCCCTTCTGGCTTCTCTTTGATGACTCAGGCTTTGACTCTGTACATATTTATTTTGTCAGATAGCTAGATGTCTAGCTCAGAATTAATCAAGCATCGCAAATAAGTGAAAAAAAAGGGTCTTCAAAATGAACACTGTTACTTATTTTCCCTCAAGTCTGCTTCAAGTTAAATTTCTAAATAGAAGGCCATGTGTAAAAGTTTAAATTGATCACGCTTGACAAACAACAAATGTCTGAAAGCTTACTTGTCTAGCCATATTAAAAAAAATTGCGGATGCACCTTTACTGACATTGTTACTGATATTGTTGATGCGTTGCTTGCTAGTGAACAAGTGACATAAAATGGAACTGGTCTGAACATATTTCACACAATTCAATTAAACTGATAAGATGGTGTATGGTGTTTAAACAAGATCTTTAATTGACAATATGGGGGTGGTCAACCTGACAGGTCAAAGCAGTATTTTAAGCACCCAGTTGCAAAGAGATATATGAAAACTTTCATTGCAAAAAGTTTTTTTTTTTTAAATATTACAAGCTGTTTGAAATTTTTTTCTCTATTGTTTCTTTGATGTTAAAAATCACAATTGCCAAAACCCATCCATTATCTATACCTCCTATCCCATGTAGGATCGGAGAGGGGCCTGGAACCTATCCCAGGGGACCTTAGGGCATGCTGCAAGGAACAACCTGGACTGTGTTCTAACCACAGATTATTTGTAACATCAATCAATCTTTTAGGCTGAACTGTAGCAGAAAACCCACTAAGCACAAAGAGAACATGTAAACGCTTCACAGAATGGAGATGACACTCAAACCCCCAACCCCGGAGATGTGAGGTGAAAGTTTTAACCACTAAGGCCTTGTGCTGCCACAAACACCAAATGCAAAGTGCTATTTTTGTCCCAATGGATAGTTCAGCCTGCAGTTGTGGTTGTGGCTGTTGAAGTATGTGAACAGTAGTATTGGTTAAATTTTAAGGACAAAAATATAGCATATAGCATTGTGGTGTATAAGGTCTGATTGAGCATCCTCATCAACCTCATATGCATCTATGGCTCCATATACAGTAGATATAAAAAAGTTCAGAAATCCTGATTGAAGAACAGGAAGTATAGCTGACATACAGTAAGACCAGCATTCCACGTCATCAATCATCTCCTGTGTGTTGTAGAATTATCTATCTATATAATTTTATTTATATGTATGTATGCTGTCAATATTAACGCATTAACACATTTTCATGCATTATTATTGTTTTTAAAGCAAATTAATCACATGCTGAAGTTTGACCCTAATGGCCTCCCCTAATGGCAGCGTGTCACCCAGGTGCTTTGCCATATTTAACGCGGATAATAAGATGACTGAGGAAACATCTCCAGGTGTGCAGAACAGCAAGTTTCATTAAAAAAAGCTACTAGATGGAATTTTGGATAAAACCAAAGTTGTGTGCTCAAGCTACCTTTAAGGGGAACTATTTATACAAGAATACATGAAACAAAAGACAGGACATTGGTGGCGCAGGCAGCCAAAGCTCTCTGGGTTGTAGATTTTATAGACCGGCGGGTTCGAGCCCTGATGTTGTTGGGTTGCCATACCCCCATTTAAGAGATTTTTGTTTAACATTTGTTAATTGTTAATGTTTGAGATACTATAAAACTGCATAATTATAACAATATATACACAATTATTTTCCAGAAATGGGATTTTTCTCATTTTGCTGTCAAACTGTTCAAAAACAACTGAAAACACAGTATTAATCCTGTATTTCCTGTTTTTCAGGATTACACATTTTACACAAGTTCATTAATTTCAACCATCCTCTTAATTTAGCTTATAAAATATAATATAATATATAAGAGTTTATTTTATGACTATATGGTTTTACAATTAATGTAAATGCATTGTCTTTATCACATGTGAGTGAAATGTCTGAGCTAAGCTGTATAGTCTGTACAATTAATTAATTAAGCCTTTTATTGAGAGATAAGAGGTGATGGGGCAGATTTGGGGCAGGGTATACAGTACGTAAAAAAAAAGAAGTAAAGAATAGTACTGGTCAAAGCAATTTATTTCAGAAAAGAAAGTTATGTAAGGTCTTTTGGGGTGACATTTTTTATTTAAACTGTGCTTTACCTCATCTGATCTTCTGTCTTTCTTGTTGGTTTCTCTGCCCCAGAGCGCCGTCCATCATCTTGTCTTTGTTTTGCAGAAAGGTCGGGTCTTGCATCTTGAAAATCTGTCAGAGAGTATCAGCTCAGCGGTGTGGAACCCACTGTATTCATGTTTTTTCTTTAGCACATTGAACTTTGATGACTAGGATCTATAATATCTCTCCGAGAAGAGGCTTTTGTAGGGCACTGGCACTTTTTCTCAGAATTTCAAAACATCCATGGGAGCAGTTATTTTATATGCTTCAACTATCATTAAACCGTCAAGATGACCAATGTTCCTTAGGATGTCTTGATAGCATTTTGCTTTTTTAACAATTTAACTAAATTTTTTTTTTAGATCTTTCAGTCATGTGTATAGTAGATGGACCCATAATACGATACCCCAACGGGTAAGGATGATGATTGAGCAAAGTGTTAAATTGGATGTATAAGAAAGCCATATTTCAAGAATTACGTACTGATTAAAAGATTATAAATTCACGTCCTAACACAACAAACACCAATGTTTGTGGTCGCCTATTAATTGTATGCTGCTTCACGCATGCACTTCTTGTTTGACACCGAGCATCACGTGATCACAACTGAGCCAATTTTTTGTTCTTTCTCTTACGCTGCGGAATTGTGGGTAATCGTGTCCCCTGCTTGGTCTTAGTGCGCGTCTTTCACTGGTATTATCAACGTCCGTGCATGCGTGTACTGTTTCTTATAACACATGTGTGTGTATGCGTGTATAGGAAAAAAAAGTCTCCTTAGAGAGGTTAAAGATATATTTTCTCCCTCTCTGTTTCAGCCTGTCGTTATGTGTGCGCGCGCATAATTTGACACAGTGCCCCTTTATACACACACTCTCGCCTTTACATCCCCCACCCCCTCTCACACACACACACACACACACAGATGGTAGAGGCTGATTCCTCCTCCTCGCTAACTTTAGATTCACACACACACACACACACACACACAGACAGTGCCTGCGTGCATAAACGGAAACACTTATCTGTCTGGATTTATTTTTTGTTTTTTTAAAGGTAAAGTGCAGGTTAATTTATTTTATTTTTACTTTATATTTTGCATTAATTATTTCTATGTTTTAATTTTTTGGACTGTGAAATTAATAATTTAAGTTTCCATTATTTCTTATGGGAATTTGCTTTGATTTACGAGTCATACAGTAAGTCCCCAACATACAAACAAGTTCCGTTGAGTATGTACTTGTTCGTATGTCCAATTTGTTCGTAAGTCCAGCGAACATTGTCCAGGTACTAGAATACTAACATAATTGGCTATACACAGTATAAAACTAACATGTTGCATAATCTTCTACTTGTTTTTTAAAATTGTGCTGATGGTTGAACGAATTATGTTAAAAGATCGAGCAAGGTCTACCATCTTTTCAGCTTGCTGCATTCACTCAATTATTTTTACTTTTGTTTCCATCGTTATGTTTCTTAACAGTACCAGCTCCATGGCCGCTGCTTCTTTGTTTGCTTCTGGACATCCTGAGATGCACATTGCATGCATGTGACAATGTATGCCGGATATGTGATCAAACCTCCATCTCACATGCTTCTACCAAGACATGACACCATCCGCCCACATTATTTTAAACTGCTGTTCATGGAATGTCGGGTAGCATTTGTTCTTTCAAGTGATGGGATTTAAATCTCTGACTCTTTTGTAGAAACAAAACAATCATAGGTCAAGCCTGCAACTTCAGCCCTCTTGGTGGTCTTGGGTTTTGTGTCCATAATCAGAACAATGTTCATCTGTAAGCTGTTCCTTAGCTGTGTCAAACATCCTAGTGTTAAAGTGTCCTCTGTGACAGGGTGATGTGACGCCAAAGCTTCTACAGCTCTTACTTTAAGAGGTTAAGCACAGACCCTATATCGGACTGGATAATTATGCTTTTTTTCAAAATCAAACCCTCCTACAGTCACTTGAGATGAAAACGCTGTGTAAGAAGTCACATCTAATGGTGGCTGTGGGTGGATCATTGTGTCGAGTTCTATGGTAAAGCAGAAAATTATGGGTAAAGTGACTAATGTTTGGAGTGGTGTGTAATAATGCATGTATATTCCAGTGAAATCCAAGGCTATGAAGTCCAATCTTTATAAAACGCAGGTGATGCAGCCAACATTGCCACTGGTTTACTGCAGTAGCCTGATCTAGTAATCACCGCCATACTGAGCTCCAAAATGAAATAATGTCATCTTTTTGTACAAACTTGAACAGAATTCACAAAAATGATCTAATGCACTGAAAGTACAAATCAGCACTTTAAGTACAGATCTTCAGTTTTCATTTGAGAGGGATCAGGTGTAAGGTTTAGGAACTAAAACTAATTTTATATGCAGTGCCCTCCTATTTCAGAGACCAAAAGTAATTAACCAAACATTATCATAAATTAAATCGTCTTTGGTTTTAATGCTTGGTTGCATATCCACTTTACTTAGGACTCTTCCAAGAATTCACTAAAGTTTTTTCATGCAATGCATATTTGCAAATCTTCCCATTTTACTGTGAACTTTTTGTCGGGTGTCATGATGAATATCATTCTGTAAATGTATTTGCATGCGTTGACAGTGGGAAAAAAATGGCTTTTTGTATTTTAGCTAACTCTTTAACTAGCACTGTCTGCTGGCACCGTCAACTGAAGAAGGAAAGTGTTTGCTGATGGGCTATCTCCATTTTTTGTACTCCAAATGAGAAGCCATGGGGTAATCAGTTTCCTGGGCAAATTTGATTCTGGGACCAAGTTTAAAAGCCATCACTCCATATATTCTGATCAAACTCTATGTTACACACAAAGCAACACATTTCTGCTGAGTTCAAATAAAATAATAATAATAATAATAATAATAATACAAACATGTGCATGTTTTTCAACGTTCTCCATCTCTTCGTTTGTTCATCCGCCTTTATTTAATGTAAGACAAACAGGCATTGTAATACAAAAGCTGTTTTTTTTTTTTTACACTGAATTGACTTTTGGGTGCAACACAAGACTTTTACAAGAAATTACAGCAATTGTTATAAATGATCATGAGAAGCTTTACAAAAACTATATGTAAACTTAAGCTTACAGCATCTTCAGCCTCCAACTCTACCAGGTTTAGTTTCACTTCGGTAGCTGACTGCAGCATGGCGGCACGGCGGTGTAGTGGTTAGTACTGCCGCCTCGCACCTCCAGGACCCGGGTTAGCTTCCTGCCCCTGTGTGCATGGAGTTTCCATGTTCTCACTATGCTTGGACGGTTTCCTTCCACAGTCAAAGACATGCAGGTTAGGTTAATGAGTGTATGTGTGTGTGCCCTGCAATGGATTGGCACCCTGTTCACAGTAAACCCCGGTTGTCTGCTTAGTCCCCTGGGATAGGCTCCAGGCCCCCCATGACCCTGTACTCAGGATAGATCAATATAGAAGATGAGCAAGTCAGCTGACCACAGCACCTTATCATAGAACAGGTACTCTCCGTATAGTGTCTCAGTTTATCACAAAAATTCCAAACTATATGATTATGCTTTTTGTACACCCTTTTGCATCATGATAACTGTTTTCTACGCTTTATTCATTCATGCCTGTCCAAATTGAATCTTGCTTCTTGTAGTACTGTATACAGCACATACGTCAGTTTATCCCATTGACAGCATGTTTTAAGGTTACCAGCAACACTGAATTGGTTTTAGTTGTAACACATAAAAAGACGAACAATATAACCTTGTTGTCATCTGTGATTTTTTTTTCTCCTGAAAGAAGCTAACATACACACTATTAGATTTACCACGGTATGCGTAATGTGAGTGTTTAAAGTGTGTGTGGACCGCCTCGCTGTAGACAGTGTTTATACTATGAACACACTCCACTTTAACATTCCCCACAAGTAGGCATCAGGTGGTGCAAGATTGGTGCAATGGGGCGGGTATGTGAATGAATTGTTCTGCCACCTTTTTCAAACTCGGTTCCCATTCACTACCGATTCTGTAGGAGTGGAAATTATACTTAGCTATGAATACCTTTTCCCCATTTCCAACAATAACTGCACAAAACAACTTTCTTTTCACTACTGGGAACGTATACGGCCCTATCGGCAAACGCACATGGTTCCATTTGTTATGTTCTAACTTTTCAACAAAGCTATAGTAATGGCTGTTAGGCACAGCGCCGAAAAATGCATTAGAATCATATGTTTATAAAAGTCAAAATCTGTACTGGGGTTGCAACAGCAAAAGCTTTAAAAAAGTCTTAAAGTTATAACCTTAAAGTATCAATGTTAATACAGCAGGATTTTCAAGTGAATGAAATGGAGTTATGAGTCCCCATGGCTTTACGCTTCGGAACTCCTTCTGCATTCGGCTTGGAATCGTAGCTGAAACCCAGACAGAGGTTAGAAGTGCATTACTTAAATTTCGAATAAAAGTAACACACGTACACACACAAAACAGGATAAAAGAACTTTTGAGAACAAATCCCCAGAAACAAACTCAATTCAGCCTAATATAACTTTCGCTGTAATCAAGTTGATGTGTCTAGTCTCCTGATCGCATTTTGTGTTAATGTATGCACTGTAGAACTGTTTATTGTATATCCTATAGCTTTACCGAGCTCCTTCAATAACTCCTGATCGATTCTGCCCGGGCGCTAACCGTGTTGTGTTTATTAGCTTTGTGCTGCTGCAATTAGAAAGACAAGTTCATTCTCTCTTAAAGTACACATTTTGTTTTTGATTTAAAAGTCCTTTTAATCGTTCCTACACTTGTTTTTTGTTTTTTTGTTGCATAACATAATGAATAAATGTGATCGATTACTGATCCCTAACAATCTATAGGTGCTGGACATTAGTGACTGTCGTAGTTGGGTTTTTATTCCCTGTAGCGCAAGGGTTTGCTATAGTCGGCTAAAAATACCAGAATTTCTCCTTCGAGCCGATATTCTACCGAAGCTGCCAGTGCACAAAGCGAATGTTGCCTGAATAGAAAAATAAGTATGAAAAATATTTACAATCACCGACCCAAACTTTAACCTCTAACTGAAAAAAAAAGTGATTTAAATAAACTCAGAAAATAAGCCACAGATCAGTCACTATTGCAAAACCATAAGTTTTGGAACACTAGACATGTAAGGTGAGCACATTTATATGTGGCATGCATCGAGCACTTACAGTAATGTCACTCGGCATGTAGAAGAAAGCAAAGCTTTAGGTGGAATTTAAGGCTTGGATATTTTATTCTTTTTTTATGAAAGCAGCACATAAAAATAAAAACCACATTTCGTTTCACACAAGTGATTTCAGTAAAAACAAAGCCAGTTTCGCACCTTCCTTTTCTCGCCATGCTATGCTGCTTCAATTTAATGACTAAAGTTTTCAATTTAACTGATTTGCTCCTATTTTGGAGGAGAAGTAATCTACAGAAGTAGACAGATTTACTAACTTTAATAAGCTACATCCTGGTTTCATTGGGAAATGCTGTTCAGCACAGCTCTTTGCATTTCTCTTCTCAATTCCAAACAGCAGGTATCCAGTCAATGCTGAAAAGCAGTAATGCTCAATCAATTCCCTGTCTGTATGACTGAAACACAATGCCACATATGCAGCTTATTTTTGTATTAGATCTCATTAGCAATTATATTTAAACTAATTTACTTTGGCATTGTGAATTTATCTGTGCTGGTTTTGCTGAAAAAGGTGTGGCCTCTCTACCCACTACTTTTAGTATAGGATGTGTGGCACCTGGACCCATACATTATAATGAAGGATGAGTGGCCTCTGTGCCCATTGCCCATTCCCTCTAGTGAAGGAATATAGCATTTGTCCATTACTTCTAATAAAGAAGTGTGTTTTTAATGTCCATTACTTATATTGAAGCAGTGTGGCATCTGTGCCCATCACTTCTAGTAAAGGAGTGTAGCATCTGTACCCATTACGCCTAATGAGAAAGTGTGCCCTCTGTGCCCATTAGTTCTAGCGAACGAGTGTGGCATCTGTACCCATTATGTATAGTCAATACAAAAAGTCAAGAAGGGTGGCATCTGAGTTTATTGCTTCTAGTGAAGATGTGACCTCACTCTCCATTACAGCCTGTGGCATCTGTACCCATTACTTCTAGTACTGGAGTGTGTCCTCTCTACCGATTACTTCTTGTGAAGGTGTGTGTCCTCTTTACCCATTAATTCTGTAATGGAGTGTGCCCTCTGTGTCCATTACTTCTAGTGAAGGAGTTTGTCCTCTGTGTCAATTACTTCTAGTGAAGGAGTGTGTCCTCAGTGTCAATTACTTTTAGTGAAGGAGTGTGCCTTTTGTGTCCATTACTTCCAATTAGGAAGTATGTCCTTTGTGTCCATTACCTATCGTAAAGGTGTGTGTCTCCTGTGTCCATTACTTCTAATGAAGTAGTGCATCCTCTGTGTACATTACGTCTAGAAAAGGAGTGTGTCTTCTATGTCCATTACTTCTAATTAACTAGTATGTCCTCTGTGTCCAATACATTTAATGAAGTAGTATGTCCTTTGTGTCCAGTACATCTAATGAAGTAGTATGTCCTCTTTGTACAATACTTCTGGTAAAGAAGTGTGTTTTATGTGTCCATTACTTCTAGCAAACTAGTGTGTCTTCTGTGTCCATTAATTTTAATGTAGTAGTGTGTCCCCTGTTTCCATTACTTCTACTGAAGAAGTGTGTCCTCTGTGTCCATTACTTCCAATAAAGGAGTGCGTCTTCTGTGTCAGTTAATTCTAATGAAGTAGTGTGTCAATTACTTTTTGTAAAGGAGTGTGTCCTCTGTGTCCATTACTTCTAATGAAGAAATGTTTTCTCTGTGCCCATTACTTCAATGAAGAAGTGTTATTTCTGCGTCCATTACTTCTAATGAAAGAGTGTGTCCTCTGTGTCCATTACTTCTAATGAAGGAGCGTGTCCTCTGTGTCCATTAGTTCTATTGAAAGAGCGTGTCCTCTGTGTCCATTACTTCTAATGAAGGAGCGTGTCCTCTGTGTCCATTACTTCTAATGAAGGAGCGTGTCCTCTGTTTCCATTACTTCTAATGAAGGAGCGTGTCCTCTGTGTCCATTACTTCTAATTAAGGAGCGTGTCCTCTGTGTCCATTACTTCTAATGAAGGAGCGTGTCCTCTGTGTCCATTACTTCTAATGAAGTAGTGTGTCTCCTGTGTCCATTACTTCTAATGAAGGAGCGTGTCCTCTGTGTCCATTACTTCTAATGAAGGAGCGTGTCCTCTGTGTCCATAACTTCTAATGAAGGAGCGTGTCCTCTGTGTCCATTACTTCTAATGAAGGAGCGTGTGCTCTGTGTCCATTACTTCTAATGAAGGAGCGAGTCCTCTGTGTCCATTACTTCTAATGAAGGGGTGAGTCCTCTGTGTCCATTACTTCTAATACGGAGCGTGTCCTTTGTGTCCATTACTTCTAATGAAGGGGTGAGTCCTCTGTGTCCATTACTTCTAATGAAGGAGCGTGTCCTCTGTGTCCATTACTTCTAATGAAGGAGCGTGTCCTCTGTGTCCATTACTTCTAATGAAGGAGCGTGTCCTCTGTGTCCATTACTTCTAATGAAGGAGCGTGTCCTCTGTGTCCATTACTTCTAGTGAAGGAGCGTGTCCTCTGTGTCCATTACTTCTAATGAAGGAGCGTGTCCTCTGTGTCCATTACTTCTAGTGAAGGAGTGTGTATTCCTACTACTGGAAAAAAAAAATTATGTTTCTGCATATGGTTTAATAATTCATTCCTATATTCTCGTCTGTAAACGCAGCCAGCCATTGTATACAGTAGGGTTATTATTCATACAGGGTGAGAGGGGCTGTCACAATCAGATTTTTTGTATTTCAGTATGTCAGCCAACAGAAACATACACACACACACACACACACACACACACT
Source organism: Clarias gariepinus (assembly GCF_024256425.1). Classification (NCBI taxonomy): domain Eukaryota; kingdom Metazoa; phylum Chordata; class Actinopteri; order Siluriformes; family Clariidae; genus Clarias; species Clarias gariepinus. The sequence goes on along the minus strand of NC_071112.1, from coordinate 6,630,559 downwards.
ACAATACCTAAAAATGCAGCACACATCACCCAGGGCACAGTGTGATGGGGAACAGGTGGCAGCCGTGCATTCGGGCGAATGGGAATGAACTGTATGTTATCACTGTCTTTCTCACTCCCTGTGGGTCTCTGTGCATCCATGCAGGCAACATTACCCTCATTCACATTGATAAAGAGCATCACAGAATTAAGACAGCAGCTGTCACTTATACACATTATCCTAATTAGAGTGGCACGGAAAGTCAAATGTTTAGGGGGTTAAATGCAGTAAAAAGGCTGTTAAAGGATACTTAAGTAGTGAATGCCATCTTTCTGTCCCTGTCTCTCTTTCTGTCTGTCTCTTTCTTCCTACAGAATATAAAGCATTTAAAATGTACTGTAAAATTTATAGTGCTGTGAAAAAGTATTCAAGTATTTTTTGCCAAACTTAAAATATCTCTAATGACCTTTTCACAGCACTGTTGCATATTAGTAACTTTAAAGGATGAATTTAAAAACATAGCAGTGTTTAATGTAAAAACCCACATACCACTTAATGTAAATTAAAATACTATACCCATATTTGACTAGTATTTATTTCAGGTAATCACTTTTGGTCATTTTTATGAAAGGTGCCAACATTTGCAGTCACTGTATATTGTTGATGTCCTATACTGTGTGCTGTACTGGTTGTTTTGCTTGTACAGTATGACTGCTGTTATTGAAATATAAACTATCATATCCCATCAAATGATATGAAATGTTAGAGGGGTTAGAGTCATCCAAGCTATCGAGCCATCATTAAGAACAAATGTGTGTGTTAGTGTGTGCTTATTTTGGTTTCTGTTTCAGTCCTGTCGCTATCTCGGTCCTGACATTAGTTACTGTTATTGTGTTTACCTGTTCTATGTTAGTTCTTCACTAGTGCACTTTTTATAACCACCTAAAGCTCTCCAACAGGACTGTTTTTAGTTACCAGAAATGCAGTTTGCATGTGAACAAAACGCCAAAACATGTTAAATATTCTACTAAAAATTTTTTTTCAAATAATAATATTAATAATAATAATAATAATTTCTTGTGTATAAAAAAAATACCTATGTCGTATCCAAAAGCTATAGCTCTCATGTGGGTCTGATGAATATTAGGCCAAAGCAGGTACTGTAAATTACTGGAACTGGTATCAAACATAGGAGATACATTGCATTAAAGGATAAGGTGGTGGATGTGGTGAAAAAAAAAATCACACAAACTGCCTTCGAATGTGTCACCTTATGTTGTCTTTCTTTTCCTTCTCATTCATTATATGGCGATACTTCCTATATTCTTCTAATAAAGAATTAGAAGACAGATATTTAAGCAACTTTCTCTCCCTTTGTTCTACACAGAACATTAATGAGCATTAGTGCGACAAATTTAAAATTTAACACGTTTCTAAATATCCTTTTAATGGGGTTTTCCCATGAAAGGACCATTTTTACTGCATGTGAATGAAAAGCTGCAAAACAGGTGACATTCACCTGATCCTCGTTAAGAAGTTAGCTTCTCATTATATAGTGCTTGTTTGCATGGGTTCTATGTTTTGTGTTTAATCTGTGTATATTTATCTCCCATAGATTTCACTTTGATTGTCAAAAATACAGAACAAATAGTGTTCCGTATCAGTTCAATACAGAACAAGTCTTTTAGTTTACAAAATACAAGACGATTTCATAGTTTACAGGAAGGTTTACAACCTCATGTATGTCCCAGTAATATGATGCAATCCTATCATGCACCACATTTTCCTGAATCAAGCTACACAAATCAACCAAATATAGATTCTCGGTTTACTGGAAAATATTGAATGTATTATCTTTTGCTTATGACATTTTTTTTTAATTAGCTTTGCTTATTTATGTAGAACCAGAAACAAAACTGAGTAAAATACAGAGCAATTACGCAATACAATTCAAAACTGTAATTTTTTTAATGCAAGAAACTTTAACGAAAAAGTCGAATTAATTATTTATGTGCAATGCAAGGAGACAAAACAGTCTTCATTGGAAATGATAAGCAAAGACGTCCTGAAGGACGACTTCTTAAGGATTTTAAGGTACTAATGCAATTAGCTAGCAAGTTTGGCTTTCTTACCCTAGTAAGGCCTTGTTCACACGGGCGTTAAAATCCAGCATTTTTCTGGCGTTCGTAGCGTCTGGTGAGCGCGCATCAAGCGCAGAGTGTTTTCTACACATAGGAGTCAATGAGAGTGTTTACACGGGCTTTGGTGATGTGCGTTTGTCCGGCTGCGCGCTTATACGGCATTAAAAAAACGTTGCATGCAGCTTTTTCTTAGCGTTTAAAACCCAACGAACGCAAGGAAACTGCTTCTAGTGCGTTTTCTTCACGTTCATTTTACGCTTCGGAGGACCGGATATATCCCATGATCCTACATGCTATACATAGGGAAATGCGGAAAAGGGTAAAAATAAAAAAATTTACTGTTGAAAAACTTACGCGGAAATTTTCGCATTTCTTTATATACCACAAAAAAATTATTTTAATCCGACTTTCTGCAGTCAGAGAGTGAACCGGGAAGCGGCGGGCTTTCATATCCAGATCCCGACACACTGCCCCCACAGGTTAACACACAAACTACAATTTGGGCTGCGGGCTGACGTTAGACAGAGAAAAACCAACGCCGGTGTAGAAGTCAATCAAGCGCCACCACAAAATGCAACATAAACGTCTAGGACGTTCAGAGCACGTTCGTTTATCCAAAAACTTAACGCCCGTGTGAACATGGCCTAAATGTGCTTTCCAGGCAACACAATAGATTAAAATCACACTGGCAAACTAACGAGTTAATAGTTTCTCTATCTTTGATTTGTAGAGCACTTTTAAAATTGGATATTTTTTGGATAATAGATTATGATCATTTAATAAGACATTAAAAGATCTCAAAGTTAGCAATATAAAGCAAAATCTACATTCCTCATGTTAGTCTGTGATTACTAGCATGCTAATGTTATGATCTTTTGCTATGTTTATGCTGTAGCTCCTGCTAACACACAGTACAAGCAGGTTAACGTCATTATTACAACAATACTTTAGAAATAATTGACCTTTCACAAGTTTGTTCAGAAATCCACTATAGTTTCTGAAGCCCAGTGTGAGTGTTAGCTTTTATTTAGCAGAATGCTAATATTAGATTGGATCGGATTAGATTATAAACTTTGTGGAAAGCCTTCCCAAAGAGTTGAAGCTGTTATACCTGCTCACGGAGGGCCAACATCATATCAAACCCTATGGATTAAGAATTGGATGTTACACAAGTTCATGTGAATGTTGACAGGAGGTCCTACCAAGATCGTAAAATAGGAGTAAATACAATGGAAATCACTACTGGCCTCCACGGTTGGACTACAAAGGTTCCTAAATAGATGAATGGATATATAACATAGAAATTATGAATGATGCAGTAAATGTGCCCTCAATGCCCTTAATACAAAATGTACTTCAGATAAGCTTCAGTTGAAAATGCTATATAGGTCTTTGGGTGTTTTTGTCTGTAAGGAAGGCTATGATTGTGCGACCTACTTAGCCTTTAATTGGTGAAAAGCAAAACAGAAATCTTCTATGTGTGGCACTTTGTTCATTAAAAGATCAAAGGTGAATTTTAATGTGTGTGTGTGTGTCTGTCTGTCTGTCTGTGTGTGTGTCCCTGCATGTTTACTCAGACAGATAATAAGAACAGCAATAACACAAGGCATTTGCATTTTATTAAAGTGTTTAAACTGTCTAGTCGCTCATTATAAGGCTGCCTTGAGTGCATCTAATGGGCCGTTACTTCTGTGCAGTGACACATACATTACAGGAAGAAATAAGTTTGTGCTATATGACCTGCAAAAGTACTAGTTTATTCATGCTATCACACCCTGAACTGTATTTTTATATTTTCTTTCTTTCTCTCTTTCTTTCTTTCTATCGTTCTTTCCCAGATCTTCACCGTGACATAGATTGAATCCTGCCCCGACAAGGCATATCGCTGTGGCTGTCCTTCTGTCTATCAGGAGTAACAACCAGCTTCATAAAGTTCTGCTTAAGTTCCTCTTCTTAGATTTGAACTTTCCCTCAGTGGAAAGAATCTACTAGTAATCTATTTAAGCACAGTGCAGCAATTTCCTTAGCATTAAGGGGGACGATAGAACTATTCGTCTGAACAACCACCAAAGGATTGCATTCATTTCATCCTTGGAGTGTGGACAAGAGGAGAATAGAGACAGCTCTAAAAAAAAATGTCAGAAAAATGTTGTCATCTGTTTTGTGTACAGAATTTTAAAAACAGCCCCAGTTTGTATTTCAGACCTTAATGAGAAACTAAAATTGGATTTTAGTCTGGAGATCTGAGATATGTGCAGAGAATCCTGCTGAATCGAGATAGATTAATAGGAAACAATCCCTCTTATTTATTGTATAATGGTGTATGTGATTGTTAAATTATTGCACAACATGCATCTCTCTTGACGGTGAAGCTATGAGCGGCAGGACAGAGGCACAATGAATGAGATCACAGTGAACACCACTGCCGAGCTGTTCCTCTTTAACAACACGACCAGCTTGGACACATCACAGGCCTGGGACGAAGCAACACGACTAGGTCTCCAGATCTCGGTCTCGATCCTACTGGCCATAATAACTTTAGCAACAGTGCTGTCCAATGCTTTTGTCATTGCCACCATTTTCCTGACACGCAAGCTGCATACTCCTGCTAACTTCCTGATTGGCTCTCTGGCCCTGACAGACCTGCTTGTCTCCATCCTGGTCATGCCCATCAGCATCTTGTACACGGTGAGCAAGACGTGGACACTTGGGCAGGTGGTTTGTGACATCTGGCTCTCATCAGATATCACCTTCTGCACAGCATCCATCTTGCACCTGTGTGTGATTGCGCTGGACCGCTACTGGGCCATCACGGATGCACTGGAGTACTCCAAGAGGAGGACTACAGGAAGGGCTGCGCTCATGGTTGCAGTTGTTTGGGTGATCTCCATCTCCATCTCTATGCCCCCGCTCTTCTGGAGGCAAGCCAAGGCTCAAGAGGAGTTGACCGAATGTCTGGTAAACACAGACCAGATATTCTACACGCTCTACTCCACTTTTGGTGCCTTCTACGTGCCCACTGTTCTCCTTATCATCCTTTATGGGCGAATTTATGTGGCTGCTCGTAGTCGGATCTTTAAGACACCATCGTCAAGGGCAAAACGATTTACAACAGCTGAGCTCATCCAAACATCGGCTGGCTCGTCCCTCTGCTCGCTCAACTCCTCGAGCATCCAAGAGGGGCATCCTCACCTGGGAGGAGCAGGAAGCGGAGGTCGAGGGTCTCCAATTTTTACAAACAGTGTTAAGGTGAAACTAGCAGATAGCGTTCTGGAACGAAAACGTTTATGTGCGGCAAGGGAAAGGAAAGCCACAAAGACACTGGGAATCATCTTAGGAGCCTTTATCGTCTGCTGGCTGCCCTTCTTCATAGCAACACTGGTCATAGGTATCTGTAAGGATTGCTGGTTTCACCCAGTGCTGTTTGACTTCTTCACCTGGCTCGGCTATCTCAACTCGCTTATCAACCCTGTGATCTACACGGTCTTCAACGACGAGTTCAAACAAGCCTTTCAGAAACTTATCAAGTACAAAAGATGCTGACTCTTTTAACACGAGCTTTTCCATGAAGAGCGTTGTTGTACCAGGCATGAGAGATGGTAAAACATTTTCTCTTGGAATTTACTTTGTTGTCCTCAAATACAAAATACACTGTAATAATTCATGATGATTGATCATGATGCATTTTTGTACAGTTGAATGACCATGATACAGCTTGTAAAAAGTTGTGCTAAACTGTGAATGTTACCCTGTAGATTTATTTATCCTTATGCATGTCTTATAGTCGGTGGTTCATCCCTTGCAAAATATATGTTAAGTAGTTCGTCCCATAGAAAATATTTGTCTATAAGCAATTACAGATGCTAAGAGCCTTACCAAACAAAACAATAAGATGTGCGTTGCTTGAAAATATCCGGAATAGGCTGGAAAACACAATAAGTTATGGGATTACAAATACGTGGTATATACATTAGTCTATAAAGAAGAAATATATAAAGACTTGATTTTTCAAAATACTTTATGTGTGTCGTTGTCATTTGTATTTGGATATTACAAGCATGTATGCATCAAGACTAGCAAATCATGGGCGTCTTTAAGCTTGAGCAGGCAGAAGTGGGTGGATAGTACTTTCCCCACAGTGTTTTATGCTGCCCACTACTGTTTGGTGCGCAGTAGTTTAAAAAAGATGCAGTGGCTGGCTTCACACCTTAAAGAAACACTTTAGGGGAGCTTTGAGACCTGCATTAAGTTTTTAAAGAGTAGTAAAATATGAGATATTGAAATTAAATAATATACCATAAGGGCTACAATATATAAATTATTTAAATTCAACACCAACATTTCCTGGCGGATGGCTAAATGAACCATTGATTTTTAAATGTCAAAATATTAATGAGGCTCATGGTATCTTCAGTGTTTAATTTATTCTGGTCAGGATGACATGCATCTGGAACTTATGGCTGGAACCCTGGATGTAAGTCATCTACAGTATTACATGGGTCTGTGCACACACACATTCAAACATAGGGGTGGTTTTATTTAATCTGATGGTGGAAGGAAACAAGGGAGCCAAGAGAAAACCCATACAAATAAGGGTAACTCTTGTGACAGACAGAAACCTAGCATCACGATCAAACCAGGATCCCGGGAACCATAAGACGATAACTCTACCCACTGCATCACCCTGTAAAAAAATATTATCTCATGATTTTTATAATGAAATTAAGAAATATTGCTTCCACACTGGTTTTCCCATGACTCTACTTTTGCTTTATAAGAATGGGATTCTATGAGTTTTATTTTAATATTGGTTTTAGATTAACTCCTGCTGAGCTGGGGTTAACCCGAAGGCCATTAAATCCAGCAATGTTAGCTTTGCCCGTGAATTCGAATTCAATCACAGCATCTGATAATAATGCATTGCTTAATTGAAATGACTAAGGCTAGAGTATCAAATCATGTAACATGTATGTCTTATGGCTCATCCTTAACCCTTTGGATTGGAGTTTGTACTTCACCTGGGGATTACCCTGCATGTTGAGCGGTGATGAAGGTCGCATTGATTTGAGCATGAAGAGGAAAGAAATTGATTTAGAGAAGAGTTCATGCATGTAAAGAGTGTCTTATATGGTGCTGTGGACAGCCAGTCCAAATAGATTATTTCTCCACACGTCTTAAAGGCATCTGACCTTTACACTAGAGTTTTTACAGCAACAAATCTAACGTGATCTGATCGTATCCTGTCACACGACCCCTTTCGTGTCAAGAGCTGATTTGATCAAACCCAGACATGTCTGTTACAATTGGGTCAGCACGTTGAGACTGTCAATCAGAAAACTGTCAAGATTCTAAAGTGTAACATCTTCCTACGTTTTTTGGCCTGATTAAATGATTACAGCAGGATTCCGAGGTTATCATACCAGCTGGCTAGCTATCTAATTTTGTTGTAAAATTGAAATGCGGAAACAGACTGTACCTAAGAGAAAGGACAGGTGGTTAGCATTAATCCTCTGTCAGTTTATTCTCAAATTCTCAAAGCCACCATAATATCGCTCGCCCACACACCAAAACAGTAGCGTGACTAAAACTGAACCCATAAACCCTCTCTTGTAAAGTCTTCAAAGTGCATATTGCTAATGTACGCATCATCTGTTCTAAAATCCACCCACGGCTCAGAGGAAAAGACCCGACAGGAATAATGAAAAATACCAATACAAACACCAAAATGTGACTTATTTTAATTGACACTAACAGAGCAACATGAATGATATCCAGCATCTGTCCTGTTCTTTCATATATAACTCAATCGACAGTGCCTGAAATGTACTGAAATGATATGGACTTAAAGGGTAACTATAATGCAAAATTTACTTGTCATTTTTAGACATTCAAATGAAAATGAAAGGGGGTAAAAAAGGTTCCTGATTTTATGTCTTTTTCATTTTCTACTGGCAGGGGCTTAAACAAGCCACTGAGATTTCCTTCAGTTGTGACTTCATATAAGAAGAGCCCCTCCCCCGGCTTGTTGCTCAGCTCTGCTGTTATCTATAGGGCGTGACTCAGGAGTAGCTCATTTGCATAGACACTGAAACGGTTCATTTGGTGGAGGAGCGAAATAAAACTGTGAGGATTGAGGTATGAAAAATGAATTTTCTGAGCGGTGTTTCAGCTGGTGCATTAACACACACTCTTTGGGGAAGCTCTGAGACCTGTGTTACATTGGTAAAGAAATATGAGAAGTCAAATCTATGCAAAATATTCAATATTTATTGAAAAACCTTAAAGGAAAAACCTTTTAGTTTAGTTTAAAAGAGTCCAGATTTTTATTTTAAGAGAAATAAAATAGCAAAAACAAACAACATAATGAAGCAATTAAAAGATGGTTAGATCAAGGTTCTGAAAAAAAAAATAATCAGGGTTTGGTTATTTAAAAAATATACCAACTTAAGTATGCCATCCATCAAAGCTCAGTAAGCAGGTACAGAGGGAACTAGTCAGAGAAACAAACAAGTGGCCAAAGGTAAGTCTGAAGAACCAGGGGAGATCCACAGCTCAGATGTGATTGAAGTCCATTTCCAAACATGTAAAAAGTGATGACTGGTTAATTAAAATCAACACTTTATGTCTCTGGCACAAAGCACTGTATATTTGGCAGAAACCCAAAATTTCTGCTCAACTTGAGAACACCTTTTCAGTGTGATGTATGGTAGTGGTGTCATGTGTCGTGGACAAGCTATTCGTCACACAGGAAAGGTGCTCTCAAGTTGAGCAGAATTGTTTGGTTTCTGGTCAGGTATAAGAACAAAATGGATGGACAAAAATACTGAGCAATCTAAAAAAAAAAGATCCAGTTGGCACCTTCTAACTGAACAATGACCTTGAGAATATAGTGGACTATAGTGCTCTAAAGTGGTATAGTTAAAAACCTGGGCTGTAAACCAATATAGAATCTGAGACACTCCTAAAATCTTCTCCTCTCTTATGATCTGACGGTCCTTGAGCTTGAAAAGAATGACGAATCCGATAGAGACATGTCCCAAAAGTCCTACAGCTGTCCTACCTGCAGTCAAAATCGAATCTAATATGTGTTGACCCAGCGGCACAAACATTTACGCAAGGCATTGGGACAATTAACTGATAAAATAAGCAGATGTCTTAAAGTCAATGTGTTGAGAGCCTAAGAGATTCATGTTTTTTGGGTTTTTTTTGTACCAGATTCACAGCATCCCCAGCTCTGGAGGTATTAATTTTTTTAAGAGTGTAGGAGCATAGGAATCATCCCACAACCTGAACCTAGTTCAGCTTGAGTCATCTGTCAAAAACGACATTGTCTGGTTGTTATCCCACTTCTGTGCCTTTTCTTCTTGCTGTCAGAACACCATTAGTTCAGTAAATGTCTCCTACACTAGTGCTGCCTACACCTACTACTACTACAAAAAAACAACATAGCTTCTTTACTGAGTGACATGCTCAGCACTTGCTCGTGACTGTGAATAGATTTGCTCATCAGTTTGTCAGTTCCTCAGCTATACCTCCACTCTTTCTCTCATCTAAAATGTGATTTCATTGTGCAGTATTCGGTCATGACCATAACACATGGGAGTCATGCTACATTGAAACTAGTGGGCAACATCCATTCATCCATTTGTTTTTCATTCTAATAGGAAATGCTAGTAAAGAATAAAAAAATTAACAAAGCAAGCTGCCTGGACTAGCTAGACTAACCAGAGGAACTAATTATCTTTGCTACTTTCAGCCAAGTTTTATTTTATCTTTGTAAAATCTGGGTAAACACTGAATGACAGGGTGCCAAACAATTAGGGAGGAATCAGCCAGTGGGAGGATTTTGCAGATTATTGCATCATACCAACTTTGCATAAATTTCAGGAAACCTTATGGTCGATTTCACTTGAAAGAGTGAATGTACCAGTGCCTTTCAGGAGCTTGTAATGATGTGATTTTTGTGAATGAAGGCGTAAGACCGATTGACATTTACAGAACACTTCAAGCACAGTACGGTGAAGAGACACTTACTCACTCATCTTCTGTACCGCTTTATCCTGTATTCAGGGTCACGGGGACCTGGAGCCTATTCCAGGAGTCTTAGGGCACAAGGCGGGGTACGTTTTGGAGAGGATGCCAATCTATCGCAGCGCACACACACATACACTCACACTCATTCACACACTATGGGCAATTTGGGACTGCCAATTAGCCTAATCTACATTAGTCTTTGGACTGTGGGAGGAAACCAGAGTACCCGGAGGAAACCCACCAAGCACGGGGAGAAGAACATTAACTATCCTTCTTCAATCAGCCCATTCTCCTAGGATCACACCATTTTTATTACGCTTTCTCATTTGGTTCTATAAAAAAACTCAAGCTAAAAATAATGTTTTATATACAGATTGTTAATGCGATGATTTATTTACCTTTTTTCGCAATGAATATCTTGAGTATTTGCATGTCATAAAATCAAAAAGTTAAAGCTGTAACTTTAAGTTTTCTTACCCAGTAAAGTCTTCTTTATTTAAAAGAGGTCTTGACTATAATGAACAGTTTTTTTCTCCCCCATATCTGATCAGGGGCTATAGCAGATGGGGTTGGTGCTCATATAGAACTCTATATAGGGTTTTTTAGTCATGAAAATTGTACTTAATCCTTTATTTTAGTCTTTTTTTATTGCTTTTAAATTCCATCGCTAGGCTGGAAATGAGTGACCTCTAGACCAGCAAACACTAATAAACCAATAAGGCATTGTTTTTCAGTCCTTCATTTGTTGGAGAATATGTTGTAGCACTACTGGTTGAAATATTAGACATAATAGCTAACTTTACTCAATAGAAATGTACTTGTGTGTCACTCAATGGTTTGTGTGTGTGTGTGTGTGTGTGTGTGTGTGTGTGTGTGTGTGTGTGTGTGTGTGTGAGATAGAGAGAGAGAGAGAGAGAGTAAGTGGTTACACGCAGTATGAGAAAATGAATGCACCGCCATCTGTCAATGAAGCTGAGAAGTAATCACCGAGAGCACTGAAGAAATAAAAGCCTTGGAATGAGATGAACTGGTTTAAACCAGGACTGTCCTGATGTACAGAAAGTCATAAACATGCTGTGTAGCAGACAGACAGAACAGCTGCTGCTACAGACAAAGAGTCAGTGTGTATCGAACCAGAAGAAGGTCAGGCTATGTGTAAACTTCTGGACACTCAGCTGTAAAAAAAAAAAAAAAAAATTCTGGCCAAATACTAAAGTGTGATAATGTTGTCAGGTGTTCGCCATGTAAGTTTATACAGAGAGATCGTGATCTAACTATAGATATACAGTTAGATTATTACAATGTCCCACTTGTGCCATCAATGACATGCAGAAAAGAGATAATTAAAGTCATTTATGAAAATGAGTTTGCGTCAACTGGACTTCTTTTTAGCCGTCTTAGTCTAGTTGACATGACTTAACTTCCAGATAATCTCACCTGGATGACTGAAAATCTTCACCAAACTATTGCGTTAATGAGGATTATTTTTTGTCCAGAACCATGCTTTGTTAACATCACATTATTGGTGCTACTGTATTCGTGTCCCATGAGTTTTAGCTAATGCTATGTATTAGCAGGGAGCAGCGAGCTGCATTCATGATGGTTCTAAATCAGTCACCAGAGAGTATATCACATGATGTGTTGTATAAATCAAGTATTGATAGGCTTGATAATGTTCCCAATACTTTTTCTTTCAACCTGCATAACGTTTCACAAGAAGCACTTCCTCCTGACCAAACCAAACCAATCATTGGCACAAAATTTCAAACGTCAAAGGATTTTGTCTTGATATTGATCCGGTTTTGACTTGGCATCATGTCTTGACTCTGTATTATCATTAAAACTGTCTTGGACAATGGTGATCTTGTCTACAATTTTACCTTTAAAATTTACAATGAAAGAATTTTTCAGTGATTTACATCTGTAACAGCCAAACCAGACCAAAAACCATACACCGGGCATCACTAAATGACGGGCCACTGCCCGGATCCAGACCAAGTGACAGTTCTATCCGGACCCTGATGCTTTTTTAATAAATGGGAATAATTTATATACCAGTAATCTAGCACTTCTTTTCTCAAGGTGGGCGTGGCTATACATGTCACTTAAGAGAGCCAATCAATGTGTGGAGGTATGTATGGAAGAACAGAAATGACGGTAATGCACCTATAAGCTAGCTGCAAGCCACCAAAAGAACAAATGCAAATTCCCTGAAGATTGATTAAAGATTGTTGTGTGTATTCCATACAAATACAAGGAAATATACACAGCCATAAAAGTTCAAACTGTCCACATGTTTCATGTAGTTACTGAAAATTGACAATAAATATTATTGAAATGCCATGAAAATTTAAAATAGTTTTTTAAAGACTTAAAATGACTGCATATACTAGAATCCTAACACAAACATGAAATTCGGACCTCGGCTTGGAAAAAAAATTATTGATCAGACCTTCTTAAATTTTATCTTTCTAAGATTCTTGAACACACTATTTACAATCGGATGCCTCTCAATCTCCTGGACCTCTCAGCTGCATTTGACATGGTAACCCACAATATTATTTTTTCTATCCTTACAAGCCTTGGAATCTGTGGCACGGCATGGCAATGGTTTACTTACTACCTAGGATATTGGTCATCTGAGTTGACCTGGGGGGATCCACATCAGCTCCATGCAGACTCTTCAGTGGTGTCCCACAAGGCTCAGTCCTTGGTCCTCTTTTGTTAACCCTCTATACTCGTCTCATGGTGAGGTTATATCCTTGCATGGCTTTTTATACCATTGTTATGCAGATGACCCGCAACTCATTTACTCCTTTATCTCCCTTAGACACTCTGGTTTCCACACGGATCTCAGCATGTCTGGCAGACATCTCATCCTGAATGACAGCTCATCAGCTGAAACTCAATCTCAGTAAAACCGATCTGCTGTTCATCCCAGGTGATTCATCCCCCTGGCCAGACCTTGTGATCTCCCTGGACAACAATCAGATCATTTCTTCAGTCACTGCAATCTAGGGGTAACTTTGGATAATCAACCGTCATTTTTTCCACACCTTACTCGCTTTTGTCAATTTCTTCTTTACATCAGAAAAATTTGCTTATTTCTCTCAACACAAGCTACTTAGGTGGTTGTTCAGACATGCATCTTTTTTGTTCTGCCATCTACAGTAGGTGATGGAATGAACTTCCTCTAGATGTCCATACAGCTGAGTCACTGGCATTCTTTTAACAACAACTAAAAACCTACCCGTTTCTTTGATGTTTAGGTTAATTACCTCCCACCAAAGAAACCCTTCCCAACAGTGTTTGACTGATGGAACCCAAGGTAGGGATCTATTCAATAAAGGAAACTTAAGCACTTTTGTAAGTCACTCTGGATAAGAGCGTCTGCCAAATGCCTAAATTTAAATGTAAATCTGAATTAAGATTGAAATGTGTCCCAAAAAAGCATGGCAGCTGCACATCACAGGATATTACTATGTTTTCTACCTGTCTATTACTCTGTTTCTTACCTGTTTCTACTGCTTTCCTGCCAAGTTGTACACATTCTTACTGCATTCACTCAATTGTTTGCGGAACGTCGCTCCGTGTGACTGGGAGTAATGAACATATCCTGAGACAAAACTATTGTTTTTATATCACCTCTTTGTATTCTTTCAAAATATTTGTATTTGTAAGAAGTACAAAAATATTGACAATTGCACTTTAAACATGGAATAAAATCAATAAAGCTGAACTTGCATAAAAAAATATAAAATTTATGTCAGTGCTGTGTTGATTTCAGGTTTATAATTAACCATCGAGCACATGGCTCCAAGCTGGAGATGCTCCCAGCTCTAAAACACATTCACCTTATGAATCACAATCACAGGTTTCAATATGAAGAAAAAACAAACAGACTGCGGTTGACAGAAAGCACGTCTGTTCAATACGTAGTGCCGTCTGGCAACAAGATAAAACCTTCATTATGTTTCAGATCTGTGGAGAGCTTGTACTTGGCTGTGTTACAACCTAATCAGATTCTCCTCTTTCTCCTGTTGATTCGTATAAACAGCAGGAGACGTGATACTGCCCAGGACTGCCAAACAACTTATGGTCAGAGGAGAAGGTTAGGACTGTGAAGGATAAAGAAGAAAATAAACCATAAAAATTATTACAAGGTAGAGAAAGATAGAAACAATGAAAGATTTTGGACTAGAACATTGTAGCAGGGAGAGAGAATCTGGAAGGATGGAGAATGATATAATTTCCAAGATCAATAATTTTGCAGGCTGATTATTGCAAGTTAATAATAAAAACGGTTTGGCCACAGGCATTTCAGCTAACACATTTACTAATCATTATTGTAGAAGAAATTACTGATAAATTCTGCAAATTCTGAAGGGAACACATAGGTAATGTGTCAAAATTGTAAGAAATATATATATATATATATATATATATATATATATATATATATATATATTTATATTATTCTTTCAAATTTAATATTATTATTTTAAAAATTAGCAATCAGAAGTTCAAAATTCAAGCCAAAATGCACTTTTATTAATTTATTCATTTATCCATCTTTTATAACACTTTAACCTGTCTAAAGGGAGGCCTGGAGGCTATCCCAGGAGACTCTGGGCACATGGCTGCGTACAGCCTGGACAGAGTGCCAATCCATCGCAGGACACACACACACAAAACAGGCAATTAGGAAACGCAAGTTAGCCTAATCAGCATCAGAACATGCAGACTCCATGCATGTTCAGAGGTGGGAATCAAACCCTCGACCCTGGAGTTGCAAGGCCACAGGTGTACTGTGCAAGGCTATACTATCTCTCTCTCTCTCTCATATATATATATATATATATATATATATACAGTGGTGTAAAAAACTATTTGCCCTCTTCCTGATTTCTTATTCTTTTGCATGTTTGTCACACAAAATGTTTCTGATCATCAAACACATTTAACTATTAGTCAAAGATAGCACAAGTAAACACAAAATGCAGTTTTTAAATGATGCTTTTTATTATTTAGGGAGAAAAAAAATCCAAACCCTGTGTGAAAAAGTAATTGCCCCCTGAACCTAATAACTGGTTGGGCCACCCTTAGCAGCAATAACTGCAATCAAGATTTTGCGATAACTTGCAACGAGTTTTTTACAGCGCTCTGGAGGAATTTTGGCCCACTCATCTTTGCAGAATTGTTGTAATTGAGCTTTATTTGAGGGTTTTCTAGCATGAAGCGCCTTTTTAAGGTCATGCCACAACATCTCAATAGGATTCAGGTCAGGACTTTGACTAGGCCACTCCAAAGCCTTCATTTTGTTTTTCTTCAGCCCTTCAGAGGTGGATCTGCTGGTGTGTTTTGGGTCATTGTCCTGCTGCAGCACCCAAGATCGCTTGAGCTTGAGTTGACGAACAGATGGCCGGACATTCTCCTTCAGGATTTTTCAGTAGACAGTAGAATTCATAATTCCATCTATCACAGCAAGCCTTCCAGGTCCTGAAGCAGCAAAACAACCCCAGACCATCACACTACCACCACCACATTTTACTGTTGGTATGATGTTCTTTTTTTGAAATGCTGTGTTACTTTTACGCCAGATGTAACAGGACACGCACCTTCCAAAAAGTTCAACTTTTGTCTCGTCGGTCCACAAGGTATTTTCCCAAAAGTCTTGGCAATCATTGAGATGATTTTAGCAAAATTGAGACGAGCCTTAATGTTCTTTTTGCTTAAAAGTGGTTTGGGCCTTGGAAATCTGCCATGCAGGCCATTTTTGCCCAGTCTCTTTCTTATGGTGGAGTCGTGAACACTGACCATAATTGAGGCAAGTGAGGCCTGCAGTTCTTTAGATGTTGTCCTGGGGTCTTTTGTGGCCTCTCGGATGAGTTGTCTCTGCGCTCTTGGGGTAATTTTGGTCGGCCGGCCACTCCTGGGAAGGTTCACCACTGTTCCATGTTTTTGCCATTTGTGGATAATGGCTCTCACTGTGGTTCACTGGAGTCCCAATGCTTTAGAAATGGCTTTATAACCTTTACCAGACTGATAGATCTCAATTACTTTTGTTCTCATTTGTTCCTGAATTTCTTTGGATCTTGGCATGATGTCTAGCTTTTGAGGTGCTCTTGGTCTACTTCTCTGTGTCAGTTAGCCCCTATTTAAGTAATTTCTTGATTGAAACAGGTGTGGCAGTAATCAGGCCTGGGGGTGACTAGAGAAATTGAACTCAGATGTGATAAACCACAGTTAAGTTGTTTTTTAACAAGGGGGGCAATCACTTTTTTACACAGGGCCATGTAGATTTGGAGGTTTTTTTCTCCCTTAAAGGGGTCATCCAGACACATTTTTCATTAAATGTTAATGATCTTTAGGGTCCTAATGAAAAGTTTGTAATATATTTAATTAAAAATTCTCAATGGTTGTGTAAAAAAAAACCACTACTTTTAACTGGTAAAAACTAGCTCTGTTTTCAGCAACCTATTTCAGTGCATGTTCCTTTAAATGCTTATGATCTCTGCTGAGCCCGCCCCCCCAGTTCTGTGGGGCGTGTCTTCACAACACACAAGGGGTATAGCCACGGGAGTGTAGTCCAGTGCGGGCAATGCTTTGTGGGTAATGCAGTCCAAACTGAAAAAAACGCTGGAATATAGAGCCTGGGCCTGTTTTCTTAAATCGTTTTTGGTTTAATTTAAGTACGGAACCTACGCGGAAGTTTGTAATATCGCCTGACAACGCAGAAATTAAAAGAATGGACATGCATCGACTCGATTTGTCTTTCTCATCACTGCATGGGCATGAATTAACGGGCTGTTACTCTGCCGCGAGCAACAACAACATAAAGCGGAGAAACTTACCGAGAGAGATACGGACGCGATGTGTTTACTGATGTGTTTACATGACTTCTTAATCTTCAACAGACATCGTTATAAACCATCTAACGTTACAAAGGTAAGCATAATATAGTTTTCCGACTACGTACACAGTTTGCAACTAGACAATCACCTTAATGCATTGTTTATTATAAATGGGCGATTAGGGATTATATAGAGACGGATGTACATAGAGAAGAAGCCATAACCATGTTCTATGAGAGTGTAAGTTAACTTACACTCCGCATTCATCGTGATTATTAAAAAGGCGATCTGCAAAGATTCATAGAAAAAGAAATTACACTCACCGAGCCTGGTGAAGATGAAGCAGGAACACGAAGCGTTAGTACAGATCCATTTTTAGGAGCAGCTTCCTAGTAAAACCTGCTTTATATTGACCCGCGTTTATAAAGCAGTCTGGTGAAAAATGATTAGCGCAAACATGAATGCATTTAGGTATCGGCGGGGACGTTAGCTTTAAAAACTAAATTTAGCCACTGCGTCCTCAGCGGCTCAGATTTCGGTAGTGAATGACGACTGCTGTGTTCGCTATTACACCCAACAACTGTACACAACACTCGCTTAGGCGGCATTTTGCTCCAGCGGCGAAAAACAATGGCCGACAGCTTCTTCTCACTCGGGGCGGGTCTTTGCTAAAACACCAGTGTCAATCAACTAGTGTAGGAGCGGCCTCTTGTGGTGTGGCGTCACATCGACAGGCATTTGCGATTGGCCTGATTTCAAAAGGGGCATGTTATTTTAATAAATGAAAAGAAAACCACTGGGCGGCTCTTTATCATCGTAGAGTGGTTGTGTACGCACTCTCCTAACACACAGTTCAGTCCAAACAGCTTAAAAAATGTATGTAGGCCTGTATGACCCCTTTAATAACGTAAACCTTCATTTAAAAACTGCATTTTGTGTTTACTTGTGTTATCTTTGACTAATAGTTAACGGTTTTTGATGAGCAGAAACATTTAAGTGTGACAAACATGCAAAAGAATAAGAAATCAGGAAGGGGACAAATAGTTTTTCACACCACTGTATATATATATATATATATATATATGTGTATATATATATATATATATATATATATATATATATATAGAGAGAGAGAGAGAGAGAGAGAGAGAGAGACTGTATTTAAAATTCAAGTATCAAAAAGGCAAAAAGGGTTATGATATGAAATATTTAATATTTAAAATATATTCAATAAAATTGCACATTTTAACTTTTATATTATGTATTTAAAAAAACATAATATTAATATAAAAATTTAAAGCAACCAGAAGTTAATGTGTCCATCCAAAATGCACGGCTTAAATTAAACACAAAATAAATTATCAAAGTATTATGGTATTAAATGTTAGAAATATTAATTTTATTTATTTAACTTTGTCAGTGTTATTAATGATGAAATTAAGTTTTTTTATTTGTTTTATCATTGCTGGGATTAAGTTTATAAACTTAATAAACTTTAAGGATGAAATATCTGATATCAGTCCTTTGTGGCACTTTAAGAAAAAGTATGTAAATCTTTACAATTTTTATGACACAGAGTCTCTGGGATTTTTTAACTTCTTAGTCATCAGAGTTTTTGGATTCCTCGCGGTGTCTCGGTAGTCTGACAAGCTGCATCAACCCGCCGCATCCAGAGACAGTTCAAGAGATTGCTGATGTTTAGCAAGGGGTTGATGCATCGAACTCCAAAGCTTTTTCTTCCGCACCATGCTGCATTTTCTGTCAGTGAGAAAGAGAGAGAATAACCCCGCAATAATCTACATACTGCCTGCTGACTCTCAGACACAAAATCCATCTGAACATCTGAACTCAGCACCAGAGTCTCTCTTTAAGTTAGCTAAAATTTCTTTACATTTAATTTGAAATCCATTACTTCGTTCATTTAGGAGTAACCTTTATTCCCTAAATAAATTAAATATTTGTACATTATTAACCTATGTGATGAAGGATTTAAAAGGTGGTGAGGTGGACATAAATAGCCAATCTTTCCTTAAAATATATAAAATACTCTCAAAGCTATCCATCTGAAATCTTTTTTTTTTTTTAACCTTTAAAGAACAAAACAAATTCCCCAAAGAGCACCTGGATGTGGGCCACTTCTGGCAAGAATGGGGCTTTGCTGACCCACTTGTGGCACTGGTAAATGATAATAATAATAATAATAATAATAATAATAATAATAATATTTTGGGTAATAATTGAATAGTTTTTTTTTTCAACAAAAGTTTAGTTGCCTAAGTGAAAACATTAAATAAATATGTGTAATAAAGTGTTGTTTACAATTCTTTAATTTAAAAAAAACTGTAGACTGTATAAATATGCGATTATTGTTCAGTTTTGCTTTTGGCTTCTGGCAACCAGGAGTGGACCTCTTCCTCGTGAGCCATCATTCCATGAGGTATGTGGGCCAGATAAACATGTTAGACGTGGGCCACAACTGGGCCATAATTATTTTGCTATTTGGGTCTGACACATTTTTTTGACTAGACACTGTCTAGTCAAAATAATAATAAAAAAAAGGTCATAGCTTTGGTTCCAGCACACCGTATGGTGGTAGTCCAAGACAAAAAACAAACAGTAGCACATAAGAACTATATATGCACTGATCCATGTGGATTTTGGTAGGTACTTGTCACTGCATACCAGGAACACCCCCCACCCAAATCACCCAGACTCCTATACAGCCCTTTTTCTGCTCCCGGCACATGCATTTCTAGAACTGACTGTTTACTTGCTGCCTCCCACTATAAAGTTTTCTCCAGCATACATCTGGAGCAAAGCATGCTCAGCACAGTATGAATCAAAGTTGTTCAGTGTGGTTAAGGTCAGAACTGTATGGTGGCCCAGTTCATGTGTGAAAAGGATTCCTCATGCTCCCAGAACCACTCTTTCACAATTTGTTATAGGCACACTGTACACTCACATCTGAATGCTGAGTGGTTGGAACAGATGAGAGGGAAAATGAGGTCGCTGCTGACAACCAATTTTTAAATAGGCGGCTCTTCTGCACAGTACTGTATGTAATAGTTTTGCCTCTTTTTTTACATTTTCTTGTTTATTTGTGCACTTCTAGTACCTCACCATTCTTTTTTCTTTATTCTTTGCTCCAGGCACTTTGCACTTTCCCTCTGTATTCATAAAAAACGTCATGCAATTTTAATGTGTTTTTTCATGTCTTATCTCAGTGCCGGCACACTAGACAGGAAGAGAAGCTCGAGATAATGGATGCAATTTCACCGAATTTAATGTAAACACACAAATAAGAAACGCTAATGGTGTGCCCCAAATTTTCCAAGCTGAGATCTTCCAAGAGATCTTACAGGCACTTCAGCGGGAGTGTACTGTAGAACATCTGCTGAAACCCCAATGCATAAGGCTCATTTTTTACAGTCCAGATGTTTGCAATACAACACTAAACAGAAACATCTAAAATAAAATCTTTGCACATGTGCATTTTTCATGTAATACAACATAATCATTATGTTGCATGCTGCATGTTATAGCAAAGAAAATTTAAGTGAAAAGAAGTCATTTTAGAAAAACACCACACAATGTTTTTAGTTCTTACAGTTAGTTCTCTAGCGCATGTACAGCACTGTTTAATGCCCAAATTTTTTCTTGTATGTTTGACCATGACCTTAAAGCATCCTCATTTTATTCCAGAAAACTCTTGGTGAAATACTGTATGGGACAATTTAAACTGGTTGGTCATATAAATGTATATGTAAGTATATTTTGGGACAAATGTAACTCATCTTTTATGGTTTCTGTAAGGGTCCTCCACTAGAGGTCACTGTTTTTATTTTGTAGTTTTTGTTGGCCGACTCAGTTTCCCAGCAGGCACCTCGGTCAGGTGAGGCAGTGCACACCTGAACCGAGGTAGCCATCAATCAATCTATAAATAGCTGTTTAGACTGGGAAACTGGGTCGAGCATTTTTGGTAACACCACTGTCATTTGTGTGGGCATTTTGGTTTGTTCTGTTTTGTTATTTGTTTAGTTTGTACTTTGATTTTAGTTGTGTTGACTTGGGCTCTCTTATTGGCAATGTTTCTGTGTGTCTTGTGTGTCTGTGTTAGTGGAGCTGATTCAGTCTTGTCCTCCTGTGTTCTTGTGTTTAGCTAGAGCAGGTAAGTAGGTAGGTGTGTGTTTGGCTAGGGGCGTGTTTAGCTAAGATCTATGTTGTGTTACAGTAACTAGCATGCTTCTAGCCATAGCCCCTCTGTGTCTCTAGCTGTCCTGTGTTTCCTCTGCCCCTAGTGTCCCAGTGCGCCTAGCTTTAGAGTGCTGTCCCTCCTGGCTTTGGAGTAACGACTAGCTTGTTAGTGCCGCCTCGCTTAGTCTTGGAGGGCTGCCTAGCCTAGCCACTGGGTATCCTTTGTCTATGTTTCTGTGCCCCCATCCCCTAGTGTGTGTTAAGCTATTGGGTAAGTGTAGCTTAGTGCATGTTGGGGCTAAAGACGTGCTTAGCTAGGTGTATGTGTAGCTAACTGCCATGGTTAAGCAATGCTTAGCCATGTTTAGCTAAAAGCCATGCCTAGCTGATTGCCATGTCTTTAGCCCTCGTCCCGTCCCTCTCTTGGTCTCTAGTCTTTACGTGTCTCCCGTTCTCTCTAGTGTCTCCCGTTCTCTCTAGTGTCTCCCGTTCTCTCTAGTGTCTCCCGTTCTCTCTAGTGTCTCCCGTTCTCTCTAGTGTCTCCCGTTCTCTCTAGTGTCTCCCGTTCTCTCTAGTGTCTCCCGTTCTCTCTAGTGTCTCCCGTTCTCTCTAGTGTCTCCCGTTCTCTCTAGTGTCTCCCGTTCTCTCTAGTGTCTCGTTTCAGCTCCACGCCTCGTTTGTGTCCTGTTATGTTTGTCCCCCTGCCTGTGTCTCGCCACAGGGCGTGTTTTATGTCTCCCCCTGCCTGTGTCTTGCCAGAGAGCCCCTGTTAGCACAAAGTTAAGTATGGTTTGAGTTTGTTTGTTCCTTTGTTTGTATCTTTATTTATACTTTGTGTTTACCCTTAATTAAAAGACTTTTTGGTTACACCACCCCTCTGCCTCTATGCCTGCTCCTTCCGCCCACGGCGTACAACACCCCGTTCATGACAGTTTCACAACAAAACTAAATCAACCAACATTTTCATTTTAACCTGAAGCTCGAGTAAGAAATGTGGGATATACTATCTACACAATGTAAATTTAATCTACTTTATGAGGCTATTAAATAACCTAATCAAATAATTTATATGTTTCACAAATTATTAATTGTATACCAGGTCCTGACTTTTAGCTTTCATCTATGTTTAATGATTGCATTTTAGTTTCATCTACTATCGACTCATCTTCTGTCAGCTCCAGGTCAGTCTCATAAGCTCCAATTAACTCTACTGTACTGTATGTATGTATTAACGAGGTGCACTTAAGTCAAATCAGGACGATATAATGCCCTACTACACTAATGCACTCACCATCGAGGTAAAGTTTTCTCAGTATGCTGGAGCCATGATTGGACTGCTTGTATCATGTCTAAACACTGGCCTCCCAGGAGCTCCTTTAATGGCCCAAACATGTAGAAATGGCTTGGAACGAGGTTGGTGATGTGGCAATAACTTCCAGCCAAGTTCCTGTAATGTGCAAGTGGTGTTGGTGAATGATTATGATTAAGTCAACTTGACCATAGATTTTCCAGGATCAGGCGTTCCATTCGCTGAATGTTCACAGGGACAGCTGCAGTGGACTCCGAGCCACCTTGATTTATGGGCTTAAGGTGTACTTGAATACATTTGCACTGTACAAATGTTTTATTGCGGATGAGTCTTGTTAATTAGCTTCATGCCTTAATTCATGAGAAATTTCATCACAAGTTCCGGTTTGACTTAAAAGCCGCTCATGCTTTGTAAGGGCTCTGCAATAATTTCTTCCCCGAGCAGTCCGGAAACACAACATCTTTATCCCTAAAACATTAGCGCACACCTGCTGCAATGGAGATACATGATTCACATGACTTAGTTATGAGACTAACAATACCAGTCAAAAGTTTAGACACATTTTCTAATTTAAGGAGTTTTATTTTGTGATTTATTTTCTACACTCTAGAACAATTTCCAAACTAGGAAATAACACCAATGGCAGCAGGTCATTAAGTAACTACAACAACAGTCTGTCTGAACAGTTGTTTTTTAAAACACAGCTGTTCTGGAACAGTTCTCGCAAGAACAGTATTGTGTCAAGTGTGTTTGTAAAACCCATCAAGCACCATGATGAAACTGTCTCATGAAGACCTTCCCAGGAATGCAAGACCAAAACTACCCACTGCTGCAGAGGAGAAGGTCATTTAGAGTCACCAGCCTCAGAAATCACCAATTAACAACCAGAACCTCAGATTAGAGCCGTTATGAAGCTTTACAGATCATGAGTAACAGACACATCTCAATATCAACTGTTTTAATCAGTTCAGTTGCTCCATATTTAAATGACTTTAGCATTGCTTTGAAGTGTAGAAAAATCTAAATCAGAAAAGACTGTGGAATAAGAAGGTGTTTGCCCATAATTTTGACTGGTAATGTAATATTGCTGATACATTTACATTGCTGCTACACTACACGGCAGTTTAAAGGCCATCTTTGCAATCATTTTTTCACACCACACTTATCTTTATCTCACATTGCTTTGCATTTGTAATTTATGTATACTGTATAGAGCTGTGTAATGTGCAACTATATTGTTATGTGTTGCATCATCGTCCTGCATTCCAATGTATACAAGCTATTCACAGGAACGTCAATAAAACCCCCATGAACCTGAATGTGAATCTCAGACAAGTTTTAGCGCTGTAATGGTGCTTGATGGGTTTTACAAACTTGACACAATACTGTTCTTACGAGAACTGTTCCAGAACAGCTGAGCTGGCCTTACCACCTCTTTTAAGGAATAAAATATAAGGCAAGGTGTTGAGTCTCAGTTCAGCATAACATACAGTAGAGCAGATTTACTTTTAATGCCTCACCACCTCTATATAGACCCACAGAAAATTATATATAGGTACTAGTTAAAGATGTCATAACAGAAGCTGATGAGAATGAGATAATATTCTTAATTTATATCTTAATTTGTTAATTATGGAACCTCAAGTCATTAATAATAGATGAAAGCCCAGGACATTAATAAATAATCGATAATATATAATAATTGATTAAGATATGTATGGGTTAAGTATTTTCTAAAATATCACCCCGCTAAAAGTCTGGAGCTGAAAAAAAATAATAAACAAGCAAGTAATTTTAAATATGCAATTCATAGCCAGGGCAGAATGATATCTTGATCATTCAATTAATAATAAAACATCAACACCAATCACAGCAAGAGTTGGAAACTTAAAAAGGGACCTATTATTATGAAAAAACATGAAAAACAAATAGCTTTTTGTACTTAAAAAAAATTACTGGCCAAGCTAATTATAGATTCCCCTATTGTGACCTCACATAGGTAAATACCCTTTTCAAAGCTCTGCTGTTCTATGGCAAGTGGGGCTTAGCCGTAGCTCATTTATGTACTGTGGACACTGTAGGAAGTGTAAAATAGATACAAAAAAACTGCATTATCTGAAGAGTATTTCAGCTGGAGCATTAACACAAATACACTTGGAAGGAAGACATAGATAATGTGGAACCTATTGCAGGATATAGCTGCGATGTAGCTTTTGAGCATCTGCACTGCTTTGATTAGTTTTAGATTCGTTTTAGATTACTGCTGTGTTGTATGCCGAGCTCCAGCTAAGATCTTTATGAACCGACCAGACCGGCTGCAATAAAGAGGCTGTTCTCCAGTGCACTCAGACCTACTCCTGTAAGTGCACTCTTAGTGAATGCTGCTGAAATTCATCAGGCCTTGAGCAGAGACAAATTAGCATTGAACCTTTATGGGACAACCAGAGTAGATATGTTATGGAAGTACTTGAGGACTACTGGGGATATTAAGTAAAAGGAACATGGAGAAGGTCTTAGGGTGGGCAGTAAAAGACCTGGCAGTGGAATGTGGACTATTGAATAGGGGAGATAAAATGGAAAGAGGAGCAGAAGATACACAAGCATGGGTGTAATCACAACCTACAGTAGACATGAACATACTGGACATACTGCAAAAGTAAGATGAATCTATCCATGTACTGTATATATATATATATTGTACAGTACATATATAGAATCCAAATTCTTTATGAAGGAGACATTATGATTGAATGTCCCCGATGGCTTGACAACTGGAGCAGGTGGGTGGGGGAACAGGATTTCTACACTTGCCCCTCAGCATTTGATGTCATGACAATTTTTTTTTTTGAGATCTGAGTTGAGATCTGGTTAAGTCATCTTTGTTGTTATTTAAGATTAGATGTTTGGTGTCTGGGGCAAGGCTAGAAATCCGAGACTATGCAAGATACCCTTCTCTGTCCAGGGCTATTATCCAGCTTTTGGATCCTAAAATCATTCACAACTGCACTGTTTTTGGTTCAATTCAGTCAGTTTTATGTGCATAGCACTATTACAGTTCACACTGGATCAAGCAGAAATCCTAACGTAGATCCAGCCAGAGAACATTGGCAAGAAAAACTCCCTGAGCCAACATGAGAAAGAAACTTCGAGAGAACTCCGAAATCAAAGTGGAATTCATCCTCTCCTGGGTGACACCCGATAGTGGAATTGTACCTCATTACATTTCTTCAACAGCTGTGTACTACAGGAGGGAATGTCTGCCATAAGGGTGAGTTTTGAGATGATGTAATCTCAATCCAAACACCTCGGTTCCTCTGTTCCACCCTGTAAGGCTGAAAAGCTGTTGCATCAAATGTTTCTTTCATCACAGGCATGGTAAAAGGCTCTCACATCTGGCCTCACTTTCACTTTAACACTAAGAAGGTAATGAAATCATGGGGTGGGAATGGGAATAGATTAAAAAAAAACTATTTCTGCTTGCCGAATATTTGCATACGAGAGATAACTCCTATAACATATTTAAAGGTCTTGGGTGCTATGGGGCTTGTCTTCCTTGTGTCGTGTGACTGCTTTAGAAGAAGCAGACAAAGAAGACATTATTTGTCACATACAGTCTTCTGCAAAAGTTTTGGCACCCCTTGATAAATTACAGATTTTGGTGATTTTTTTTTTTTTTTTGAAAAGATGTTAACACTCTCTTGGAAATGAAAACATTTTAACTTTTTATGTCATGAATTGAGCAAAGATAAAAAATAAAAACATTATTGTGGCACTGTGCAAAAGTTTGGGCACCCCACATAATCAGTACTTAGTAACACCTCCTCTAGCAGATATCACAGCTTGCAAATGCTTTTTATAGCCAATTAAAAGTCTTTCAATTCTTGTACTTGGGACTTTCTCCCATTCTTCCTTGCAAAAGGCTTGCATGCACAGCTCTTTTAAGATCTACCCACAAATTTCAGTAATGAATATCAGAATAAAACTAAACAAACATATTTTTGTTTGGTAATCCCATTGCTATTCTGTTTGCAGTGTTTCACCTAACTTTTATTACCAACCGAAACAGGCACATGAAGTTCCACCCTACTTGAATTTTGACTATATTAAGGCGTAACAGGTATCCATTCCATCGTAGTGCCCTTATAAATCTAGAACATATTGCTCCAATCTCCTTAAAATAAATTTCCAGTATCATCTACATGCCCAAACAGCAGTGCATCTTACAAAAACAATAATATCTGATTTTATGATGTACATATACAGTACTGTGCAAGTTCTGACACTGTGGATTTTTTAAGTTGTACGTTTTCAAATGTTATTATTCCAGCAAAATGTAAAATTTAAATAGTAAATTATATATATATATATATATATATATATATATATATATATATATATATATAGTGGAACCCAATCGGCATGTCTTTGGGCTGTGGGAGAAAACCGCTTACAGATTCCCTACTTTTTAAAGTCTTTTTTAACGCAAAGCAAATTCAGATAATCAGAATCAGAATATGTTGTGACACACAAGGAATTTGGTTGCGGCTGTTTGTCATAAAACACTGTACAAAAACAAAAAACAAAAAACGGTATAACATAAAGCACTGTACAAAAAAAAACATTTGTACACAGTAATTACACAACATTTTGCTTGCAATTTAATTAGATTAAATAAGGCGGGAGGATCCTAAATATGTGCAACATAGTGTACATAAAGGGATCGTAAAGTTAGCCACGTAGCCCTGTGTGCATCATACTGTATGTACTGTAGTATTCGAGGTAGTGCAAAAACAATGTAGTATAGTAGTGGAGTAATGTGCATGTAGGGAGTTTGATGGAGGCATGGTGGTGCTTTTCCACAATATACAGTATGTTACTGGATGTTCGATTTGTGCAAATAAGAATTATTTAAAGACGGTTGTGCAAATAATGATTTAAAGACAGTTGTAAGATCCAGTTCAATTTTTCCTGGATCTTGTAGAGTACAAGTCATGGAGAGGCGACAGGGGAGCTCCAACCATTTTTTCAGCTGTTTACTGTTTTCTGTGGTCTGTTCCTGTCCTGTTTTGTGGCTGCTCCAAACCAGACAGTGATAGATGAGCACAAGACAGACTCTATGACTGCGGTGTAGAACTGTTTCAGCAGCTCCTAAGGCAGACCATACTTCCTTAGTTGGCGCAGGAAGTACATTTACATTCTCGGCTGGGCTTAATGTTGAGTTCCCATTTCAGGTCATGGGGAATGGTAGTTCCCAAAAATTTGAAAGATTCCACAGTAGACACAGGATTGTCGGATATTGTGGGGGGGAGTAGTGTTAAAGGCTGTCTCCTAAAGTCCACGGTCATCTCCACAGTTCAGCATGGAGCGTGTTCAGCACCAGGCGTTCCACCTCCTGTAGATATGCAGACTCGTCACCATCTTGGACGATTAGTGCTGGCTTATGAGCATGTGACTAATCACTGGTGATCTAAGCGCTAATGCAAATTTTTAATTATGATTTGATTGGTTTGAAATCATCCACAAAGTTCGTTTCATTAACAGGATCAAATTTAAAACTGAAAAAAAAAAAAAACACTTAGTAAGCCTAACACAGTCTATAATTAGGAAGAGCCTATAACTCGCTCAAGGATTGTGGAAATGAAATTAACATTAACGTCTGCTTATCACCAGCAGCTTTAATGTGATAGGGAATGTTTTAGCACTGGCTACTACAGGGTTACGTGAGATAGAGATGGAGTTTAAGACAGAGAGAGAGAGAGATAGAGAGAGAGAGAGGAGACCCAGACTTTTTATCCATACTCTTTATAGGCCAACTGGTGCAGCTTCACAATCTCGCGCC
Source organism: Clarias gariepinus (assembly GCF_024256425.1). Taxonomy (NCBI): domain Eukaryota; kingdom Metazoa; phylum Chordata; class Actinopteri; order Siluriformes; family Clariidae; genus Clarias; species Clarias gariepinus. Next base: position 6,602,209 of record NC_071112.1, on the reverse strand, counting down.
TCCGAGTCTAGGCGAAATTGCGGCCTTTGTTTTGGTCTCTTTACAGATTAGTCTGGAGAGATGCAGCGCTTCATATCACAATCCAGACACTCCAGCGGCCAAAGCGAGTGAGAGAGAGCCTGAGAGAGGGAGAGGAGGGAAGAAAAAAGAGTGTGAGATAAAAGGAGAGAGATACGGGGAGATGGCAGCAAAGAGGCTGAGCAAAAAAACTGAGGACAAATGATTGAAAGAGAAACGAGATAGAGCGTTACACAAATTATTAGATGGAGAGACTTTGGTGCGTGTGTGTGTGTGTGTGTGTGTGTGTGTGTTGAGCCTCGGAGCCTTATCTGAAATGAAATGCGTAGTCTGTGTATGAAGGAGAGAGACAGGCTTCACACCAGAAATGATAATTCGCTCTCCACTTACTTCTTTAGCCAAGAGTGGGTGCACACACTAGCTAACACACACACACACACACACACACACATAAAAGTCTGTCTCTCTCTCTGACACACACACAATAAATTCATTTATTATTTTATGTTTATTATCATGTATTTGGATTTTATTAACGGAACATATCACTGTCTCTCTCTCTCTCTCTCTCTCTCAGGATGTTTGAGACAAAACTATGATGTACAACAATCAGTTATTGTGCTTATTATTCTTGGTATATCGGAATGCTACCTTTAATAACCTGGAATTAATAAAGTAGTGGTAAATCGTATAAAGTGCTGAAGAACATGCGATTATTTTTAAAGTAATCAGTAGTTTAAATAAAAACAAATTATACAAACATTTTACATAGAAGCATTAAAACATGGGAATTTAAATCAATTTAAAAATCTTTTATCCTGAATTTAAATGAGAAAAAGTTGTGTTATTATTAAAAAAAAAAATAACACAGTTTAAAAGGAAAATATTAAACAAAAAATAAAAGCATTATTAAAAATTATTCAATCAATCATATATTTTTTCTTTGTTTGTTTGTTTGTTTGTTTGTTCATCTATTAGCTATTTCAATAGTTGCATAAGTGCTTGTTTAAATATTTGCCTCTTTGGCAGGAATTTTCCATTTTTTACCTAATTATTTATTACTTTTAGTAATTTAGTTTCAGTACAACTAAATAAGGGTTTGTTTTTGTTTGTCTGTTTTTATTAATTCATGATGAATTAGACTGGCCAAAAAAAAGTCCCCATTTGATGAGGGTCAAAATATTGGAGGAGACTAAAAATGACTGGAATTGGGTTTAGAACACTTCAACACATTATCAAAACCAGGAAGAATATTGCTGAACCATCAACTTTATGTAATCGGGGAAAAAAAATGATAAATGGTGATCACTTAAACACTTGGTGTAGTTGCAAGATTTAAAAAAAAATCAACAGTAAAACCCAGAGCTATATATATTAGTGAAAGCAAGATCATTTCCATGCACACAATGTTATAGAGCATAAAGATGGGACTTTGGAGCAATGGAAAAAGTTCATGTCATTTAATGAGTTCAGACTGACCCTATTCCAGAGCGATGTGTGCGTCAGGGGAAGAAGGGAAGTGCATGAAGCGATGCACCCTTCATGCATAGTGTCCACTGTACAAGCCTATGGAGGCAGTGTGATGATCTGGGGTTGCTTCCGTTGCTCAGGTCTAGACTCAGCAACGTTATGTGGCAATAAAATGAAGTCAGCTGACGACCTGAACGTACTGAATGACCAGGGCATCACATCTATGGAGTTCATAGTCCAGGACTCATAGACCAGGTTGAGACAGACTGGTTCTGGGAGCATGAGGAATCATTTTCACACCTAAACTGGTCTCCATATTGTGTGATGTACAGTAATCTAAGCTAAATGTGAATGAAGGGATTCTTCGAGTGTGCTACTTTTTTTTTTTTTTTTTGGCCAGACAGTGCAGAAAACAGGACACTGTTGATGTGAGAGTTTCCTGACGTTGTGGGAACTTTCCAAACAGTAGAGATGCAAAGAGTTAAACTGAAGGAAAAAAGTTGCTGTTTATATAAGCTGATATGTCAGAAGCTACCTTGAACAATGTAGAGAGCTCATTTTCGCAGCACTGCAAGAGGCCTTTGCTTGCGTGGATCCTCGACACACCTGTGATCTGGGGAAAGATATTATTAAGGCATGATCTTTTATTTTTTTTCAACAGATTTATCATTTTTCACACTTATGGATTCATGCTGTGCTCCAGTTCTGCCCTCGCTTCTCCACAGACTCGTTCATTTCCCTAGGCCTGGAAATGGCACGTCCCTGTTTGGACATAATGTCCTATTTTATAAGTTATGAACTGTTACATTAGATGAAGTTATTACTGATGTTAGGCTTCTGTGCTGGCAAACCGGGCTCAAAATTGAGATGGTTTGATTTTCTTCTCAATTTGGAATTAAGTAGTAGTCATTAAGGGGACAAAGTGTTGTTTAAGATGACATAACAGTTAATATAATTAACTACTGTAGAACACCTGGTATGTGGAGAGATATGCACTTATCATCTATACAGCTTTATCTTGTGTACAGGGTCACAGGGGGCCTCAAGTCTAATCCCGGGGGCTTAGGGCACAAGGCAGTTTACGGCCTGCACGTGGGGTGCCAATCCATCGCATGGCACATACACACACTCTCACTCACACACTTGGGAATGCTAATTAGCCTAACCTGCATGTCTTTGAACTGTGGGAAGAAATCAGAATACTTAGAGGAAACCCACCAGGCACAGGAAGAACATGAAAACCCCATGCATACAAACCCCAAGGTGAGAATCGAGCCCAGACCCTGGAGGTGCCCAAGCTACCATGCCGCCATGTGGAGTGATACATATAGTTAAATGTCCTAGTGCTGTTACTGTTACAATAATCAGCAAACATGCTCCTAAATGACAAAGAACACTTTGTGAAAAGGGTCTCTAGTATCATTCATTCCATATCACTTATCTTGTGTAGGTTGCCAAGCCTTTTCCAGGAAGCACAGGGTACAATGCGAGGTACACCTGGATAGGGTGGCAACCAAGTACACACATTCACACACCCAATCATACACAATGGGCAGTTTGGAAATGCCAAACTAGGAGAAAACCATTATGCCTGGACACAGCCCGCCGAACACAGGGAAAACCTGTAACCCCCAAACGGCAAATGAGAGCCGAACCCCAACTCTGGAGGTGTGAAGTGACCGTACTTAAAACCAAGTCACTGAGCCTAAACCACAGCGTTTAGCCTTCTGAATAACAGAGCTAGTCGAATTTCTCATGACCAAAAAAAGAGAAACATAAGTGAATATATTTTATATAAGTAAAATAAAGGTACAATAAAGAATTAATGCATATTTATAATAAATGAAATAAATAAATAAAGAATGTAAAATGTGGCACAATGTGAGGGTTTACCCCCTAGAGGGCGCTGTGTGCCCGGAGTCTTGTTTGTGTAGTTTTTGTTTGTAGATTCAGTTTCCCAGAATTCACTTCGGTCAGGCGATAAGAGAGAGCTCACCTGAACCGAGGTAGCTCATTAAACTTTCTATAAATAGCTGTTAGTTCTGGGAAACTGGGTCGAGCATTAATAATAATATTACTTTTGTCATGTGGGTGTTTGGTTTTGTTGGGTTTGTATTTTGGTTTAAGTTATGTCATGTAATATCTGTTTAGAAAGGCTCTAGTTTGGTAATGTTTGCTAGTTTGGGCATGTGATTTGTGGAGTAAGTATTGTTCTGGGTGTCTCCAGTGTTCGTATGCCTCGTGTTTACTTCCTTGAATGTTTAGCTTCTTGCATGTCTAGCTCTTTGTATATCTAGTTATTTGGGCGCTAGTGGCTTTAGTCTCTAGTAGGTTTAGCCGCTAGTATGGCTTAGCCTCATGTGTCCTTAGCCTGTTGTGTGTTCTTTCCCCTTTAGGTTCAGTTACTAACCTGTATAGACACATAAGAGGGAAAAAAATTTGTCCATGCTGTTATTAGACAATAATTACCATAGAAATTATAATATTAAATCCACTTCACGGCATGGAATCAGACGCACCCCCCGAACGCCCCCCCCCCCCAACCCCGCCGCCCTGAAAATGTTTTTGCCCTTTTTTTTAGCATTTATTTCTAGAAAGAAACTAACTTATCTGCCATTATAACAAGAACGTGTAAAAACGTCTAAAAACAGGTTTAATTTTTATTTTTAGCATGACATTCATGACATACCATGACTGCCATGTTCTACCATAATGTCCATCAAATACGACAGAAAATCCAGCACTAGTGTATCGTCATCGTGATGGGGGGAAAAATCATGTCGATGAATATTCTTCTGAATGAGCAAAAATGTTGAAGGTGCCACTCTTTTGTCAGAGCTGGACTTGAAGCTGTTTTATTTATTCTAAATGTGGTTTAGAAAAGTCTCGACACAGAACTCATGTAGAGAGAAAAGAGGGAAGTCTGACAGCGTGTAGGCAAAAGTTTGGCCATGAGGGTTTTTACTTTTGTTGAATGTCACAAAAACTTCACGTCAGATCTGCGAGTAGGACCGAGGCAGGAGGCTGGCTGAAGTGAAAGGCGTTTAAAAAACACAGGGTTGATCCTGACATTTATTTTATTTTTGCTTTCTTTAAAAAAAGGAAAAAAGAAAAAAAACAACTCTGTCATCAGTGACGGATAGAAAGAGCGTATGCTGAGCTGACGTGGAGCGCGCTCCCTCAACGGGTTTCTACTGAGAAGCTCAGAGTTTTAAATACGAAACAAATGTGCACTTTTGCACTGTTTGAACAACTTTATATAACAGACATTCAAGAGGGACAGTTTGAAACATCATGATTTCAATTTCAAGGGTACTTAAAACTTAAGGTTAAGGGCACTCTTACCTTTTGTACTTTTTTCGATTCGATGAAATCCATGCTCACAAAACTTTCACTTTCAGCATTTCAACATTTCAATTTAAAGTTTCAAACAAGGTTAGGTTTAATAAGATTTTATTGTTTGTTTGTTTGTTTGTTTGTTTGATGTTTAAACAAGTTACAGAAGACCCATTATATTTACATATTCACTTCCTATGATTTTTTTTACTTCAATATTTTTGTTCTGTTCAAAAAAAATCTATTTTCTTTCTTTCAACATTTTTCACTTATTTTCACTTGTAATTTTATCCCCAGATTTGATTACCTTATATTTCTATACATTTTATTACATATAAACATAATTCTTTTCTATTTACAAACATTTATTTATACAAGTGATATATCTATAAACTTGTACAGTGAAATCTCAGATTACGAGTAACGCGGTTTGTGAGTGTTCCGCAAGAAAAGCAAAGATTTGTAATAAATTTTGACTTAAAAAACGAGCAAGTCTTGGTTTACGAGCAGCGAGTATCATGTATCACGCAGGCGCTTCTTGTTTTGACGCCAAGCTTCACGTGATCACTACTGGGTCAACGGTTTTTCTCTCTCTTGTGCTGCAGAATTGTGGGTAATCGTCTCCCCTGCTGGGCCTTAGTCCTCGTCTCTCACTGGTATAATCAACATCCGTGCACGTGTGTACTGTAAACCACGACAACGCATATGTGAAACATCTTTTACTTTGTGTGTACAGCGCGCGTGTACTGTTTTTTTATAACACACGTGTGCGCACGTGTAAAGCAAAAGAAAGTCTCATTAGAAGGGTAAAAATCTATTTTCTCTCTCAGCCTCTCTGTATCACCCTGTGAGAGTTTATGCGTGTGCACGCGTAATTTGACACCATGTGTAATAAAGGTTTATTAGAAGGTTAAAAATCCATTTTTATGTCTGTGCGCGCGCGTAATTTGACACCGTGCCGGTTCACACAGTCTCTCTCGAGACTGGAGGGGCTTCACACACACATTATTTCTTTTAATTCTTTTAAGTGTTTACTTGAACTCTGGGCTGAACATGTGAAAATGATCACACTGATCACATGTCGTTCACACAAACATCTGTTGTGTGTGTAGACATTTTCACTTTACATGTAGAATAAAGATGTATTTTTTTAATTGTTAAATCCCAGAGTCTGTGTTTGTTCCTAAATGCAGTGATAGCTGAGAAAGTTCTGATAATATTTTAGAGTTACTGTATACTGTACTGATGTGCACAGTGAGGAGTGAAATTTCTCTTGTGTTTTTTTTTTTTTAGCACCTCTATGAGGGACAGCAGGAGGGACACTGAGAGGTGTGTGTGTGAGGTAACTGTTGTGTCCATCTAATACTTTTGAAATACTAGGAAGGACAAGAGGATGAGCCTGGAATACAGGGAAGAAAGGAAAGGGGAGACAAAAGAGAGCGAAGAAATAAAATAAATAATGAATGAATGAATAAATGAAAGAAAGAAAGGATGGTGGAAGGGAGGGAAGAAATAAAAAATAAGGAAGGAAAAAAGAAAGAAATATTTAGAGAGAAAAAAACTAAGAAATAAAGAAAAAAGAAATGAAGGGAGGGAGAAATTAAGGAAAATTTAAAAAGGAAAAAAATCAGTGGAGAGAAAGAAGGAAGGAAGGAATGTAAAGAAAGAAAGACAAAAGGAAAGGAAGGAAATAAAGATAAGAAAGATTTTTTTTCAGTGCTGATAGAATGGGACCAATAATTATTACAATAAGGGCAGTATATATTTTAAAATTTAAATTCAAGTCCTAAATATTTCACATAAACTCATCAGAAGTTTCACACACGCTCAGATAAAGTTTTGATTCAGGAAAGTGAACTGAAACTTTCTGCAGTGTTGCAGGTCTGTTCCATCCTCATTATCCACAGCATGCATGCGCACACACACACACACACACTTTTCCCCTTGTCTCCTTCTTTTGACTGCCGTCTAAAAGACCCTTACATTATTTTATTCGTTAAAACTGCATTAGTTAGAGGGCTTTAAAGAAACTGTTTCTTAAGATTTTTTAAAGATTCTGTTTTTTATGCTTATTGTAACTTCTTTTTTGTGAGTAAGGATGTTAATTATAATATTTTGACCACAACAGACATAATGCATCATCATTTTATAGGTGTAATGTTCTGTTAATACACTGGATTTAAAGTCAGCTAGACCAGAGGTGAGGAGCCGGGTTCGAAAGGGAACCTGCTTTCCTTTATGAGACATAAAATACTAAGACTATAAACTACTGTAGTCTTGTTCTGCAACTATATAATATAGAGGCAAGAAGTGTAGTGATAAGTGTGAGTAGTTGTAATAAAGGTTGATAAAACAGAATGTTACAGGGAATGTTCCTCGTATTCAGCATCAGCGCTATATCACAATAGCAGTACAGATTTGGTGTAATTTATCAATATGGCACCACTATTATTAATTAGTAGCGTAGTAAAATAGCATTTGATCCGACACATACTATTATGTATATAAATTAATGCTAATCATGATTTTTATGCTTTTGGATTTATTTTTTGAAACAAAAGCTGGCAATGCACTCTTTTTCTTCTTCCTTTACAGCTCACTTGTGCTAGTCATGAAATTATCTATTAACTGTTTGCTCTTTTGAACAACAGAAAGGCTTTTGCTGTATATGATCTCACATATGCGGAAGGGTGGTGTCTTAGTACTAATGCAGGCTTTCCATTTTGAGGAAGCACAGCTGGATTTATTTTCCCCAATCTAGAACAATCCTGGATTTTTTTTCAAAACTATGAAATAACACATATGGAATTAGGTAATTAAGTAACAACAACAAATCAACAGTTAGTTGTTATTTTAAGACACAAAGGTCATATATTCTGGAACAGCGCTTGCAAGAACGGTATTGTGTCAAGTGCATTTTGCAAAACCCTTCAAACACCATGATGAAAGAGGAGAAGTTCATTTAGAGTCACCAGCCTGAGAAATCACCAATTAACAAACAGCACCTCAGATTAGAGCCGTTATGAAAACTTTACAGGGCAGAAGTAGCAGATATACATCTCAATCAAATGTGCAGGGGAGATTATTGTATATTTTGGACGCCTTCAGCATCGTTTTACAGTGTAGAAAGACATTCAAAATCAGGTACGAGCATGGAGTTAGATGGTGTGTCCAAATTTTTGATTGGCACTGTATATGAGGGTGAGACTTGGCCAAGGGTACTGATGTTGACTGATGGGGTACTGATGATGTCCAAGGACTGACAAACCCATCACAAGGCACACACACACACACACACACATACACTACCGGCAATTTGGGAACACTAATTAGCCTGATCTGTATGTCTTTGGACTGTGGGAGGAAACTGAAGTACCCAGAGGAAACCCACCAAGCACGGGGAGAACATGCAAACTCCATCTACACAGACCCGAGGCCTCGACCCCAGGGAGTGCGAGGTAACAGTGCTAACCTCACTTCCAACCTACAAGATAGGATGGTAAAGGTCATCTTTAATGGAAAAACCTGAAAAGAGCTGACTCTATCTGGGTCCTATAAGAACAGGAAGGTGTGTATGTAGAAAAGGAAACGAGATCTGGCCAGAGATCTAGTCTGTGTGGATGTGCAGAGAATTACAAAAACAGCATCTGTATTTTAATTTGTGTGAATGATATTGACTAATTTAATTGATTATGCACTATTAGTGCTTAATGTTTTAAAAACCTTGAGCCCGTTTAATCAAAAGGGATCTATAAAGACTCTTAACGGCTCATCCTTCTGAGACCTGGGCTCCACTGTTGTGTGCACTTTCTCCTCAGTGTTTCTCTTTATTAGCACTATGAACTTAATTAATGTCTTCAAACATGAAGACGTTTGGCAAAGAAGTTATACCGAACGGTTCTCCTATGAGGATCAGACAATGATATATAGACGGTCTAATCAGGAGAAAATGTCACGTCTACAGTATACTGTATAATATCTACATATGAATAGAATTATGATTATATGGAGACTTTAGAAAAGAAGAATAAAACAACAGTTAACCCCAAACCTTAAGAATTCTCATGATTTTAAGCAATTTCTACAGATTTGTGTTAAAAACCCAGTTTAAAAGATCGCTGCAAAAATCGGAGCCAGTTCCAATCTCAGAAATGTTATTTTCAGTTTATAAGGGTAAAAATGTCGAGACTTTATATCAATGTATTTTAACATTAAGCCTCCAGATAAGAATCTAGCCTTCTGACTATGTTTTGAGGTGACTCTTCGTTCCACCCATTAGAGAGCGAACCGCCTGATCGAAAGTCCATCTCCTTCATAAGTCACGTCCCTTTGTTCATTTACACCAGAGCCGTTCGATTCGTTCCTGATGGGACAAACAATAGGTGAGGTGTCTTTGTCAGGCTTCCCAGGAGAGTCAGGAAAGAGAAAATGGCAGGGGGATTGTTTGTAAGGAGATGAAGATTGAATCTATCGCTTTCATGATTCAAGCTGTTCGGTTAAATTATGCCGAGCACATTCGTTTATTCGCAGCCCAGGAGTACGAGTTGATTTGAAGTCTTGTTGCCTTTTTTCTAATTACTTTAGCCTAGCGAATCTATTAGCAAAACAAAATTGAACAAGCATTCACTTAGCACCCTCTCCTTTTTTCTTTTGAAGTTATAATAAAGGTGCATAAAGTAAAGAAGGGTTTCAGCTCTGCCGGATAGTTGATAAGCGCTGACACTGGAGACTCCTTTTGTAAATCTTAAATAAACATTTTTTTACATTAGGGTTGACTACATCAGTGTTTACATGCTTTACTTTCTTTTCCATATCCAGCGGGTCTTTCAACTGTGGGAGGAAACTGGAATACCCAGGGGAACCCCACCATTCACGAGGCACACATACAAACTTCGTGAGACTCGATCTGAAGCTGTAAGGCAATAGGGCCAAACACAGCGACCCTGTGCCACCCAGTATTATATATTTTCTCTTATCGTTAATCCTGAATTGTCTTTTAACAAGCTGTGTGTTTAATTATTATCTGTTTACACTTAGTAAAATGCAAAGTGTTTTTCTTCTATTTTCAGAAATGATATTTTCCATGGCATGATTAATAATTTTCTGGACTTGCCCCAATGAGACCGTGTGATAGAAGCAATTTGCAGTGTGACCATTCATCGATCAGGCTTGACCTTGGTGAAAACTGATAAAACTGGCTAGGAAAAACAACTTCATATGCTCTTAGGATAAAATAAGCAAGAATGTTCAGTGCTCTGCCCTTGTTTCCCTTTTCTCCGTATTATGTCTCATATCTCTAGCAGCTGACATGTCTGACCATCAATTCTTAAGAGCAGTCAGTCGTCAGTGCTTTTTCCAGGTTTCTCTTTTAGGTCATCACTTAAACTTTGTCACATTTGCAAGCTACTTTGTTCAGCATGCTGCTTTCCTTTGTAACTGCTTCATTCTTTAGTTTGATAAGAAACCAAAAGAATCTCATTTTGCCTTCTACCAGAGGTTCAGCGTGTAAGAAATATTCAGCTCACATCCTCACCACCATGTGGGCCAATATATTTGCACCTGAGAGACACACAGACAGATTTCATAAGCGCTCACACAGTCTTCTGGCTTTGACAGATTTTTTCTGTCTTCTTCTTTTTTTTTTTTTTTTTAAGTGTGAAAGAACAGGATATGAAGACCGGTCGTATCACACACTAATAGTCGTCTCGGAGCTGATAGAATCAGTGAGGGCAGAATGTCATCGTCTACCACCTCGATAATGTCTCATATTTTTCTTAAAGCAAAATTTTACTACTTTGCACAAAGTGCAGCTTTTGAAATGCTTTTGAAGTGTATTTTTTCTTCTTTCATTCTTTGCACTGGAATTAAAGTTTCTTATAGTTTCCTAAAGATTTTTTTATGTTTTACATCATTCAAGCTTTTTTTTTTTTAGATATATACATTTGTTTTGATTACACTCTGCCATCATTTCAATATTACAACATTTATTTCCATACTCCTTAGATGTGATAATCTGGTCATTCAGGACATTCATGTCAGCTGATTTCATTTTATTGCCACATAATGTTGCTGAGCCTCGACACAACCAAGTGAAGCAACCCCAGATCATAACACTGCCCCTACAGGCTTGTACGGTAGGCACTGATGGGTGCATTACTTCATCTGCCTCTCTTCTTACCCTTATGCACCCATCACTCTGGAACAGGGTCAATCTGGACTCATCAGACCACATGTCCTTTTCCCAATACTCCATTCTTTGAAATTTGGACATTTTCTGTACGTATATCTTTTCTACATCTATCTATCTAACAAGGACCAGTAAATTGCAGACTGATTAAAAATCTCAGCTCTGGTTCTGTCGAGGCTTCTCTTGAAGTAAACAAGAAAAAAGTCAGAATACCCAGAATGTGATCCGCAGTATATAGAATGTGAAACTAATAAAAAATGAAACTTTGTAGTCCTGGGACATCAGTGGTGCAATCGTGGTGCAATTGTGTTTTAAAAAAACCCCAATGTTTTGAAATATTGTTGAAAGATACACAGTTTATTTTGGCTATGCACTGAACTAAACAATACTGCTATCTTGTGGTACAGTAGGATCATCACATCTGTTTAGCCAATTTAGACGTTAGTGCGTTTAGGGTTTAGATCGTTTAATATTTAATATACTATTTAATATTTAAGAGCATTATTTTTTATATACTGTAACAAAGAATAGTAACTAAAAAAAGAAAGAGTGCCAATAAGATGATAAGATGGTCCTTAACCATAGGGTATAAATATACTGTTGCAGCCTTGGCCTGTTCTGTTTATATCATTCACCATAGAAAAATTATTGTATCTATCTTCTACTTTCATTAGATTCCCCCCTCATTGCACGTTAAAATACTAATTCCACAAAAAAAGCGCCCCTGGTTTGATCCTAAGTCAGGGGACTTTTGCATGTCTCCCTGTATCCATGTGGGTTTCTTTTCCAATAAAAGAAAAGAAAATACGTTTTCCAATAAATAGCCTAATTAAGATAAATTGCTGCTAGGTATGTTTATAGTGCTCAAGATGATACAGTCATTTCAAAAAGATGCATGATTACATCAATAAATATGACTTTGTATTTTGTGTAAAATCTTGTTAAAACTGGAGTCCATTTCATCTTTTGACATTAAATTGACATAAATTGAATAGCAACAGTATTTATAAAATTGTATTTATATCGTAAAATTGTATTTATAAAATACAACATAAAAATAGAACGACTACGTAAGACTGTGAATAAATTAGGTTATTAAGTTGAGCGTTGCACTTTAATAGGTTATTATGTTAAAGTAAACAAAAGCAGAAATTTTAGCATGGTATAGGCACCAGGGTAGTCTGAGTTTTTGACAGTACCATGGCATACTTTAGTACCTCAGTACAGGCAGTATAGTATTGTATAGTACCATGGTAAGGTATTATGGCACACATAACATCATACTGTCAAAAATATGTTATACATGTTTATGTACCATAATGGTACTATAATATAATACTTACTTTATTTAACATTAATACAGTACTACATATGGTACTCCCTGTACTATACCATACCAGTAGTATGTACTATCATATCTAATATAGAACAGTATGTACAAACATACCATATCTAACATATTGCATATCTTCTGAACACAATACATACTATGGCATATACCATACCCAGTGAAGTGCCACATTGCCCTCCTTCCATGGTCTTCACCAAAGTGCGGTGGTATATACCATAGTACTGTGACAGTACCCACAGTGCCATAGTAACAACCCTCTTACTCTATAATGGCCTACAATGGCTACCATGGCAATGTCTAAAGTACCATGGTAAAACCAATGGATATTATGGTATGAGCCATAATGAAGTACACTTTCCTTCATGGTGGTTGAGCAGCAGTTCGGAATGATGTGGTTGACTGTCATTGTGTCTCTCGGGGGTGCCTGCTGCTTCATAAAATAGGTGGGCATTGGGTATGACTAAATTATGGAAGAAATCATGTGAAAATCCAAAGAAAGAAAAAAGAAAAAAGCAGTGACACAAGGTGTGACTTTGATAACCCTAATTAGGACGAATTGTTTAAAGGAGCGCCAAATGGAGGATGGATGGATGAATGGATGGATGGATAGATAGATGGATAGATAGGATCACAGAGTGCCAATCCATCACAGGGCATACAAACACACTCACTCACACACTATGATCAATTTGGGGGGGGGGGGGGGACAGCCTAATCTGCATGTCTTTGAACTGTGGGAGGAAACCAGAATAACCAAAGAAAACTCTCCAAGCATGGGCAGAACATGCAAACTCTACATACACAGATCCAAAATGTGAGAATCAAACTCTGACCATGGAGGTGCAAAGCCACTGTGAAAGCCACTAGTCCACTGAGCCACCTTAAAACAATTTCATTTATTTGTCAGGTTCAACAGTTTATCTATTCATCTTCTAAACCGCTTATCTTATACAGGGTCACAGGAGGTCTGCAGCCTATCCCAGGAGGCTTTGGGCATAAGGCGGGGTTGCCAATCCATTCACACTCACAATTTAAAAGCACCAGTTAGCCTAGGAAACCCACCAAGCATGGGGAGAAGGGGCAAACACTACACACAGAGAGTCGAAGCAGGACTCGAACCCTCAACCCTGGAGGTGCGAGGCCACAGTGCTAACCACTACACCACCATGCTGTCTACCGATTGAACAATTTAGAAATTTTAAAAAACTAATCTTATGAGAATTATAATTGTGCACCCTAAAAAAATTAATGGCTAATATAAGTCGTATTTTTGATACTTCTGAGGAGTGGCAATATTTCTGAAACTGCCCGTGCACAATAAAACAAACGGAAGTCTGATAGGACAGGAGGCGGGAAAACACCAACCAATCCTGGTTGAGGAATCGGGTAAACGAACCAATAGGGAACGAGAAGGCGGGGCTTTCCCTGTGCTGGCGCTCTCTGGTTGCGGTGTGTGGGATCAGTGCTCGGGGTGCAGTCATGGCGGACAGCGCCAGCGAGAGTGATACTGACGGAGCGGGGAGCAGCAGCTCGGCCACGCCGCTTTCCTCTTCTTCCTCCACGGCCGCCGCTCCGCCTGCAGCCCGCGATGGCAAACAGGGTGTGTTTATCTCGGCGTTTCGCCTGGAGGAACTGACCAACCGACTGGCGTCCCTGCAGCAGGAGAACAAAGTGCTGAAGATCGAGCTGGAGACGCTCCGGCTGAAGTGCAAGTGTCTGCAGGAGGAGAACCGCGACCTGCGTAGGGCCAGCGTCACCATCGTGAGTCACCTCACACTTCAGATTTATATCAGTGTCTGTTTTATTTCTGCACATTGCGCCATTTTTAATCGTATTTATTAATCATGAATGTCTCCTCGTTCTGTTCCTGTTGTAGATCAATACACGGGATGCAATAATAATAATAGCCAGTTTTAATATTCACATATTACAAATGTCAGTCAGGATATAATAAATTAAACTGTTATTAGCATTTTTATTAGCTAACTGAAGTAAATATTATCATTTATATATCTGCTGTAATATTTAATAGTCTTCCAAGGCATCATTAACGTGTTCTGTTGTTAGCATTGTTAGCTTCTAAATTACCAAGCACCCAAATCTCACATGCTAAGACTTATTGTCGGGAAAAAATGTTTTTATTCTTGCTTTTTATATACATATATGAATTTTATTAATGTAACTTTGTTTTAATGCACTATATTATAATATATTGAAATGTATTAACACTGCTTGTGATATAAATCGACTAAATCTGGTGTAGCATTTATGCTAGCGAATGATCTTAGCAACGCCAAATACTACCCGGGTTGCCAGATTGTCATATTCGACTTTGTCGTATTTAAATATCGACGTGCGCCATCAGATTAAATACGTCAAACGTGACGATGTGGCAACCCGGATTGATGACTGTCTTAGTTTGGTCATTAAACAGAGAAAAAAATGGCAGAGCAGTGTTTGGGTGATTGTTTTAACTCTTCGATGGATTTGGTGTATAAGTAGCCTAGTTCCTATAACCAAACAGATGGGATGTTTAAACAGGGTTACTTAAAAAAAAAAAAGGAGATGGAGCTTTTAGTCTATATCCATCATCTCAGGGGTTTTGTGTGTGCGTGCATGTGTCTAGACAGATTGTGTTGGATTTAGCTTGTGTATTTCGACAAGATCGGATTTCTGGTGTGTGTTAAGTAAGGCCTGGTACATGTACTGCATTCAAGCCTAAGATGCAACTATAGATTTCCTGCTTACAACCAGTACAAGCGACAGAAGAGAGATTCTCTCAGGGATGTGTGTAAATTTACCCTTTTATACACTGGATTTGGTTTTAGAGTAGGGTCGAGGGTTCGATTCCCGCCTCGGGTCTTTGCGCATGGAGTGTTGCATGTTCTCCCTGTGCTTGGTGGGTTTCCTCCTGGTCTCCTCTGGCATTCCTCTCAGATTGCAGTGTTTGTCCTGCATTGGATTGGCACCCTGTCCAGGGTGTGGCCTGCATCGTCCCCGAATTCTTCTGAGATGGGCTTCAGATTTTCCACGAACATGTACATATAGTAGAGATGGGAATCATCAGACCCCACCCGAGATGAATTTTTTTTCATCGTAATGGTGCCGTACTCAGAAGCTCATGCACTCTAATTGGTTAAGTCCAAGCCTGATTGGTCATGGCTGGTCAAGCTGAAAAATAGTCAACATATTATAAATGTAATTACTTTCACTCACTCATCTTTGTACCGCTTTATTCTGTATTCAGGGTCACGGGTACCTGGAGCCTACCCCAGGAGGCTTAGGGCACAAGGCAGGGTACACCCTGGACAGGGTGCCAATTCATCGCGGGGCACACACACACACATTCACACAATATGGGCAAATTGGGAATGGCAGTTAGCCTAATCTACATGTCTTTGGACTGTGGGAGGAAACCGGAGTACCTGGAGGAAACCCACCAAACACGGGAGAACATGCAAACAGAGCCGGGGAATCGAACCCGAACCCTGGTATTTTGTAGTCAGAGTGGTGACACAAAAACTGGCACATAGAAGAATTAGTTCAGTTGATTGTTAAAAGTGCTACACAAATAAAATTTAACCTTGTCTCAAAGCAGTTGTACAGAACATAAGAAACAAAAAGTGCAAAAGTTCTATCATGACTCATCAATTTTGTGATGTTATCTTGATTTGTCAAATGTTTTTATTCCCTTTATCACTATTGTACAGGTTAAACGGTATAGAAAATAAATGAAAGCCATTGCCTTATTGTTAGACCTAATGTTGACTAGAAGAACATACACTGATCAGAAGCAGAACATACACTGATCATGAAGCAGAACTGGCGACAGGGTCATGGGTGGCCATGTCTCACTGATGCACTTGGGGAGCAAAGACTCTGATCCATGTAGACCGATCCAATAGAGGAGATACTGTAGCTCAAATTGAGGAAAATGTTAATACTAGTTGTGATAGAAAGATGTCAGAACACACAGAGTCGTCACTGTTATGGTGGCAAAATAGGGAACCTTCGCAAGATTAGGCAGATGGTCATAATTTTACGGCTGATGGGTGTATAATTTGGTTCTTCAATATGAAAGATGCAAAAGTGTCAATGGAAGTTTTGTCAAAAAGAAGCAATATGATCGAGTTTGGTGCAAAAACCATACCGAATGGAAACACAACCTACATGAAAATCGTTACTACCTTCTATAGACACAGGTTTCTTTCTGAAGTGTCTAACTCATGTTTGTTAGATATGCGTCTCATTTGAAAATCATCTAATTATCGTCTGCCACATAAGGTAAGACGTTAGAGGTGCTTTGATTTCGTAGAAATGTTTGTGTGTCTGAGAGATTATGAGAATCCTCTAATTTAGCCCTTGTCAAGTTGTTCAAATGTGCTTACAAGAGTGTGTGAGATGTCGTGTTTCCTAGAGTTGATTGTAGTAAACGTACTCATTCCTAATCCTGTAAGCGATCGCTGTCTCCTATGTGCTGATCATTATCTTCTTTGTTTAATTGTATGAAATTGTGGTTCACAATATGCACTTTCTCACATGTAGGTCACGCGAACGTTATCTTCTGTATTTTATTATACTTACAGTGAAGTCCGTTTCTCCACTCATTACATTGGTCAAGCAGGGACCATCAGCAGAGATAGCAAGCAATACTTTTTCCTTGGCTTAAGTTACAATACGAGCTGTGTCAGGATGTGTCATATAGGGTCATATAGCATATAGTAACGCCCACAAAACTCCATAAAAGGTCAAGTGCACTGGCAACTGGAGCATAAAATGACTGACATGGGAAAAAAGCTGAAAGACAGCTGTGGAGGTTGTTTCTTGTCTGTGTATATTTTAATAATTTTAATTATGATGATAAAAGCGAAATTGGCTGTATTTATGTCTCTGCGTGAACAGCTTTACATGAACAGTTTATTCAACGCCATTTCTTTTGTCATATTTGAGTGATTTTATTTGTCTTTATTTATGTGTTTGTTTTGGCTCGCCTCTTTTTTTCATATTTTTTGCAGAAACGCAGTAATCCATGGAGATTTAAATTGGTCGAGACGAGGTTTGCATTAGTTTGTCTTAAAATGAAATCAAAAGCGCTAAGGAATATCTAAAGAATAAATAAAGTAAAAAGTAAATTATTTTAATCTTTGAGAGGAACAAGATTTAAACTTTATAATATAAACTTTATCTTTTTGTAATAATTTAGTGCTGTATGTAAAGTTGTAAGAGATACTGGTATGATACTGCTATTTAGATATACTGTGAATTTTCTCTATTTATTTATTTATTTTCCCCCCACCTTGTACTGGTTGTTGCGTTTTAGTTTTTAATAGTTTTATTGGTCTGTGCTTAGTTTTTTTTTTTTGGCTGGGGCATGTGTGATAAGTCATCTATTTGCAGTCAGAGAGACAAAAGAGGCATTATCATTAAACATAAGTAATTTCCTGTCTGCTCTCCCTAACGGGAAATTTTCTGACCAGAACGTAACCTTCATTTGTATTGTGCTCGAGTTCCACAGAGATCGAGTAATGAATCAGATCTGATGCCAAATCTCCCAATCTGTGATCTTTAAACATGGAAGTTATGCCTTTAAATCCATCCAAACAATATGTATTCTTTTAGGGGGAATCGTAGGGTATTGAGGTATCGCACACGATTTTACCAGCGAATTTAAGACATCAGCGCTCTTGCTGCGTTCTGGGGGAAAGTAGTTTTCTCTAGTGTATGTTCTTTTCAACGCAGCATAAGTCTGTGAATCAGAGTTAATTTTTTGATGTGGTGTTTGTGTGCAGCAAGCGAGGGCGGAGCAAGAGGAGGAGTTCATCTCTAACACCTTGTTCAAGAAGATCCAGGCTTTGCAGAAGGAGAAGGAGACGCTCGCCGTGAACTATGAGAAGGAGGAGGAGTTCCTTACGAATGATCTGTCTCGGAAACTCATGCAGGTAAATCAGCAGAACGGACAAATTAATTTGACCTCACCAATCGTTTATCTTTACGCCATGTAAGACAAACATAAAAAAATTTTTATGAGGGTGCCAAAAATATACCCTCTGCTGGTGCCCATGATAATAGACCCGTGAGAAGTATTATGTAAAACAAACATTCTGTTAATAAATTTTCAATCAGACATATTAATTAATTAATTATAGTTTGTCTTTGTGCTTGTATAAAATCCACATATTATGTTAAAAAGTGTACACTATCTGGCCAATCTGTTTGTGGACAACTGATCTTCACATTCACCTCTTTCAAAAACCCATAGGGCCAACTTATTTTATTATTGTTTTGTTGTAATTGCTATATATATTTTCCTCTTATATTTATGATGCTGATTTTAGTTTTTTTCCTTTTTTAATGAGTCATTACTTCACACTGCCAATTTTTAAAATATTTATTAATTTTTTTATTGCTAAACATGATTAAAAACCTGATATGTTGTTCTGTTCTTTTGCACGCTCTTGAGTGGATCTGATCCTCCATCAGCCCTCGTGCATTTCCACACATTTCCTGTTTCGCCCTCATCTCATGATGAGTCACCGATGGCTTGTTTTTGGGCTCAATCGTACTGAAAAAAGAAAAAAAAAAATAAATCTTTGTACAAAAGGGTGCAAGTGCTCAGAGGTCGGAGCAAGTGAGTCAGATTGCGCTCAAGCTGAGGAGATGACACGTGTTGCGGGGGAGGTGTGGGTGTTTGGTCGAAGGGTGGGTAATTGGAGAGCCCACTTGGCCTGTGGGTGCGTTTGACCGAGGATTAGTTACTGAAGCTCTGCATGATGGATGAGTAACCGAAGGCCTGATGCACCACACACTTCAATCCACATGTCTTTGTTGCTGTTCGGTTTTTCTTCCTACCCATTTCATTTCATAGGAGAGCCATGCCATGTCCGTTCCTCTGGAAGTCTGCAGCTGCGTACGTTATGGTTAACCTCTGTAAATATTTACTTACTTTGAGAACGAATTGCGCAAGTCACACGCGCATGGTCTTTATCAGTCTTCTGTCTGACAATTCCTTCAGTGAGAGGTAATCATAAACCGATTGTTCATGTGGCCCAGCCCAGTGGTACATCTCAAACGGTCCAAAGTTCATCTCAACAACACGGCCTTGTGAAGGCTCGGAGAGGGTATTTTTCGAGTGGGAACCGTGAGTCATCGTGACCACCATATGTGGCTCGGCGTGTAGTGACACACTGTCTGGACCACAACCAGACTTTCTGTCTAAACAACACATGACCTGAAGGGATTAAACTTGCTCGTGCGGTTTAAAGGAAAAATCCACCCTGGAAGATTTGAATATTAAGATTCATTTCGTAATAAATAAATCCACCCTACATCTGCATTGCTAGTTTAAACATTTTTCATTCACATGTTGAGAGTTTAGTGCGCGGTTATATCCACAACCCTGTTCAACTGCATGTCGAAAGGAAGAGTGCTACCGCGGGGTTTTAGACTTTTACTCTGTCAATCTCTTATCATCTCACAATCTGAACGCTCGACTCTTAACTGCTTCCTAAGCACGAAACTGAAGAACAGCTGGTCTGAACGGTCTGTAGCTTTATCACATCCTGGGACTTTAAGTCCAAAGTGTTTGTCATTGTATCTACTACTTCTGAAATAGATTTCTCACTAATTCCTAATACTGTTCACCAAAAATGCCACATATATTTGAATTTAAACTGGTTTTTTTTAGCTCCTCTTCCATCACTATTTCGATTTTTACTGTCCTTCACTCTCTGCCTATATCCCAAATGTTACTTCATACTGTAATGGAAGATTTAATTGAAGGGAGAATGAAAGTGAATGACTCTCAATTAAAGGTTGGATTTATGATTTAATCAGTAAGGATTTTTTGTTTGTTTTTCATATGTATTTAGTTAATTGTATTAAGTAAAATATATAATGGGTGAATCTTATTTGCCTTTCAATTAAAAACTGTAAAATATGATATGACTTATAAAAAAAAATCTGGGACATGAATGCTGTGCTGAAAAGCTGCAAAGGACAGTAATGGAGTTTTAGCTCATTGTCTGCCAGTTTGGTTTCAGATGGCGGGTCGAACCAGAGTCACTGATCGTTCTGTTTTTTTCTCCGCAGCTCCAGCATGAGAAAGCCGAGCTGGAGCAGCACTTGGAGCAGGAGCAGGAGTTTCAAGTCAACAAGCTCATGAAGAAGATCAAGAAGCTGGAGAATGACACCATCACCAAGCAGCTCACCTTAGAGCAGGTAACACTGGGGGTGCTGTCAGCAGTAACAGTAGAAAAACGAGGGAGTGATTCTGCATCACACGCCCAGGTTGCCAAGTCATGGCGCATTCAGACTCCAAAATACTTCATAAACAAAATACAGAGTGTGATGATAACTTTTCAAATGAATATCTTAACAGCATTATTTATGGAATAGAATAAAATAATTTTATATACATGAACTACACACAGAGTCAGCCAAATTCTGGATACACACTTAAGGAAAAGAAAAACTTATATAAATATTTTACAAAAAAATTATTGCTGTACAATAAATAATGATGTATATACAGAGTAAACCAACACTACGCCTCTTTTCTGACGATCACATGATGGCATCACATGATGGTAGTGCGGCTACTGCTGACTTCTTTAGAGGAAACAATACTGCACATTGCTGCCATAATTCAATTCAAGCTTTAAAAAAGGGCATAGATAAAAGCTGTTGAAGTTTGTATACATTATTTTGGCTTTATACACACCCACAAGAGTATTGTTTTTTTTTTTTTTTTTTGGGTGTGTATAAAAATAAAATAGTGGTCTTGTAAACTTTCCTGTCTGGCACTGGGGACTCCTTTGGTAAATATTAAATGTAGAAAATGTCTCTTGTAGAAAATGACATCATGCAAAAGATCTCATAGGAGCATTCTGCTTGAAAAACGTTATTGATTAATTTGTTTGTGTTTTCGTAGCTGCGTCGTGAGAAGATTGACCTGGAGAACACATTGGAGCAGGAGCAAGAGGCGCTGGTTAACCGGCTTTGGAAACGTATGGACAAGCTGGAGGCTGAGAAAAGGTGCGAGTCAGAGCACTGATCCAGGATCAGCTGCAAGCAGTCGTGCGTGTGTTAAGGCATAAGGTAGTGATAGTTGTTACATTTGAGGTCATCAGTTGAAATACATCAAAAATATATGGCAATCAGAATGGGATCAATGTTTAAATAATAAACTATATGAGAAATCCTGATGTTGGATCAAGACATACATTTCCTTTTTAAAATTGTTGCGATCAAGTGCTTATGCAAGGTGCAGGATAGGTCACTTAAAAGCTACATACACATTTTTACTCTCTAGAGAAAATCCACCACAATGTTTATCATGCAGAACCCAGTTGTCTTTAACTTTTTTACTCCTTTAAGGAACTGGTTTTATTCTGTTGACACAAAAAAAGGTTTTAAACAAGTAAATCCAAATGTAGTTTTAAAGTTCCTAGAAAAAAATAATTTTAAACATCTTATTTAGTTTTAATATTGAATAAGAAAAATGACTCTCGCCATGAATATAGCCATAGAAGCTGGCATGGTGTTAAAAAAGAAAGTCATCAATTAAATCTAGCCGATAAACCTTTGTCCAAAGTATTTGTGTAGAGATCCAAAACCTTGGATAGAAGATTTTACACCACTACACATGATCAGACCCAGATCGAGACTAGCTAAGCCGTGATTGGTCATTAAATAATTATGTGAGTGGAGCTTGGGTGGAAAAATTGTGCCAGGTAAGGTGATTCTATGTATGTCTATTGTGGTGTGTGTGATCTTGTCCCTCTCTGTGTCGATCAGAATCCTGCAAGAGAAGCTGGACCAGCCGGTGTCGGCCCCGCCCTCCCCGCGGGACATTTCCATGGAGATCGACTCACCTGAGAACATGATGCGGCACATCCGCTTCCTAAAGAGTGAGGTGGAGAGACTGAAGCGCAGCCTGCGCACGACCGAGCTGCAGCGTGAGTAACACACTCACACTCACCCGCGCACACACACACCTACCGTGGATCGTACCAAAAAACAGTTTGAAATTGCATCACACGTCAGTGTTAATGAATGTACATCCTTAAAATATTATTCACCGTCTGAGTGGTTAGCATGTCTTGTCATTCTTTCCTTCCTTCTGTTCATCTTGAGTTTCCTTCACCCATCTGTTCATTTTGTTTCATCTGCTTTTTCTCTTTCCTGATTCACCCTTTCATCCTGCTGCTCCAAATTATGGTTAGGCTGTATGCTGATGTTTCAGCATCGAGTTTTCCTGGTCTGCAGAGTAAAAACATGAGCTGCCTTCCATTCTGAAGTGTTCTAATGTCGGTAAAGGGAACTTCCCTCGACAAAAATTCCACCATTCGGAACACCCTGCGAAGTCACCAGCGCTGACATCACTTCCTCCGTGCATTACCATGGTACCATTATCACCTTGGATACTTGTCGCTGCTGCTGTGGAGGGCATTAAATATTACATATTTATTGAAAGAAAATCTAATACCATTATAAAACATATGCTTTTGAAATGTCTATAACTTGTACATAAATTACTGATTAATAAAAATCATAAAAATTGATTAATTGTTTGAAGTAATATTACAGATTTTCTGATTAAATAAAATTTTTATTAATTAGTTCTTTTAATATGATGATGTCCTCGATAATAATGATAATAAATATATAAATTCCTTTTTAAGATTTTTTTTTTCGTCCATTCTCCATGACTTGTGAGAAATGTTTTATTCCGTATTTTGGTGAAGTGAAGTCTGCAGTTCCCTTTAAACTGAACATTTTGTAGATCTCACAGATTATTTAGTAAGGCTAAGTATGATGTCAAACTGCTCAGTTTAGAGGGAACTGTGGATGGTGTATACAACATGTGAGCAATGCTTTATCACTTCACCGAAAGTGGGCAAGCAAAGTTTCCCATAAGTCATTGCACCTCGGCTGGAGCAACAAAATGGAGCTTGAAATGTAGATTTATATTTTTTATTAATAGTGAGAACAAAATAATGTAATTTTGATAACTTGTAATTTATGCAATATTTTAATTTAGTTAAAATCATTTAACAAATTACTATTATAAAAGCTAAGAATCAGTTAAAAACTTAATAATTTTTCTGGACGTCTTGTAAATAAGCAGATCAATTTAATATTTACAAGTTAAACACAATTCAGTAGTATGCTTCTTATAATGGTATCGTTTTTTTGTTTCAATAAATGTTTAATATTTAATTGCTGTAGTGCGAAATGTCCACAGTAGCAGCAGCAGGTACCTAACACGGTGCTTTTGTTACCAGGGCAACGCACAGAGAAGGTGACATCTGCATTGGTGACGTTGCACTGTGTTCCGACTGGTGGAATTTTGTAGAACATTCCCGAAACTCACATTCCCTGCACAGAAAGTACACTTTAAAATACACATTGGAATAAAACGCAGCCAAGCTTTGCACTGTTATTATTATTTTTTTTTCTTCTTTTCGTTTTTTCCCCTCATAATTGATAGTTTTATTTGTTGTTGATTTTCAAAAATCTCCTGTGTGTATCTCAGACACAGAGAAACGAGCGCAGTACATCGAAGAGGAGCGACAGATGCGGGAGGAGAACATGCGTCTGCAGAGGAAGCTGCAGCGGGAAATGGAGAGGAGAGAGGCTCTGTGCAGGCAGCTGAGCGAGAGCGAGAGCAGTCTAGAGATGGACGATGAGAGGTACGACCTGACGAAGCTGTGACGCAACTGATGGGGAAAAAATTTAGACATGCTTGGTTGTTTCACTTTCATGTGTCTGACCTGCTGAATTTTTTTTTCCCCCCAGTAAATACCTTTCACACAGTTTAAAGATAAAGTGAAAAGAGTGTGTGAGACTTCTGGAAACTTAGGGTTAGATTAGTAACATGATCCTAAACCTTCAAATCTAAATCTCTCTCTGTATTTTTGTATTTCTGGGTCACCATTTCTTCTGGTCTCTCTTTAATGTTTCTTCGTCTCTGTTTGTATCTGACTCTCTGTCTTTCTCTTTGCCTTTTCCTCTCGCACTTGTTGTTTGTCTCTGGCGATATTTATCTATGTCTCATTTTTTTTTTTTTTACTATCTCTTTCTGTGTCTCTATGGCCCTGTCTCTCTGATATTTCTTCATGCTGCTCTTCAGTCTTTGTATCTTTGATTTTGTCTGTCTCACTCTTTATGTTGCTTTTACTTTTTTTAACCTTTGGGAATTTCCCTTTCTATCTGTCTGTGTTGCAGATATTTTAACGAGATGTCTGCTCAGGGACTGCGAGCTCGTACAGTGTCCAGTCCAACCCCTTACACCCCCTCTCCCTCCTCCAGCCGCCCCATCTCTCCAGGTACGTCGCCACAGCAACACCGCACCTCACAAACGCACACTGTTTTTTATAGTAGGATCAGTCTTAATCTTAATTTTTTAAGAACTCCAGTTCTTAATATAAAATATATTTTACTCGCTCAGTAATTCTGATGTAACAGATGTATGTATATATCTTCTGTGGTGTTGCAGGATTGTCGTACGGCAGTCACACGGTGGGATTCACTCCCCCGGCCACACTGAGCAGGCCCCCACACGCACACTACACACCCCCTGGACTGCACATCCACCCTGGACCCTCCCACGGAGTTCAGGTATGAACACAAAACACCAGGAGGTCGAGACACGCTGTTGTTCAGTTCAATTTGTGTATTTCTGTTTGGAATATTATGTGCTCTTTGGGTGGGCCTTTTATTTCTCTTCCTCTCCCCTTTTTTAGCACCTTCAACAAGTCATGGAGTCGAAGGTAGCTGTAGGGACTAAGCAGTTGCTAAGAGACTGTTGCTTTGGCGACATTGTATTTGGGCTTTTTTATGTTCTTGATGAAAAATTCCTCCTTCACTGATGATCGTGATGGTGGAGCCAGCTTCCCTCCAACACACTGACTTATTCATGCATTCATCTGTTATTCATGTTTAATGCCTCCATTCAGCCTCCACACAGTCACATGCGTGCACATACATATGCGCTACATAAGAGTCAAGTCAAAATTATTTTTACATCACATTTAACACATCTTAGTTGACCAAAGTCCTGTACAATACTAAAATAGCTGCAGACAAATAAAGACAATAATAAGAAATTAAAAGTATTAAAAATTAATAAAGAAAGATTAAATAAAATGAATAATAAAGTCCACCCTCATTGTATAAAATAAGCAAATAAAACAATAAATAAATCAATAGTAAATAAAAACAGGGAGAAGTACACCTAATCGCTCTTTAGTAAATGCCAAAGTGTATAAAAAGGTCTTAAGGTGAGGTCTAAAAATAGAAAGAGTCCATGAGCATGTGACATCCACAGCATATATAAATAAAACTAACCTTTTTATAAAGGCATTTTGGTTGTGCTGTAGAAACATAGCAACTGGAGCGCAACAGTAAATTTCATATATAATGACAACCACAATTCCGGAAAATATTCAGCAGTCAAGTTTGATTAAAAATAACCCATGTTTGATTGATTGTAAATGATTTTATTCACATTAGATTACAGCATTTATCAGACAACCTTATCCAGAGCGACTTACATTTCTATCTCATTATACATCTAAGCAGTTGAGGATTAAGGACCTTGCTCAAGGGCGCTACAATGGTGCCTTGGTGGTTGTGGGGTTTGAACCTGGGACCTTCCAAACCGTATTTGGTCCTAACCACTGAGCTACCCCTTAAATTTTATTTATGTTATATTGTATTTCTGTATGTAAAAAAAAAAAAAAAGCTTAGTTTTATATAATGTAAATGACTTGGCATATTTTGGCCGCAGAGGCGAGCGCAAATCCAACGAAAGAGCTCCAACAGTGGAAGAGGAATCAACAATAGTTTCATTCACATGGACCCCAGTCTTCCACTAATGATAAGAAATGGGAATCACCCGATATGATTTCACAATACATAGTAGGCCTGCAACTAACGATTATTTTAATAATTGATTAATCTATAGATTTTTTTTTTTCTCGCTTAATTGGATAAAAACAAGAAAAGCACTCCTTTCCAACCCTTTATTCCAAAACAGAACTAAAATCTTTAGAAAGTGCACAAACATGATGCTCCTTGAGCTGTTATAATAATAAAATAAAATAAAAATGGACTAACACAAAAAACATAGACATGTATGCTTTACATCTGCCAAATAGATATAGTGGAACCTTGGATTACGAGCATAATTCGTTCCGGAAGCGGACTCATATTCCAAAACACTCGTAAAGTAAAGTAAATTTTTAAAAACACACTAACGAAATCACTGCTGTACACACACACATGCAGACACAAAATAAAATGTGTTTACACGCACATGTGGTCACTGTGTTATAGTAAACAGTACACGCATGCACGGATGTTGATTATACCAGTAAGAGACGCGCACTAAGACCCAGCAGCCTCCGCCATGTATCTTTCCTCCACCTCCACTCATGCTGCCTGCCAATGTGTGACTGCTATAGGGCGCACCACCTGTGGGAATATAAAGGAACTACAACATTTTGTCACCTCAATTGTTTATACTTAAAAGAATATAAAATGCCACACAAAAGAAATCATGATACGTAAGCGAATTGTTTCCTCCCCCAATCTATACTAATAATGGGATTAGGATTTGATCCTGCTTTATTATAATGAATTTTCAATGGGAATGAGATTAGGACCTTTGATCTGTTTAATAGGTAAATATTAGCAGTTTAAACACCTGATTTCTGATCTCATCTCTTTCATCATGCTTTCTGCCATGTTTGCCCCATTAAGTGATGTTAAGAGTTGCCAGAAGGTATTTTAGCTTCTGTTTTTGATAGCAGAACTCCTTGTGAACAACTCTCTTACTTCTGTCTTTATTTTCATTCACTGGGTCTCTCAAAGAAAAATGGTTATCCTTACCTAACATCAAATTGTGGAGAAAAAAATCCCACTACTTCTGTTGTATTTCCAGCTGATTAAATGCTTCACAGTGAGCAGAAACACTTGCTGAATGTCAAAACAGCTCAGCATCCGTGTAAACAGATCTTCTGCAATCTCTAATTGGAATGATTTTCAGTCAGGTTAAAGATGTATTGTACATGTAAATGTAGCTATTGTTACATCAGCAATAAGTGATGTTTGGACTAAAGATGAAATGAAATAAGGATATATGAGGGCTGTTTAAATCAACCTGGGACTTGTGATGAAATTTCTGGTGAATGAAAGGCGCTAAGCTGATTGAAGAACATGCTACAGTAAATGCAGTTAAATGCTTAGACAATGCCTGTTACCTAAAATTTTTAAAACAAAAAATTATACTAATATAGGAAACTTAAGCTGTAAAATTTACAATATGTACAAGTAATAAAATAGAATGGAAATAAAATTGAAATAAAAGTGCATCAAATGTTAAGTGTATAGTGTATGCCGGATAAGTTACAACCAAGTTCAGTTAGTCCTCGATGGATAATCTGTCGCTGATTTGCGGGAGAGACACATAGGTCTGTGGAAACTGTACAGGAACTCAGCTGGGAGTTATTGACACATCACCCCCCCCCCCCCCCCCCCCCCCATTCAGTCCTGACCTCACTCCAAGGACATGTTTGGCCTACTAAGGGGTTCCTTGGTGGCCAGCGGAGGCAGTCCAATCATGTCTACAGCATGCTGAGAAAACTTTCTATCTTAATGGTGTCCAAGCACAAGTGAGACGCTGGGATAAGTGCATTAGTGTAGCAGGGGATTATATAGATAAATAAAATGAGTTTTTACTCTCATAACTGGTGGTTATTCTGCACAATCAAAAGTCCCGGTTTGACTAGAACACCCCTCGTGTAGCCATGTCTGAAAGCCTGGTATAAATGCTGTTAGACAAAATAATGATGTTTGTCTGTACTAAACTATCTAGTCACTGGTACATTCCAATGCACCTAAACTTCTTCATCTTTACCTTTATCTTTTATCTTTGTCTTCACAGAGGCCCTCTCCAAGGAGAAGCAGCAGTCCGGATAAGTTTAAGCGCCCGACGCCTCCTCCTTCCCCGAACACACACTCCGGAGCCCAGCAGCCTCCTCCTCCTCCTCCACCACCCACTCAGCCAGGGGCTCCATCCGGCTCCTCGCACCCTCCTGCTCAGCCTTAACCCATGCATGGCAGCACGCTAGGCTACAGCACACAGCGACTCAACAATCTGCGAAGAGAAACAGTTGGACCGGGAAGTTTAAACGAGACAGATATTGATGATTTTGTAAACCGACAGAAAACGTGACCACAACTCCAATCATGTCAAGGGTTTTGATGTAGAATGAATGACGGGATTGTTTGGTTATTTTTTTTAAGTTGCTTTCTGGCACTGGCTTTCATTTCCATAAAAAATTTGCAACGAGTCAAATTACTTTCAGCTAAACAAAGAACACAAATATTCTAACTGGAACAAAACACTGTGGATTTGTTTACCAGTGCAAAAAGTGACTAAAAAGATTAAGTTCAGGCGTTATGGTGGCGCTTTTGTGCAAGTTTGATTGTTCGTTTTTTGTTGTTTTTTTTTTACGGTGTTTGTGTGTATAAAACTTGTGTGTAGAAAGTAAAGACAGGGGCAGGAACGAGACTTTAAAACAGCACTTGTTGCCTATTTGCATGTGTACATAACGACATAACGAGTGCAGTGCGCGTGTGTGTATATATAGATGTGTGTATGTGTCCTGGTTTCATGGATTTGTGCTTTTATGCTGATCTGAGACCAGTTTTTAATTTCTAAATAAATAGTTTGTTCATACACTCCATAACTAGAGACAGGTTTAGTGCCTGAAGCGTTTTTGTTTGTTTGTTTTTTGTTTGTTTTTTTTTGTTTTTCCCATAGCAATGCATTTTTAAATCCTATTATTTAGTCTAGGAGGAAAACTGGATTTAATGAAATTTACAGATCTTAGACAACACTGATAGTGTTCTGTTAGTGAGATTACTTTCAATACAATACAAACTAATAGGCAAATTTTAAATTTCACCTTGTAACAAAATATAGAAATCTAATTAATCATAAATTAATTAGCAATACTACCAAATACATAAGATCTTGTAGCTCTGTTTGGGTTTTAAAAGGTAATATCCCCTTTTGGGGATAGATGGAGAGATAGAATCCCGACAGCACTACATTTCACTCATATATGTATTCTTTCTCTTATTCTCTGTCCTGTTATTCACATCAGCAGTAGCCAATAGCATCTTTAAACTTGTGTATGCAGAAGAGGGAAAATAGCGCCACCTGTAATTTGGCATGAAGAGCAATCCGGACAAAAGCAGTTAATACGTTAGTGCTATCTTCCGCTATTTGTCAACACGGCAAGTAGGAATAAGATCAAAGAATACTTGATCATATAATACCTGCTACAAAACTCTATAGCATATAATCACAGTTTGCTACATGGAACTACAATGGTACTTAAATTCAATCTGGTGATATCTCTCGCCATTTATTATTAATCTTGTTCAAGTGGTTCCCCTGATTGAATTTAAATACAGATTTCCAGTCCGAAAATTCACCATCTGTCTGAAGTCGATTCCCAGAGATACTGTTCTTAGATCAGTCCTTTTTTTTTTTTTTTTTGCTGTTGGTGGTGGTAATGTTTTTTCCTTTGGGGAACTCAATGACACTGGTCTCAGATCAGCAGGCAGAAATCAGCAGAGCAGAGAGCATAACAAAGACGAGTCAGCTGCCTTTAACCGAAATGTCACTGTCATAAGAAAATGTACCAACAGATGTGCAGGTGAGATGAGGTACTGTTGAACAAATGAAACTTAATACAATTAAACGCTTGTACAAAAATGCCTTTTCTCCTTCTCTCTTTGTCAAACTCAGAGCTTGTGTAAGTGTTAATGATCTGGATTTTTTTGTGCATCCCACTTCAGACACCATTTTATGTAATTTTTATTTTTTTTCCTCCCCACCCAGATAAGAGAGACTCTTTTTTTTCACTTCTAGTCATGAACAGGTTTGTGGCTTTGTTTGGGCCACTTTCGATTGGCTATTAGTTTTCTTGATAAACATGTTTGCTTAGATTTTAATGGTTTACAGTGGGAGGTCATCAGTACAGTTTGTTGTGTAAGTTGCAGTACTGTACAATCCCTCATGTCTTTATATTTCCTTTATATTTCCATAGCCAGCAATAATATTCTCATTTGTTTTACACTAGCTCTTATGTGGGACCAGACCGTAGTCTTCATTCCCCTGCACACACATCAATAACCCTTGTGTACCCATTACCCTGTTGCCAGTTTACCGGTTGTCCTTACTTATAACTTGCCCATTTTCTCCCTCTAAAATGACATTAACTGGTTCATAAAGCATCTGGTGCGTAAAAAAATCTAAAATAAATAACATGAAATTATGTAATTAATAAGCAAAGTCAGTTATTATTTTGACATGAAGGTCAACTGTTCTGGAACAGTTCGTGTAAGAACAGTATTGTGTGCAAAACCCATCAAGCACCATAATGATCTCATCTCAAGACCATCCCAGAAATGCGAGACCAAAACTTGTTCATTTAGAGTTACCAGCCTCAGAAATCACCAATTACCAAACAGCACCTCAGATTAGCGCTGTCAAATTCGGAAAGACCAACAAATTCGAAGCGGTGTCTAAACTTTTGACTGGTAGAGTGTATTCTTTTAGTCCATTACTTGTCATATCGTTCTCAAACTTTTTATTGCGTTTAAGCAAAGTACATTTTGCTTTCATAGGCAGGATGTGAAAAACACTGTGTACTCTTCTATGTCCTTATTCGACTCTGTGGCATTCCATTAAGGTTACATCAATCTACTGGCTCCTTTTATAGGTTACTGTGTGCCAGCGATGCTCTTTAAGAGGCTTTAAAAGTGCTTTTTTTTTTTTTTTTTTGCCCTGAGCTGAAAAAAGTGTGGGGGTGGTTTTAATATTTAATCAATTTGACTCAAAAAGAATGTCATCAAATGTCAGGACAATCTAGCATGCAGAAACACACTGGAAGCATCAGCAAGTGTTTGCAAGTGGTATGTTAAGGATTAGTCATTAATTCCATTTAAGAATTTAACCGATTAAAAAATTTTTTTTGGATAATAATTCTCCATAGTTTACACCACAAGATGGATCACTTCCATTTTAAAGTTTAAAAAGATGATCAGGCTTAATGTAAAACCAGACCAACTGACATTTTGTCTAGCGATCTCTCTGCGGTTTTACAAGGTGCTGCACATGGGAAAACCACAACATCATCATCATCACCAATACCACTTCATCCTGTATTCAGGGTCGCGAGGACCTGAAGCCTATCCCAGGAGACTTAGGGCACGAGGCGGGGTACAGGAATGAACAGGATGCCAATCCATCGCAGGGCACACACACATCCACTCACTCACACACTCACACTGTGGGCAATTTGAGAAAGCTAATCAGCCTAACCTATATGTCTTTTGACTGTGGGAGGAAACCGGAGTATCTGGAGGAACCCCACCAAGCACGCGGTGACAGAAATCAAGCCTGGCCTGGAATTGAACCCGGACCCTGGAGGTGCTGGAAAGTTAGAGTTTTTGTTTAAAAATGCCCAAAATAAATTGGAATAAAACTCACTGTTCGATCTTGTTTCAAATAAGTTTTTCTAAGAGAAAAGAGTCTTTCTTCTAAGAGTCTCTGTGCTGGAATTCCTCTGTAAATGTCGGTCGCTTTAACATCTTCATGTACAAGAAATTTCATCACAAGTCCTGGTTTGACTTGAACGCCCCTTATCTATCATCAGTTAACAATAATTTAATGTAATATACATGAATACATTTTAAATTAATATAAATGACATTTTTTAAATTTGTAATTACTTAATAAATGCAGTAAATAAATTTTAAATTAAATACATTTTGTTTTTCTACACCACACAAACCCTTAGATCCAAAAGTGAAGGTTAATAACAGAACTCACGGTGAGCTTTCCTTCGGTACTATAAGCTGATTGGCTTTTGGATTTAGACTTGGATCTCAATGAACAAAGCAATGAGCTCTAACCCTGAGTTCACCCTAATCCGGCTGGCTGTGTAGAGTCGCCCACCATCCATCTTCTGCTGATTGCTGTTCTTTTCATCCACCACCAGGAGGCGCTTTTTACCCTGACAGCAAGCAAACATGAAAGCTTTGACTGCAAGGTCATGGGGTTATGGATAACAAGAAGATATTGATCTCTTCTCAGCTCTGTGGGTGTTTGTAGTTGTAGGAGACACAGTGCCTTCTCCAGGCTCAGAGGATTCATCCTGATCTGTGTGTCTGTGAAGGTCAAATGCTCAAAGCTTCACTTTCCTCCCTTAGAGACTTCAGTTACTTTCTTTTTTTTTACAGCATGATGCAGCATCACCAGTTTTTTTTCCACCATAGCTGAATTGTGCAAGCGCCTTTGCTGTACAGACACCAGGCTCTCCAGTCCACTGGTTTCATCTTGAGATTATGAACATCTGAAAAAACATACAGACAGACAGATTGGCAATATCAGATTGCTCATAGGTAATGAGCGAGTGTGATAAGTTACGTTAAGCCTTTATTTGTCACATATACATTACAGCACAGTGAAATACCCTTCAGCGTAACTGGGGTCAGAGTGGAGTGCAGGGTCAACCTGGATACAGCGCCCCCTGGAGCAGACAGGGTTAAGGGGCAACCTAGTGGAGCTGGGGTCGTGAACTGCTAGTGAGTGAGTGAGTGAGTGAACGGCAGGTGTCTAACGATCTGCCACGCCATGCCACATCTACGTCTATGCCTACTTCGATCAAAGGATGCAGGCTGCTTGTCAGTACCACGACTACAGCAGGGGGCGGAGCTTTTTCTTACAAAGCCCCGAAGTTATGGAATAGCCTTTAATTTCCAATTAATGTTCGGGACTTAGACACGGTCTCAGAGTTTAAGTCTAGGCTAAAAACCTATTTATGTAGCCAAGCATTTTTGTAAATAGATTAGCTTTAGGTATTTGGGGGACTCATGGGGTAGAGTATTACGGTGAACTGGTATGTTTAGATTGTGTCTTCCCCACTCTCATTGATTACTCCGGTTCGTTGATGGTGATTGACGGTGACGGTGATTGGTCGCTTTACATCTAAGGGAGCCCTCATGTCTGTCTTTCCTTCTGGCTCTCCCTTTTAGTTATGATGTCATAGTTAGTCCTGCTTGCACTTTCGATTTAAAGGCACACAGACAACATCTGTTACATTTGAAGTGAGAGATTTATTTCCTTATGCGCAGTTACAGTTTTGGGGGAACGGGGACAGATTTAGTCCAGTGGATTGGTATGCTTTATATTGTATATCCATGTCTATAAGACTCTGTCGGACTTAAGAACAAATTGTTCTTACAAACGTGCTCTCAGAACTTAACTTGTTATTAAAATGTCTTTCCTTACTGTTGCATTACATTGTGCACAAATCAATCTCCATGAAGACTATGCTAAGGGTGGCATTAAAAAACTCAAGTGTCCTGCACAATGATCTGACTTCTTCAGCCCCACTCAGTACCTTCCAAAAGAACCGGAACCCAACATCAACCCCTGATCTCTTTGATGCTCAGATGTTAATGGTATGGCTGATTAATGTAATAGTGGTATTCAGGGGTCCTTAAAATTTTCTTCATCTTCTGAAAAAGCATATTGAAAGAGTGGTATATCAGTTCAGTTTGTATCATCATGATCCTGACCAGGCTAAGAATGAATAAACCAAGAAGAATCAAACTTCCTTGTGTTCCTACGGTTCTTTGTCTTCCTTAAGTGTTCGCTTACCTTTAAGAAATAAAAATTCCCTTGTATGCATTTTTTTTAGTTATATCCTAAATCCTTTTTTTTTTTTTTTTAAACTGTTTAATGTAGTGTTTGGTTTACACCAGACTGGTTTTGGACTCAGATTGGCTGTATGTACGAAACTGTCTACCACGCTCCTATTGTGACTGTTGTTTAATCACGTTCCTCATCCAGGAGCCGTGCTGCACTGACCTGTTGCTCAACCTCTACTGGTTTTCTCACAAAGCTTAGTAACCCCACTGAGTCACACACACACACACACACACACACACACACAAACTCGCCCTAAGCCTCCTGTGGCTTTGGACTTTAAGATGCATCTGAGAACATTTGGCCTCACCTGGTTCTGGCCGGTTTGGACCTGGCCTGGCTGGGTTGAGGCAGTGGATTAATGCGATGGATTATAGGCATGTGTGTGTGTTTGTGTGTGTGAATGTGAGTGTAGAATATCTTGAGACAAGGGTGGAACATCCCTGCTGAGAGACACAGTATGAGTGTAAGAATGAGTGTGTGTGTGTAGAGCGAGAGAAACCCAGGAGGTCCTCACGATCTGGCACCTGAGATGAGCGCATCTCGGCAAGAGGACCGGGAAACTCTCACTGAAAGCAGAAAAACAACAACGCAGGGTGATTTTGATCGACACACACTGATATGTTGTGTGTTATGGCCTTTCTGGAAACAGTTCAAGTTCACAAAGTGTTCCCGGATGCTCTACCTCTTACACTGAAGATCTATGTGTGTGTGTGTGAGTGTGAGTGAGAGAGTGAAAGTCAGCTTTATATTAAACATAAGAGACTGCTTCATACTGTATATTGTGATCTCTCAATTAGATTCTATTACAGTAGCACAGTGTCAGTCTGTGTATGGAATAAAACATCTAAATGTCCATCTCTCTCGTGGTTAAAGTGAGGGGAAAGCAGCTTGTCAGGCTCTCATGTTCTTGCCTGAGTGCAAGTAACTGTTTTGTTCTTTCCTTTTCTCAGGGTGTGAGAAGATTAAAGGTGTGTGATGGTGGGAACAGAGTAGCCTTGAGTGCGCACACACACACACACACACACTAGCTGTCTTGCCAACAATAGGTATTTCAGCTGGCAACCTCAAAGAACAAAGGGCAAAAAAAGAAACATTGCAATAACATAAGAGATGTTCAGATTCTGCTTTTCTTCTTTTTGTTTTGTTTTTTCCCTCCTTCTTAGAGATTTTCTTGATTTTTGACCAGTTTGGCATTTGACGTTCTCTAGCGATCCCTAATCCTAATCCCAGAAGCGAGCGTTTTTCAGTATTTCCTCGCTTTCTTTGTGCTGTAAGCTTGTCGAAGTGGAGAGGCTTGTGTGTCCAAGAGACCCTTGAGAGTTTAACCAGTAACCAGTGATAAGATCAGTTTTCCTGCAGTCTGAACAATTACAGTTCCAAAGGAGAAGGTCAACACCATGTTGAAATGGATAATGCGACAGGTTAATGGGGGCATGCTTCAACTCTAAGCACTGCAAGCTTACCATCCTGCAGTGTTACACACTAACAAATAGAGCTGATAAGGAAAATGAAGACGACTACAATGAAGGACCAAATGTCTAGTCCCTTATCATGATATGCTCCTGATCATAGGAAACATGAATGCGAAGGTCAGAGCTGATAATATCAATAGTGACAAAGCAATGGGTAAACAGATACAGTGAGGAAAATGACAATGGTGAGCTCCTGATTGACTTCTGCTCAGGTAACAACTGTGTAATCAGTGAAACCTTCCTCTTACACATTAAAGTTCCACAGGCGCTCATGAAAGTCTCCTGATGATTCCACTGTCAACCACATCGATCAAATCCTGATAAGTGTCGCCTCAAATTGTTCCAGTTTGTTATGGAAAGTGGCGAGAAGAATCAGTCAAGGAAACGCCCTGATGTTGATAAATAAAAGTGTCCAAAAACCACCAAAAAGCTTGCTCTGGAACTGGAGCAGCTTTGCTGCTCTGGTTTTAGATAATGAAGACCCCAGTATTCACAAGTGGTACTAGGTCAAAAAGACCTACATAGAGACAGCCACCAATGCCTATCGAAAGAAAAAGAACAAGGAATGGATAACCTGGTGGTTGGGTGAAGTTGGAAGAAGTAAGCAACCGAAAGCCTAGATTTTAAGTGCAAAGTCACCAATGGACCAGGTCCAAGAAGGCTACAAGACCTAACACAATAAAGTTATCAAACGTATCAGGAGGCTAAAAAGAACCTTTCTGTAGTTGGCCGGTGAAGCTGAGAGTGCTAATGCAGGAGAAGAAATGGGTGCTGTTCACAAGAATAAAATGCAACTCAGTGGCAAGAACACTTGACGCATCCATTGACCTTTAGGAGGATTTATTGGTGGCAGTGATGCATAGACCATGTCTTTGCTCTTAGGAACATCATCAATCAGTTTGAATGGAGTGTCATGGTAGATGGAAAGTTGTTCAAATGGTTTAGAGACTGGTGTACATCAGAGGTGTATCATGTCTTCTATCCTCTTTCTGGATTCCACTGACTGGATTATGCATAGGACAATGACCAACAATTCCAGAGACATAAAGGGAACATCACTGCACCAATGTCACTCCAGATAAACATCCTGGATGCGGTGCCAACACATCACAAGGCACAAGCACTCTCGGTCTTACACTGTTGGCAATTTGGAAACAACTCTTGAAACGTTGTATGTCTTTGAACTTTGAGCGGAAACCAGATTAGGAGAGGAAACTCATTAGGCACAGTGATACCTGGAGGAAGAATTGAACGCCAAGCCCAGCCCGTGAGAGACAACCGCTGTGCTGTTTCAATCACAGCGAATAATAAGCCACTTGAGTTTGTTGGGGGATTCACTTAACTAGGTAGCCTAGCCAATAAGGTCAATGTAGCACAAACGTATCTCAAAGAGAGACCTGGGGATTTTTTGTGTGTGCATTTTTTGTGCTTTTTTTAGGAAGATCAAGGCCTTCCACAGTGGATGTCTCAGGAGAGTATGTTGCATCTTCAGGCAATCAAACTTTGACAATAAAAGATGTCTTTCAGCAATTTATCTACCGATTCCAGGCAATTCCTCTAATGTTAACCATCGGGTGATAGCCAAAAGTTGTTTTGTCGCACATACAGTAAAAGATTTACCTAAGAGATTTGTTATACCTGATCCTATTTACAAGTCCATAGACCAACCATAGACCTTTGCCGAGGTCTGTAGGGTCTTTGCAATTCAACTGAACGGTTTTAACCATAGAAGATCTCCACAATTAATATATGACTATAATCAAGATGACTTTCAAGATTTATTAATTTTGAAAGAACCTTACGAAGAATGACGTAAAGCATCCTAAAGCTTTCAAAGCATCAAATTTAAAACGCGGCAGGTTCTTTATCAGTCAAAAATGTATCTAATTTTTATTCTCAATCCTTCGGGAATGGGTAAGGAATGTGTGTGTGTCTGCTTGTTATTGTTTATGGAGAATGGGTTGTCTGAGCAGGGGGTTTAGGACAATACCTTCTCCTTCACTCTTCTGTCCCACACTGCAGCCTAAATTTCTCCTCCTCTTGAGGTGTGGTCACACCGGAGCTCTGCTCAAAACCAGACTGGCTCGCCAAGCTGTGCAAGACAAGTCCTGCAGTGCATGTGAGTAGCCTGGGCTCCATCCAAAGCAAGACATAAAGCCTGCCACCTCTTCGTGCTGACGGTGAGTACGTTTATTTATATATCTATAACTACCTACACGGCATACAGTTCAGCATCAAGGAAATAAATACGTAGATCTTAGTCAGCTCCTCAAAGTGTATTAACAAAAACTCGAAGAGTCTCACTACTGGCTATTTTTCCACCATCTGTCCATCCCTTCCCACACCTGTCTCTATCTGTCTGTCTGTTCAGCTCTTCCAACACCTGTCTCTGTCTGTCTGCCTGTCCCCTTTTATCTATTTACACCCACTGGGTACTTTTTAGGAACACAAAATGAATACTGGCCAGGGACTCCCTTCGCTTTCGAGACAGCCTCAGTCCCTCATGGCATGGATTCCACAAGACGGTGGAAATTCCACAAGACGGTGGAAAGTTTTCCCTTTAAGATCCTGTTCCATGTTGACAAGATTGCATCACACAGTTCCTTCAGCTTTTTAACGTGGCCTTTTATCCCAATCAACTACAACCCGAACTCTAATCTGGTGACTGGGAAAGCCAATGAAAGACATTGATCTCATTGTCATGCTCATTAATACAGTTTGAGATTACTTTGTTTATTGTGACACGCTCCATTGTCATGCTGGAAGAAGCTTTTAGAAGAGATCTACAGTATTTGATGGTTCAGTTGTGGTCATGAAGGGACAGACACGGTCAGCAGCCATACTCAAAAAGACTGTGGTGATGATTCAAGCAATTAATGATTAGTGTTAAGAGCCCCAAAGTGTACCATAAAAAACATCCCCCACATTGTTACTTCACTTCCACCAGCCTGGACTGTCAACACTAGACAGATTCGCTCTATACATTCATCCTGTTGGTGGCAAGTTCTGACCCTAATATGTGTCTATTCCTTCTCCTCTCTGTCTGTTCATCAGTTTTCACTATCTTGCACTGCATTTTTTCATTCTGTCTTTCTGTCTATCTAACCGCCATTCTTTTAATTTCTCTCTCCTCAGGTGTGTGTGTATGTATTTGTGTGTGTGTGTGTGTGCGTGGGTGTGGGTGTGTGTGTGTGTGTATGTGCATGTGATTAGAAGTGTAACTGTGTGTTATGGCTGCTGCGATGAAGGATACCTCTCAGGACAGTTCCTGGTCCATTGTCTTCGTCTCCTTCATGGCTCAGCTGCTGGCGTTCGGGTCCCCCCAGGCAGTGGGAGTTCTTTACCCTGAGTGGCTCAGCACCTTCCATGAGGGCAAGAGCACCACAGCCTGGATCAGCTCTACTGTCCTGGGGGTGGGGCTAATCACCGGTAAGTGTGTGCTTGTGTCCAAAGTCGCGTGTTTCATGTCGCTGTGTAAATGGAGCTCAGCACTCAGTCAGCAGGGCACACACACACACACACACACATACAAACATACAGACACACTCACGGGATCTAAGTCTGGATCACAAAATATAAAACTAAGTTGTTGTAGATTATTATACAATATAGTTGAAATATGAGGGGCGTTCAAGTCAAACTGGGACTTCTGATTGTGCAGAATATCAGAACACAGTGCAGTGAACACCAATGCACTCACCTCAGCGTCTCACTAGGGCTTGAATTCCAGAAGGGTGGAAGGTTTTCTCAGTATGCATTTCTCACTTGTGTTAGTTGCTCTGGATAACGGTGTCTGCCAAATGCCATAAACTTAAATGTATGCCGGAGCCTGATTTAAAATGTTTAGACCATTCAAATGTTTTACTACGGCTTTAAGAGTCTCATCACCACACTGTCTCCTGTGAATATAATTCACTTTTTTTTTTTTGCGTTCATTCACCAGGTCATCACTTCACCATGGGGGTATTTTCATTGATGTTTGTTTTTCTTAATCCTAAACCTCCTGAACCCTATCTCAAAATCAGTAACAAAAATAAATATTGCACAGTTCATACTTTTTTTCTAATAAAAATTGTACACATATTGAAGAATTTTATTATTATTATAGGGATATATTAAAAATGTTTGAAACAAAAGACACAAGAGAAACAGCAGTGTTTCCAGGATAGGATCTGGAGTTACTTTGACCCTGGCTAAAAGAGTAAAAGAATATTTCAAGGCGTAATAACATCTTCTATCACACCATAAAATAATGGAACTGGAACGTCTACAGTGCTTTGCAAAAGTATTCATACACCTTGAACTTTTTTACATTTTATCATGTTACAACTATAAATGTATTTTTGTTTTTTTGTTTTTTGGGGAGGGGGGGGTGTTAAGGCTACTACTTCCACTCAGTCGGGAAGGCCAAAGACCATTACCAAACCACGTGACGCCAGCCGACTGCATCTTTTTTTTATAACTGCTCGCAAGGACAGCGCTATCCGCCTCTTCCGCTTGCATGAATCCCTCCCCTCTGAGAGAGCTCGGCCAATCAGCTCTCTATAGGCCTCCGGCTGCGAGAGGTTACAGCATCACCGGGGAATCGAACTCGCGATCTCCGGATGATAGGGCGAGCACTTTACCACTGCGAAAAAGTCGTTACCACTTTACAAAGTGGCACATGAAGGAAAAAATGGTTTTCAAAATTTCCAACATATAACAGTCTGTCCATTTGTATTGAGACACCTTTACAGGACAACTATCAGTCATGCACACCACAAATCTGGCCTTTATGGAAGAGAAAGCAACAAGTAGTTCTGTTTAAAGTTTGAGACAAGTCATGTGCACCAACATGAATAATGATGACTTTCTTTCAACAATAGATTTATTTTGCCCTTTTCCATGATGGCCAGATTTGTGAAGTGCACGACTAATAATTGTCCTGTGGACAGATTCTTCTACCTGACCTGTGGATCTCTGCAGCTCTTCAGGATTTACTACAGGCTTCTGAAGGTAATCGGTTCCACTGGATTTTTTGTTGGAGTAAAGGGGGCTGAATACAAATGCAACCCACACTTTTCAGATTTTTATTTATAACAAATTCTGAAAACCATTAACCCTTTATCAATGTGTCACTTTGTGTTGGTATATCACATAAAATCGAAATAAAATACATTGACATTTGTAAACGAATGGCATGAAGCGGGGTACACACTGGACAGGGTGCAAATTTATTGCAGGGCACACACACACTTACACACTCATTCACACATGGGCAATGTGGGAACACCAGTCAGAATAATCTGCATGTCTTTGGACTGTGGGAGGAAACCGGAAAGGTGAGGAAACCCACCAAGCATGGGCAGAACATACAAACCCAGACCAGCTTGTGGCCGCTGTATACTTATTTCTGCTAAATAGTTTGCTGTAACATGAATGTAATGTTGTGCTGAAGTACTGTATATAAGTTTATATCCAGAGCCATTGTTGTGATCTCTCTCTCTCTCTCTCTCTCTCTCTCTCTCTCTGTGCAGGCCCGCTCTGCAGTGCATGTGTCGATAGTTTTGGAGCCCGACCCGTGATCATCTTCAGTGGTGTAATGGTGGCAGGAGGGTTAATGCTTAGTGCCTTCGCCCCTAACGTCATCTTCCTTATCTTCAGTTACGGAATTGTTGTTGGTGAGTCTCACCTCGTATTGTACTGACTTTCCTTTGGCTAGTTCATATGAGTGTCCCACTTCACAATTGTTCATCTGCTTTCACTCCACACTTTCGATTTTATATTTACAAAAAAATTGACTGTGGAAAATGCAAGCAAATCATCATTGTGTGTAGAGACACAACCGATGCAAGTATTTGTAGAATCTTTTTCCAAACTTTGTCTTTTTGCATGACTGTTTGCTATTTGTGTTTTCACAGTGAGATCTGTTTAAAGGTTGTCTGAATCAGCATATCGCTTTGTACTTCTCTGTGCTGGTTGTTAAGCTTACTGACTGCTGAGAATAACCACAAAGTCGGGGCTTGTGCTGGAGTAGGGATCGCTCACTAGTTAAGATGTTGAACTACTGATAGGAAGGTCACAGGTTAAAACTGAAAGACCCTTACCCCTGAACTGTGATGTGTAATGAGATGGATGTAGGTCGCTTTGGATAAGGGTGTCTGCTAAATGCTGTAAATGTACACTGTCTGGCCAAAAAAAGGCACCACCTGGATTTAACTAACAAAATAGTTAAGATCTTGCTGGATTATAGCTGGATAGTTACTGTGTTAGTGATTAATACGGTTCATCTGCAAGAAGGTATTTAACCCTAACTGATGTGGTGAGTAGCGTCTCATTTCTTAAACAACTAGGTCAGAAAACATATCCTTTGATTGTGGCAAAGATGTTACTCTGGTTCAGAAAGGGTTACCCTAAAGGTTACCCTAACTATTGTCCTGCATCAAGCAAAGAAAACAACTAAGGAGATGGATAAAACTACTAGAATTGCATTAAATGCATGATTAACACCTGGAAGGGTAGTGGTGAGCCATCACGTTCAAAGAGAAATGTAGTTGTATTTATTATTATTATTATTATTATTATTATTATTATTACTTTATTTTTTAATGATTATGACCGTAAGTTTGTTGAAATCAAATTACAAAAAAAAAAAAACAATAGTGGAACTCACAGCTATGTTTAATAGTGAATATAAGAGCATTTCTTCATGTGCAATGTGAAGAGAATTCAAGGGATTGATTGGGACTAAACAGCTGTGTAGTCTTAAGAAAGCCACTTACGAGTAAGGC
Source organism: Clarias gariepinus (assembly GCF_024256425.1). NCBI lineage: Eukaryota > Metazoa > Chordata > Actinopteri > Siluriformes > Clariidae > Clarias > Clarias gariepinus. The sequence goes on along the minus strand of NC_071112.1, from coordinate 6,559,806 downwards.
TAATGGAAAAAAATTACTAGAGAGCTTAAAGAATGGACTGTGAAGTGCTGGAAAAAGGCTAGTGGTGTGATAAGTCCAGATTTACCAGAATGATGGGTGCTTCAGGATAAGAAGAAAGACAGATGAGGTGACCAAGCCTGTAGAGCAGTGTTATGGTTGCTTCAGTTTATTTGGTCTAGGCTCAGCAAAGTTATATGTCCAAAATTTGAGGTCAGTTGACAACCTGAATGTACTAATGTGTATTAATGTGGTTTCCACAAAGTCTAGACCTTAACACAATTGAGAATCACTGGGATGTGTTTTTACGCAACAGTCTGACTCACCCATCATCAGTACAAGATCCTGGAGAGATGTGGAAAAATCTTCTCAAAGATCTTAAAAAATGTGATTCTGCATGAAAATAAATGTTGTGACATCATAAGCTTATTGAAATGATGCCACATAAATGCATTCCATAATCAAATCAAAAAGTGGCTATTAGAGTTTGTGACTTTTTTGGGGCAGTGTAAATGCCCAGAAAAGCAGGTTTGTTTGTTTTTTTTAAACATGGACTTCTGGTCAAGCTTCTTCCCTGATGCCACAGTATACAGTCAGGTCCCTAGGTATTTTTACAGTGATACGTTCAGTATTATAAAGCGTTCCCATAAACAGCTACCGAACGCCAATTCACCACTGGCAATCAAATCCAGACCTTTTATCCCCTTTGTCAGTCATGAAATAATTCGTCAGTCCACAGGTCATCACATTGCAATAATAATGCAACAGTTAAAGACACACTTTTTCTATATCACCCCCTCAATCAGGAAGGAATCAATCAAGAAGCTAAGGAAATAATAAAACGTGTAGGGCAGATCCTCTACAACCATGAATGGGAACCATTGGTGTTAGGCGTACAGATATTTCTAATAGTGCAGTCTAATTTTTCATAATGAGTGTTTATGTCTGTTCACAGGTCTGGGCTGTGGGCTTGTTTATGCAGCTACACTGACAATCATCTGCCAGTATTTTGATAAAAGGCGTGGTCTTGCTCTGGGCATCGCTACCACAGGTAATAACCCTCCTGGGTTATACAGTATGGAGTTTCTCCAGGATTAATAAAGTTTAAGTCTAATATCGAGACCAAAAATTAAGAGATTCAAGAGTGTCAACTTTGAAGATCTGTCTTAAAATGGTAGCACGCTACAAAAATTATATTGTAGCAAGTAAAATTGTTTTAAAAATAGTAGAATGCATGTAATATTCTTTGTTATACGTATAACTTTTGTAACTTCTTTAGTTACTCTTCTACTCTTCTTTAGGAACTGTAACGATGCGGCTCGCGCAAAAGGCAGAGCCGCTCTTAAACTGTTCAGAACGGGCAGATCCGCAGGTTGCTACCATGCGGGGTTCTGAACAGGCAAAGACGCGGCCATTTATGCACACGGCTGCCAGGCAACGCCGCCGTCAGGCAATTAGCCTGAATGAGCCGCACCTGGCAGCACGTCTATATAAGGGCCCTGATACCTCCGCACTTCGTGCGAATATTAGGTAGCACCGGTAAGGTATCAGGGCCAAGACAGACAGACAGACAAAGAAAGAAAGAAAGAAAGAAAGAAAAAGAAAAGCGCGCAAGTAAAGACAGAGGCAAAGCCCCAGCCTCTGCCTCCTTAAGACGCCGGCGAGAGAGCGAGAGAGAGAGAGAGCGTCACGCAGCCGTGTAGCGTGCGCTCTTGGGTAAAGTATAAAGTGTGCATAAAACACCACCCCTCTCTCCTCATAAATCCTTGGTAAGGGCGAACGCCCCGAGAGGATATAGTTTTTGTTTTGTTTTCCAGAGCCCCGTCCATTCTCACGTAGACGGCGGAGCTCTGTTTATTTTGTGTTATTAGTTTTCATTTGTTTCATTTAAGTTCTCTTAATTAATAATCCCACGCTATCTCCAAACGGGAAGGTCTTCCGTGCGTATCACAAGCACTCTCACAGCCTCCTATTTCACTGATTTCCTCTAAAGCCCTGCGTCAGGGCTCTTATAACCCAATATAACATCTCGTGGTGCGGCTCTCCATACCGCACCACGTAACAGAATATTCGCACCATCAGTAGAGCCCGCGGGCTTGGAGACGATGCAGGAAATAGTTGAGGGTCAAGCGAGAGTGCTTGATAGGCACGAGGAAGCACTAACCACGTTGATTTCGGAGATGCGTGGGATTAATAAGCGCCTCGAGTTAATTTTTGGGCAGCTCGAGGCGCGCGCCACTTCCGGGTTTCCATCTGGCCGCGAGTCGATTCCGGAGTCGACTCGCGCCCCCGGATCAGTGGCTCAACCACCCCATCTGGTGGCCGAGACTCGACTCCCTTCACCACAGCCGTACGCGGGCGAGTCAGAGAGGTGCAATGCCTTCATCCTGCAGTGTTCACTCATATTCGAGCTGCAACCTTCCCAATTTCCATCAGAACGGGCGAAGGTTGCATTTATGGTGTCTCTGCTCACAGGCAGAGCACTAGAGTGGGCTACTGCAGTGTGGCAGCACCTCCTCTCTGAACACGCCACCCTAAGTGCCTTTGTTGAGGCACTTAGGGCCACTTTCCACCATCCGCATACGGCGAGTAGTATAGTGTCGCCCCTCCTTTCTATTCGTCAAGAGGGGCGATCGGTAGCTGACTACACAGTCGAGTTTCGTACCCGGGCCGCCAGCTCGGGGTGGAATGACGCAGCCCTTATGGCTGCGTATACCCAAGGGCTCTCCGAGCAACTAAAGGATGAGCTAGCCTTACGTGATCCTCCACAGGATCTGGAGGAATTTTATAGGCTAGCCATCCGGGTGGATAACCGCATGCGTGAGCGTCAGGCCGGACGTTCCGGCGGCTCCAGGCGGGGAACATCTCCTCCACCCCACGAAAGCCGCTCTAAGCGCCGAACCGGTGACTCCCCCGGCTATAGGCGCAAAGCCTCACCTCCGCTAATGGAGACAGAGCCTGAGGCTTCATATCCCATCCCTGATTTTGAGCCTGAAGAACTAGAGCTGGAAGATATGGGAGAGCCCATGCAGATAGGCGTTGCCAGGCTTGCCCCTCAGCGTAGCAGCCCATGGGGCTCCCAGGTGGCAAGTGATGCCCGTGGCGCAGCAAGCCACAGACAGGGTCACCCCAGGAGGGGGGGGTCTGGTAGGACCCAAAAGTCAAGACTCCGTCATGCAGGGCTCTTCCTTCCAGCCACGCTCTCAGGGACCGGAATCCGGAGAGCCCGAACAGAGGCGCTCATCGATTCGGGAGCCACAGGAAATTTTATTGACGGGAGGCTAGCCGCAGCTTGGGGCATTCCAGTCCGCCCGCTCCCTTCTGCCATCCCGTTGGTCTCCCTGGCTGGCCAGCCAATTAAGTCGGGGTGCGTGACGCAAAGGACCGCCCCAATCATACTACGTCTCGGACGTCACTCCGAGCAAATTTCTTTTCTGGTAACCCGGGTGCCAGAACAGAGAGTAGTACTGGGCCTCCCCTGGCTTCAACATCACAACCCTCGCATTGACTGGTCGACCCGCTCTGTTATGAGCTGGGGATGTCAGTGCGCCCAAAGCTGCCTTAAGGGCGCCCAAACCCCAGTTCCAGCGCCCCCTGCCCCAGTAGCCCCTACTACTGCCCCTCAAGGCTACTGGGATGTTAAACCGCATCGTAGGCCCGTACCAAGCCGGCGTACATCACGCACCATATTCCCCTCCATATACCCACCCAAGGTGACCGAGCAGCGGAGCTCCAGACTTGGTGTTAAGAGCCGGGGCGATCGAGCGCTCCGCGCTCAGGATAAACTGGACCCCAAACCTACTAAAGAGTTTTGTGGGGTCCAGATTGACTCTCGGACGTCGGGAGCCGTCCGTAGAGGGGGGGGTACTGTAACGATGCGGCTCGCGCAAAAGGCAGAGCCGCTCTTAAACTGTTCAGAACGGGCAGATCCGCAGGTTGCTACCATGCGGGGTTCTGAACAGGCAAAGACGCGGCCATTTATGCACACGGCTGCCAGGCAACGCCGCCGTCAGGCAATTAGCCTGAATGAGCCGCACCTGGCAGCACGTCTATATAAGGGCCCTGATACCTCCGCACTTCGTGCGAATATTAGGTAGCACCGGTAAGGTATCAGGGCCAAGACAGACAGACAAAGAAAGAAAGAAAGAAAGAAAGAAAGAAAAAGAAAAGCGCGCAAGTAAAGACAGAGGCAAAGCCCCAGCCTCTGCCTCCTTAAGACGCCGGCGAGAGAGCGAGAGAGAGAGAGAGCGTCACGCAGCCGTGTAGCGTGCGCTCTTGGGTAAAGTATAAAGTGTGCATAAAACACCACCCCTCTCTCCTCATAAATCCTTGGTAAGGGCGAACGCCCCGAGAGGATATAGTTTTTGTTTTGTTTTCCAGAGCCCCGTCCATTCTCACGTAGACGGCGGAGCTCTGTTTATTTTGTGTTATTAGTTTTCATTTGTTTCATTTAAGTTCTCTTAATTAATAATCCCACGCTATCTCCAAACGGGAAGGTCTTCCGTGCGTATCACAAGCACTCTCACAGCCTCCTATTTCACTGATTTCCTCTAAAGCCCTGCGTCAGGGCTCTTATAACCCAATATAACATCTCGTGGTGCGGCTCTCCATACCGCACCACGTAACAGGAACTTTCTTGGATATTATGACCAGACTGTAGAAGGTTGATTGCCTTCTAGTCACTTAAGTAAGCCTACTAGATTTTGCTCTTGTTGATCCAATCCCCAGCCATAGCCACTATAGCCACTATAGTCCCTCTGAAACACCAGTTAATCATAGCTGGTTTCTGGGATCCCATGCAGGGATATTTTATGCTAGCCTCCATAATTGCCATGTTCTGGTGGATTTCATGGTTTCTGTTTTTATGTCACTGAAATGGCCTCTGAAATTGCTTTGGTTACCACAGACTGAAGACCTTCTACCCAATTGAGTGGATCATGTCACTCAGCCCACATCCCTGTCTACTGTCCCTCTAAAACACCTACAGAGGTGGTCTCTGACATCCCTGCCAGGGTAATTGTGTTGGGGCTGTATTCTACCATGTTATGGAAGATTTCAGTTCTGATGACACCGAGGCCTTAAGAGTGCCGCCTGTTTCCTTAGATACCATCTAGGCAACACTTATTTTTACTTAAACCTGGATAGGTTTTCTAAATTTTTAAAATTCCTGAAATCTTGAAACCTAGCTGCACTACCAGCCACTGTCGGAATCTGTAGGTTTAATGCAGTCTTGCTTTTAAGGAACAGTAAGAAGTATACTGTCAAAAACCCTTAGGGTAGACTTCATATTTTCCCTTTCTTGATCTGGGCTTTTCCATCCTTATGTCAAGTTTTCTGCTTCCCTGCTCCTGCCTTGTGGTCTAGCCATGATCTAGACTGTATAATTCTGAATCTTAGTGAATATACACTACACCACCCATTGGTTAGTCTGTTGTATTGTTGTATTGTGTAGCAACCAAACTATCCCATACAGTTGCACCTTAGTGCTCCTTCATGCCTTCTGTTCAATACTTGGCCAATTTCTGATCTGATTAATTTTTTTTGCATCATAGGTTTTTGTTTTATTATGATAAGGATTTCTATCTCAAGAAAACAGACTGGTGCTACAACTGTATATGTGTGTGTTGTTTTCAGGAACCAGTGTAGGTGGCTTTATGTACGCCTCCATGCAGAACAAGCTGATTGACAAGTATGGACTGGATGGATGTCTACTCATCGTTGGTGCTCTGGCACTAAACCTGATCGCATGTGCTGGACCCATGCGACCTTTAAATCTTCCTGGCTACTACATCAATCAGAAGGCTACTCTGAACTGTGCGAATGAGCCTGTTTATGACAAAGAACTTGGGACAGAGCTTTCAACAAAACCTCAGACGCTGGTAGGCATCATCAAAAAGCGCCTCCAGCCAAACGCACAGTATATGCATGATATGCATGCGTGCTTGCGAGAGCCCTCGTTTGTGGCTCTCTGTGTCTCCTTCTTCTTATACAGCCTGGGTTCGATGCCGCCCATACTCCTCATGGAAGACATTGCTCAGAGTAACGGCCTCCTTGAACATGTTGCGTCCATTCCTCTTGTATCAATCACTACTGCTGCAGCAGGAGTGGGCAAGCTGGTATTGGGCATGTTGGCAGATGTGCACTGGGTGAACAGCTTGCAACTCTATGCTGTGACGGTGGTTGCAATGGGCGCCATTTTGTTAGTGTTGCCCATGTGGAAGAGTTATGTTGGGCTTCAGGTGCTCTCAGCTGCCATTGGCTTCTTCTCAGGCAACTGGTCAATAACATCCTATGTTACAACGCGCCTTGTGGGCATCAAGCGCCTCGGCCAGGCACACGGACTCCTCATGTGCTTTGGTGGCTGCGGGATCATTCTGGGACCTCCTGTTGCAGGTGTGGAGGTGGACAGCTCAAACATACACATACTAATGCACAACCATTCACCTCTTATCTTTATAATAGAACAAACTATTTAGAACAAAAGGGCCTTACAAATGTCAAAGGCAGGATAGAAAGACATTATTCATTCGTCATTAGTAACTGCTGTATTAGAGTCATGATGGATCTGACGTCTATCCTGGGAACATGGAGCCCAAGGTGGGAATATACCCTGGATGGAATTCCAGAGACCCATCAGCAGGCACCACAACACACACACACACACCAATGTAGGCCTTGGAACATTTTAGAATGAACATGGTCATGGCATATTTTGGTAAGGTCAGAAAAACGTGTCCAGCTCCTACAAAAAGAAAGCAATCTTCATGGACCTGTGGGTTTCCTCTGACCTTACTTTGAGAACAAAGGTTATCCAGAACAAAGGTTATTAATTACAAAAATGTGAATAGAAGAACAGCAGGATATGTAATAAATTTCAAGCACACTAACATTTTGCATGTCTCAGTTTAAATACAGTGCGGTGGCTGTAGACGTGGTAGAAGACATAGACGTTTGTGTCTTACTATTGCTGCTAATTATCTGTGAGACTAATTATCTGTGAGATAATTAACAAATGCTCACACTGTATTATATGCTGCTGTTATTGAGTCTCGGTAACGTTACTAGATCTAAACTTTCTGTTCTTTTTCATAGGAGCATTCTTTGATTGGACGCAATCGTATGACATGGCATTCTACTTCACCGGGTGCTGTTTGGTAGTGGGCGGCTCTGTTCCCCTACTAACCTCCTTAATCTGTAGGAACACTTTGGGTGACTTTGAACCAGAACTCAAAAACAACACTCAGTCTAACAGAGTCACTTCTGTAGCCTAAGGACATGCACGTTTTGCACCATGGTAAAATGAAATGGTTTGTCACACCTGGAGCATGTTTTGCATTTGTGATTAAAAACTAAATTATGGAAAAACTCTATGTCACAAATCACCTACTCCTATACTACAGATACTGTGTTACTACTGTATATAGTACACTACTGTAGGATTGGGATAAACTAGTCTCATTACTGTTTTCCAACAAATTTTTGCAAATGTGATTATTATAATTATTTTTTAAACACTACTAATCTACGACAGATGAATGTATGTCCACAGTTGGCAAATGTAAAGCAAAATGCTTTGAATTTGCCCTGCCTGTCGCACTGGTTTTCTCAGCCAAAGAGCCAATCAGAGGAATCTTCCTTCTGCTGTCATACAATGCTTATTCAAAACTTCTTTGTCAGAATAAGCCTTCTGTATTTCTTTTTTATATATATATATATATATATATATATATATATATATATATATATATATATATATATATATATATATATCAGAAGCAAGTGCTAGACACTTTGGTTCTTTTGCGAACCTTGAAGTAACCATCATGTTTTTGGTGATCCATACAGTATATGAGCCTTAGTACTGTAATCCAGCAAGAACCACAAAAAGTTGCAAGAGTTTTTTTTTTGGTCATGGCCATGACTGATTAGTGTTTCTTGAGTATTGAGTAAATCGGGATTAGTCAGATTTTTGAAGAAGTGGGTGAGATTGGTATGACTTTCTTTGGATGCACCCAGAATGGATGTGCAACCAGGGTGATTTAGGACTTCTCTGTAGCATGTGGAATAGGTCTGATTTCCTTTGCATGCAGGCAGGATTATTGGGAATACAAGTAGTAAATTTTTAGGATTGGCCAGAATTTGTTTGTGAGTTGACCAGATTGGTCAGCATTCCATTGGGAGAGAATCTGTTAGAATGGTTTTGATCAGTCAGTATTGGGTGTGGGCAAAGTTGGTCAACATTCCATTGGGAGAGGACAGGATTGGTCAACATTCCATTGGAAGTGGTTGCAATTGGTAAGAGTCGTTGGGATTGGAAGTTAATTTGGAGTGGAGTACATTTGAAAGTGTCTGAGTGTAAAATTAAAAAAAAATTGTTGTGTGGTTGCACAACTTGGTGCACTCTCAGTGCCTGTCCCAAGCCCAGTTAAAAATAAGCATGGTTGCATTAGGAAGGACATCCAGAGTAAAAACCTGTGCCAGATAAAATATGAGGAGCGGATAATTTGCTGTGTTGACCTCGAACAGGAACTGCATTGCATTTCTCTGATAAACAGCTTGAAACTAAGTCCAGCATCGGGTTTTAATTAATTTAAAAAAGAATGTTCTTATTGACTTAAAACCGAAGACAAGATGTCATGGATGAGTTGCTTATTGGAAATGAATTTATTATTGTAATTTGCTAAGAGATTATAATCATAACAAATTTAAATTCAAATTTTATTTGTCACATACACAGTCATACACAGTACGAAATGTAGTGAAATGCTTACACTGTGTTATAATGAAATTACTATAATTGCTAACAAAAATTTACATTTTTGTTATAACAACTAACAAAATAACAAAGGATCTGGGTGTATAGGCAAATTTCTATTTGATTCCACAAATGAAAATGAAATAAAATAATTATTTCTTAAATGCTAAACATCATGTAACTACAATTTTCTAGTTTTGATAACTGGTTAAAATGCATTTAAAAGGTTCTTAAATTATTATTATTATTATTATTATTATTATTATTATTATATTTTATGCTCTTTGTTTTTATATGTTCTTAGTGCTTTCTTCTGCTGCTTTCATAATTTTTAAACTCAAACTTAGGCCTTAGGTTATTCTAGTATACAAGTAATGCATTCAATCGATGTGTGTTATTCATGCTTTAACTAAAGCACATGTTACTGAAGCAGTCCAATCATGACAAAATAAACTTAATATATAAGATGCAGTACAGACAATAACTCAGGCTGGTTCCATGTTATTTCTTATATCTTTTTTTTTTTTTCGTTTAAATGCTGCTATTAGAATGGATGTGTAATACAATGTGTAAAAATGTACCATTCCTGTTTTTAAATTTCATTTATCTGTTTTTGAAGAAAGTACTAATAAACTTAAACCTCATTCCAACAGTTTTATAGTGTTTAAAACTTATAAAAAAGTGTGTGTGTGTGTGTGTGGGTGTGTGGGTGTGTGTGTGTGTGTGTGTGTGTGTCTATGACTTCTACTGTTCATAAAAGAACACTAATATGTTTAGTCTATGTGAAAAGCAGCCGACTGAACATCATTTTAGCTCCACTTGAATGTGTTGATAGCTATAGGTATTTGTAGATCTTATAATACTGCTCTTCTTTATCCTTTATCCAAGGTATATGACTTGAAGTTAATGCATGTGCAACACTAGTTCTAACTGCATGCTAAATATAGTTTTAGTAAACATGTTGCTGTGTCACAGATCCAGGGTGACTGGTTTGATCCCAAAACTTGGCTTGGTGTCTGAGTGGAGTTTCACATGCTTTGCCTGGTCTTGGGTTACCTTCAGGATCTTCAGTTTCCTGCCACGTTCCAAAAACATGGTAGTTCGATTGGCGACTTTAAATCGCCATTAGAGGGAATGAGTGTGTACTGTACAGTACCAGGCAAAAGTTTGGAGTTATTTTCTACGTTTAAAACTAAAACATCACGTGTGTGGCATTAGGTAATTAAGTAAGACATAAAAAATCAGCCATTAGACATAAAAAATCAGCTGTTCTCGGAAAGTTTTAGCAAGAACACAGAGTCACAGCGGAATATCCAGTCTGCACAACAACTTGGCACAGGTTTTGCGCCGAATGCCCTTTCTGACGCAACCCTCCCATTTATCCAAGCTTGGGCTCGGCACTGCGTCCAGTGGCTGGCGGGTTTGTGCAATGGCTGAAAATTCGAACCCAGGCCTTCCACAGGGCAGGCGAAACACCTACCACTGAGCCACCAGTGCCCTTTTTCTTGCTATACTATATAAATACTATGTAATAAATAAATGTAATATATACTAAATAAACATTTATAACTTAAATCCTAATTTATGCATTCAGCTATTAAAATGGTCATACACTTTTTAGATAAAACTCTTTAAGGTAAAATATAGTAAGCCAAATAAGACTTAATGATTAGCACTGTCGCCTTGCACCTCGGGGGTCCGGGTTTGATTCCTACCTTGGGACTGTGTGTGTGTAGTTTGCATGTTCCCTGTCCTTGGTGGGTTTTTTCTGAGTACTCCGGTTTCTTCACACAGTCGAAAAACACACAGATTAGTCTAACAGGCATTCCCAAATTGCCCTTAGTGTATATATACACAGAGTCAGCCAAAAATATGTAGAAACACTTCAGGAAAAGAAAAATTTATAGTATGAATAGTTTAATACAAAATATATTGCTATATGTTATATATTGATATATTTTGATATATAAAATTATATTATTCATATTATATTAATATATCATACTATTTTACTTTCCCTGAAGTGAAGTATGGCGGCATGGTGGTGTAGTGGCTAGCACTGACACCTTGCACCTCCAAGGTCCGGGTTCGATTCCCGTTTCTTTGTGCTGAAGTTTGCATGTTCTCCGCATGATTGGTGGGTTTCCTCCAGATACTCTGGTTTCCTCCCACAGTCCAAAGACATGCAGATTATACACTAGTTTGCAGATTTATCGCTAATAGAACGCTAATTGGCGTTCCCAAATTGCCCATAGTGTGTGCCCTGCAATGGATTGGCACCCTGTCCCCTTGTGCCCTAAGTCTCCTGGGATAGGCTTCAGGCCCCTGTGACCCTAAATACAGCACAAAGCAGTTTGAACAGTGAGTAAGTAAAAGTGTGTATACATTTTTTGGCTGACTTTAAAGGTACTTTTTTTACAACTATTATAAACCAAAGGAAGAGGGGGAGTGCAAACTTTTGGACAATATCAGTACAAAGCGTAGACTGAATGGATGAATAAAGCATTTTGTTTATTTTTATTTCTCTATCCGTATTGCAGAAGACGACACCTGAGATGTATTTTGATTGGCCGCCATTTTTGTTCCCGGCCGGAAATGAAGCCGCTCGCGCATCCTATCGGCGCTCCTGTAACCATGACAACAGGTGTCCTCGTGCCTTCATAGTAACGCAGTGTTAGTCACCAGAGCAGCGGATTGTAAACAGCAACAGCGCGAGGATGATTTGTAGGGCTAGCCGTTATGCTAACTGCGGGTATACAGTGTAAGAGTGTATGAGAGTTGAGTTTTAATATAAACGACGTGTAAGTAATGCATTTCGTGTGAGCTATTTGAAAGTCTTCAAAGTTCCAGAACCATGGAGACAGACTTCGCGTTGCTAGCTAGCTGACTAGCCGAGAGGCTGAGATGGGAAAGTGTACTGAAGAGGAATGCAGCTGGGATTAGAATGGGAACAAGCGCGTCTTTATCACTGTGTGTGAGTAACTCAAATACACACCCACAGCTCTTTATTTAATTCAGTTTAGTTGTTTTTGTGTAACTTTTAACGTTTAATACGCCTTAACTTCAATACAATCCAGACATAAAATTAAGAGGGTTTTAGACATTAAAATATTTTACCAAGGATTTGGTTAATTATTAAAATGTATTTACACCCATAACATGGTATTTATTTGTATATTTTTTGAATCAAAACATTATATACAAACATATGAGGGTGAGCACTGTTGAAATGATCTGCACTAAAACTTCTGTCTTATCAGAACGTTCTATTGAAATAATACGTTTTATATATATAACTGGTTGAATGAAGGCATAAAACAAATTGACATTTACAGTAGACTTTACGGTACAGTGATGAGACTCGTAGCCGCAGTAAAACATTTGAACGGTGCTAATAACTAACAATCATTCACTAACACAACATGCACATTACAGGAACTCGGCTGGGAGTCTCTGCCACACCCCTTGTACAAGCCATTTCCTCATGTTTGTGCTATTAAAGGAGTTCCAGGGAAGCCAGTGTTTTAGCCGTGAAGCAGCCAGTCTGATCATACTGTAGCTCCGGTGTACTGAGAAAACTTTCAACCTTGATGGTATCCAAGCACTAATGAAACACTGTAAATAGTGTAGCAGGGGATTATATAAAGAAATAAAGGGAGGTTGTAACTGAAACTGAAACTTTTGCACAATCAAAAGTTGACTTAAATGCCTTCTGTATATTGAACTTCAGTCCTGAGATGTCTGTATGAATATAGCACTTGGGTACAAATCTACTGTATCTTGTTGATTATCCACTGAACCACATGTGAGTTTTGGGGAAGCACAGATCTTTTGAGCAGGAATCCAACGAAAAACAAATCATAAGTAATAATTGATGGGTAATTAATAAAATGTGACTGTTGTTGACATTCAGTCGTGTTTCTTGCATATCACGACTCACACTGTTCCTCTGTAACCCATTTTTTTTCTATGCAGCTCATAGACCACTTGAGCTCTATCTACCCGAGGAGGTAGACTACTACTGATCAGATAAGATTTGTGCTGTATAATGGAAAGGTAGAATGTATTGTGCTGTGTATGAGGTGGAGCAGAGTTTATTAATGCCATTGCTTTGCTGAAAAATGCTTAACAAAGATCCTCCAAAGATGATACACAATTATTCATGTCCAAAATGATTATGTGAAAAGAGGGGTGTCTAATGAAAAGTCCATGTTGAGACTGATCCTGTAATCTCTTGGTCTTTAAGAGAGTAGCACAGTCAGAAATGTCTGTGCTACTCTCTTGCTAGTCTCTTGCTTCCTGTCACTCACAGATTATAAATACAGCATATGAGATATAGTACTAAATCAGTCTCTTGCATATTTTACCGATCCCCAGCGAGGTCCATCGTCGGTGAAGGTGCTGAATCGGAGCATTCGTGTGGAACCCGAGCAGCAGACTCAAAACCAGGAAATTCAGGCTGTGTTTGGAGTGTCTCTGCAGACACTACGAGACACTGGACAGCTACAGCAAGGAGTCCCTCCGGAGCTCAGGAACATGGTGGAGTTTTTGGAGAAATACGGTGCAGTGTTTTTTTTTTTTACTGCAGGGTAATGAGTTGATGTAAATGCGCAGTACTACTTGTGCAGTCATCAGTAGTGTTGCCTCTAGAGATAAGATAAATGTAAAATGAATATGAAGATGATGTTCTCCCTTGTGTGTGTATGTGTGTGTGTCTAGGTCTGCAGCAGAGTGGTGTGTTCAGGGTGTGTGGCTCTGTGCCACGCTGCAGGACGTTGCGTGTGTGTCTGGACCGTGGTGAGTGTGTGGATCTGGAGAGGGTAGACGTGCCAACAGTTGCCACTCTGCTCAAGCTGTATCTCCGAGAACTGCCGAGTGGACTGATACCACACACACACAGCACATGCATGCAGCGAGCACTTTTGGGTATGCACACACACAGAGTACACATATATCCTTATGCAGAAAATGCACACACACACACCCACAAACACACCAAATTCATGCAGCAGGTACTCATGGGAGTACAAACACACAAACATAAAGAGCAAGTACTAAAAGCATAGGCTGATAGATTTACAAACTCACACAAGTGTATGCAGCAATCACACATGGGTACTTACAGCATAACACTAAATAGGGTTTATAATGAAAAATAGTCTATGTGTCTGCGTGTTTATATGTGTGTGTGTGTTTGTGCGTGTGGGCGGGCACAGACTTTAAAGATGGAACAGAGCTTATTGAGGCACTGAAGGGAGCCCTGCATCGTCTCCCTGAAGACAATTACAACATCCTGTCTTACCTTCTTCACTTCCTGTCTCGAGTCGCTGCCCACAGTCAGTGGAATTACATGACCTCAGAGAACTTGGCCACGGTGTTTGGACCATGTATTTTCCGGTAAGTTTAAAATCCTAGTGTGTTTTTTGATCAGATTTGTAAATCAGTGTACACTGTTGTGAGTTAAACCCCCAAAATATGCCAAAAGAGTAAGGTTTAAGTGCGGCGATGCATTAAAAACATAATCCTTTAGAGCCGTGGTTCTCAAAGTGTGGGGCGCGCCCCACTAGTGAGCAATACAGACATGACAGGTGGGGCGCAATGAACGGGAGGGAATTAGTGGAAAATAATAGGAAAGTACCTATCATGTATCAAGTACCTATAATGCTTTTCTTTATTGATAATAAAGATTGGACACTCGAAACTAAACAATCACATGCAAAGAAAGAGATCATTAATACAAATAAATTAAAAGAACATCAGAGAAAAAGTGGAGCCATAGTGTAACAATAATGGTTTAACAGTGGCATGTTAATTGCAGAGGAACAATATATAAGGAAACATTCGGTATTATATAAGTAATTTCATTTATTCCAATGTGTATGCTGATGTTTCTGTATTTTTGTTAAAAATTAATATTTTATCAGGCAGTACTAGTCTGGCATTTTTAGTTTCCAGTGTGGCAATAAAGTTGCTTTTTGATCCTTCAGGCGCTGAACAGAAGGGAAGATCAATATCATTCTACGCTTTTTATTGGTGTGATCCCTAAATCATTCGTTGCGCCGTAGAGAATAATGGTGTTTATGCTTTTAAACATGTATAATTTAAGGCGGATGTATCTTAAAGACAATGTAAAGAGGAAATATATGTGGGTATTTTCGAGTTTATTTACGCAGCTATTGAATTTGGAGATGCGAATATCAAACTAACTTTACTGCGGACACAAACCGGGTCAGTAGCGTACTGTATGTCGTGAGCATACCTGTAATAACGTCAATGGATACATTTGTTACGTGGACCACAAAAAAGCAGGTGATTCAGCACTATCAGCCTAATCAACCAAAAATCCAGCCGAAAGGAAAACATGATGAAGCCTATGTTGCGCTTGTATTCATGGTGTGGATGGTGGGGCAGAGGAGAGACCTGTGTGTGTTTTGTGTCTTAAACCGCTGGCAGCGGACAGCATGAGACCCAACAAAGTAGGAAGACAATTAGAGAAAAAACACCCCAGTCACATTAATAAGCCACTCGACTTCTTTGAAAGTAAGCTCTAGATAAGTGACGAAGTAAGCCTGTTTTAACAATTGCACGTGTAATTTATCTGTTTTGAACTTGGTGTTATTTGATCCTATTGGTTTAGAAATTAATATTTCAATAAATGGTAAATTTGGCCAATTTCGTTATCATTTTGTTGACAAGTGAAGCTTGAAAATTCGCCCACCCTCTTAAGTGGGGAATGACAGAAAATGTTTGAGAACCACTGCTTTAGAGGGACCTGAGAGCCAAAGAGGTTATGCTGAAAGTTTTGGAAGCTCAGAAGCTGGACAGCTATATTACCCTCAATGCTTGTTGGTTTTAATAAGATAAAGCCACGGTATTTTCTAAAAACTGCATTACTTGCTTCCACCTTTGTAGCTAGTAAATGCTATGCAATAGGTAGGGTATAGAGTGGATGTTGCGTGCGGAAACGACAAAAATCCTGTACTTACAGTAGGTAAAAGAAAAGATTTCACAGGGCAAATATTACTTAACTAAAAGAAGAAGTCCTCCATTTACTTGTGTACTTAAGTAAAAGTACAGAAATAATCATCGTCAAATTTACTTAAGTATTAAAAGTACAGGACTTTAAATGCTCACAGCTCCTCTCTCTCTCTTTCCTTCCTCAATGTTAATATACTGTACTGTTCTAGTCAATGTCTGCAACCGGCTCAACCTCTGATTTCAAACACCTGTTGGGTTATTAGGCGTGTCTCAAAGTAAAGGCAAGTCGCGCAAATACACATAGTAGTCAGCACGGGCCAACATTTCCACCTTAAATATTACACATGAACGTGGTTATGTAACGGGTTCAATAGGAGGTTTCTCGCCTGTCATGTGGAAGGCCAGGTTCAATTTCCACACAATGCCCAAATCCCATCCACCGGATGCAGTGTCGGTCCCATGGCCGGATTAAATGAGAGGGTTACATCATGAATGGGTATCCGGTGTAAAACCTGTGCCAAGTCGTGTGCGGCTCTGATTCTCCACTGTGGCGCCCCCTTGATGTGAGCAGCCGAAAGTCCAACAACAACAACGTGCTTATGTGATGCAATGCCATGCTGAAATGTAGTTAAGTAAAAATACAGATATTTGCTGTACTATTGAGTGGAGTAAAAATAAAACGTATCTTTAATAAAATGTCTCAACTGCAGAAATATCAAATATGTACTTAATTACAGTATTCTCTTTTGGTGATTACTGACTCACAATATGTCAGTTAAAAAGAGGGAGGACCTTGAAAAAAAAGAGGGATGAAGCTTTTTAGTACATAACAGATAGACAGCATGGAAGAAGACGGACAGAGATGATCACATTTATATATGACAGACATACTCTCTAATTGTTTAATTATGCTATGGTGATTAAACAATTATATCCACTTCCCATCTTTTTACCCATAGAACTGTTAAAAATTTTATTAAAACTGACCGTGAACTATCCACAGCATTAAATCCCAACAAAAAAATAAATAAAAAGTATGCCTTGCTGACATTCTGTAATAAAAGTGTTAGTACTGCCAGGTTGCTGACAGCAGCTAAAGTGTGATAAGGAAACAACTCATTTTATATAAGAAATAAACCACTTTAAGGGCATGACAGGTTATGTTCTTAAATAATGTGTTAAATAATAATAGAACTAGCTTAGGTGTGTTATTCCTTATATATTCTATTAAAAGCCATATTATTAAGTGTTATAAAGTGTTTAATGTAATAACATTAAATGTAATCTGTTTGTGCAGCGTCCCTGAGGGCCCGAGGATGCTGGAGGAGCAGACCATGTGCAACACCCTCACACTGCATCTGTTGGAGAAACACACACAGCTGATCTCAAATACACAACCCAGCTCCACAGCTGACACACGTTCATGTGACAGCATAAACACACACACCTCACACGCCAGGAATTCCATGTCGTCTCTATCTCATCATCCCAGTGATACATCACAGCTACAGCAGGTAAAAATGAGCTTAGTGTGTGTCTGTGTTGTGTTTGTGTGTTTATCTTTTCTTTTAAGTTTTGGTTCCTTTTTTACTAAAATTTGCTTGATTCCCAGGAGCAGTCTTGTATCACACAGAAGGTGTGTCATGTCAGTGTGGGTGTGGCTAAAGAAACAAGTGCCCTCCCACTAACTACAGCAGATACATCCCCACTCTCCAAAAGGTCAGGGTTCATTTAGTAAAATAATACATTGTTTATTTCTAAAGGTAACTCAATTAAAAGAGAAAGATTTTCAAAAAATTCAAGTTTTTTTTGAAAACCTTGTGCCTCTTTTCTCACTCACATCCAGACAACAGCAAAACTACCACCCAGTATGTTACTCAGATCTGCCTCTGTAACAGGTTCACCTTGAAACTTAACACGATGGACAGGGACAAAAGTAAAGGACATGAGGCAGAGACTGAGGCAGTGAAAAAAGGCAGAGCGGAAAGTACAGAGATTCGTCCTGAACAGGAGTGAGTGTCACAGCCACTGTGTTCCTGTTCTTCCTGGCTTCCAAATACGACAGTCACTTTTATCTGAACCTGTCCTAGGTCTCGCTAAAAAACACACAAAACACATATTAATTTCTAACAAACTCCTACAGGATAGCAGAAACATTTCTCTCTACAGTCCAGGGCTGAATCTTAGATCGTTTCATCTTTTTCTTCATCTTTTTAGTGAAGTGTATTATATTATTGGTGTATACAACCTAACGTAATCCACTACATGTCAAATGTAGCGCATTATCCATTTAGTCTTCAACTATTTTAGTTGAAGATTAAATGTAGGATTTTTCAAGCAGGTGTTTTTGTTGTTGTTGTTGGTTTTTTGGCAGCTGTTGATTTTCCTGGATCGCAATGACCCCTGATTATCCCCCTACGATTTCCTGAAATGTCCCGCTTTTAGTGCACAACAGAACAGAAAGAGCTACCAGATGGCATACTATGTAAAAGTAGAACTACATTATAGAACTTTTAAATTAAACAATCTAAATGTTCCACTATAATTTGCCAGTTTGGTTTTGTATCAAATACTGTATGTTACTACCCTAGCACATACTGTATGTATAGTAGTATGTTGTATGTACTGCAGACACACAGAGCAATATTTCACCTTAGAAAATGATTAAACTGGCCTCCGAGTGGCGCAGTGGTAAAGGCACTCGCCCTATTATCCAGATCACAAGTGCGTTTCTCATAGCTGGAGGCCTAGAGAGAGCCGATTGGCCAAGCTCTCTCACATTAATGTAGGAGTCCCCAAGTAATGGGGAGGACTTGGACACACCTAAATTAAGGAGAAAATTGGGAAAAAATGTAAAAAGAAATATTTTTTTATCAAACATCATGTTTGTATACCTGTGCAGCATTTTACACAAAAGACCCCTTCCATAAATCTAAAATTATCTCCCTATAAAAAAACTAAACCTTATTACACACACACAGTGCACTAATGTCAGAACTGCTTTTGGAAAATTAATCAACTCTCTCTCTCTCTCTCTCTCTCTCTCTCTCTCGCTAGAACATACCTAACTAAGAAAGACCAGACCTGCCTAACACATGAACAAATGGTATGATTGTTTTTGGAATGTTCATTAATATTTATAGTCTTTTAATATTCACATAAATGTATCAAATTATATTGTAGAAACCTACAGTCTGGTATATTTCAGTGAAACAGTATTCGAAAGCCTAGGTTATTTTTAGAAGTCTACTGTTTACATTGTTACAGCCCCCCAGGTAAAAAAAAAAAAAAAAAGCTCTGCTCTGCTTTGTCCTTTTTCTCTAAAATTCAATTTGCATGCAGAAAGAGTGAGTAATGCTGGGGGAAAAAGATTTTTTTTTTTTTTATTACAATTAAAATTCCTCACACGGTCAGCAGAGGGTGCTAAACTTTGCAGCCTGTTTAAACACAACCTGCATGTTTTCTTTCTGGATGCATTGTTGACCTTGTGGCTTTCCTCCGATAATATTTATTTATTTATTTATTTATTTATGTTTAGCAGAGCCTTGCGCCGGAGCGTTCTACTTCAGGCAGCGACTCGCACTCACAAACCCGCTACGAGAAGCAAAACAAATCCGGACACCCACTCCCCAAGACCGGAGTTGTGATGGGTATCCAGAAGGACATGCAATATAACACGAGCCGCACATGCTCTCTAAGTGGTGACATACAAACTGAGAGCCGGAGCTCACACTCTAAGCTTGTGAGCACGCATACACACAGCGGCAACACACACACTGAGGCCAGGATCTCACACAGCAAGCGTGTACCCTCCAATTATAGCAGCACACACACTCAGAGTCCTGGCACACAAACCACCAGGTTGGTGGAGGAGGATGTTAAGTCTGCATCTAGCTTCTGCATCAGGGGTAATACTTCTACTTCGTTCCCACATAACTACCTCAGTTTTATGTTTTTAATTAAGAGACAGATATTTTTATTTTGTATATTCTGATCATGTGTTTTTATGTGTGGGTGGTGTTCCTGCTAGACCATACACATTGAGATGACAAAATATTAAGTACTGTAGAGTAAGTAAGGCATTAACAGGCATTCGTGAGCAAACATTCTAACAAAAAATCCAGATGAAAATTAAACTGATCAAATTAATGTCTAAAAATTTAGAAGATCTAAGCCAAGATGAAATGGATGTTTTAAGCCTTATAGTGTGTAATTGTACCCTTTACCAACTCTAGGTAGAATTATGTGTAATTATTTTGATTCATTCTTTCATGTAAGAAAGAAATAAAGCATAACTGGACTCGCAGTTAGAGAGAAATAATCAACAACAGGGTGGCGAGATGCAGTCCAAGACAAATCTGAGTTAAGGTCATCACCAAATATTATTTATATAGCAGTATGTCCCGAAGTGTCCTGTTCCTCATACAGCACTTGTATATCACTGCAAATCGATTTAAAAAAATAATGTAGAAGTCAGAAAGCATAAACTCCTCTGTTCTTAAAAGGTTCCAATGGTGTAAAAATGTACAGTTAAAATTGCTTACAATGGAGACTCCTTCCATAAACCGAATCAGAATCTGGTTTTATTCGCCAAGTATGTTGACACACACAAGAAATTTGATTCCAGCTAGTTGCGGCTCTGAAAGTACAGACCAACATAAAACTCTGTACATTTGTTGTAGATCAAACACTATACACGGTTAGTACACAACATTTAGTAACTTTTACATGGAGGATTCTTAGTATGTAAACATTACTGTAAATGTCATTAAATAGAAAAATATCACCTTATTAACAATTACGTTTAACACTTCAACAAAATCTAATTGTTTAATATCCTAAACATTTAATATACAAGTCATAAATTAAGATTTAGTTATATGACACATGTACTTTACTGCACAGTGATTTATTTATTTCTTTCGCATATCCCAGTTAGGAGTCTGGGGTCAAAGTGCAGGGCCAGACAGGATACAGCACCCCTGGAGCAGATAGGGTTAAGGACCTTGCTCAGGGGCTCGGCAGTAGAATCTTGGCTGTGCTGGGGATCGAACTCTCAACCTTCTCATCAGTAATTCACAGTAACAATGCTGCTGTTATGGAAATTTATTCAAGACCTCCCGTCCAATTGGGTTCAATAAATCATCCCTGGTGTTTAAAATAAATACCCATGTCCATTTAGTGCCTCTGTTAAGGTAATAAATAAAACTTCTAAAAGTCCAGTGTTTAGCCAGTGTCATATCACATATGCATATGTGAACAGATCCGATCATTGCTAAAATGGTTTTTATGTACATATCAGATAATTTGGTCCATGTAAACAGATGTAATGTAAGGTAATGTCATTTTTCCATGCGTATGTTATAAATGAAAAGTTTGGACACGCCTTCTAATTCCAGGGTCTTTTCTGATTTTTATTTCTTCCTACATTGTAAAACAATGCTGAAGGTGTCCAAAGTATGCAATAATCTAATTTGAACAGTTGATATTGAGATGTGTCTGCTACTGTTTCTGAGGCTGCTAACTTTAAATGAACTTCTTTTCTGTGGCAGAGGTAAGTTTTGGTCATGCTTTCATGGGATGGTCTTCATGAGCGCCATATGCATTTGACAATACTGTTCTTGCAAGAACGGTTCCAGAACAACTGACCTTTGTGTCTAAAAATAACAACTTGACTGTTGTTGTTGTTGTTAATTACCTCATGCCATGTGTTATTTCATAGTTTTAAAATTGTCATAGAAAGTGGAAAATAAATAACAAAACAAAACATTAAAGAAGGTGTGTCCAAACCTTTGACTAGTACTGTATAGTGAAAATACTTTGTCACATTTTTCTGTTCGCCATCCAGCCTCGAGCCAGACTCAGGCTCCGAGCAGTGGACACGACTCAGCCTCATGTGGAACCTCCAGCCGATCACGTACCACGTAGGAACATCTCTTTTTGTTTGTTTTAATTCTTGTGTTGTCAATAAAACACTGAGTAAATATAATAGGTTACTAAGATCTTACCTTTGTTTTCATTTGTCTGTGTGTGTTTGAGCAGAGAGAATGGTGTGGATTGTTTCCATGAGAACGTTTCCTCTCAGTTGCGTCATCACATTCAAAAGCTCAAGCAAGAAATCAGAAGCTTTGAGGAATCCTTCCATCATATCCACAAGTACAAGGTGTGTGTGTGTGTGTGTGTGTCAGGAATAAGTGAGGAAAAAACCCTACGTTCTACTTATGTAATAAAAAAAAAAACAACTTTTCCATGTTATTCTAATATTTTAAGCTGCACTGTATGCGTGTTGAAGTCTCAAGAAATTTTCTGGTAATTGTCTTCAGTGTTTGTTAAAGCAGCTGCAATGTTTTTAGCATTGCAGCTGCTTTATTACATCTCATTTGTTTAAAAGTGTTTTATTTTGTTTTTATATTTTTGAACGCAGCCTGCTCTGAATGATAAATTGGCTCATTCCGAAGTGGCCCAGCTCATGACGGACCTCAGCAAAGCACACAGGCAGCTGAAAGGTGCGAGAGAACTACACCTTATATCGGGCATCCTTTTTTTAACCCCACCTTTTTACACACAAACACTTTTCCCATCTTTTACACTTTCTGCACAGAGCTGAGATCTAGACAGTGTGCGCACACTTTAGCAAAGTCTGAAGATCAGAAGCTCAGCGTGTTTCCACACACACCAGCGGTGGAGCACACGGTAAAGACGCTAACTCAGCGACTCCAAGAAAAACGACTGGAACTGAGCCTGCCAGAATGCATACAGGTCTCTTTTGACTCTTTTTTTTTTTAGGCAAAAGCACTGTGTTTGGTGAGAACCTGGGGATGCAATTTTTTTCACACCATCCCATCATTCTGTGTTTTATTCCTTTTCTTTTTATGCATTTGTGTGTGTTGTTGCATGTGTGTAGAATATGTCTCACGCTCAGTTAGCTCTGGAGAAGAAAATGCTGCAGAAGTGTCTTCTTTACTACGAGAGTCTTCATGGCAGGCCGGTATGTTTAATCATGTCAGTTTTTTAACCTTGCAATATTCCTTGTTAATATAAAATCATATTGATAGTAGGTATTGTGCAGAGGAGCTTAAAATCTTTTCATCAAATAAAGAAAATTTGCAATGTTTTTAAATCTCTAGACAAAAATATGTTTAGTTATGCTTAATTGACAGAGAATAGTTTCTGAAATTTAAACATAAAGCTGAGTAACCCTATAAAAATAAATAAGTGATCATGTAGCCTAGGAGAGGCTATTTAAATTACATGTTTATGTAATTTGCCTTAAGTTTAGAGGCCTGTAATGTGTTTGTAATTTTTTTTTTCTCTGCAGAATTCTAAAGAGGAGAGGAGTGTTATGAAAGATCTATATTACCGCTACCATTTGGTTAAGCAGGCCTTCTACAGTGCGAACACACAGACCAGTACCACTGTATGGCTTTATCACACACACAATATAATATAACCTACAATATAATGTACATTATACACAGTATAATATAAACTGGCCCTTTAAGTTGTTTCTGATGTATGACTCGAGCCATGTTTGCTCTACGACAAACATCGCACCTCGTAAAGAATTTCTTGCTTGTAAATTGAAATATGCGATTGATATTACGGTTTACACTGTGGTATGTAACTATTAATTTTATTTATACTTTATTTATACTAACAGTGAATACCAGCACAAATTATCTCATTAAGGCTGTGTGATGAGGTTGCTGTTAGTGCGGTTCACTTGAACAAATCCGCATGCTGCCATCCAAACCGCGGTGCACACCAAGCAAGCAAACTGTGACAGATGGATCTTGTTCCGCTCCCAAGAACAGTAGCACGGTTCGATTGAAATTGAAAGCGAGTGAAAAAAAAAGTCCTATCTAGATTATGCGCGTTAGTTTGCATGGCAATAGAAAAGTAAAAAAAAAAAAAGAGGAAAAAAAGGGAAATACAGTACCTAACGTCATTAAATTCAGCAATTTTTATTTATTAATGTTAAATTTAATAACCATCCAAGTACGTTTACTATGAACAGAGCCAGAAAACGGGTGTACATGTGATAACCCAGTGGGGCTGCATTTAATGATTAATTAAGTGTTTGGAAATGTTCACGAGCGAATAAAAGTTGAGAATGGCTTAATGAAATGTCACACGGTTTTAGCACTCTCATCGTTGAATGTCCCCCTGCTGTACTATCACACACTTGTGTGCTCTTAAAGATCACTGCATTTTTTTTATATTTATTTAATTATTTATGTATTTACTTAGTTACTTAGTTTGTTATTATTTTGCAGGGGACTGGTAGCTGTGCTGGAAGCTAGTCGCAAAATAAAAACATTAGGTGCATTTGGCAACGTTTTATTCTCATTATCTGGAGAAATACTTGTGTTATTTTTAATGCATAACAAGTTTCCAGCTGGTAAAGGCGCCAATATATATAATCCACATGCGTTCTGTTGTGTCTTTTGGTCCGATGCTGAAAATGCCAGCATAAAAGCTAGACCTGAACTACAAGTGTGAACACATCCTAAGAGGTTGTTTGCTAATATTTCCTCAGATTACCTTACAGTAAATCTTCTTTATTTTATTTTTTTTAATATTTAAAATATTTTCTAGATTATGCGTATATTACCTGTAATAAATCGCAGCCTTTTATTATTAAGTTATTGCAAAGGTCCATACTGTAATTTCTATATACATATATATGAAATTGTATGTGATTAATTTTGCAGCACTACTTGTGAATTTAAAACCATTGTGATCTTTTTTTACTTCACACTTACTGTTCAAGCAAGCTCATTTATATATCGCAAGATGATTTTCTTTGCGTAATTTGATACGTTCTCACACAGCATGCTAGAGCATAGGACAACGCTTTTAATCATCTTAAAAGATAATACACTAAAACAAGCAATACATCTAACACTCATTCATACATACATTTGTGCGTTATGTATGTTACAGGGAGGTTTAGAAGTGTGTGTCAGGATAAATCCTGTGCCAAAAAAAGAGGATTCTCATCCTGTCCTCACCCAGATGCTCACAAAAGTGACAGGTTCCCCCAGTGATACACACTTGGTTAACAGGTACGTAAACACACACACAAACTTTAAAGGTCCTTTTTTAAATGTTTGGATGTATGGAGTTGGTGAGAAAACCAGTTTGGAAGTCCAGAACACTTGTTTGTGTTTGGGTCCACTTCCTGTTGGTCATTTTATAGATATTATGTGGGCGGCCTAAGATCCAGGGGGCGGAGCTTCATATGAGTGACATGGGTGGGAATCATAATACATTTAAACGAACCTAACTGTTAGAAACTTAATCTCACCTAATTCCTCTTTTAATTAATGAAAAAGGGATATTGCATATTTAAAGCTTTTTGTGTGTGTATTTGTGTGTGTGTGTGTGCGCGCGCACAGGGCGGAGCTGTTGAGGCAGTTGAAACGGACACGTATGGAGAAAAGGCAACTGAGAACACTGCTCAAAGAGCATGAGAGGAAATTTCTTATTAGAAATGGCAGGTATACACACACACACACACACACACATCAGATAAGTGAGGCTTTTCTCTTTCTCACATAGCTTTATTGAACAGTCACAGTTGATTCTCAGAAACACATCAAGAAACTCGAAACAGAGGGGGGAAAAAAACACTGACAGCAGCACCTGCCAAAAGAATAAAGCTGTGTGTGTGTGTGTGTGTGTGTGTGTGTGTGTGTGTGTGTGTGACGAGAGAGAAGCTTAGACAGAAAGTTTAGGAGACAACTTGTTTTCCCTGTGCACATATGCACATGGTGTTTAAAGGTTCGTCACTGTCGGAGTGTAAGGCAGGAGCGAGGAGACGTCAGGTGCCGCTCAGGAGTATCTGTTCATATTCCTTTCCCTTTTTTATCTTTCTTTCTTTCTTTTTTTTTTAAGGAGAACACAGAGAGATGACCGTCTTGTCATGGCGGAGGAATACAACCGCTACACGGCTCTAAAGGACAGACTGAGGCTACTGAAAGAAATGCTGGGAATAAAACCTCACAACATCAAAGCAGCCAGAGACAGAATCACCATCTGACACGCGCGCACACACACACAGACACACACACACACACCTCTGTGTGTCAGATCTCACGAAAGTTCCCATCGAACCACGTGAGTTAAAGTGAAAGTGTACACTTACAGGTGTAGGGGCTGTGTAATTATGTGCCATGTGTAGGATCACTGGTGATGAAAATGATGAAATAATCGTGTCATACTTAAAAAAAAAAAAAAAAAAAAAAGGCAGGCGTTTGTATCAAAAGATAGCACTTTAGTTGCAGGTTTGTTTAAACCAAGATGCACAAATCAAGCGTGTAAGCTCTGATTTCACAGTGAAAACAGGTAGAGAGAGAATTAAACGAGAACACAGCGCTCTCCCTAGCCTACGGGAATTTGATTAAAGGTGTGTTCGAGTTCAAGCTACAGTGTTATTTAGTTTTTTCATTTGTTTTTCTAATGCAACTGCACTTTTTTTGCTTTCTATGTCTAGAACAGACGAGGTACTGTAGAATAAGTGTATTGGGTGTCTTATATGTATCGAAAGCTAATTTCTAGGATTTAACGTGACACAGAATATTTGTGACACAAGGAATAAACCGATGCCGTGTGTAGTCACAGGAAAACAAGCAACAGTCACGGTGTGACGCAACCTGAAGCGAAACAGAGATTCTGTTACCACGCTGAAGCTAATTATATTCCTAAAAAATGTAGTCATCACATCTTGCCGGTCTTTCCTTAGAGAATTATGGGTAATGTTACATACACTGGCTCATTCAGAAAGCGCAGTGCAATTTTTTTTTTTTTTACAACAAATTAGGTTACTGTACATTTACAATAATAGTAATAATAATAAGTCTGTACAGTTAAGGCTGGATACAACTGACTTTGTTACATATTTTTTTGCCTCTTTATATGGAACAACTTCTATCCATGAGAAGATCAAACAACATTTTATCGATTTCTCACTCGTCCCTAAAAACCTAACATATTTGTTTTGTATATTAATGAAAGTGAAGCTTTTTTTTTTTCACCGTATGACCTTTGGCATACAAGAGCACAGTTTTCGAGGGTACACGAACATAAACTTAAACACACTTCACTATGAACATGCACAATAATCACAGCCGGCCAATACAACATCTCTGACATACACTCAGTGCACAAATATACATGCTGCTCTTTCTGGAAAAGAAAACACCACCATAAGAAACCAAATTGAAAGCAAAGACTTTTCTTAAAGGAAAACTGTGATGAGAGCTCTGTGTAAAAAAACTAAACAAAACTAGTCCCTAAAAAGTCAGCCGATGAATTGGGGCTTGAAATTAAGGATGTGTCTGTGATCTCTTCCGAGATGTTTTCTTGTCAGATGTTAGCATACATGGATGATTTTCTGGATGAAGAGTGTCCTGCATGACAAGTTTAGACCATGGTTCAGATCTTCCAAATATAAGCTTAGCCCTGAAGTAGTCATCACCGCCAGTTGTTTTTCCATCTTTATCAAAATCCTCAGCAGCATTCAGGTGTAAATGGAAACTGGGACCTTTCTTTGTTTTTGTAGAAAGGTGGACTCTAGCTTTTTTAGCACGTGCAGCATGTGTGAGATTACATAGGCAAGAAATGTCTCACTTGGTTCTTTGTACTGAAGAGCAAAAAACCTGATTACTGAATTAGGATGAACAAACAGGGGCAGTATTGAGAAAGTGGTTTGTAAGCAAGCCGGGTCAACCCGCTGTTCAGGAAACTTATGGCGGAGACCTGACTGTTCAGATAAGATATTAGCAACAATCTAAGGAGTATCAGGAGAGCTAAGCTAACGCTCGATTAGAGCTTAAGGGTTTGCGATTAGGGTTGTCGCAGTTATGCAAAACAAACCTTATCAGATAATTTATTTTTAATTAGTTAAATTCACAATCCGCTATTTGTTTACTCCCCTATACCTGCTGCTCTGAGACTTCCATTATAAGTAAATTTTGAGGAGAAGAGTTTTCTTTTTTTTTAGTATAAGAAATCATGATAGAATTCTTGCCTTTGACGGTCTTACACACTGCGAATGCAGGAACATTTCTCTGTTTGTACTGTAATATCCAAAAGTTTACAGCAGTGAGGACAGGAAACGTCTCTTCAGTCATGTAGAGAATAAGGTACTTTTTGCTTTTCTTTTTGAATTTTTTTGAAGCCAAGTTTTTTCTTTTGTTTCTGGTGTAGGATCGAAGGATTGGTTACTGGAGTTTATGTTTTGCATGTTAGCCAGATTAAGCTTCATGTGCTGATGATGCAGGTCCAGGATAGTGAGATCTAAGCACACACAAACACACACACACATGCGCGCGCACACAGTAGAAACTCTTCTTGGAGTCATCTAGCGGTCTTCTTGAAGCGTTTTTATGCATCTACACACTGTTGCTTAGCAAGTTCAGACTGAGCTTGTGTGTACAGTAAGTCTTGGCACCCCATGCTGATGTTTTAGGATGGCACGGTGGGTGTAGCTATCAGAGTTTTTAAAATCTGATGATTTAGAGACAGCTCAGTTCGTGTAAATATTAGTTAGCGGTTTGTACACAAGTTTTAGCATCCCACGCTAATGTTTGCAGGTCTTGAGGTGTTGTCAGAGGATTGGGTAGTTAGCATACATGCTCATATAGGAGTTCTTCCTATTGGACACAGTTGGATAGTAAGTCCCAGCTGAGCATTAGCGTCCCACGCTGATGTTGCACGTCTTGCAGCTCGGGTCCTTCTTGGCGTTGATGGTGGACATGCTCATGAGCTGATGGCCGCTGATCTGGGCCACGGTGCCGCGGTTCAGCTCTACAGGATCTGTATAGATTATCTCAAGAATGACATCCTGCGCATGGCGGAACTCCACACGCCCATCTTCACCGCATGTGCGGGTCAGGAAGCGGTTGTTGGTGACGTCGAGCTCAGGCAGCCTCTCACTGCAGTAGATGTCCCCAGGAGAGCCACGTGGCGCCAGCACCAGGATCACGTAGTGGTACGCCGTGTACATGCAGTAAAAGTCACCGAAGTAGACGCGCGTGTTGGGTCCAAACAACTCATCAGCGCTTATTTGGAAGCGGTAGCGACCGTACGGAGAGTCCTGCGGCGGCTCACCTGTGTTAAACTCCGTATTGCAGCTGAAGAAGATGCCCTCAACTTTGCCGCTTAGTGGAGAGCCGTGACTTCCGCTGTTGTCTTTCACCGAGGGGAGCATCCGGCCACCTTGCACATCCCTGAAACAGAGACAGAAAGAGACAAGAAAAAAAAAACCTTTTAGTGGATTTTTTTTATTTGACTTTATTTTTCCAAAAATCTGGACGATAATGTATATAATATTCACTGTAAGCACCAAGAGTTTTTTGTTCGTTTTTTTTATCATGAAATAAAATTTATAAAAAGGTGTTTATTATTATTCCCTTTCTTTTCATGTCTTATGTTACACACACACACACACACTTCTGTCTTCCGGAGCATTTCCAAACATTTACAGGACCTTTATCATATCAATCATTAGTAATAGAAGAATATTATACTGTATTCATATACATACTTGTAAAGTTAAAACCAACATAGTGTCTTGGGAAGATTGCTGACAAACCTGAACTAGACACAAGCTAATTGGACATCTCTGGGCCCGAAACATCTTTTCATCCCAATAATTAATAAAAAAAAAAAAACATTTTTTAAAACATTTGGATTTAAGACATTTTGGCTCTTTTTCTCATGCCGTTCTGAAAACAAAAAAAGCTCAGCCCAGACTGCTTAGCATTTTGAGACGTACCTCTTCCAGCGTTCCTATTACGTTTATCATTCATTTCAATATAAGGCATATGAGCAGATTGATGTATTCTTCCTGTAAATAGCTTGTTTTTCTTCTTACCCATCTTAGTGTGTTACTAAAAGTACAGCACGTAGGTGTAAAGCCTCTCGGTAAACCACATGACAACCCAACATCAGTGTATCATGGTTTATTTTGAAGTGTGTAATTTATGGTTCCCGGTTCCTCACCTGCAGTAGTCAAAGTACTCCTGGTTCTGATTGCGGTAGAAGACGGAGAAAGGGAGCATCCTGCCAACGATGACCTCAGCCTTCTGAAGCAGCTGATTCAGATGCACAGGGGAGTAATCTATGAAAAAAAACAAAAAGAGACACATTCTAATCTGTTATCTACAATGTCTATAAATAAAAGGCACCATTTCTGAACGGTCAAATTATTGGGCTAGAAGAAGAAAAGAAGAAAATTTGAAATTATTGGACCTGGGTTAGGAATACATTAAACACATCAAAACCTGGAAGGATAGTTCTTTGTGAAAGAAATTCGGTAAAATAAAATTATAAATGAGAATTAAGGGCTTAAACACTTTTTTAAAAGTTTTTTTTTTAAGTTGTATGGTAAAAAAAACAACAATAAAAACCAGAGCTATGTTTAATAGTGAAAGTAATAGCATTTACATACATACATACATACACAGTGTGAGAAGTTACAGGACTGTGTGTCCATAAGAAGACCATTTGTTAGTGAGACTCATCACAAAAAAGGCTTCAGTTTGTTAGATAGCATAAATATTGGACTTTGGAGCAATAGAAAAGGTCATGTGGTCTGATGAGTTTAGATTGAACCTATTGCAGGGTGATGGCGTTTCGCCTTTCTTCCTGCCGTGGAGCATTTGTGTGTCGCAGCATGGTCTGTTGTTACATAGCATCACAGATGCCGTTATTGGAAAATAATCAGCTTTGGGATGTTAACAGAAATGTTGTATTATTACTCTATAATGTTTTATAACAGCATGCCTTACAGTGCAAGTTAAGAATATGGCTTTCTAAAATTATACACAAGCAATAAATGTGTTCACAAGGTGGCACCTATATAAAAGGTATAGATGTTAGATTTATAGACTTTCACTTATACAGGCTTTTTAATTATCCATCATCTTTTAAGAATTTTGTGTTGTATTTTTTTTATTTGTTAAAGTTAATGGGAAAACATCTGGTTTTGGTTTTGTTTGTTTGTGCCTTTGCTGTTGATGTTTCTCATTTGGATCAGACTGGATGAGGTTATCAGCGAGGTGTTTTAAGCTTTTGAGCTAAAACGTTTTTTAGGATCGATGTAAATAAAGACAGATGAAGCAGAGGTAAATTTGGATTACCTGCAGTGCAGAACTCCACAATATCGCTCCATTCAGACACAGTGTAGTCCCCATCGCCCTGCTTGGCCGCTGTTTGCACGGCAACCGTGTACTCAGTTCTTGGGCTCAGGAACCAGTGGCCTCGCACTGTCATCGGCAACGGCACGGCCTTGGCAACCAGTTTAGTGGGTACATCCTAAATAGGGGGAGAAAGAAATTCTGAATGAAGCGTTACAGTAGATTGATTTCTAGGTTGGAATTACGTTCTATTACAGCTGTTCTAAGCAACCAAAAAACATCATATGTTACTGAACACATATGGAAAGAGTTCAATGAGTGATCATGTGACAATATGAACTAATCACTCAGCAGTCTCCAGACATTAAGGGCACTTTTACATTAGGCACGACTGATTTGTAAAATGCCCAGGAACGATTGCTTCCCCCTCCCTACTCCCTCGCTGGCCAGTGTTCACATAGTTCACTTGTGAATTTTTTTCTATTTGATACAGCAGGTGGCAGTATGTACCTAGTTGGTTTGCAGGCCCCATTAAACACAAAGAGGAGACGAGAACAAGGGAGTCGATCCTCATGCTCTGCCTAAAAATATTGATATTTTAGAAAAGGGTCAAGAGTGATGCCTTTACTTACTACTTAAGCAGCTATGGCTGTGTAGTTCAGAGGATGAGATTGGTGCGTGCTAAATAAACATGAAATTTTTTTGAGTAAACTGACAGCACTGATGATTTGTGTTTTAAACAGCCGTCCACTTCTGTGTTCAGGTACATTTGGCTTTCTTATCTAATTCGATTTGTGCCAGAGTTTGCCATACCGTGCTCAAGAACACCTTTGGTTCCTGAGCCTGGTGCGCTTGTGTTCACACTGATCAAAATGAACCAGACTTAGGGTGTGAGTGTTTTTAGAAACTGTCCAAGGTTTATTAGATTTATGAGTGTATTATTGGGACCTGGTTCAGACTGTTCTAAAATATACAGTAGCAGTTTTTTCTGATCAGCCAATTATTCCCATTATTAGTGCAGTGTTAAAGTCATGTACAGTAAACACCCCTGTTGACAGCACTGAGAGTCTGCATTTTCTATCCCATATATTTTTTTCTGGTTTGAATTATAATCTGTGTATTAAAGATGGTACTGTAGTCAAAACACAACTACAGTAAAAACGACTGAGAAGGAAATCCTGTAAACGTACAGACAGGACATTTTTAATCTGAACAGGCAGATCAGAAAATCAAGTTCAAATCAAGTACAAAGCCGGGCTAAATACACAGAAGTTTTTTACACTGTAAATACTTTTGAATTCCAGGAGCAATATGTACGATGTATGAAAGCTGTAATATGACTGAATGAAAACAAGAGCAATATGAAGTTTTTAATATTTAGAAGTGTGTGTGTTTTGATCTTTTCTAACACATCAGCACGGCCCGACCTTGTGTTTGAACTTGTTGGAGTTCTTGTTCTCTTTCTTGTTCAGGTCGATGAAGTAGTGTGTGATCTTCTCTTTGGTCCGAGGGTCCATGTCCCAGCAGATCTTAAACGAGTCGCAGGTGATGTTGCTGATCCGAATGTTTACAGGGACAGGGAGCTCCATCTCCACCACGCCGCTCTCCTCCGCCTTACCTACAAACATACACACACACACACATCCAGTACACACACATACACACACAGTTACTTACAATTTCACTACTGCAGAATCTATCTAAGGTCATTTCTTATTGTGCTTTTAGTTCTTATTTCCTGGAGTAACCTTGGAGCAGCACACACACACACGCACACACACACACTTCTTTCATAATTTCATAATTCTTTCATAATGAGGCATAAAGACAGTAACCTAAAGAGCTGCAATTCTCATTTATATATTTCCTTTCTCTCTCATTTATATTTTTTCTCTCTCTTTCTTTCTCTCTCTCTTATTCACTAGACGCTCCACTGCATGCTACAAACAAACAAAGAACATCATGACAGATTCGGCTTCGTTTCGTGTTTAAGGTAATCATACACGTACAGCACATGAAACATTTCACTAATCACAAACCCACAGTTAGTATTCCTAACCTAAAAAGAAATGCCAGCATGGGTTATTTAGACAAGCAGTATTTCAGAGAGTAGTATTAGGAGAAAGCGAGTCTTACTCATAATATTAAAAAAAATCGGTCCGCTGTCTTCAACATCGAGTAGGCTTAAGACTGTCACCTCAAAAGACTCAGTGTGTCCAAATGATAAAGTCACAAAAAGCTTATCAGTACATACCCTCCCGGGTGTACACCGCCACACACCCTTAAACATGTGATCGCATACTGTATACGTGCTTAAGCTTACTCTCAGTTCTGATCTGTTTTTTTAATAAGATCACGTCCTGTAGTTACACACTTTTTATTTGACAATTTCTATTTACTAGCCCCTAAAATCCAGAGCATTTTAAATAAATTAAAATAAATATACAGTAGAACCTTGGAATCCGAGCATAATTCATTCCGGAAGCGGGCCAGTATTCCAAAACACAGCAAATTTTCCCATAAGAAATAATGGAAACTCAAATTATTCGTTCCGCGGCATCCCAAAAAAATACATAAAAATAATTAACACAAATTAACCTGCACTTTACCTTTCCAAAAAATAAATCCCGACAATTTATAAGTGATAAGTGTCTCAGTTGATGCGCGCAGGCACTGTGTGTGTATGTGTGTCAATCTAAAGGAAGCGGAGAGGAGGAATCAGCCCCTCCGTCTCCCCTTTCTCATCTTACACAGTAAACCTTTCTACTCTCTTATTTGAATTTCACACAAACACACACACACACGTTAACGGAAAGACTGTTTTGTTGAAAAAATTAGCAAAGAACATTGCTAATGACACTCGAGTGATGCCATGTCCTTTATTATCCTCACCCTCCTCCCTCTTTCTTCACACACAGGTATCTCTCAGGTATCCTCAACTGCAACAAACATGAATGGTAACTCTACTACACCCAAACACACTCAACATGGACAGTACCAGAAAATGTCTCGTACAGTACGTACTCTGTGGTGATTCTCAGATACATGGTGATGAACTGTAACGTCATGCTTTACAGTACATTGCTCGTCATTAGGATTGACTGACTGACACCTCACACATAACAAACCAACTGTGCAATATATACAATAAATAGACAGAACAAGAAAAGTCGAGTATAAACACACTGTTATCATAACAAAGCTCTACCTTGTAGTCGATGTAATTTTAGGCTCTTTTACTGCAAATAACTGCATTAACTGAAAGAAACATTGTTGAAACATGTTTTGGAGTGACATTCCAACAAGATGCATTGTGATTGGTCAGATTGTAAAAAAAAAATCTTGTCATCCGTATAAAAAAAATGACAAAATCGTCTAGGAGTGAAAAAAACAAAAAACAGACAAATGCTACTTTTCTCACAGCAATGTTCTGCTGTTGATGTAAAATGTTTTAAATGGTTCAAAAAATTATTCCTGACGTGAAAATAAATAAATATATAAATAAAAATCGCTCTGGACATTCGCCTCTGGTGTTTAAAGACCTTAAATCATGTACATTCTGAAAACCAAAAATTAAACTTGGAACAACTATGTTTTTTGGTTTTTGTGCACCACTGCACTAGATTCAAAATGCAACACTCAAAATGTGAGTGAAGTCAATACTTTCAGCTTTAATTTGTGGAGACTGACACAGCCCTCCCATTTTTGTAACCAGCTTTGGTAGCGTCACTGCATTTGGTAGCTGGGTAGACCTGAGAGAGGGGTGTGGCAACCACCGCTGGCAAGGCTCAAACCCGGATCCTTAGATCCCCAAATCAACAACCTAGAGCAGGGGTGGGCAAGTTCGGTCTTAGAGAGCTGCAATCCTGCAGAGTTCAGCTCCAGCTATCAGCTATTAAAACAAGCTTACACATTTTAAACTTATAATAAGAAACCTGTTCTTTATGGATGAGATTAAATAGGAACTCGGGGCTTTGTGGTCTCTGTATGGCTGAACCTCTAAACAAAGGAAGAAATCTCTCTCAAAAACACACAACCTGCGCTCTCCCTCTCTCTCTCTCTCTCTCTCTTGCTCTCTCTCATTCACACACACAGTAGTTTCTATGGCAACCTGCCAAGCTGATAAGTAAATCATTCTCCTGATGAACACAGTGCTACAGTGAACTGAGATCACAGTAGATTCTGGAAAATGCCTGAAGAAATGTCAGTTCTACATAACTTCATTTCTGACACGGTTTAATGAAAGGTTGCTTTATTATAGGATTAGAGTAGACTTGTTTAAAAAAAAGATGACAAAGAGTTTACATCTCTATTATAAGCTCAGTCTTTAAAAGAAAATTGCATTGTGCAAATCAGTTTTGCAATTGAACATGCAAGAAAATTCTACCAGGCAGAGAAAATGTAATATTTACAACAAAAAATGCTTGCATAAATTATACTACCAAACAATATTGATATCTGCCCATTACTGCCTGCACATGTTGAGCATCCCATTTCATATTTACTAGGAATAAAACTAGGGCTCCAGAAAAAGTTTTTTTCGTCGGCTTGAGTTCCAGTCAGGGTTTTGTGCAGGACACTCTTGTCTTCTTGGGCATGGCTTTGTTTACAGGTGCACTGTCATGCTGGAACAGGTTTGGGCCTCTTAGTTCCACTTTAGTGCTTTAGTACATAGAGACATTCTATACGTCTGTGTGCTTCCAATTTTGAGGCCATAGTCTGGGGGAGATATGCAACATATAGCTGTAATGGTCAGATGTTCACATACCTCTGGCCACATATTGTCCAAACCCTAGCAACACTCCAAACCCCCCTTTTCAATTTTCTAAAACCACATAATAGACCTCTGACTCACTTACCCGCTCATTGTATACACCACTTTATCCTATAAACAGGGTCGTGGGGGGTCTGGAGCCTATCCCAGGAGATTTAGAGCACAAGACGGAGTACATCCTGGACAGGGTGCCAATCCGTCGCACACACATACTGTACACAAACTTACATGCTCATTTACACACTATGGGCAATTTGGGAAATGCCATTTAGCCTGATCTAAATATTTTTAGACTGGGAAACTGGAGAACCCAAATGAAACCACCAAGCACAGGGAGAACATGCAAACTTCATGAACAGAGACCTGAGGTGGGAAATGTACCGGGAATCTGGTGGTGCAGGGCGACAGTACTAACCAGTAAGCCACCGTACCGCCACAGTCTTTCCTAAACTCACAAATCTGTGGCTTATAATCCTTAGGCTAGAAAAAGCAAATCACAGTAGCATCCAAATTTGTATTAATATGGAAATTTGTGTTACTGAAGGAAAACATTTTTGCTTATTTTTCATTTAAAGAATTCTAAGCAAAAAAGAAACAAGAAATAATCAATAAAAAAAAAAAATATATATATATATATATGGTTAAAATAACTAAGAAATAATTAAGGGATTTACAAATCTTTACAAAAAATGGAGAAATAAGGGGAAAAACAAAACAAAAAAGGTCATTAAAATAGTTGTTAGTTAAATTAATAAAAAAAATTATAATAAGGAAATAAAAATTAACAAACGAAGGAGTGAATAAGTCAAAAGTCATTTAAAAAATAAAAGAGCTTTTACACTATAAATGTGAAGTTTGTGATTTAATGCACCTGGAGAGTTACTGATTGTTTTAAAACACTAAGCAACACAATGCCACAAAATAAACTGCAACAGATATCATACTGCACACACACAATGCTCTCTCACAGCTCTCATCTCTGGGTATGAACCCAGTGCACAGAACGCAGGTCCTGTAGGGACTAAAAGAACAAGTCACTGCTTTTCATTTTCCGAAAAAAATGGATTTACAAAATGGCTGACGGCCAGACGCCGCCTCCCGGTGGACATGTAACACAGCATGTAGGACATAGAGACAGTTACTTGTAATCCTGTCTGGTTTAAGGTCAGGTCTGATTCTAAATCAGTACAGCTTGCTTGGAAGATTGAATTTCACGATGTGTTCTGAATATACACACACAAACAGGTTTTATGAACTGCGTTGCCATGGTTATAGTTTTTAATGGTGAATTAAATTATTATTTTTTAAATTGTTGTCATAAATACTATTAATTTCCAGAAACATAGCCATGAAATGCAGACAGTATACTGTTATAATGTACAGAACAATTCTGCTCTAAAATATAATTGAAACCGAATGAGAAGTAGTTAAAATCCAACATGTTCACTCTCACTTACTGTCTATAACGCTAATCTTGTACAGGTTTGCGGGAGGCCGGGGGCTTATCTTTGGGTACTCGGGCCACTAGACAGGGTACACCCTGGACAGGCTGCCAATCCATTGTAGGGCACAAGCACACACACTCTTACTCACATATTCACTATGGGCAATTTGGGATTGCAAATTAGCCTAGCCTGCATGTCTTTAGACCGTGAGAGAAAATCAGAGTACCCAGAGGAAACCCTCCAAGCACAGGAAAAACATGCAAACTCCATACACACAGACCTGAGAGACAGACTGATATAGGAACCAATAAACAGACAGACAGATAGATAGATAGATCAATAGATACTGTAGAGAGATAGAATCCGGTTCATAAATTTTGGAACAAGATAATTTTGGAACACTGAGTTACTGCAGGTTGGAGGTTCAAGCCCCAGCTTCCCCAGGTTAGCCACTAATGGGCCTTCGAGCATGGCCCTTAACCCTATCTGCTCCCGGGGTGCTGTATCATGGCTGACCCTGCACCCTGAACCCAGCTATGCTGGGATATGCAAGGTGTGCGTATATTTTACTGTGAAGTAATGTATATGTTAAAAATAAAGGCTTAACTTTTTGGCATTTGGCCTCAAATTACCACATTGTATTTGGAATAGAACATTCAGGTGTGAGCAAAGAGAACTTTCAGCAGGGGGTGTGACAAAAGTGGGGCATTACCCATTTAGAAATTTCATACTCACACCCATTTTTAGGGTCTCAAAAATAATGGAACAAATGTCTGACAAGCAGTTGCATGGCCAGATGTGGCCTGTTCTCTCATTACTTCATGACTAATCAAGCGGATAAAAGGTGTACAGAAAGATAAGAGTGGCAGGATTAATTCTCGAGTGTATAAGGGCTATTTGCTCTGCTCAGATTCAGCCAAATGCTGCAAAACTGATAGGACCCCGCTTCATATTGCAGATGGATAATGACACAAAACATACAGTGAAAGTTACCCAAGCCAAAGAAATGGGATATTTTTCACTGGCCAAGTCCGTCACCTGATCTTAACCCAATGGAGCATGATTTTCACTTACTGCAGTCAAGGCTGAAGGCAGAAAGATGCACATACTAGCAGCCACTGAAGGCCTGACAAAGCATCTCAAGGGAAGAAACTCAGGCAGTCATCCACTGCAAAGGATTTTTATTCAAGTATTAAAGGCAATCCCTAGGTTTGTAACTGTTCATTTGTTCCAATATTTATGAGCCCCCAAATGGGGTTCCTGAACGGTTAATGCTACACTTTTATCAAACCCCTAGAATAGAAGGTGAAACTCTTGAATTCGCTCACATCTTGAGCGTTTCAAATACCAAAAACATATTTCTTTTTTTTTCTAAAATTTATGAACCTGACTGTACATACATACATACTGTACATATTGGGATAGATAGATAGATAGATAGATAGATAGATAGATAGATAGATAGATGAAACAAAAACAGAGAGACAGATATGCCACATCCTGCATCTCTCTCACTGTGGCTAATACACCATACTTTCTCTCCTGCACATAACAGTTTTGTGTACAGATCATGAGAAAATGTGGAACACTTGAGCAGAGGCGACACTGCCTGCAGTCCAATGTCTGTCCACTTTCACTAATTAATTCTGATTTAAACGAGCTCTTCAACAAGGGCGATAAAAACACTTCACTTGCCTCACGAAGCAAAACAGAACATGATGAGTCATTGTGCTAGCATTAGCATAACATTAGCATGGCCCCCACAGCAACAGATGGATCAGGGCTTTGGACAGTCTCTTACTAAAAAAGCAGAAATCCTGAAAAAGGCAAGCTTGTTTGCTTTTTATTAAAATAAATATATATAATATATATATATATATATATATATATATATATATATATATATATATATATATATATATATATATATATAATATTGTAAAGAAATTATTCTAAAAGTAAAGTAATAAAAATATTAAATTGTGCCTTTTCATTTAATGGATTGACTCCTCTCCTCCTTTTGTATTGTTAATAACATATTATGGTTGGCACCTTGCACTCGATTTCCACCACGGGTCTGTGTGAAAGGAGTCAGTTAAGGTGGTTTGTGCGTCTAGTAAGTACAGTATGTCACCAGGACGCCTCCTTAGGGTGGTGTTCTTGGCACGTCCAGCTGGAAGGAGACCATGGGGCAGACCAAGGACTAGATGGAGAGATTACTGTATATCTCCACACAGGCCTGGGAACGCCTCAGTAAGAGTTAGCTGAGGTGGCTGGGGAAAGGGAAGTTTGGGGTTCCCTGCTGGAACTGCCACTCCTGCGACCTGATAAGCGTTTGAAGATGGATGGACATCACCATAATGCCCACTTTCTGAACAATTAGATCTTTGTAAAGACTATTTGAATGAGGTGGATGAGACAATACTCGTCTCTTGAGTAATTCCTTTTGTTTCGTCGCTGAGCAACTGAATGGGTTCCGTCTGGAAAGTTTATCCATAAAAGATCTTCGAGTCAATGTTTTATATTACTTCAGTATAAATGTTCAAAAAACTTTTTGCCGCAGCAAATGTTTTTCTTTTTTTTTTTTTTTAATCATATGTGGAAAAAAAACTAGCAATTGTGTTAAACCTTTGTGCGTCACTAAAGCTGCTGCCTAAAAGAATAAGTAAGCTGATTAAAATCATTAGTCATAGACTTGTTCAAGGTGTTTGTAGCTAAACAGACCCAGGTAATGTACATAGTCAGTCTGGGAACTCAGAACAATTTTGTCTGACAGGCAGTGTAGGATGTAGAAGAGCTGCACAGACGACGAATACAGACAGATGCACACAAAAGATGTTCAAGAAAAAAAATCTAAATTGACAGACAAGTTACAACTTAATCATCTATGTTTTTAACATGGAAGCAACAATAGGAGGTGATTACATAGGTGGATGGATGGATATCTATTGGGATCAATAAAGTGTCTGTCTGTCTGTCTATCTATCTATGTTAACATTTCATTTAATATTCTGATTCTTAAAAATGAGCACCCAAAAGAAATGTTTTTAAATTAGGATAAAAAAAAGGCATAATTAAAAGCATCAATACTTTAGAATTGATCCACCCATCACTAACAGACAGATTAAAAAATAATTCAGAAAACTGATCCTCTCCGACTTCTCCAATCGCTTTTCATGATCCTATATTTAGTTTCCATCCAAAATCGATACCTCAGCAGCCAATGGTATAACTATCCTACCTGAGCTTCTAACATCTCAACATCTGATACGGTGTGTGTGTATATATATATATATACATATATATATATATATATATATCAAAATCCTGCTTGTGTACCAGATGCCTTGTGTTCATAACCATCAATTAAAGTACAGTATGTTTATCACATTACACCTTGTACATAACAGATGGACCAAGTGCTAAACGGACAAAAATAAATTCCAGGCATGTGTCACGTCATGCAAATAGAAGCGAACCCGGCAGGCATGTGTGAATGGTATCTCCATAACGATGAATAAATAAAGACTGAGAGGAAAGTCATTCTGTGTGATGA
Source organism: Clarias gariepinus (assembly GCF_024256425.1). Taxonomy (NCBI): domain Eukaryota; kingdom Metazoa; phylum Chordata; class Actinopteri; order Siluriformes; family Clariidae; genus Clarias; species Clarias gariepinus. The sequence goes on along the minus strand of NC_071112.1, from coordinate 6,519,155 downwards.
TACACAGTGAGTTCATGAAGGAGGTCTGTTCTGATCTGATCGGCTCTAAACACACAAACACACAGTGTTAATTACAGACAAGTAAATACTGGGGTAAACCTTAGGCTTTTACAGAATACAATAAAACATAGTTTGCATGTCTAAATTAACAAGTGTGTATGCGTAAACATTCTTATAGCATATATGTAGGTGCTCTCTTTTGTTCATTATCTTAAAAGCATACAAGGAATTCAGTCTCAACCAGGTCTGCAATGCTATGTCAAAGCAATACATCAGCCAGGGCGTTCACATACAAAAAAAAAAAAATCTGTCTTATAAAATCTGTCTTATGCTGTCCCAGTAGAGAAATAAAGGGAGTTTTTACTCTTATAACTGTGTTTTGTTACACTGCAGAATCAAAAGTCACGGTTTGACTTGAACACCCCTCGTACATTCAGCCAAGGCTTTTTTTTTTTTTTAACCAATCCACATTAGCTGTTTCAACTACATTGCACAAACCACTAATCTTTTAAAACATTATTTTGGTCACAGGAGATCAACACAGATTCATGCTGAATCACTGGCTTTGTTACTCTTTGTCTAAATAATTTAAGACTCTTGGCATGTTTAGAAGGACATCTTCCTGGAAGCATCCACTTAGCTGCTGAACTCTAAGCCATGCAGTCAAATCGCGACTTAGCTTTCCGTCTGGTGAACTTTTAATTCCAACATATTCCCTGGTAGCTGCAGCAGCTTGTAATTATATTTTTGATTTTAGACATTTTAACCCTAACCCTAACCCTAAGTTTTCTGGGAAAGCTTTGTGAAATGACCAGAGTGCTCCTAGATATGCATAGAATCTAAATAAATAAATAACCTAACAATACATGTAATAAAAGTAACAGCTGGAAGTGTAAATGTTTCAGCCTATGTTTAACCATGGTATCTTTTATTTAGCAGCATGTGACATGGCAATAATTCCACATGTGAGCCTGGCAACAATTTTGGAACTGTAAAAAAAAAAAAAAAAAAGCCTGGCATTCTCATGGCATTCTCTCATCAGATTCACAAGGTTCCACATACACATGGAAAAGTTTTCAGCTCACAGGTGTGTCTTGTCAAAAGTTAATGAAGACTATCCCAAAAAAGGAAGACCAAGAGCTACCTCTGCTGCAGAGAATAGGCTTATTACTGTGGAATGACCAGCCTAAGAAACCACTGATTTACTGTACAGCGTCTCAGGTTAGAGCTCACATAAATGCTTCTCTGAGTTTAAGCGGCAGACATAATTCATCATAAAGGAGACTGTTTATAGTTCCATTACTTTAACAGAAAGTAACAACAAGCAAAAAACAAAAAAAAGAAAGAAAGAAAACCAATGCATTGCATTAGATCAGTTGAAAACTGTCCTTTGGTCTAATGAGTCCAAAAGTGAGATTTTTTTTGTTATGCATGTCTTTGTTAGAATGTACAAAGGGTGGAGAAAATGTTCCTGAATGCATGGTTTCTACTGTAAAGCATAAAGAAAAAGCTGTGATGGTGTGGGAGTTCTACGCTGGTGACACTGTTGGTGACAAAATTGAGAAGACACTTAACCGGCATGGCTACCACAGCATTTTGCAGGGACATGCCATCCTATTTGGGCATCCAGGATTGCACTTAATGGGATCATCATTTGTTTTCCAATAGGACAATGACAACACATTTCTAGGTTAAGTAACCTATTTGTCCAAGAAGGAAAGTAATGAAGTGCTGCATCAGATAACCTGGCCTCCCCAATCACCTGATCTAAATCCGACTGAGAGGGATTGGAATGAATTGGCCCGGAAAGTGAAGGAAAAGCAGCCAATAAGTACTCAACACCTCTGGGAACAGCTTCAAGATTATTGGAAACCCATTTCAGGTGACGACCTTATGAGGCTGACTGAATGCCAAGACTGTGCAAAGCTGTCACCAAAGCTAAAAGTGGCTACTTTGAAGAATTAAAAATATAAAACATATTCCGGGTTATTTAACATGTTTTTGTTGATTACATAATTCTATATTTGTTCTGTCATCATTTAAAAGTCTTCAGTATAAATATACAATGTTGAAAAAATAAGTAAATAATAAATTGAGTAGGAAGGTGTGTCCAAACTTCTAACTGGTAATGTGTGTGTGTATAGTACTGTGCAAAAGTCTTAGGCACCATAGTATATGCTGTACCAATTTTGTTATATATGTTTATCATGTCAATGCATAATTACGTAGAAAATTATTTAGTATTTCCATATACAATATAACTTGAAAATAAATAAATAAGTAACATTACAGGAGAATATATGCATGGATGTAAAGGAAGAAATATAGTACAGGAGTTATAGCACATTATAAAGTAAAGTACATTATACTCCTGTAATGTTTTTTTATTTGTATTAATTTATAATTTATGTATGGAAATACTGAATGATTTTTGAATGATATCATCTGCAGACATGATAAACATAACCAACAAAATTGGTACAGTATATAATATGGTGCCCAACACTTTTTTTTTTTTAACCCTAGGCTAATGGTGATTACCATTGTGTTTATTCTTGTTTTATGAGTGTGGTGGGACCTCCGTTTAACATTCACACACTATGGGCAATTTGGGAATGCCAGTTAGCCCAATCTGCATGTCTTTGGACTGTGGGAGGAAACCAGCAAGCATGGGGAGAACATGCAAACTCCATGCACACATGGCAGGAATCGAACCTTGGAGGTGCATGGCAACAGAGCTTACCATTAGTGCTGGTATCTATCTACAGTATCTGTCTGAGAGAGAGAGAGAGAGAGAGAGAGAGACCAAGATAGATACTGTAGATGGATAAAATAGTAGTAACCGTATTATTTCTTCTTTTAAATCAATTCTGTATAGTTTTTATCAAGTTGGATCTTGACTGTTCATACAAGATATATTTAAACTAGGGTGCATATAATTAAACTTGGCAACCCTTGGTTTTACACACACACACACACACACCTACTGACCGCATTGTTGCAGTAAATGCATGCCAAGGTCCTTACACAGGGAGGATCATTTGTGATTCACACCCAGATTACTAGTAAACGCAGATCAGTCGCGTTTGCAGTGCTATATGCACGTGGCGTTTGTCTTTTAGTTTAGGAGCCTGCAAATGACCCATGATGATGATGATGGTGATGATGATGATGAGGGGAAAAACGCCCAGTCTCTGTCTCAGTCTGGCGGCGGCGAGCGCAAAAGGCTGTCCATGGTGCTGAAACATGCTGCACATGTGTTATCTTAGGGAACATAATGTATATAAAAACAAACAAACAAAATCCAGTGAGAATTATGTTGGCGTGGATGTGAAATGACACACGTGTCGTGTCACCGGTCAGTGATCTATAGGCAAATCACGCGATGACTCGGCAAACATCATGCAACACATTATATATATATATATATATATATATATATATATATATATATATATATATATATATATACATCTCAATCAGTGTTTGAATTAGTAAGAAGACAGAAAGAGAAATGAAGATTCGCGGCTCGGGTGATGACTCTAGGACTTCAAAGGACGCTGCGCGTTTGATGGTGCGCTGCGTTTGATGATGCGCGCGCTCCTTACCGTCTCTCTCGCAGAGCTGTAGTGACTCCAGGCTCAGGTTCTTGGTCACCGTGCCCTCCCGCGGGCTCAGCGGGCCCGGCACCGCCATGATCATCCACTCAGATCTGCGTCTGCGTCTCAGCAATGCGCTCTTATCTGAAGGTGCGTGCCGCGCGTGCGGTGCGGGGTTTTCTACCGACACAGGGAGTGACCGAGAGGGTGTGTGTGTGTGTGTCTCTCTCTCTCTCTCTCTCTCTCTCTCTGTGTCTCTCTCTCTTCTCGTCACTGCATGCATGAAATGAACCAATGCGCAGGTCAGTTGCACGTGATCACCCCTCGCATACATCCAAGCTTGTTTAACACGTGTGTGACGTGTCGCTACGTGGTTATTATTATTATTATTATTATTATTACTATTGACTACAAATTACCTAATATACACCAATCAGCCATACCATAAACACCACTTACAAGTAAAATAAATACCATTGATCAATGACACACCTATGAAGTGGTAGGATATAATATTAGGTAGCAAGTAAACCAGGGTTCGATTGGGGGGTTTCATCCAGGTACTCTGGTTTCCTCCAACAGTCCAAAGACATGCAGATAAGGATAACTGGCGTTCCCAAATTGCCTGTTCGAGTGTGTGAGTGTGTGCCCTGCGATGGATTGGCACTCCATCCAGGGTGTACCCCATCTTGTGCCTCCTAGTCCAAGTCGATCCTTGGATAGGCTCCAGGCCCCCGTGACCTTGTATACAGGATAAAGCGGTACAGACGATGTGTGAGTGAGTCAACGTTTAGTGCTGTATGTTTATGTGTTGAAATCAGGAAAAAATAACCAAGCACAAGAATCTGAGCGACTTTGATAAGGGGAAAGTTGTGAGGGCTAGGGAGCTGAGTCAGGGCATCTCCAAAACATCAGGTCTGCTGAGGTGTTCCCAGCATGCAGGGGATAGTGCCTACCAAAAGTGGCTCAAGTAAGGACAAGCGGAGAACGGGCAACAGATTTATGGGCGTCCAAAGCTAATTGAAGGCTGATCCTTCTGGTCCAATCGTACAGAAGAACTACTGTAGCATAAATCGCTGAAAAAGTATATTCTAGCTATAAAGTCACAGACTGGTCAGAGTGTGCCCATGTCGATTCTCTCATTCATTCACTAAAACTACCTAAAATGGGCATCAGAACTGGGCCATGGGGTAATAAAAAAGGTGGCCTGGTTTGATGAATACAATTTTTCTTTATCACATGGACATCCAGGTGCATGTGCAGTGCTTACCTGGGGAAAGAGTGGCAAGGTGATAACCTGACCTTTAAACTTCCCAGATCTTAATCTGATTAAACATCTGTGAGACAAATAAGTCTGATCTATAGAGACCCCACCTCACAACTTACAGGACGTACAGGAAACTGCTACTGATGGCTTGGTGCTAGCTACCACAGCACACCTTCAGAGGTCCTGTGGAGTCCATGCCTCGAAAGGTCAAGGGTGTTTTGGAGCTTACAAGGGGGACACATTACTTATACCCAATATTATAGTGGTTTTCTTATAGCCGATCAGAGTGTGCTACTTCTTTGTAACTCTGGTGGTTCCATTAACACATGTTACATTTGATTAACCTAAATAAAGTTTTAATGCAGTAGTCTTTGATGTCTACTAATTAATGTAGTCTTAAGATGTGTAGTAACGTCACCACCTCAGCAACAAGAAAAGTACAGTTTGGTACCTTTATGTCTGAAATTGTTGGCTACAGCTTCTCACATCATTTTATTTAAATGGGTGATACAAGGACGTAAACCTATTGTTAATGTATTAGATGGACACCATCTGGCCAAAAGTATTTGGACACATGACCATCAACATCTATGCGTGTTCCCTCTCCAAACTGTTTAAAGTAAACACTTATAGAATGTTTACTTTAAATTCTTATACATTCTTTATATAGAATGTTTCTGTATGCTGTAAAATTTACAAAACCCTTCACTGGATCTAAGAGACACAAACCTGATCCAGCATGATAGTACCTCTGTGTACAAAGCGAGCTCCATGAAGCCATGGTGTGTTAAAATTAGAGTCAAAGAACTCAAATGACTTACATGGACCCCTGAAGTCTTCAACAAACTTAATACACTTGGGATAAACTGGAACCTTCTCCAAAAAACAGTACCTGGGTTCACTAATGCTCTTGTAGCTGAATGAACACATTAATTCCTTACAGCCGTGCTCCAAAATCTAGAGGAAAGCCGTCACTAAAGTGTGTGGAGCTTATTATAACAGTACGGAATGGGATATTCAACAAGCGTTGTGTCGCGAGGTGGATTGTAACAATTCAACTCATTATAATTTTAACATTGTTGGTTAAATATAGTATAATGAATATAAAGCAGATTCCTTTAGAGGGGCTCCTCCTACAGCATCACACACACACAGTGGAGTACCCTCCTCCCTCTGTTATCACTGACGTCACCTCCACTGGCACTCGTGCCCTTATTTGGTGCGGGAGCGGCGCTGTCACATCACTACCCAGCACTGCTTTCTGCTGAAAACAGAACAGTGAAGAAACACCACACAGAAAAATCTCAGACACACACACACCAAAAAATAATAATAACAAGAATCCCACTTAAATATAATAAATATTACATATCACCTATATCACATAAATATGTATATACAAGTATATAAAAATGATCAAACTTATTTATGAATAATATATTTAATATGCCCATTATACTAAACAAAAAAAACCTAAAAATATAGTAAACTAAATATGCTAAAGTATATTACATATCCCAATAAATATCTAAATAAAATAAATGTATTTATTATTTTTGTAATATTTAACCCCCCTCAAAATATTAGAACTTTTTCATCACTATAAAAAAATCTTCTTAAAATTACAATATTTCTCGCAACTATAATTCAATTCAATTTATTTTTATTTGTATATCGTTTTAACAATTGACATTGTTGCAAAGCAGCTTTACACAATTAAAAGAATTATTTAAGTTTGTATGAAATGTGAATGTGTATGAATCAAACAAAAATACAAAGACTTCATTTTGGAAAAAAAAAAGATCATTTTTGTCCTTTAATAGGGCCATATTCCTATTTTTTAACTTTACAGAACTTTTTAAAAAAGTAAACAAAATAAATATGGGCAAAAAGAAAGCTAAGGAAACTTTACCGCATTTATGTTTATATGTTTATATTTTGTCATAAATGTGATGAAATAAATATTCAGACAGTCATTCAGAAATCTTTGTTTGCATATATTTACTTTTATTCTCATAACCAAACTACAATCAACCTTCTTTTGAACATTATGATTATTCAGTTTTGTTTTGGTCTCTTTGTCCCATGGCACAGGAGTTGATCAGTCACAGCACAGGCCAGAGAGAAGCTTATTATTGCAACATGCTTGTTATTGTAATGTACATAGAAACATAACTGGTCTTCTGTTTGTTAAGTGATAAGCCTTTAGGTTGGTGTGTATCCTGCTAACTCTAAATAATTCCCCTGCATCAACCTTTCCATCACTTCCAAAGCGAAAGAAAACAACAAAAAAAAAACTTCTATACTCCCTCTACTATAACACTTTGCTTTCGAAGACAATACAGTAAGAATACTGCTTTAGGAATATTGTTGAAACTCTGTCTTCCTTAAAACATTCCCAGGCCAGCAGCTTACACCTTTACTTTTAGAGAAAAGAAATAACAGAATCGCAGTTCCTTCATATAAAACACACTAGAAATGTACCTGAAACCATCGGAGAAGATTTGGGAAAACAAACTCGACCCAAGCTAGCACGATTTACGAAATCACAGCTATTTAGTAAAGCGCTTCCTGTTAATTATTACTCCTCCTGCAAATCAAAGTTTAGCTCTTTGTTACTTAATGCACATAATCTAAATAGTTAATACAAACATATAAGCTTGGAGAAAAAAAAAAAAAAAAGCTAATGAGCTGCTTAGCAAACTTTAGGTACCTCATGTGCAACATCTGTTTTACAAGTTTTACCAACTGAAACCAGATGTGTAAAGATAAAGATAAAGAATAAGAAAACCTGCTGGTACAATCAGAACGGTCACCAGAACAAGCTAGCATACACATTTAGAAAAATGTCAATGCATTAATGGAGAAGGGGAAAAAAAAAGCATACAGGTTATAATTCCAGGCTTTAAGGCTTCAGATGAATATCTCCCATTCTTTTGTAAAAAATAATACATACACACAGACATCAACGTATAAAAATAGTGAAATATTACAAGTGAAAAAGAAAAAAAAAACAATGTCAATAATAAAAAATAGAAAAGAGAATTGAACAAGAATTCTTTTTTTGAACATAAAAAATAAAAATACATAATGGACAACCAGCCATAAACATAATTACAAGGAAAAATAAACAAACAAACATAAAAATAGCCTCCTATTAATTTACTGCAACAACATTTCACGATCATGTACCCAATACAGGACGTCATTCACGGCTGATTTTATATGTGCGGTTGATTTGACTAACCTGCAACTAAACTCATTTAAAATACACAAGGCTATAAGGCTAGGGTAGATAAAGCGATGGAATCTCTTTTATTCAAATTTTTAATAAACTTATAATTTTTAAACCTCATCCAGTTTTTCCTAACAAGACCTTGTAGATTAGGTTTCTGACACACGGGAACTTTCTCTAATCTATAAATTTGCAGCCAAACACACTGATGTTATGGAAAGCTGGCTATCTTAAACAACGTGAACACCTACTCCTCTTGTCTTTTTTTTTTTTTTTTTTTTTTTTTACAGTCTGGTATAAATTCATCTGTGACAACGACACGACAAAGCTAGCACAGACTAAGAAGCTAACCAGGTTTTACTGAAAGGGACTGAAAAGTTTTAAATATCTACACATGATAATAAAGTCAGTATAGAAGTGAAAATTTGTACATACAGACTGTTCAGTGCTGAAAACTTTAAACATTGATAGATACTATTTTTAATCGGGAAAGATTCATCATGAAAGGCAACTGGAGTAATCTCTAGTTATAATAGGATTTTTTTAAGATTATGAACTTTTTTTTTTTTTAAATAAAAAAATATTACAGTGACTAAACTGTCAATGAAAGAGTCTTTGATGTGGGTTTAATATCAGCATGAGACTCGTAACTTTGGTTCAAGAAAACTGCTGCTCAGTTGGTTCATTACATTTCGAGAATGACACAAAAAATCAATAAAAGTGTAATTTGAATGTATATTATTTATTAATTGATTGCAAGAATTTTGTAAGTTTTTGATTCAGCCAGCTGTGTTTGTAGTTGCTGCAAATGAAACCAAATGATTCGGAAGTTAATCAAGCTCGATTCAGGTCCCTTTAACAAAAGCCCTGAGTGAATTCTAAAGAGGAATTGCTAGTCAAATACTTAACCTTTAGAGAATGCGTCTTTTGTAAATAAACGGTCAATCATAATATTATGGAATGGAAAAAAAGATCAATCATAAATTTATTAATGGACACATCACCGTGATTTTTTTTTTCTTCTGGAGAATCTGGAGGCATAAAGGAAATAAACTCATAACTAAAACAAGACAATAAAAAATGTAAACTAATGCATTTTAAGATAAGTAACTTTATAAAAATGGAAAACGTTTATAGCAACAAAAAAAAAAAAAATTTAAATATACACTGGAGTAAGTGCAGCCTTATAACAAGGAATAACACCAATATAAGCAATCAACAAGGTCTCGAGCATGAACTGTGACCTTTAAACTTCGAACACTGTTTTGTCAAGTGCTTTCTGCACTAGATTAACACGCAACAGACACTCACACATGCACGCAAACACACACACACACACACACACACACATAAAAGCTATCTTAAAGTGCTTAATACCGATACTGATTAATGTGCCAGAGGAGGCAGGAGTACCAATGTTAATGCGTCCACATGTGCCTGCTTCTCTATACTTAACTAGTACCACTTCAATTAATAACACTGGATCAGTTTACAATTTAACATACTTTACATGTTAAATTCTGAACCTCTGAACCACAAAGTAGCAGCCCCTCCACTTCTTCAGATATCCCCAACCTACCTCTGAGGATAGTCAATGTTTTTTATGGCACTTGTTGCTAATTTTGGCTAACAAATGGACCGTACTGGCCCTTATGGCTTTCCACATTACCCAGCCTGATTCGTACAGAATGAATGATTTGATACATCAACAGAATCTCCAAGGGGGAGGTGTGTAGTCCATGTAGAGGTACCGTTAACTAGTACCACAGAGGTATTAATAGATTTGTTTTTGTCACCAGCGCCCACTCACGCTGGCCACGTCGGCATGGAAGTGCCGTGCGAGACGGCTGTTGACTCCGCCCTCCAGGAACGAGGTGCGGACGTTCGAAGGTTCGAAGAGCTCCCGCCGGCTTTTATTCAGCTCTGACCGGAAGAGAAGAGATGCAACATGTTTAAAGCATACAAGCACGACATGGAAATTGAGTTACTGACCAAAGTATGTCTGATTCCACTTTTATTAGAGGGTGACCCATTACACAGACTAAACAATCGACGAACAAGTTAGCAAGCGGAGAAAACATAGGCAACTTTACAGATCTGTACATTTCATGGATGCTCTGGTTACAGTGCTATCTGGAGGCAGACTGATTCCGAAGGGTTCTGGACTCTTTTGAAGACGTTCTGTAACCCTTTGAGAAAACATTGCTTTCAGTTGACAGTGAAAGTCAAAGGCTAGACACAATGTGTTTAATCTCTCCAGAATGTTGATTTTCACTGTGTGAAACAAGTTTCCAGGAGGATTCTGTACCCTTCTGAAGAATTCATTTTCAGGAAAGTCTTAACAGAATGTGTTTCACTCTACACCAAGCCCTCGATCTTCAAACGTAACAATGTTTTTCACAAGATCCATCCTTTAGATCCCTCTAAAGATGTTCTAGAACCCTTGTGGAAATACTGCATACGGTGAAGATCAAAGGGTTCACTTAAATTCCAACAGGCTTTTGATTGTCGCTGTAAACGAATTTCTACAAGGATTTTAGAATCTTATAATGTTCCAGAACTTTTGTGGATTTATTTTATTTATTTATTTTTTTACATTAAAGATAGAAAAACTGTGAGAATGTGTTGAGTCAAAACAAACATTTGATCTTCATTGTAAACAAGTTTCCACAAGAGTCTTTGTGAACCCTTGTAGAAACAATGTTTACTGCTCATAGTGAACATCAAAGGCATGAGAAAATGTATCGAATCTCACAAGCTTTTGAGCTGCACGGTACACAAATTTTCACAAAGGTTCTGAAACCCTTCTACTGCTTATGGTAAAAAAAACAAGGGCCTGGAGGAATGTGGTTAATTTCGTCAAGACCTTTGATGTTTTTTTTTAATTTTATTTATTTATTTCCACAGGGGTTCCAGAGAGGTTCGAATTTCCTGAACTTTCCAGAGAACTGCACAGTTCCTGAAGCTAACGTTTTTTTTTTTAATTTGATTTAACTTTATTGTCATTGTGCAAAGTACACGTACAGCGCCAATAAAATGTCACGTATTCAGTCACTACTTACTTACGTCAATGACCGTCGACAATGAATTATTAAATACAGTGCTAAATAAAAATAATATAAAAATATCTATAATATTCTAACCTGAGATAGCCAGCAGCATCTTCCTACGAGCTCCAAACGTTGTTATTCCCAGTTCCTTCAGGTCTGGATCCGTCAGTGTGACAAACGTTTGCAGATCGATCTAACACACACACACACACACACACACACACACACACACACACACACACTCAGTCATTTAAACAAGTTTTGCAAGTTTGAATCCTGGCATTGCCAATGCTGTGTTTTCTGGGTGGGCGGGCATACTCTCTCTCCTCTGTCAATCATAAGGGCACCAGCTAATCATACGCCTCTGTGAGCTCATGCATGTGGAAGAAGGCAGACTGAGCTTTCCTCTGAGTGAGTGTGTTACACCATGAAGGACAAAGCAGGAGTTTGAAATGATGCAGGTTAAAACCAAATTAAGGATAAAATGGAAAAAACCTTGACAGACCTAGTCGATATTAGGTGTGTTTTTACACTCACCTCCTGCTGCTGGAAGACGTCGGTGTATTTGCCCAGTCCCAGAGTGCTGAAGAGCTCGGGTAGGTCCGTACCCTTAGAGCTCAGAGACGACGCCTTACTGCCACCCATGAACGAGATACACTCCATATAGTTACTGCTGCTCAGGTACTGATCCATAGCTAAGTCACACACACACACACACACAGACTCATTATGATCATCTGGTCAACTAAGCACAAAGTGTATAGAGTGTAACACACACTGCTAGCTCTCACCGGTTCTCTTGCTCCTCTCTGTAGCGCTGATGGTGGACGGGAACGCGCGTGTTCCTGCTCCACTACCGTTAATAACACAACTTCCGTTTCTGGTGCACCAGCTCTCACCATCGCTGTCGTTACTCTGAGAGTCTCTGCTGCCTGTGCATGATACTGAGAGAGGAGTGCCCTGACACTGCACACAAACACACACACACACACAATAGTAAGAGCAGTGTCTCTTTTTGTTTGTATGTGCTTGCATGTACACCATAACGGTTTAACAACAATTATTTTTTTTTTTTGATGGGTTCCCAGATTTTCTCCCTAATTTAGTCGTGTCCGATTCCTCCCCATCACTAGGGGGCTCCCACATTAAGGCTACTACTACCACTCAGTCGGGAAGACGATCACGTTTCCTCTGAACCACGTGACGTCAGCCGACCGCATCTTTTCGAACTGCTCGCTCATGCACCGTTGGGAGCGGTGTAACACAGGACAGCGCTATCCGCTCCTTCCGCTTGCGCGAGCTCACAGACGCCCCTGATTGGCTGTAGAGCCGTAATTAATGTGAGAGCACAAAGTACCTCCCATCCCTCCCCCCACTGAGAGAGCTCGACCAATCAGCTCTCTCTAGACCTCCGGCTGCGAGAGTTTACAGCATTTTTCTATAATGTGTACTGTGTGTAGATTGTATGAATGTTCAATGTTTTCAAAGTTCTGCATGTCGTCCACACTCATTCTAACACACAGCCAATATTTATGAGTCTATTAGAAATGTATTATGGTGTACTTGGAACCTATACATTTTAATAAGAAAATCCAGATTAATGGACGTCATTGTGAGAATGGACGACAATTTGACAACTCGTTTAACCCTTGTACACAAAGAATGATTGAAAGGTACAAAATAAACAGGGGAGTGTTGAAAAAAGGGATCGGAAAAAGAGGGCAGAACTGGAATAATTGTAACATTCTTTGATTTAATATTACTCCATCACATCGTACGTCATTCAGAATTTTAGCACGTCCTTGTGATCTTCTGAGAAAACTACAGTAGAAGGTTTGTCCAGTAGAAAAATAAAACCTGGTGTTTTTCTCACTCTGTGTGTGTGTGTGTGTGTGTGTGTGTGTGTGTGTGTGTGTGTGTGTGTGTGTGTGTGTGTGTGTGTGAATACCGTAGTGTTTACAGAGGGTTTGTAGGCTGTATGGCCGGCTCTGCGGAGATGCTTGATGCTCTCTGCAGGCATGGACTTGGAGAAGCCGAGCCCGCTCCATGTGTCGGTCGGGGTTCGAACCTCTGTGACCACTGGCTTCTTCAGCATGGCTGAATCACACACACACACGCACACAGAGTTAGTGCTGTCTTTTGTTATGCACTCTAGTGAAGTTGATTTCTGTTTGTGTGTGTGTGTGTGTGTGTGTGTGTTCATTTATTAAAACAACTGGTGGATTCTCAACTAACCTTTAGTGGCGAGTAGCTTCTTCTGTTCATAGTCAAAGGACTAAAACAAAACACACACCAATCTTAATACACACATGTATATTATATATAGCTGTGTGTGTGTGTGTGTGTGTGTGTGTGTGTGTGTGCGTGTGTGTGTGTGTGTGTACTTGTACATGAGGGACCAGTCTGTTCCTCTCTGCTGCTCTCTCACTGCCTGGTGCTCTCTTATCAGCTACGGTATCAGGCTCAGGATCCGACAACAGACAATCTGATCTACACACACACACACACACACACACATTAGCTTACAACACTGCATTCAGAGTTATATCATACTAATGAGTTTACATATGGCACTGTAGACCATCTCATGCAGAAGTTCTGATTGTGCTCTTCTAGTTTTGGTCCTAATTTAATGATGAGATGGTGGGTGTGAGGCTAGTTTTCTGGTGTTGTTGTTGCAGGAGATAATTAGATAACACGTATAATGAAGCAGGGAGACATGGATCTTGGTGGAGCACAAAGACATGGATCAAGGTGAAGCACGGAGACATGGATCAGGGAGGATCACGGAGACATGGATCAGGGAGGATCACAGAGACATGGATCAGGGAGGAGCACGGAGACATGGATCACGGTGAAGCACGAAGACATGGATCACGGCGGACCACGGAGACATGGAGCATAGTGACGTGAGCACAGTGGAACATGGTGTAACACATTGACATTGATAATATGGGTGCAAAAATCTCACATCTTAGATTTCTATCTGTGTGGAGAACAGATGCTTCATGTTTTTCTCCAAATTCTATTGCCATACCTCACTATCCCTGACTGTGAATGTCATGATGGAGACGCCCCGTTGGGAGCGGTGTAACACACTTGAAGGACAGCGCTATCCGCTTCTTCCGCTTGCGTAAGCTCACAGACGCCCCTGCCCTCTGAGAGAGCTCGGCCAATCAGCTCTCTCTAGACCTCCGGCTGCGAAAGGTTACAGCCTGACCCGGGAATCGAACTCACGATCTCTCGATGACAGGGCGAGCACTTTACCTCTGCGCTACTCAGAGGCCCCAATTGTAGTGATTAACTATACATAAAACAATACATTTTTATAAGAAAATCCAGATTAATGGACTTTATTGTGAAAATGGACGACAAGGGTTAAACGAGATGGGAAGTTCCCAGGATACACCATGGCCCATCAACCCCCCATGGTCTATAGTGCTTATCCTGTGTAGGGTCTCATTGGTCCTGAAGAAGGTAGGGCACAGAGCAGGGTTCACCCTGGATGTGGTGCCAACCCACACACTCCTAGATCATCACAGGGCACACATGCACACACTCCCAGAGGAATCCCGCCAAGCAAACATGCAAACTGCACGGACACAGAGACGAGGCGAGCCAACCCTAGCATTGTGAGGCGACAGTGCCAACCACTAAACCACCGTGCCACACCATCGTGACCCTCAGCAGAATAAATGAAACCATTCGGCAGGATACTGGAGACAGATAAATTAATAATTGTTCTCCTACTAGAGAGTTTACAGAGAAGATACAGTGATAATGACATGGTGGTGCGTCTGGGTTTTCACTCCTACCGGAGATGTGAATTCTTGGTGCCTTGGAGCAGTTCTACAGTCTGCCGTTTCCCTGGTGACACAGCACAGGAAGCCAGCATCTGCTTTAGCTCGCTCCCATTGGCTGAGTGGGATGGGCTTCTGGGCATGCCCACTTCAACGAACGTGTCTGAGCCTGGGAGACGGGAAACAAAATTACACACATTTTCTCTTCGTTGTCTCTCTTTCTCTTCATCACCATCTCCTCTCCACCTACTATACTTAGTCATACTCTGTCTGATTTTGAGTAATAACTGGTGAATGAAATGAATTGACAATGAAAGTGACACTTGCATGTGATTATTAATTAACTCCATTATAATTTTCTGTGTTTGCCTGTTTCTCTATTGCCGTGGTTCTCAAAGTGTGGGGCGCGCCCCACTAGTGAGCAATACATGACAGGTGGGGCGCAATGAACGGGAGGAAATTAGTGGAAAATAATAGGAATTCATGCTTTTCTTTATTGATAATAAAGATCGGACACTCGAAACTAAACAAACACACGCAAAGAAATGGATCATTAATACAAGTAAATTAAAATAAGATCAGATAAAAAGTGGAACCATAATAATGGTTTAACGGCATCATGTTAATTGCAGAGGAACGATATATAAGGAAACATTCGGTATTATATATGCAATTTCATTTATTCCAATGCGTATGCTGATGTTTCTGTATTTTTGTTAAACATTAATATTTTATCAGGCAGTATTAGTCTGGCATTTCTAGTTTCCAGTGTGGCAACAAAGTTGCTTTTTGATCCTTCAGGCGCTGAACAGAAGGGAAGATCAATATCGTTCTACGCTTTTTATTGCTGTGCGGCATTTTGCAAAGATCCCTAAATCATTCGTTGCGCCGTAGAGAATAATGGTGTTTATGCTTTTAAACATGTATAATTTAAGGCGGATGGAGCTTAAAGACAATGTAAAGAGGAAATATATGTGGGTATCTTATTTTCGAGTTTATTTACGCAGCTATTGAATTTGGAGATGCGAATATTAAACTAACTTTACCGCGGACACAAACCTGTATGTCGTGAGCATAATAACATCAATGGATACATTTGTTACATGGACCACAAAAAAGCAGGTGATTCAGCATCATCAGCCTAATCAACCAAAAAGCCAACCGAAAGGAAAACATGATGAAGCCTATGTTGCGCTTGTATTCATGGTGTGGATGGTGGGGCAGAGGAGAGACCTGTGTGTGTTTTGTGTCCTAAACCGCTGGCCCATCAAAGTAGGAAGACACTTAGAGACAACACACCCCAGTCACGTTAATAAGCCACTCGACTTCTTTGAAAGAAAGCTCTAGATAAGTGACGAAGTAAGCCTGTTATAACAATTGCACGTGTATTTTATCTGTTTTGAACTTGGTGTTATTTGATCTTATTGGTTTAGAAATTGATATTTCAATAAATAGTAAACTTGGCCGATTTCGTTATCATTTTGTTGAGCTTGAAAATTCGCCCACTCCCTTAAGTGGGGAATGACAGAAAATGTTTGAGAACCACTGCTCTATTGCATTCTCTACCTTCATCAGGGCTGGATTTGTTTGATAGAGCTTCTGATTGGCTGTGCCCGTTAACTTCCTGTGCTGGGTCGCAGTGGGCGGGGCCAAGCATGGATTCAGTTAGTGACACGGATGAAATCCCTCTGTACATAGAAGGCATCTACAATACAAACACACACACACACACACACACAGTATCTCAGACTCCATGTAATAACCAAATCCAGTAAAACTCCCAATTCCAGGCTGATACTAACGTGTGTTTTGAGTTGATCAGTGCTCACTGGTTTGTGTATTGGCGCCAGTCCCGGTGGCGGCGAAGGAGTGTGCGTGTGAGTGTGCGAGTGTGTGAGAGAGGGACTCTGTGTGTAATTCTGGCCGTAACCGTGGACTCCGGACAGCAGCAGACCGCTGAGAGAACCCTGAGAGACAGACTGCAACATCAGGACCGGGGAGAATCCTGAGAGAGAGAGAGAGAGAGAGAGAGAACAGTCATCACGTTTCTCCACTAGAGGGAGCAGTAACCGACAGAGACAGAGTTTCTATGCACATATCCAAGTTGTTTAAAGCGGAGGTTTACAAATAGGTTTTTACATCACAGATCTTTTTCTTCATTTCCTCTGATCCTTCTAACATACCACATCAACACTGTCATTTGTCAGCCATCACTCACTACATACCCACACGGAGGTGCACAAGCGCAAAATCCAGGGGCTAGCTCGCCGCTAACACACAGACATCATATAGACTAACCTTGGCTAGCTAGCAATATTACTTTACCAACTAACCTGGCACACACACACTACGGGCATGTTGGAAATGCCAATTAATCTAATCTGCATGTCTTTTGACTGCCCCAGACTGTACCCAGAGGAAGCCCAGCGAGCACGGGAAGAACTCCACGTATACGTACCCCGCCCCCCCTCCAAAGTATGGGTTCGAACCCTCGACCCTGGAGGTGCGACACCACCGTGCTGCCTAATTCATGAACTGTTCTTTATATTTTCGCTTTAATATCCTGGACACTGCAATCTGAAGTGTGCACTCTAGCTGGATCACTCCCTGGATCACGCGGTCTCTCCCGAGACTTGCTTGTGACTTGTTTGGGATTCTTACAGGAATAATATATTCTATAATTAGTTCGGAATCAATTCCCAGAGAGTCTCACGCTTACCTGCAGTGTTGGCTGATGTAGTGTGAGTGTTGGTCCAGAGGGAAGCCCCTTGTAACGGAGCGAGGGTGTGTGTATGGTTGCTGCTCTGCAGTGTCCCGACTACATCGTTAGGACCATTTTGGATAGAACCATGACCGTTCAGAACCGGGTTAGAATCAGGCGAACCGTTATGAGCTGGAAGATCTGGGGAACTTAGGAGACCTGAAAATGAAGAGCAAGATTTAAAATTAACAGCACTTCTCTGTAAATACAGGAACATTAATCTTGGTCAGTTCCCACAGCACAGGCAGCTCCCTCTATCATGAGATAGGATATTGTCACATTCACGAAGAAACTGAAAACTTTTCTGCAAGCACAAGCTCAGAAATGGCCGGGGAGAGAGAGAGAGAGAGAGAGAGAGAGAGAGAGAAAGAGAAAGAGAGAGAATTTCATCTCTCAGCCCAAACAGAGAGCTTGTTAAAATTTCTGACCGTACCTTTTACATTTACATTCATGAGATTTATCCAGAGCGACTTGCATTTTATCTCTTCATACATCTGAGCACTTGAGGGTTAAGGGCCTTGCTCAAGGGCCCAACTTGGTGAGGGGGTTTGACACTGCGACCTTTCAATTAGTTGTCCAACACCTTAACCAGTGGGCTACTCCTGCCCCCTAAAACTACCCCCTTTAAATGTGTTTTGGAACAATGGGTAGGGTTGTATTTGTTACAAAAGTAAATAATTTCTATTTAACGAATATCCTTTGAAACCACTGACTGTCCTTTTAAAATGCATTTTGTATAAAACACAAGATTATCCCTAAAATTAGCCTAATCTGCATGTCTTCAGACTGTGAGAGGAAACCGAAGTACCTGGAGGAACCCAGCACGAAGAAAACATGCAAACTTTATGGAGACATTGAACCTGGCTGGAAACCGAACCCAGACCCTGGAGGTGCAGGGTGTATTTGTTATAAAAATAAAGACCAAACCATTTACTGTCAGACAACAACATCCTCTAAAAATCACAGACTGGACCATTTAATTTACTTTATGGGACTATTTTTAAAGAAAAAGAAACTTTGGGCTAGGGCAGTATCTGTTATGAAATCAAGTTTTTAATTATTTATATTCAGAAAATGTGCTCTAAAATAACGAACTGTATCTTTAAAACATGCCTTGTGAGAGTGGCTTTAAATGAAGTACTAAAGGGCGAAGTCATTTATTATAAAAACAGGTCGAGTTTTTAATGATTCATGTGAGTCAAAGTTCTCTAAAATCACTGACTTCACCTTTAAATGTGTTTATTAAACTGCTTCGTAAACTGTGCTTTGGAGGCTATATCAATTGCGGGTGCTGTATATTAAAAAAACAAAACAAGTTTTACTTTTAACTTCAAACCACCGTCCGTGTTTGGGAAATGTGTCTCTGTAGGGAATAATGTTTGAGTGACTAAAATCTAATTACTGTACCTGGTCTCTTCTCAAGTTAATCTAAGAGTACTAATTTATAAACCAGACAAATACTGAAGTGCTGCTGAACTTCTGAACTTTATTACTGTATACTCCCATAACTAATTACATTACCCAGAGTGCTTAGCCCCAGTCCAGCTGAGGCCAAGGCGTCCAGTCCGACAGGGGTGAGGAGGGATGGGGGGGAGCCGTGGTCGTTAACGGGGAGGGTGTTGGTACTGAGAGGAAAAGCAGAAGAAGAAACAGGAGTACTGGGAGAAGACGCGCAAGCGCTCTCCAGAGCCAGGAGCAGTCTGCGGGCCTCGTACATGTTTACCGCGTTTCTCTCCACGCTCTTTACAATCACAGACTGAGAGAGAGAGAGAGAGAGAGAGAGAGAGAGAGAATGTCAGCTGTCAGAGAGCAAATGTGCCATAAACACAGACATCAGAAAGATTTCTGATCAGGCATAAACTACACTTAAATAAGACTTTGTGGTACTATAAATGCAGCTGTATGTGTGTGTCAGCGTGTGTGTGTGTATCCAAGCAGGCCACCTTGCTGGGTTGTTTGGGTTTGGGTTTAATGCTGATGAAGACGTCTAGTTGCTCCATAAGAGTTGCGATGCACTGGGGCTCGATCTCCGCCTCCTCCTTAATGTCGAACATTAAAACCAACGGCAAGCAGCCCTGACACACACACACACAAAATGTTGTCAACCCAGGATTACAACACACATCACAACTGTGCCGACTATACAGATACGCAACACAATTAAAAATTGCAGATTTATGATCTGCGTATGTTTGACTAGTCATTTTCCGTGCAGTGTTTAGCATTTAACAACCATCCACTTGGTCCCGTCCTAAATCGTTACAATACCTACATGCTTAAGACAAAACCCTTAAGACAGGATTATCCATGATTCATGAAAGCACGTGTTATAATATCTTGAATCTGATTGATCGGAAGGTGCTAGTGTAACAGGTATAGAAATTAACCTGTTAAATTGTTAGAATTTACACAAAATTGTTCATTTCATATACCTGATGTAAGTGCCTGTTTGAGATAAGCCCTTTCCCCTTTAAATCCTGTGATGTCATCTAAAGCCAATACAATTTCCTGTTTTGTCCCCTCCTCTTCCCTTTTCCTGATGGAACTGTATGGAAGAGGTATGTTGTTTCTGACTCCCTGTAATCCAACTAAATCTTTATTTTTATTATTCTTTTTATTTCTATATCTTTACTCCAATTTGTGTGTATAATGTTATAAAATATATTTGCATGATTAT
This sequence comes from Clarias gariepinus, assembly GCF_024256425.1. Taxonomy (NCBI): domain Eukaryota; kingdom Metazoa; phylum Chordata; class Actinopteri; order Siluriformes; family Clariidae; genus Clarias; species Clarias gariepinus. The sequence continues at coordinate 6,498,766 of NC_071112.1, read as the reverse complement.
TTTATGGCATTTTTCATTCTTTTGGGTTATATTACCAATTTTGGCTTAAACATGTGGAAATCAAGCACATGATGTACATCACATTTATTTTATAGAGAACAAGGGCTATTCTCACTCGAAGGCTGTTTGTTCCTTTATGTGTCAGGTGTCAGATTAAATGCTTCCAGTGAACCGCCATCTGTGTCCCGTGTCTGATTCACACAACGCAGAATAAAGTCTAACTGAAGTGACCGGTTACACTGATTCATTTTTATATTTTATATGAACGTAGTTCTGGCTATAAATTATAGCTTTATGTTAACGCTTCTTTTAATGTGTTATCGTTTGTATAGGTACAGCTCACTCTCAAGGCCGTGAAAGACCACTAAACTGTATATCTGCTTTAATGTAGTCCAACTATATAATTATATACTGTATAATACTGTCTGTGTACATACAATCAATCATACACCAACACCGCATGCACGTTACAGACCCTCAGCTACTGTAGGAGTTAATGCCACATCCTCCAAACTGTCCTGCCATTTTCACATGTTAGGAACATTAAAGGAGTTCCTGGGAGGCCGGCGTTTCAGACCTTGATGGTGTCCACACACTAGTGAAACACCGGGATAAGTGCATTAGTGTAGCAGGGGGTTATATAGAGAAATAAAGGGAGTTTTTACTTTCATAGCTGTATAAAAAAAACAAAAGTCCCGGTTTAATTTGAACACTCATAGTTTCAGAAATGTTATTGTATAAATCAAGCAACCAAAAATGGATAACAAGCATATAATAAGGTTATTCTTGAACATCTTTGAGCATGTGCTGGTTTTGGAAAATACTTGTGCCTGCTTCATTACTCCGGTGTTATTCTAGAACAACAGAACACCCCAGATCACCTTCATCACTTCATCAGGATTAGATGTCACACCCACTTTTAAATCCACGGTATTCATCAATCTGCTAATATACCTTCTACAATCTCACGATTGCTTTCATGTGTAATTACTCCCGACATGAGAATAACAGCACATGCATTTCTCATTCGGCTCAGTCTGGACGAAAATATGCTGCCGTTGCAGAACCGCAGCAGAAGCACAGAGTGCTGCAGGGAAAGAGAAGCTCCGTCATTTCAGCCTCGCTTTCTCTCACACCCACAAACATCTGCGTGTCTAATCGCCTGCTGTAACCGTCCAGCTTATTGCTCCATGTGCATTCTCGACGGGGCTGACCGAGTCGGGGCTCCCGCCGTGAACCGAGATAAATCATCAGTTAAAACTCACGCCGGTTTAAATATTCAACTCAAACAGTATCGCATGCTTCCACGGTCTATACTTTACAGATTACTGGCAGAAGGAAAAGCAGGCCATCTGCTTCCCGGAGCAAAAACCGAAGCAGTTTAATCTAGGGAATTACTCAAGTCTGAAATAAAGAATCGGTGGAAAAAAAAAAAACATCAATAAAAGAAAATGAAAGCTTCAGGGAATGATAAAGGAAGTAAAGGCACAGCCAGAACGTTAAAGCAAGTGTGTAAAATCACAAAGAAGAGAAGAAAATGGCATAATAAAAAGCAGGAGAAAGACAGTTACAGGTATCCTACTGACATCCTGGTGATATTTTTTAACTAGAATTAAGTCCTTAAGCAACGAAAAAAAGTTGGTAAGGAAACTGAAGCAACAAAATTTTATTTAAGTGGAAAAATAGCTGGATAACTAAAAAGCTAATTCATCAAGATAAAAATATTAGCTCAAAAAATAATGCTTTGAATTAATTTTATTAATATTTACAAGACATTTTTAAATCATGTTGGTGCAAATACCGTTTTTTTATTTTTTATTATTATTCCCTTATATAACCAGCATATATTAGGCAAATATAGTACCTGTCAAAAGTTTGTCCACCCCTGTTAAAATTAAAAGAAGTAGATAAAAGAAATCAGAACAAATGTTTTACTGCGACAAGCTGCAAAGTGGATAAAGATACAATTTAAAAACTGCTTGTTAATGTAACGGCCTCAGGAGCGACCTCATTTCCCCTCTCGTCTGTTCCAAACACTCAGCATTCAGCATCAGCAGTACTGTACACTAATCACCGGCCTGATCATCTGTCATCATCTGCACCTGTTTCTCACTGGGTCAGGCCTTAAGTTAGATGCTTGAATGATTTATAGGTGTGGATTAACAAATAAAAAACATTCCTGTGAATCTGGTCAGGTACAGGGACAGGACTGAAAATACTCAAGACCTTCAGTAAGACTGGAGAAGTATTCCTCTAAAAAAAATAAAAATAAATACAAGAAAGTCTGACTCTGGAAACAAAATACGAAGAATTAACGAGGGGGTTCAAAACTTTTGCACATGGTTCCCCATATTTCAATCTCGCTTTAGTTTACGGTTCGAACCTCACCTGAAGTGCCACAAAAGTGAACCAGACAAATAAACATTCTGTTTCATTCTGTATAGTAAAGAAATGGAGCTGTGATGGTATAAATAATCACTTGTGTCACTGTTTAGTGCTGAAATCATTAATTTTGGAGAGAAATAAAAAGGTCACATCAGCATGTTTTAACCTGCTAATGAAGAATTATATTTTATAATCACAACAGGTTTTTTCTCCCCTCGCTGTTTGCCTAGTGGAATAAAACAAAATATTTTTTTTTCCTTTTTTTTTGTCTCTTTATAAATCTCTTAGTTCATAAGGTTTAATTTCACTTAAGAGCACAAATTCCTCACTCCTTCAGTAGGCCCGGCCCGTAGGCTTTAGGTTCTGCGTCAGTGCTAGAAAAGACGAGCGACAGCAGCAGATATACAGGATCAGCGAGATGTTTCAGGAAAGAGCGAGATGTTTGGTGTGAAGACTACTTAATTATAGCAGAACCTACATTTTTCCCACTACATAACGAAGCCTCCACACTATTTTATTAGCTCACATGCATTCAAGGTTCCCTATTTAAAGTCTTTCTCTGTGACTTGATCATTCCTGTTAGAAAAGATTCCTTTCAAAATGTTAAATAAAAAAAAAGCACTGACTAAATACAAAGTATTAACTGGCATGGATCAGGTTTTGAAGTGATAGAATGTGTGTGTGTGTGTATATATATATACCATGAGCTGCTGCCTGGCGTCACACACGGCGTCGACGCTGCCCTGAATGTAGACGCTGGAGCGGCGTGTGTGAGCGTGAGAGTGTGAGGGCGTGCTGGGGTCGGGGAAGTGGATGTGAGCGCCGGTGCGCTGGCTGATGTGCTTGAGGTTGGCGGCGTTTCTGCCCAGGAGGCTCAGGTGGTGCTGAGGTGCGATATCCAGCTGAGTGCTGACCGTTATAGAGCCGGACATGGAGCCAGCCAGGTGATCCAACAGCAGAGCCGCTCCACGCTGCACACACACACACACACACACACACACACACACACACAGGTAGATATGTAAGAGCTGTTCAAGTCAAACCAGGACTATTCCTCTTTCAGAGAAACACTTTTTCCACTGAGCGAATGTGTTTGTCATAATTTCCGGGCATCATCTGTATCGCTCTCGTAATCTCTCCTCATAAACGTTGCAGTTTCGTCCACTAGCAGGATGCTTAGAGGTCACCGTCATTAGGTTGAGGGCATTTAAGTATGTAAGAATGTAAGAACTCCACCTTACTCTGGACAGTTTACTGCATTTCATTTTCGTTCTCTGAGCGTACAGTAAGTGGGATCGAATAGCTGCTGTATGGAGTGGAATCGCTGAAGCCACACGATGTAATCCCTTTCACATGAACTTACCACACAGTGACCTAGTTTCTCTCTCGCTCGCTCTGAAAAGACTTAAAAACGCTCCATACTCAGTCTGGAGACACAATAAATATCGGATTACATACAGAGTGGTTTCAGTGAAGGTCATGTGACCTGCAATGTTAATTTTTTGTAACAATGAAAAATATTTTAATAGAAGACTTGAGGTCTGAGATATGACAAAGATCTATCACGCCATGACACTTGGACTTCTTCACCCCGTGATATCTGTTGCGGTATTTAGCGATGAGTATTGTGTGGTGGTTTCACTTACAGAGGGATTTAACTTTAAGGACACACATGAAAAGCAATAAATGAAAAGAAAATAAACAATAGTTGATTCTTTATTTAATAGAGAAATAAAGATAGTTACTAGAGTACAGTGCTATGTTATATGTACATCTGATGGTGAAGTTTATATCATGGTGATTTTAGGTTTCCCTAGTCTGATTTATAATACCTTGACTGCTGCGCCGTTGCTTTGATTTCCACGGATGGCGACAGTGTTGCCGTAGATATGGGAGGGCGGCTTGCACGTGATGGCGACGCCGCACGACTGAGCGATGTGCTGGATGACTGGAGAGGAGAGGTCAACAGACTCGACAAACCTCCCGCACTCAAACATCAAAACCAATGACATCAGCTCCTAGAGAGACAGAGACCGAGAGAGAGAGAGAGAGAGACAGAGAGACAGGGAGGGAGAGACAGAGACAGACAGGGAGAGAGAGACAGAGAGAGAGACAGAGAGACAGGGAGAGAGAGACAGAGAGAGAGAGAGAGAGAGAAAGGAAGAAAAAGAGAGTCGGAGAGAGAGAGAGAGACAGTTAATGATGTAATGTAATGCAACTTTGTAACGCAAAGTCTCTACATTCTGATACAAACACACTGGGAGCATCATTCATTCCAACATTAGATCATCAGGTCATTGTTTCTTAAACCAGACATTTTCAAACTCAAAAATGCCACAGTCCAGTCTGAATTCTGAAAAAAAAAAAACATCTTTAATTAATCACGACTTCAATCCCAAAAAAATCTATGTTTTTTTAACGATTTTATTTAAATGTGGCTTTGATTTATTCGTAATACAGTAAGTAGTTTTAAGTAGATATTTACTCATAAATAATTTAGAGTAAAATTAAACTCAATTACAAAAGTGGGAAAAGGTATTTATTTATTTATTTATTTATTCATTTTAAACAACCTCTCATGGCCCACCTCAAATAACTTCATGGAAAACATTTTGGTGAAGCAACAATCTATATCCGTTATTCTTAAATGTCTGCATCATTATTTTTATAGAACAGTCCATCCAGTGTTTTTTTCCTTCTTACAATAGAAATCTTCTTACAATAGAAATTAAATAACTATTATAAACTGATATTTTATTATATTATATTTTAAAATTCAACAGTGTTCGAATTTACTATAAGAACTCGATTGTAAAAACCTGACAATAAGGTCTGACAATACTTTACAGCAGTAATGTACAGTGAGTGTATCGGTATGTATTTTTTCTTTTCTTTTTATTTGAAGATTTACTGAAGACATATAGTAGCACCATGGGTCCCGAGAAAGTTAGCAAGAAGAAAAGAGCCACTTTCAGTTTCGTTTTTAAAGCAGCTGGTGCCAAGAGGAATTATAAATTAAGGTTAAGTGAGGTTTAATGTCTATTTATTTCAGATTCTAAATGTTTAATCATATTTTTGCATGTAAAAACAATGTAAAGTGTTGGAAACTGGTAATATTTTTCGGTGGGTGGTATGGATTATCTGCATTTATCTTTTTTCCGATGGAAAAATCTTTCCCTCAAGAAGAACTCACCTCCTGAACGGAGCAAATTCGTATGCCGAGGTATCATAAGGAAACATTTTAGCAACTGAAGGATAAACCCACAAACCAAGCCTGTGCTGTACATCCTTTAATAACCACCAGGGGGAAGCAAAGAGGCAGATACAGTAGAGAGGACATCTAATTTATAATTATTACCCGGATTTTAGCCCTCGCGGTTTCCACTCCTGCTGGCTGCCCTGCTATAGACACCTGAGAGAGAGAGAGAAAAATAAATACATAAATACATAAATAAATAAATAAATAAATAAATAAGTAGTTGCGTTAATCTGTGTTCTTCAAACACACTATATATCCTCTGTGTATTTATTTTGTTGTGTCTGTATCAGACAGACAGTCTGTCTATGTGTCTGTGTGTGTGTGTACTTGATTGCTCTTCTCCCCCTGGCTGTTCCTGTTCGAGTCGGGGAAGTGGATGTGGCAGCCCGTCTCCTCCATCACGCGTTTGATGTTGTTGCCCCCCTTCCCGATTACGTGCGAGTGCTCCGTGTGCGACACATCCATCTTCAGTGTCACGCGTTTACTCTGGAGGGGTCAAAGGTCACAGGTTTCAGCAGACAGCCTACTAAATTATTCACCTCGGGGAACTGTCACTGCCACTGACAAATGCTGAACAGCTCCTCCTACTATGTCCTCACCCCAATCATCCCACCAAACACACGCCCGCACACTCCCAGTGTTCCCAGTTCACACTACAGCCAATTACCTTTGTGTCCAGAACAGCCAGGATCCTTTCTTTCGCTTCTCTTACATCATCTCTCCTTCCACTGACCTTAATGTGAGGGTCTGAGGAGAGTTACACACACACACACACACACACACACACACACACACACACCAAGACAACAAGACATCAAAGATGTAGAATATCAATAGATTTCTTTACACATTTTTCCACTGACCAGAAAAATATTTCATCTGTTTTACCTTAAAGAGACACCACACACACACACACACACACACAATGCTGAAAGTTTTTTCCACATTTTATTCCTAACTAACTTTACTGAAGCTCATTAGTAAAGGAACGCCCTTGTCTATATAATGTTTTTCCTTAAACATTGAAAAAAAAATCCATTAGGTCTAGAGAATTGTTTGTAGACCTATGAGACAGAACTGTGTTGAGACGCAGATCCGGGAAACACCGGAAACTTTCCGTGTCCAAGAGCATGGAAGCCCGTGTCATTCTCAAATGGGAGAGATTTGGAACAACCAGCAGTCAAATGTCCAGTCACCCAGACTGAGTAATCAGGGATGAAGGGCCTTGATCAGAGAGGAAACCAAAAACCCACGTGTCACTACAGTATAAATGAGATCCTGAGTTCTCTGGAGAAGATGAGAGACTTAAGGAAGGACAGCCATTGCGCCTCCGAGTGGCGAGGTGGTAAAGTGCTCGCCCTATCATCCGGAGATCGCTGGTTCGATCCCCGGGTGATGCTGTAATCCTCCACAAACACACAGAGATAGACGATTTTGACAGGGCTACTAATATATACACACGTGTGTGTGTGTGTGTGTGTGTGTGTGTGTGTGTGTGTTTTTTTTATAAACTCGGTGAGATAAAGAAAAAGGAAAGTGAAAGTTAATGACCGTCTCTACTCTCCATACTACGTCACACATCCCACTCACACACACACACACACACACACACACACACACACACACACACTAATCTCTGTTACTCTAAAATTCTCACACTCTGTGTGAGGGTGTGTGCGAGTGTGTGTGCGGTGTTCTACACTCTCTGACAATAAAAAAAAAAATCTAACACACAAATGTTCGTATATGATACGAAACGTGTGTGTGTGTGTGTGTGTGTGTGTGTGTGTGTGTGTGTGTGTGTGTGTGTGTGTGGTTATACACACTTTATAACTGAAAACACAGCCTTATGACCCACACACTCGCATACCGACAGCTGATGATTTCCATATGGCAGGAAAAGCAACTGCTTTGAGGTTACACTAACACACCCTGAAGTCTACTCAACACTGGTGTGCATGTGTGTGTGTGTGTGTGTGTGTGTGTGTGTGTGTGTGTGTGTGTGTATGTATTGTTCAAAAGCATCCACACCTACCATATTATACTCTGCTCTGTCGCACATCACATTATAAATCCTAACCCCAGACCAAAACTTCAAACACACTTCAGTATGTTTGTGCATGTGCGTGTGTGTGTGTGTGTGTGTGTGTGTGTGTGTGTGTGTGTGTGTGGGGAAAAGAAGAACTTTTTACCATCAGCATGGGACAGCTATTTTTAGACGCACACAATAAACCTGAGATGTATACTCTACATGTTTTTGTGTGTGTGTGTGTGTGTGTGTGTGTGTGTGTGTGTGTGTGTGTGTGTGTGTGTGTGTATATACACAAGAAAAAAGAAGTGTTTTCCTACAATGTGTGTGCACTTTCCTTCAAGAAGTACCTTTTTTGGATTTAGCTCCTATCTTTAGTTTGGAAGGCCAAGCAATCTGAGTGCTCGTTTCATCCATGATCTGCAAAACACACACACACGCACAAAATGTTATACATCAATAAACACACTATGGATAATGAAAATAAAATTTTCTGTTAAAGAGTGCCCTCTAGAGGTCATTTCTTACTAAAGCTTATATACACTAGTACAGTGGAACCTTGTATTACAAGCATAATTCGTGTCTGAAGTGGGCTTGTATATTAAAACACTTGTAAACCAAATCAAATGTTGCCACAAGAAATTATGGAAACTCAAATTATTCGTTCCCCAGCCCAAAATATAAATACATAAAAATAATTAATACAAAATATAAAGTAAATATAAAACAAATTAACCTGCACTTCATCTTTTTTGTGTGAGAGAAAGCAAGGGGAGGAAGGGAATGTGTGCGTGTGTGTGTGTGTGTGTGTGTGTGTGTGTGTGTGAAGGGGCACGGTGTCCAATGACAAAGTGCAGGCTGATACAGAGAGGAAGAGAGAAAATGGATCTTTAACTTCTCTCTAATGAGACTTTCTTTTGCTTTACACACACACACACACACGTGTATTATAATAAACAGTACCCGGGCGCTATACACACACGCACACAAACACAAAATAAATATGTTTTATGCACACACACAATAAATGACTATAAATAACACAATATTGCCTCATACAGAAATTAGTTCCGACCGACTAATCGAGTCTGATTGAACAGATGCTCTCCACGAGTGCTGATATAGAAAATAACAGCACTGGGACGTTTAACTATATCGCATCACTCCACCTCAACCGTTACACTAACGTCGTTTGCAGCATGGGTGAAAGAAGGTCTGTACGGTCTGCAGTACTGAGAAGAGACCAGGTGCCTGCCAAAACCCACATTCGAAACCGAATTTAAACGTATCACTTTTTGTATAAGCTCTGTGTCACTAAGTGCCTGAACGCCATTTCCTCACGACTCCTAACCAGTCAGGACACCTCCGGAGCTCTTCTAAATTGTATTGGAGATGGGAGCGATTTCCTATTTTACGAATCTTGATAAATAGCTCTTACTCATGAAAGTAGGACCAAAATGGGGTAATTTTTGGCCACTTCGGAGCGGTTTTCTACTCTGAGACGCATACGGGCCCAGGTCTTCTCTTGGCTTAACGAAAGTACCATTAATTCCTTTCCGCAGATCAGAAACACCCACCTTTACCCCAATCTCTGCGTCAACATCTTAACTCACAACATCTCTAAGAGCTCTGCCCATTTTCCTTTCTTCGATTCCCAGCCGCTGATGTCTGTGGCATCACAGGGATTTGAAATCATGATCCCTGAACACAGTTGTACTGAACCACTCAGGAACAGACACTGAACAGGCCATGTGTCAAAAAAAAAATCATGCACCTGACACAAAGCAGTGTTTTATCATGAAAAGCCTTCTTTATTATGCGGTCTGCTGTTCGATACCAGGATCAACATTCATTATTTCTGCATATCGATGTGTTGAGGTGTTTGAAACTTCTTCTTGATGAAGCCCATACTTCCCTCCCTGGAAAATAACTTCCTTTTTATTTTAAGGATCAGGAGAGGCTAGAGGGAGTCATTTCTTATAAGCATGCTGTTTTCATGAGCTAACGCGGTGAACTAATGACCTCGTTAGCGGCAAGATAGTCCGGGACGATTCCTCCACATCTTTAACATCTAGAGAGAATTCACACAGTTTACGTTTTACTAGAACACAAAGTACAGTGCAAAAGTCTTGACCCCCCTAATTTCTTTAGAAATTCACTTCTAAAGAGACTCTCTTGTATTTTTAACGTAGTCTTGAGAAATTGTTCTCCAGGCTTCCTGAAGGACTGATTTGTCTCTCATTTTTAGTCCAGTCCCTGTACCTGAGCAATTATCGAGAAATGTTTTTCATTTGTTAAACCACACTGTGACCTATGAATCATTCAAGCATTAAAAAAGCATCTAACGTAAGGCATGAACCAGTGAGAAACCGATGCAGATGATGACAGATGATCAGGCCGGTGATTAGTGTACCGTTGATGCTGAATGCTGAGTGGTTGGAACGAACGAGAGGGGAAATGAGGTTGCTGGTGCCAATTTTTCAATTGTATTTTTAGTTACTTTGCAGGCTGTTACAGTGAAACAATTGTTCCCATTTCTTTAATTTAAACTACATCACTTAATTTAATTTAATATGAAGAAATGAGAGGCTCAGGTCTTTTGCACAGCACTGTAGATAAAAACATTAAAAAAAACATAGCAAAAGCCTGTCCACAGGAGCGTTACTAAATCAAAGCTTAATAATACATAGATTAAAAAACAACAAAGACAACTGATGTTTTCCATAAGGATGTTTGTATGTAATGTTCAGAAGTCTAGATTTGTTTCCCAGGTCCTCCTTTAATATCCCTGGCGCTGCCTTAAATCCGATTGCACAGAAACCCACAGGCATTGTGGTTCTTCTTCTCACCAACTTGTTCTTCTGACATATTGGCACTTTGATGTGGAGGAAATAAAAAAATTATTGCATTTGGACTGCCACCCAAAAATAGATCATGCTTCGAGGTCTTAAGTGTACTCCAAACTTCCCCGCTACACCCTACACCACCATTTCTCATCAGGCTACACTCGGAGCATCGACCCGGTTGGCAGATAACTATGCCAAATACTGAGCAAGAATTTCACTGGATGTTGGTCAACCCTTTAAGCCTTGGTTATATTATATAGCTTTCAAAAACCAAAAAAAAAACAACACATGCCTCGATGGACTTTAGTGCAGAATAAAAGATTTTTTTTTTTTATGTGAATGACATAATAAACATGTTTTGGTTTCTTGCAAAACGTTTGCAGGTCACAGCTGAAATCCGAGTGTGTGGTGTGCAAAATGAGAAATATTATTATTCCCTGGTTAAATAAAGACTAATTTCTTGATCTGTTCTTCTGGGCGGTTTAAGTGATTAAGGAATTTAGGATTCAGCAAACTGCAGGACAGATAAGGACTAACAGCTTTTGTGCTGTTATAAATATTTACATAAAGTATGTTTTCCAACATGAAAGTTAGTTCCTATAGCAACAGGATACAGTGATATCTAATATCTCACCAACCTCCTGTTATTTTTTTTTTTTTAATCTCTTTCTTTAAGTAGATGAGACAATAAATAAAGAAAATGTTTGTTGTTGCGGGGGGTCGCCACAGCGGACCATCTGCACACAACTTGGCACAGGTTTTACACTGGATGCCCTCCCTGACGCAACCCTCCCAATTTACGCAGGCTTGAGACAGGGCACTGCATCCAGTGTCTGGGGTTTGGGCATTGGGTTGGAAACCCAACTTTCCGCAGGGCAGGTGGAAACCCACCACTGAGTGTCCAATCGTCATAAAAATAAATTGGTAATATGAACTAGATACAATTCCAGCAGGGCTGCAATGGATACCGCCTTTCTTGTGCAAAACCATAAAAATTATCACATATCTAGCCCATACCATTACAAAAATACTAGTCTGTACTGGCTTGTTATATCAGGGAGTGTGTGAGAGTTGAGGGGGCGTGGCTTATACCCTTCAAAGCCAACGACACTCCTGGGATTTTTTCTTATATCAAAGGAACCGTAGGTGCTAGAGCGATGGTTCTTGGATTGTTTGAAGGGACAAGGCTTTACCATTGTGGGACTTCGAGTTTCATGTGTGTATTAAAAAAATTAAGAACAGGATGGCAGTTTATCCAAAGTGGTACAAGAGTTTTTCTTTTTTTATTATTGTATGTCTAAATAAAAAAGGCCACTACAGTCAATGGAGTGATTTTTGCACTGAATTCAAGGGTATTTTGGAAGGGGTGAATTATATTTGATTAACATGATTAACACCAAAGTGGTAGCGTTTTTCAAGCAATTCGACACGCCATGTCTCATTTTCCGCTCAGACAAAAACGAGCAAGTTAGGAGTCAGGGGAGCAAAGTGGTTTGGCACAGGTACCAAACGGATCCTGAGGACACCCCCACTAAAAGAGAAAGAGGAAATGGAAAGTGTAAACTTCTCCGTCCTGTAACATCGTGATGTTCATTTAGAAAATTAAAAAATTGTAATCATTGGCAAATCGGTGTAATATAAGCCGACAGCCAGGGGAAATGGCTTTATTATTTGCTTTAAGATTCCTTTAACTACATTTTTATAATAATAAAAAGCAGTTAATGAAGTGCTTTGAAATTTGTCAGAACATCTTCGCTCATTGGCCCCAGTGAATGAAGTTGAATATCGACCCTTTTTACTGGTTGCCAAGTAAAATCTAAACTATCATCATCATTAATTTGAATGATTCTTGTTCTAAAGTTACATTATGGTTTTGCTGGACATTTCAACACTGTGCTGTACTTTAAATGTCAAATCAGTCTTTTTCACTTACAAACTTCCCAGTCAATGACTAAGTGAATAAACACACCATTAATTAGGCTTTAATAGCTTCCATCTGTAACACTTGGTGAACCTCACAGGGTCAGAACATCGTGTTTTGTGTACATCTACGACCCCATGAGTTGGACGAAGCCAACATTTTATTCAGTGGAGCGCTAATAAAATACACTTTTGCATGTTTGAGACTTTTCATTACCAACAGAAAGATCTGGCATTCTCTTAAGCTTTGTTCAGACTGCAGGCAAATCTGATTTGTTTCACAAATTTGATCTTTAGGACCGACTGTCCACACTTATCACATCGGATTTGGCTCCGTTCAGACTGGCAGCCCAAATCGACACACTGTTGACCTACAGTATCTGCAGTGTTTGCTGTGGTGATGATGTCAGAGGTTCGCATGCAGCATGTTATTTCATCATACATTACCTCATTTCTGTACATCGTCTTGTAGCTTTGCCTGTACTTTTGTACCCGCCCAGACCTTTCACTTCGTCCTCTATCCAAGGAATATTGTTCTACATTTTCATACTGCGGTGAAGCCAGCAGCTCTTCCAGAAAACACGGTTAATCTAGCCACACGGAAAAATTCAAGAGCACAGCTTGTACACACTTTGCGGTAATGGTGCCAAAAGCGAACCTTCGACCCTTGAAGCAACTTAACTTTCTATAGATTAACTATTTAAACTCAATAAATGACAAAAATATAAAGACTAAAGATGTTTACACACAACAACATAAAAAAAGCCAAAAATTTTACTGTTGGATTTTAACAGCTTCCACATCGCGTGAGTGAGCTAATGGAGAGTTTGAAATCCGATTTGAGCGGGCTGAGCATCCAGACCGGGGTACATCTTTAGAAATCCGATGAATCTGATTTTAAACCATCTCTTGATGTGGTTAAAATTAGATTGGTAAAAAATTCAATTTCGTTTTTTTTTTTTTTTTTTTTTTACTGTTCAGACTACATGAAAACAATCTAATTTCAAACTGATTTCATTCTGGATATGCCAAAAATCTGATTTTGTCTGGCACTCAGAACAAGGTCTCAGTCTTACAGCTTCTCTTGATCTTTCCACTAATTTACATTCACCCACTTACTTTGTTCTGTAAAATATGCAGCTGAACCAAATAATAGTGAATTTGACAAATGTTGACATCTAAGGAAAAAAAAAAAAGTAGCCAGTGCATGAAAATAATTGCAAACAAGAAAACCATAAAAAATAAAAATAAATTAATAAATAAATAATAGTTTATATATATATATATATATATATATATATATATATATACACACACACACACACAGTATACATATATAAGTAAAAAGTAGTCATCTAAAATATTACTTAAGAGTAAAAAAGTATGTTATTATTATTTTTTTTAGAAATTATGTAAGCAGCCAAACAAAGTGATAATGTACAAATTCTGACATTTCCAAATAATAAAATAAATGAAATAAATGTAAAAAAATAATAAAAATAATAATAAATAAATAAAATTAATATCTTTACAAAATAGCAAATTGAGGAACAAGAAACAAAAATTTCCTAATCTCACTTTTTTCACAACATAAAGCTTTTGAAACTAATACCTACTGTAGGTAACATATGTATATTTGAACAGTGTATTGTAGTAACTATTTCCAGTGTAAGATATACTGTATATCCAGTTGCATTGCACGTGGCTCAACAGAAAGAAAATAACATTAGAACATGTGTACAATAATGTAAGAAACTTATATATTTTTTTTATTTCCCACCAAACTTGCTCATCCATGTCTTTATGGACCTTGCTTTGTGCACTGGTGCGTTGTCATGTTGGAACAGGAAGAGGCCGTCCACAAGCTGTTCCCACAAAGTTGGGATGAAAATGTTTAAAATGTCTTGATATGCTGAAGGATTAAGAGTTCCTTTCACTGAAATAAAGGGGCCGAGCCCAACTCCTGAAAAACAACCCCACACATAAAGACATGGATGAGCGAGTTTGGTGAGAAGAATTTGACTGGCCTGCACAGAGTTTTGACCTCAACCTGAAAGAACACCTTTGGGATGAATTAGAGAGGAGACTGAGAGCCAGACCTTCTCGTCCAACATCAGTGTCTGACCTCACTAATGTGCTTCTGGAAAAATGGTCAAAAATTCCCATAAACACACTCCTAAACCTCGAGGAAAGTCTTTCCAGAAGAGTTGAAGCAGTTATAGCTGCAAAAGCGGGGCCAATATTACATTAACCCTTATGGATTAAGAATTGGATGTTAATCACGGTCATATGCATGTCAAGGTAGGCGAGCGAATACTTTTGGCAATATAGTTTATCGACTTTGCTTTTACTAATTTGTTTTTATTTCACTCCTCAGGGTTTATTTTGTACTTCTAACACCTGCATACTGGGTGGATTTGTGTCAGAGGACAAGCAAACAGGGGGATAACAACATTTATATTATACTTGTACAAGTTCAAGTCAAACCAGGACTCATGATAAAAGTTCTGGTGAACGAAGGTGCAAAATGGATTGACATTTACACAAGACTTCCAGCCTCAGTACAGTAATGAGACTCTTGGCTCCAGTAAAACATTTAAATTAGGCAAACGGTTTAAAGAAGGCCGGACGTCCATGCGCACTGAAATTATTCACGTGAACATTGAGCGAGTGGAACGCCCGATCCTTATAAATCGACAGAAAAGACGCAGCTGTCTGTGGGAACTGTACACACAATCATTCACCAACACCACTTAAAAGGTTTTGTGGTTTGCAATTACTTTTTGTTTTGAATTTGTTTTAATGAAAATTTAATTCTATATTAATGCAGCCACATTGTAATATGTGTACATATCTAATTTTAAGCGAACATTTCTAAATTAAAGTCTATACAATTAAACATTGTATATATATATATATATTTTTTTTTTTTTTTTTTTTTTTTTTAAGCGTCTTTCACATGATGAATGACCAAATCTCCAACAGATATTAGCTGTTCACTAAACATATACTGGACATATTTATTTAAAGATAAATTACAAGAAATGCAAGCCATAAAAAAAAAAAAAAAAAACGCTAAATTAATTTTAGTCAAAATTCACATTTTTATAATAATTAATTATTATTTTTAATATTATTTTGAATTTTATTTTTAATAAAAATATTTTTATATTAAATTTTTTATTTTTAATTATTAATAATTAAATTTTTTGCATTTTATATTAAAATCTATTTTTATTTAGTTTACTCCTAAAAAACTAAAATGATAGACAAACCAGACAAATCTACCTATTTTTTTTGGTTTACGATTAAAATTATTTTGATCTTTATATGACTCTATTTTAAAAACACAAATCCATTACCAAAACCACGTATAAATTTAAAGTAAAAATATTTAAAGTATAAAATTACATAAATTGCTCAAACTGACGGCCTCTTCTTTCACGGCACAGAAGAATCCAAGCCGTATTAGGTCTGGTTTTAATTTGTCTTCTATTGTTAGTTTTGAAACTACAATCGTGGGACTGAAATAAAATGAAAAATATTAAATTTCCTATAAGGAAACGTCTATGAATCCAGACAGTTGAGACATGCTGTATATGTGTTTTACAGTAGTGCACATAATTAACATCGGAATAACCTTAGTAAAATCACAGAGAAATCTACAACTGGTTCTGACCCTTGTGTAATGGAAGCAACAGTTCGCTTGCAATGTGTTTAACATGATCTTAAGTTGTGTTTAGAGTCTGGCAGGAGACAGGTGATGGTTGAGTGCATCGCGGTTCAGGCTGATTTTGTGGAAACAGATTCGCCTTGTTGTGAACATTCCTCACAACACAACCAGAACAAATGGGGTTAGAGAACAAGAAAAACTTACTAAATAATTATATATATTTATAAAAAAAAAAAAAAAACAAGCAAGCATGTAATTAAAGAAATAAACATGTGGATATGTAACTCAATACTCCGGCGGGACAAAAGAGTTTTACAGCACCTGTTGTAATAATGGGATTTCTTTCTCTGTCCTCACCATCTCTTTTACAGTCTCTCACTCTTTTTCCTCCATCCTAACCCGTTCTTGGCTCAAGTTCCAGGTGGCGTGTGCATCAAGAATCTCTAATAACCGGATTTGCCAAACTGCAGTTCCGATGGAAAAAGCTCTGGCTCTCAAATCCAACATTAGTCCACGTGGAAGGACTTCAAAACCCCAAACTGGCCACCTTTCTTACTAATGATTCACAAGGGCTTACATGCTACGGTAAAACTCATGAAGTCCTAAAGACACATGTTTTTTTTTTTTTAAACATCAGACGTTCATTAATTTCAGATTAGTCCCCAGTCCATCAGTGTTTCGGTGGTTTAACACTTAGTAATGGGGTACAAAATCATGGCCTACAAACTCAACTTCTCATCCAGAGATTGCGATCCAAAAGGCATCGTCATTCCTGGGCCAGACCCAAGGACACACACACACCCTCGTATGTCTAACACGAAGACAGTAGCCAATCAATGACATCCATGAGCTCATGTACTGTATGCAGAAGAGGGTTGATCGCGCCCTCATGTTGACTTCAATAGCCATGTATGATCAAGTAACCAAGTTGTACAAACAAGGCCGCATGAAAATACAGTCTGGTCCATAAATATTTGGACACTGATTTTTATTTTTTATTTTTTTCCCCTGTATGGAACCAGAGTGGGTTTAAGATGGAGCATAGATGTAAAAGATGTGTAGACTTTCAGCTTTAATTGAAGGGATGAACAAAATTATTGCACTGACTCCAAAAAAAAACTTAATTTCTAAATTTAAATTCATAATTCTTTAAAAAAAAATTTGCACTCAAAAGTAATTGGATAATAGACACTTGTGGCTGTTTTAGTTATTTCATGACAAAATGTTGAAATAAGTTTAACTGTCTATCCATCCATCCATCCATCCATCCCAATGTTTCCCCACACATATAGTATACTCTGGCAAGCCGCATAAATATATATGCGCCCTTTTTTAAAAATCAGTTCGGGAGAACAACGCCATCCGCAATCGATTAACTAATAGCAGACCGTTCCTGCTCGCACTCCTGCTCCTGTATCTGTTTATTCTGCTACGGTGAGAACGGTGTGCTAAGAGGCAATAAATACAGTGGATGCCAGCTGCTGTAAAAACAATAAAAAAAAGGTGTACTGATAGTCGCACATGCTCTGCAGAGAAACACAGTTTCGCACAGTGAACAGACCCAGTAGAGAGAGAGAGCCAAAACAGCAGGAGTGGCCGAATCAACAATTTGATCCATTCTTTAAAAGAAATAAAAATAAAAAGGAATGCACTGGTGAGCTCAACAGCACCAAAATCATTGGAAAAACCAACTAAAGTGAATATGATTATTTCTTGGTGAAGAAAAACATCTCAACATCTAGTCTAGTCAGAAATAATCTTAAGAAAGAAGGAGTATCATTATAAAAAAAAATATATCTACATATATCTAAAGCAATCCAGACATCGTTCTGAAGTATGAGAATTTACCCCAAATACTGATGAACATAAACCTCTCTTAAACCTGTTATAGGAGTGAGACTTGTACCAGAATGATTGGAAGAGAAGAATATGGAGAAGGAATAAAGGGCTCATGTTGGCATGGGAGTGTACGGCTGCCCGTGGAACTGGGTCTCTAGTCTTTATTGATGATGTGACTGCTGATAGATGCACCAGGGTGAATTCTGAAGTGTATAGAGCTCTACTTTGTGCTCACATAGATTCAGTCAAATGGTGCAAAAGTGACAGTACAGACAGAGCTTGACCGAAAACATTCTGCAAAAACAACCCAAGGCAAAGACACACAGTGGAGGCTTAGCATATAAATATAATCTGTTCCAAAGGTGAGTTCTTAAAGCAAATATTCATATTGTGATACGCATTTTGCCATAGGAAATAATGTAAATGCAGATAATCTGTTCCAGCCACCCAAAAATATTACCAATATGAACAGTTTCCAAAACTGTAATCATACTTTGGCATATAAAAAAACAACAACAATAAAACCTTTAGACATGTAATTAAAGTAAAATATAACCCAAATATACATTAATCACCACTTCATTCATGATTTCTCTGGGCACCGGCTGCTTTTTTTTTTTAGCTATGATTTCTTGCTTAATTTCCACAAAAAATGGCTCCCTTCTCTCCTTGCTACCGCCCTTGCTCACTTTCCTGTGTGCAAAAAACCCACCAAAAAATTTGGAAAATTCGTAAACCCGCTTCCCTTGGCTTTGCATCGATGTCAATGGGTTTTGAACGGCTCCTGGACGAACCTGGAACTTAGCCGGCATTAGTTTCGTTCGTTCGCATGCTGATGCACATTTCTTGCAAAATGACAATTATTAAGGCAAAAATTTGCGAGGGAGGGCGTTTGTATGCCGCGGTTCTGCTGTAAATGGTCTTAAAGGGCTGAGTCAGTCACCTGACTGCAACCAGTCTGAGCTGCTTTTCACTTACTGAAGACAAAACTGAAGAAACAAAGACTCACAAACAAACAGTGACGGTCTGAAGTCTGGAACACATGTATATCACTGAATGCTGAGTTTCCTCCCATGTGCTGCTTTGTCAGGTCTTTATTGCGGACAGCTTCAGTCGCTGACTACACAGGGTTTGTACCTGGATATTAAAAATAATCATAATATCTATAACAGTTAGTCCGTCCAGTTACTTTTGAGCCTGTGAAAACAAAGACTTTTTAAAATAAATGCTGCAATTTCTGCAAAACAGTCATTTCAATATTACTGTCAAACACCTCAAATTAAAGCTGAAAGTCTTTTTTTTTTTTTAAAGTCTTGATTGATTTTTCTTTCTTGCATTAGAGACTACATAGGCACATTCACGAAAAAAATTAAAATTAAATAAACTGCCCCTGTTCAAATTTTTATGGACCTGATTTTAAATGAATAAATACCTTTTGTAAAGTTAAAGAGATAAAAATATTTCACTTAGACCAGAGGTTTGTATATTTGTAAAGATATTTCTATTCACTCGGGAAAACAAAGCACCGCCATCCTTGTCTCCGTGTGCACGATGTCCGTATCTACTTTAAACACGTGTACACACATGCACACTAACACGGGAACACACTGTTCCACGTGCCAGTGATGAACAAACTTCTTGTCCTCGCCTCCTGTCTAATCATCTCTGAAGGGTTGTGTAATAAGGTTTCTGTTCCATCACCGGACCCTTTAGTTTAAAAAACTAAACTAAAAAAAATAAAATAAATAAACTAAATGTTCTCATCTTCGAAGGAAAACCTTACAGCAATGTACAAACAGAGCTGCTGTCTTAAATCACGGCTGCGCTCGAGCAGCTGCGGCTGTAATCTTTATTTCAAGGGCTCTTAGACTAACTGCACACTTTCATCGCATTGCTGACGGGAAACGGAGGCATGTGCAGAAGTTACAGAAGACATAATAGTCGATGTCGTTTGAGGGTGATGAGACATCCAGTCACGGCACTCAAACACGCACAATCGAGACTTCAACACAATTCATTTACACTCGTCCACTCAAGTCAATACTAAAGCTATAATTTTACGTAGTGTGTAAATGTGGCTCCTTGAAAGAATCAAAAAACAATAACCAGCTGTTTTTTTTCTCCAACATTTTATAGCTGGTTTGAACCATTCACACTCCCGAAACCTTGTACACTGTTGGAATACTTTTATCAGTGTCAATACAGTTTGCGTCATTCATAAGCTATTTTGCAAGGATGCATGAATAACAACTCAGCATTTATAGTGGATTTCATGGAACATACACTTTAAACACTTGACTTTGTTTTATTTTCCTACTTACGTTATGTTCTTGGAGTCTCGTGGCTCATAAATGATGCAAAAGCTGCGAGACAGACATGCACACAGTGCCCGTAACAAGATTCTTACCGGTCCTAGCAGGGCTCACTAACTAGCTTAACTTGATTTATTAATCAGATTTATGATCGTCAGCAAAGCAAGAAATAATGATTGGCATAACTCTTGTGATCAGGAGGGTGTTTGCCACTAACAAAATTCTTCTCACTAAAAAAGGCTCATTTGGTCAAAATCACTATGCTGGTTTTTCTTGCTTACTTGCCAACCGGCAACCTGATCGATGCGATGAAGAGGGGCACTTGATATCACTCAGCAGCTTTCAGAAAGCATTTATGGAAACTCAAAAAATGATCTCATTATGATAAAAAAAACAAACGGGACACGGTTATGTACAAAAGTTAGTACCCGCCTTTTAATTCTTGTTGTTTATGTACAAACATAATATTCATCGTATCATAGTGGGTCTTAGAATTAGGCAAATACATCATCAGACAAACTTTTGTGTTGTAGACCTTTTTCACTGTGCCTTTTTTTATTTAGCAAAACTTAAACTAAAAAAAGGGGGCAAAAAAGTGGGCTATACCCATAACTTGAATATTCATTTCCTTTATGACTATCGGTCTCTCGCTGAGATTTTGGCCCATTCCTCTTTACAACATAAAATCAGTTCATTGAGGTATTTGTCCATTCGCTTTTGCACAGCTTTCTTAAAGTCCAGCCACAGCATTTCAATTGGGTGAGGTCTGGATATCTACTAGGCCATTCCAAAAACCTATTTTTCAGCCATTCTGATGCAGATTTGCTTTAGACCATTTTCCTGTTACATGACCCAAGCCCAAGACCAAGCTTAAACTGTTGGACAGATGGCCACACATTTGCCTCTAGAATACTCTGGTGTACTGGTTCATGCTTGACTCAATACCTGCAAGATGTCCAGGTCCTGTGGCTGCAAAACAACCCCAAATCATAACCCCTCCACTGCCGTGCTTAACAGTGGGTAAGAGGTGCTTCTACTGAAATGCTGTTTGGTTTTCGCCAAACATGGCGCTAGGCATCAAGACCAGACAACCCCACTTTGGAGTCATCTGTCCATAGCACATTGTCCTTCGTTCAGAAGCAGTTTTACAAACCTTAGTCATCCATTCATGTTGTTTTTATAGAGAACAGACTTTCCAATACAATCCATACTTGTTCAGTCTTCTCCTAATTGTGCGGTCATGGACTTTACATTTAAAATGCTCAGTGAGGCCTGTACGGTCTGAAATGTGGCTCTTGAGGTTTTTGGGGGGTGAATTTGCTGGGGCGTCCACTCCTGGGAAGATTGGCAACAGTCTTAAATGCTTTCTAGCTGTAAAGAATCTTTCTTACTGTAGAACATACTAGAAGCTCCAAATGGTTCGGAAATGGTTTCATAACCTTTTCCATACTGATGTGCAGCAACAATTACTTCTTCAACATCATTGCTTATGTCTTTCCCTCTTGGCATTGTGTTAACACACACCTGACTGCTCCATACCAGCTAAATACCCAAATTTCTGCTTGAACACCTGCTGATGACTAGGGCTGCAACTAACGATTATTTTGATAATCGATTAGTTGGGCGATTATATTTTCGATTAATCGATTAATCGGATAAAACCTAACCGCTTCTTTCATTAGATATTTCGCTTATAACTATTTAAAAAAAAACATAAATCAGGGTATTATTTATGTATAAAAATAAACTTTAAAAAATGCAAAAGGCACATATAGAGTTAATAATGTTTAATTTGGACATTTTAAACCTTGAAATGTACCTTGAAATGAAATGTAGTATATAATATATACAGTATATATATATATATATATATATATATATATATATATATATATATATATAGTTAAAAAATACACTGATATATTCAGTTGATAAGACAAACAGCTAAAATAATGTAATTTTGTATAATAAAATGATGTATGCATAAGTAAAACCACAGTAAATTACAAGTTAACTTTGTAGTGGACTATAAAAAAAACTGTATAAATGCAAAAAGCTAATAGTCACAAATGTACTGTTATTTGCATTCGCTGAAAATCACAACAATCACTAAATGTAATATTCTACTGTTATTCACACCGTGTAAATTAAGCTGA
Organism: Clarias gariepinus; assembly: GCF_024256425.1. Classification (NCBI taxonomy): domain Eukaryota; kingdom Metazoa; phylum Chordata; class Actinopteri; order Siluriformes; family Clariidae; genus Clarias; species Clarias gariepinus. The sequence continues at coordinate 6,476,347 of NC_071112.1, read as the reverse complement.
TCTAAAATAGCGCCATGTAACTAATCACTATTGCTCGTGAGGTGATTGCGCAATGTGATGCTCGCGAGTAGCACGTGAACAGATCTAGCGCGACTGTCCCGAAGTTAGCAAACAGTTTAAACTAAAAGCACTTAAACTTTACAACTTTTACACGATAGACATAGTTTTTACTGACCCTGCTGACGTTTCGCTATCCGTAACACCAACACGTTTTCTCTTTAAGTGTTAGTGCATGACATGCCGTGACAGCTCGGTCTTGCATAGCGTGCAGGTTACCGTCTTCTTAGAGGCGTTTAATGTAAATCACTCCCAGACCCTGGAGGACTCGGGGCGCGCGCTTTTTCCTGCCGGCGCTTCTGTAACCTCCATCGCGCGAGCGGCTGTGTGTATTTGTGCATCTTGGGGTCGCGCTTCTCAGTAACGTGCGCAGCCCAACTAATCGATAACGGCATTCGTTGACAACGAATTTCATTATCGATAATTATCGATTTTATCGATTAGTTGTTGCAGCCCTACTGATGACAAATTAATGATGAGCAATTTACCCTCATAACCCTGTGAAAGCAGTGCTTATTACCTGGTATTGCCTACATTTATTTATTTTTATTTTTGGCTTAATTTTTGTTAAATACATAATGACAACTGAAGTTATATTTGGCCAATACTGAGACCAACTACATATTGTATGAGAAGGTCTGGAGTGGCAGAGAAGTATGTTAGAGTGGAGCAGGACATGTATGAGAGCTGTAAGACAGTGGTGAGATGTGCTGTAGGTGTGACAGAAGAGTTCAAGGATCGGCTCTAAGCCCCTTTTTGTTTGCTCTGGTGATGGACAGGATGACAGATGAGGTAAGACAGGAGTCTCCATGGATTATAATGTTTGCAGATGAAATTGTGCTTTGTAGCGAGAGCAGAGAACAGGTGGAGGAAAATTTGGAGAGGTGGAGGTATGCTCTGGAAAGCAGAGAAATGAAGGTTAGCCACAGCAAGACAGAATACATGTGTGTAAATGAGAGGGACCAGGAGGATCGGTGAGGCTACAGGGAGCAGAGGTAAAGAAGGTGCAGGATTTTAAGTACTTAGGGTCAACGGTTCAGAGCAACGGAGAGTGTTCAAAGGCAGGTTGGAATGGGTGGAGAAAAGTGTCAGGTGTGTTGTGAGATAAAAGAGTATCAGCGAGAATGAAAGGAAAGGTGTACAGGACAGTGGTGAGACCAGAGATGCTCTACGGCTTAGAGACAGTGGCACTGAAGAAAAGACTTGGAGGTAGCAGAGCTGAAGATGTTGAGATTCTCTTTGGGAGTGACAAGGATGGATAGGATCAAGAATGAGTTCATCAGAGGGACAACCCACGTTAGACGTTTTGGAGATAAAGTCAGAGAGGCCAGATTGAGGTGGTTTGGACATGTTCAGAGGAGAGATGGTGAATATATCGGTAGAGGGATGCTGAGGTTGGAACTGCCAGGCAGGAGGTCTAGTAGAGGAAGACCAAAGAGGAGATTTATGGATGCAGTGAGAGAGAGAGGACATGAAGTTAGTTGGAAGACTGAGACCAACTACAATCTTATTTTTTTATGATGTTTTTACACAGGAAAAAAAAAAAAAGATTTAAAATGGAGGTTACTAATATTTGAACACGTTTTTGACCATGAAAACTAGAAAACTAGAAATGGGGGGGCAGATATTGTATCTGAACATTTATAAAATTGTATTCCAAATAGAATTCACATCTGGGTGTTAAAAAAATATGGTGGTATTGGCTGGCCCCTGGTGTTTCCCATGCCTAATCAGAAGTGACTGTGCTTTACACCTGACTCGTAACGGTGCATGTGCAGCAGTTAAAAAAAGTGTAATAATGTTCTTAATGTTCGCCATCTCATCGGCTCATCAACTCATTTCCGTGTACATGTAACAGACTGTGGTATGAGCTGTTGTAAGAAACACATAATAATAACACATATATATCTATTACATTCTTCTTTGAGAGTTATTTGCTGATAAGTGCGGCCTGTCATTGCAGCGTCCCGTTCCTGTAGAAATCTGTGCTAAAGATGAGATAATGGTGTTTGTATGATCTTTTAAAGTGAAGAGGCTGTGTGGTTTAGGACAAAACCACAGTAAGGAGTAATTTGGAGACGCTTGCCGCAGGATTAGTAACAATGTAGGATTTAAAAAAAGGAAAAGAAAAAGACGTATTGTCTACATCAGTGCGCACTGTGGTGTTTCTGCTGTGTAGTAGATAGTTATTGGGAAAGTGTGGGAAAAAAAGACTCCATGTCTTGTCTTCTACTTCAGGAAGCGGATCATTATGGAAGTATTCGGTGGAAACATGTCTGAGGGATATTAAAGTTGCAGTGCAGTGACTGTGGGAGAGGCTGAATGAGTCGTGCTGCTGTAAGTCTCCCGTCTCCTTGTGCACTCACTAAAGCCAGGACTATCTATACATACATCTAGTGCGTTACTTTTACTATTTCTGCTGTTTTTGGCTGACTGCTACAGATGGACCACACACACGCACACACACACACACACACACACACACAACATCCAGCACACACCTCTCGGATTAAAACATTTAAACACTCCTTGTTCACTTCCTCTGCACTCAAGCGGCTTCCATTAGAGACAGCCAAACCCTCTGAGTCTCTGAGAACAGAGCGGAGCTGTGTACACACTTGGTATCAACATCTGTCTCAAACGCATCTCCGCTGACCACTTGGGGTTGTAAATTCGTCCTAAATCAACCTGTCATAAAAGACAACACCAAAAATAACTTTCTTACCTAGACTTAAAAAGCATGTGTGTTTAGCCATCAGTTTACTTGTATTGTGTTTCTGGAATGTGTTCGAACTAAAGTTTTAAAGGGCACCTATTATGCAAAATTTACTATTCACCAATTGTTCGACATTCAGATAGCTATCCAGTGTCCGTGTACAAACAAAAAGATTTTTTTGCTTTTTGTGCCTTTTTATGTTTTTGTATTGCCCTGGGCTTAAACAGGACAATTAAAAATGTCCCCTTATTTTGACCTCATACTGTATAAGAAAGAAAAACCCCTTTAAGGGCATTTTAGAGCATTAGCTGAGTGATTTTTAATCTAACACATAAACACACACACAAACTGTTTTGTGGAGCTCTGAGACCTCTGTTAAGCTGTTAAAGAGAAAAACAGGACCATTTAGCTGACACGTGAATGAGCAGACCAGCTCAGAGACATCAAAATAAATCAATATAATAAATCAAATTCATTAATATTACATACACACATACGTACAGTCATGTTTTTTGTAAAAACAATTAAAATAATCTGATTGAAGGGGGTCAAATACAACCTCAGACAAATAACACAACTGTGCTCACAGTGCCATTACAAAGCATACTGTATGGGCAATACCAAGTACAGTATTAAGGACTGCTTCCACAGGATTTAAGAGGGTAAGTGGCAGCCAGATGCTGCAAATCATCAGCCCTTGATTCAGCAGCAGGTGGACAAACCTCTATCAAAGCAGACGTTTTGGCAGTTTGCTCGTCTGGACCGTTTAGGTGTGTGTTACCACAGTGCCAAGAGGAAAAGACAAAAGGAACGGTCTTAGAGAAGCAATTGTTGCACACCAATCTGGAAAGCATTAAAAAATCATTTCCAAACAATTTGGAGTTCAAATGTTTTACAGTAAGAAGGATTACTCACAAGTGGAAAGCATGCAAGACAGTTGCCGATCTTCGTAGAAGTGGACGTCCCAGCACATTCACTCCAAGGTCAGACCGTGCAATGCTCAGGAAAAAACCCCAAGAGCTACATCTCAGACCCTACAGGCCTCACTGAGCATGTTAAATGTTAAAGTCCATTACAGCACAGTTAGAAGACTGAACAAATATGGATTGTTTGGAAGGGTTGTCCGGAGAAACCTTGTCTGTCTAAAAGGAACATACTGTAGAAGGTTCCTTCAAAACCTTCAGAAAATGTGAGGCCATCTCTCCGTCAGCAAAAACTTGGGCCATGCAACAGGACAATGATCCAAAGCACAGCAGTAAATCTACATCAGAATGATTGAAAAATAAAAGAATCATGATTTTGAAAGTCCAGACCTCAACCCAATTGAAATGCTGTGGAAGGACCTTAAGAAAGCTGTGCATAAGTGAATGCCCAAAAGCTTCAATGAACTGAAGCAATGTTGTAAAGAAGAATGGGCCAAAATTCCTTTACAAAGATGTGAGATACTGATCAAGTCATACAGGAAACAATTATTTCAAATTATTGCTGTTTCAAGTGGATCCACAAGCGATTGAATCATGGGGGTACTTAGTATTGCCCACATTCTTTTTTCTTTTTGGCTTCATTTTTGTTAAATAAATAATGGTATAATGAAAAAAAAAGTTATCTAATCTAATCTAACAATGTGTACAGGAAGATGGTGTCTCTTGAGATGACATTTGAGCAAATATTGTGCATACTATGTGCAAGATTATCCAGCTTAGCTTAGAGAACAGCCACACAAACAAGGGCAATTCACTCCTCATCAGCAACCAGGTCAAGAATACCCAAGTCCTAATGAGACTCTTAAAAAGGCCTAATGGCTCTATAAGTGAGCATTTTGTTCCTTAAGGTTGATGTGTTGAAAGTAGGGATGCACCCAAATGAAAATTCTGGGCCGAAAACGAAACCGAAATTTTTGGATGCACTTGGCCGAAAACCGATACCGAAACCGAAAATGGCTTCATTAAAAAACATGTTTAAAATATTTTCTTTTTGTTTGTATTAAAAAAAATGTTGCATATTGCAACTTTGCTGTCCTCATCTGAAACTTTGAAGTGCTTTTAAACCGCCGACATACTCCGTGTTTGATGCGTAATGACAGCACGAACGAGACGGGAGGATGGGAGAGGCGTGGCGACAATTTCGGCTTTTATTTTCGGCGCTTTCTTACGTTTTCGGCGGCCGAAATTTCGGTGCATCACTAGTTGAAAGCAAAAAAAAAATTGTTTAAGTGTAGAGGGACTTGGACAAGAAAATTGTGACCTCTAGATGACTCCAAAACTGCAGCTGTTATGCGATCTTCCACACCCCACAAGTAGACTGGCCTGTGTAGTCTGATCCAACAGAAGAGCTACTGTAGCTGAAATTACTGATAAAGTTAAACTTGGATTTGATAGGTACTGTAAGGTGTCGGAAAACAGTGCATCTCAGATGTTTGTGTATGGGAGTGTGGAGCTGGAGACCACCAGGATGCCCATGCTGACTACAGAGCAACAGAGGAACACAACAACAAGCTTGAGGTGTTGACATGGTCTCCCAATTCTCCAGATCTCAATCCAGTCAAGCATCTGCGAGGGGTGCTGGACTAACAAGTCTAAACCATGGAGACAAAACCTCACAACTTCCAGGACTTAAAGGATCCTTTACTCACGGGTTGGTGCCAGAAACCACAGCAGACCTTCGGAGGTCTAGTGCCTCGACAGGCCCGGGTTCTTTTGGTGGTAAAAGGCGGGGGGACTTCTTGAATAATTGGCAAGTAGTTCTAATGTTATTGCTGATTGGTGTGTGTGTATGTGTATATGATATATATATATATATATATGTATAAACACACACACTCGCACGCACGCAGCGCAACCTCAGTTCATGAACATTATTCGTTCCTAAATTTCGCTTGTGACCCGATTTGATCGTAGACAGATTATTGATGTACTATATTTAACTTTTGATTCATTTTTTCATAAAAAGATTTTTGTACTTTGTAATTCTTGATATTTTGTAATTCATATTCAATATATTTATTAGCCATATATATAAATAAAATACAGTAGAGAGCGAACGGTTCATTTTTACATGTACTGTTCACGCCCCCTTCTTAGGCAGACTTGCTGACGAAGGAAGAAATGGAGGAGAGGAAGATGGGTGGGGAGGAGGAGGTTAGTGTTTGGAAAGAGAGTCCCCCTTTCATAATAACACTGGATAATTCTCCTTCTGGGTTTTTCTCTCTTTTTTGTTTCTGTGAGGCTCAAGTCTTTTATGCATTCATGCACATTTATATGCAGAGTTAGTTAACATTCAGATTTGTGATTTAAAACCAGACTGTTCCACCATGGTAGGAGACATTTTAAATGCTTAATGTTGCCGGTTTATATTTGAATAAACTCAAACTATCCTTGCGTAATGACAGAAAAGTCACAGATTCCTGTCTGTGACTCCGGCGTGTGAAACATAAGAGTTAGGCGTCCTTCTGAGCCAAAACGCTTAAGCTCTTCCATTCTTTTGTTTCTAAACAATTGGAAATAAACGAGGATGAGGACAGCAGTAATTCTGTGGTATTCCACACATTCGGGGACAAATTTTAAATGATTTTACCAAGAACGACAGGAGCAGGGAAAAGTTTACAGTATTCCCATGGGAATGATAAAAAGTGAACTAAGAGCAATAACGAGAGGGAGAAAATAAAATGCAGGATACAGGCAGAGATCACTTAAATAATAAGAGAGTTAAAACGCCATAATACTAAAACTTCACTTGTCCTTTTCCCTTCCAACTTATTTTGTCTTTTTTTTTTATCCTCTCTTCACCACTCCTCATTATTTTTTACTCTTTGCATGTTGGTCCTTGTTGTTTTCTTTCTAATAATTCCAGTTGATGACATTCTTGCCCTTTTCTTTCTTTTACTTTCTTTTTTACTTTATTTATTTCTCATACTTATCCTCTTCTTTAGCCTCTCACTCTTAATCTTATTCTGTGACTTTTTCTATTTTTTTTCTCTCTCTCTCTCTCTCTCTCTCTCTCTCTTACTTCCTACTTTTATTTTTCTTCATTTCTCTATTTTTCTTTCTTTTTATTCCTTTCTTTTCTTTTTCCCCCCCTTGCTGTTTCTTCTTATCCCATTTATTTCATCTCTCTTTTCCATCCCTCTTTGTCTTTCTTTTCTGTCTCTCTCTTTTTTTCTTGCACTCCCTCGATTACTTTTTTACCATTTCATCCTTTTTCTTACACTTTTAATAATTTTCTTCTCTCACACCGCCTTTCCATTTTCTCCTTTTATCTGATTCTTTATTTTTTTCTCTTTCTTTCTTTTTTAATTTTTCTACTTCTTCCTCTTTTCTTCCTTTTTCTCTCATTTTCTCTTTTCTTCACTTCTTCCTTACCACTGCTCTAAGTTTCTGTTTCTCCTCTTTCCCTTCCCTATCTCTCACATTTTTGCTCTCCGTCTCATCCATCCATCCATTATCTCCCATCTGATTCTACACCAGAAATTTTGCTTAATTAAAAAAAGCGTTTTATTCATTTCTTATTATTCAGCATTTTTCCTTCTTTCTTCTTTCCTTTTCCTTGATCTTTCTCCCCTCTCTTGCTCTAGTTTTTTCTCATTTACTTTTTATGACCCAATATATTGTAACCAAATGATCATATAAAACTATATAACTGCTAGATGTCCTCGATTAATAAGTATGAAATAATCTGCAAGTAACTTGTAACTCCACTGAAACTTGCTATATACAGAAATTGACAAGTAACACAGGAAAAAAAAGAAGAATAATGTGTTTTTGTGTGTTTACCAAAGTTCCCGACCATTTTCACTCACACACACACTCCACATGGTCATCTGAGCTATAATTTAATAGTTTGCTGACACAAGTAATGTACTTATTATGTATTAAATGTAATATACTGTACCAACTAAAAATATTAGTTAATATCAGTCAACATTTACACTTAACACAACCTTTCACACAAAGGTTGGGGAAAATTAAATCACTGCCATAGCCAAAGCAATTTTTTTGGTTTATCATCTACTAACTCCAATAAAACACATTAAATGTGTTTAAAAAAATATTGACATATATGGTCATCCAAGCCTGAAAAAACAACAGCATGCTAATCCTGAAAACGATTTGTAAATCTGTGACATAAAACATACGTTTGCCCTAATATTGCAATAGCGGAGTAAAAACTATACTGCACCTGCCACTAGAGGGCCTCAGACAGTTTGGCTTTACTTTGCTTGTTGAAACTGTAGTGTAAATAAAAAAGTGCAAAAAATACAACAGCAAAACACAGTGACTAACTCAGGATGAAAAGAATAGGTCCTTACTGAAGATCACACACTCATTTCTGATTGGCTACAGCACCCCTATTAAACATCACACGCCCGTTTCTGATTGGCTGCAGCTCTCCGATTGACCATAACACGCCCGTTTCTAATTGGCTACAGGACCTTTATTGAACATCACACGCCCGTTCCTGATTGGCTACAGGCCCTGATTCAGAATTCTTGTTTCTGATTGGCTCCGGTGACACAACTGAACATCAAACACTTGTTTTCTTTCTTGCTTTTTGATTAAACCATTAAAGCACTTAAGAGTTACTTCATGTATACATTCCGAACCTTTGTTCTCAGCAGTCATTTTGAGAATGACCTTGATTAGTTTTGGGGGTTTTGCACCAGCTTCTGCCTGTGACCTTGCACCAATTCTAGTGTGCATGACCTAAAACTGTTCAAGCACTAAGGATCTGAATAGTGTTTGTACTAAACCTTCAGCACACGAGTCTCCTTGATTACACATACTGTACTGTATGTTACAGGAGATTTCTGCCATCTCACTCCCCTTAGATTTGTTTGAAGGCATGTTCTCGCTTACTGTGTCGGATACTTTGTACACTTCAACCTGCACGGAGAACAGCATTAAATTCTCCACAGCCCCGGATTAAAATCATGAGTTTCTCCGGTGCTGTTCATGTAATCTGGATAATGTCTTCTTTTCAGAGTTTAAATTGAAAAATGACAACGCGTGCCATGCTCGTGAGGTGAAACGGCTTTACGTGGAAAGCGCCAACACATTTTTCCACTCCTGGACAACAACTACAGGAACATGTGCAGGTAATGGAAGAGAAATGAAGCGGGATCAGTTAGAGCAGATGGGTTTAATGTTCTCGGTGTAGACGTAATGGCAGAAAAGGTGAATTAAAAAAAAAAAAAAAAAAAAGAGGAGAAAATGAGAAGTAACGTTGGTAAAATAATGGTCTGATTTCAATCGGCTTAGGAGCTGACGTCTGTGATGTTCTGTGCAAAGTCAATGTTTTGTCTAAAGGTGGAGAGAGAAATGTCAACACCTGCGAGAATACATCGTAGCTATCAATGGATGATAAGCACAATGTGTTCTTCATTTAACAAAAAACTGTAAGGCCTCTGTTATAAAGCAAAACCCATCAACATCTTGGTCTCAATACCAGCTTCACATCAAGTTGGTTATTTTCCTGTTACAGCATACCACCATTATGTATCATCATCTGACAGCAACACCAGTGTTTCCTGATCATATCTAACCAGCTCCAGAGAAACGTCTGAAACGAGTCTAAAGCACAAAACCTGGAGGAACAATGGTGGGAGTCATGGAAATATAAAAAGTTGTGATTACCTTTTGGAAAAAATCTTCACCTCCAATTACTCTCCCTTCACTGGCTGCTACAAAAGAAAGAGAGAGAGAGAGAGAGAGAGAGAGAGAGAGAGAGAGAGAGAGAGAGATTAAGTCATGATATACAGTTAATAACATACTTTTTTTTTTTACATACTTATGCTTATTTATCATTGATAAATCCTGCCATTACTAGTAGAAAAATGATGATTGAACTGGGTGGTATGTTGCTCAGAGGTCAGCGCTGATGCCTCTCCTCTCCAGGGGATTGACTGACTGGTGTTTTCAAATTCCCCTAAGTGTATGATTGGGTGTGTAAGTGTGGGTCTGCGCCCTGTGACGGGTTGGCACCTCATCCACGCAGTCCTTCATAATTGTAAAGAAAAAAAATTTAAAGGATCTTTATTTTTCCAAGTAATTCTAACATCTAACAACTGTGGTCCGAACTCTGTTTATATGACGAAGTCTTATACACAGCAGTATTTCTGGCTAAACCACAGATTTATATTAATGCGCTTGTTTTGACATGCTAATGTTCCTATAGCAGCAGCTGTGACAGAGGGACGTGTATGCTCTGTAAAACCCAGAGTAAGCCTTGATAAGGTGAAGTTCGCTGTAGGAAGCTTTTTATGCCACATTTTTGGAAGGAGTCTCCAGTGTCAGACATCTGGACCAGTCAGAGGTAAAAGTTTTCCAACACCGGAAATTCCGGAGATGGAGGGGGGCTTGCGTTCTAGTTTTTTTTTTGTAATGTGAGAAGCTGTGTTTTTTTTTTTTTTTTTTTTGCCTTAGAGAAAGAGTGGGGTGTTTTATAGCTGCTTTAAGTGAGAACAAGACGCAAGTAAATTAAATACATTACCAAAATGAAAGTATGTTTTATAATTAATTTATTAAATCAACTGTGGTTGCAATAGATTACAGGATTTTGGATCACAGTTCTGTTTAGTTTCCAGATCAGAACTAAAAAGTGGGAAATATCATTTTGATTTCCATTTATTGCTTAGAGCTTAAAGAACACTTAAAGGAATGAACATCTGCCCATAGTCTTAAATTAAAACATTCAAGATGACCAAAAACTCCCAGTAAAATCTTTAAAAAAAGTTGTTTTGATACTTAAATGATGTGAAAAACTGATGTTTCTTTTTTTGAAAAACAGCAAGTGGAAAAATTGCCTGTGTCCACATAAATTATGGATTAATAATAATAAAAAAAAACACAACTTGGCACAGCATGAATAATGTGCCACAACACCACCCAATCAGAGCCTGCTGGCAGATTAAATTGGCTTGGTTGTTTTTTTTTCCCCCCAATCGGAGTTCACCTTGTTCCAGTCTTGTTGCCAGATTGTGTGGTTTTCGAGTAATTAGAATACTTATGTCATGGGCTAGAAAAATGTGTATTGAGCTTTTAATTACAAAAAAATGTGGTTAATTTTAGTAACACAAAAGAATATGCAAATAAACGAGGGACTTTTCAAGTCAAACTAGGACTTTTGATTGTGCAGAATAACAGAACAGTTCTTAGTTAAAAACTACTTTTATTTCTCTATATAATCCCTTCCTACACAAATACACTTATCTCAGTGTTTCACTAGTGCTTGGACACCATCAAGGTAGAAAGTTTCCTCAGTACGGCGGAGCCATGATCGAATTGCCTGCTTCTTGTCTGAAACGCCGGCCTCCCAGGAACTCCTTTAGGGGCCCAAACATGTGGAAATGACTTGGAGCGAGGTCAGGATTGTACGAGGAATGTGTGGATAGCTCCCAGCCAAGTTCCTGTAAGTTGGTGATAAGTTATGGTGGCATTTGTTCACCCTGGAACACCGATCAGCCTCCATAACCGGGAGGGAGACGAGAAAGACCTGATCAAACTGTTAATCATAAACATATGACATATGGTCATATTTCAGCAGACGGGAGGTCCACGGCTCTTCTCCAAAAAACAAAATCTGAGCTGCTGACCTGGGATTCAACTGTTCCTTCAGACTAGTCATTAAGCGAGGTTTCACAGAGGCGTTGTTTAGTGCTCAGTGCAGCAATATGGCCTGAGAGCGTGCTCTCGACTCGACTTGAAGTGAACCCTGACGCAGCACAACGCATTATGGGTCATATGGGTCACACACACAGAGAGCTAATGTGCTGCAGAAACGGGTGAGCAATGTGTCAAAATTACTAAAATAATAATCCGTAAGGATATAAGGATTTTAACATTTTTCCTGTACGATGGGATAATACACTTTTTTCTTTTCACTTTCAGATTTTGAAACTGATGTGTAAATAATTGAATAAGTTTGGACCATAATTTGACACTAAACCTCATACTTTTAGCATTAAAAAATTAAGAGATGCTTCCCTCAGACGCTGAATCAGATCAGACCAGATTCAGTGACGACAAATCGTTGTGTGCAGAATCAAAGCCTAAGTGAGTATGACATCATGATCATAACATGCCTCTTTCTAAGCATGTAAAGCTCCCGGCATAGCGTGTTCACGTCCAGGTGTTAAACAACACCCCCTGGAGTAAAACCAGAACTGTCAGAGAAGGGAAACTGTGTGATTACACCAGCCAGTTCACAGATTATACAACAAGTAAGCAACAATCAAATATCGCAATGGGAAGCGACCAGAATGAAGACTGCTTTGCCAAGAGTTCCCAGACAAAACTCCGAAAATAACCCATTGCAGAGATATGATGGAATGAGACAAAGACGGAATGAGGCAACAGTAAGGACAGATGAGAAAATTACCGAACACACTAACTCTTTTACACAAACACACACAGCTGTTGCACATCTCCAGGAAACCCACCAAGCACAGGGAGAACATGCAACCTCCACGCACGCAGACCCGTGCCGGGGTTTAAACCCGCGACCCTGGAGGTGTGACCTATATGACCTTGTCGCCAATATATTAGAGCCGTGATAAGACTGCCAGCTTTTCTTGTTTTGCCTCCCAGGAACATTCTTAATACACTACAATGCTCGACCTCATACTGTCCACCGCACCACTTGCTGCCACCTCGCCTGTATGATCCTGACCTCGCTCCAAGCCATTTCCACATGTTTGGGGGTTTTAAGGAGTTCCTGGGAGGCCAGCGTTTCACATGTCAAGCGAGTCACAATCCCAGGCACGAGTTCACACACGTCCGTGCCCGAATAGAGTTGGTCTGTAACTCATCTAGTATTGCTGGACTTAACGTTTATGTCTCCAATTACAAGACAAGCCTCCGTTCATGAGTAGGCGTTCAGGCGGCTGTCGCGAACGGTTCTCCGTGTCAGTTTCCGGATCTTTTCCTCTCCCTGTCTAGATGCAGTAAATCTCAGCGCTTAGAGGAACACATTGAGACAATTAGTTTCTCTCGTTCGCTCGCTTACTCGACACATTCCTCTCACACACACAAATATTAAAAAAGTGTTTTATTAAATCTGAGCTCCTGCAAACTGAGTGTGTGTGTGTGTGTGTGTGTGTGTGTGTGTGTGTGTGTGTGTATGAAAAGAGAGCGAGAAAGGAAAGGAGTAAACCTGCGTCTCATTAGTGCAGAGACTCAAAAACTGAGTTGAGTTCTCCTGAGCTGCATTCCATACAGAACAGGAAAGAACTGAAATCAATGCCTACTGTTCTGCTTTCCTCTCTCTCACACACACACACTAACGTTGTGGTCTGGTTCGTCCTTCTTCATTAGACTTTTCTCTCTTCATTGGACATTGCCAGTTTTAAACATGGCATATAATCAGGGATGTATGTTTAGACTGCATCTATCGGTCACACACACACACACACACACACACACACACACACACACAGGCTAAGGGTGTGGTGCAGTACTTCTGTGCTCCTCTACACTAAGATGGATGTTGTCATTCCTGAAGCCTCACTTCCTGTGACAGGATCACAGAGGTTCAAGAGCTCCTCTATAAAGCCGGAGAACTTTGGTCTCGGACGTTGCACACGCTCTCCCGTCTCGTTTTTGGATGTTACAGTCACTCGGGATTATAACATCCATCACTGATGATATGTTGAGATTCACCATGCAAATACAGACTGTTGGTTTTAGAGATGAGGAAAACGTGATTAAGTTCCATGTTAAAGCAACATGTTTACATTTTTGTCAAGCAGGCATTTTCTTGCACTTATGCACTCGAATTTTTCCCCAAAAAGAAAAATAAAGAAATAAATTTAAACAACCCAGACATGCCGACCCATGACCCGTCCTGACACCATTTATTTGTTCTAAGAACATAAGCATTAAAAAAACAGTTTACTTTACGCTGCAAGTCAGACATTCATTCATTCTTTGCTAAGAGCTTTATCCTGGTCAGGATTGTCATGGAGCCGGAGTCTATCTCAAAATCACACCTAAACAAGACAGGAATGCAGCCTGAATAGAAAGAATGCAACAGAAAAAAAAAAGGAGGCGTCATTTTGCTTTAATTTTTTTACTTAGAGAACTTGGGACAATTCCTTACTTTAAATTCAACATATCCAGTGTTTTAATCAAATCTTAAAATAAGACATTTTCTACTCAGGTGATAAAAATTTGATATTTATTTATTTATATTAAATTTTTGGATGACGTGAATCCACACACTACCAGTCGAAACTTTGGACACGCCTTTTAATTCCATGGTCGTTCCTGATTTTTATTTCTTTCTACACTGTAAAACAATCCTAAAGGTGTTTATCCAAACTACACAATGTTCTCCTTTGAACAGTTGATATTGAGATGTATCTGCTACTTCTGCTCTGTAAATCCTTCATAACTGCTCTAATCTGAGGTGCTGCTCGATAACCTGTGATTTCTGAGGCTCCTTCTTTGTCTTTCGGCTGTTCCCTTTCAGGGGTCGCCACAGCGAAGCATTTCCCTCCATCTAACCCTAACCTCTGCATCCTCTTCTCTCACACCAACTAACTTCATGTCCTCTCTCACTGCATCCATAAATCTCCTCTTTGGTCTTCCTCTAGACCTCCTGCCTGGCAGTTCCAACCTCAGCATCCTTCTACCGATATATTCACCATCTCTCCTCTGAACATGTCCAAACCACCTCAATCTGGCCTCTCTGACTTTATCTCCAAAACATCTAACGTGGGTTGTCCCTCTGATGAACCTGTGATTTCTGAGGCTGGTGACTCTAAATGAACTTCTCTACAGCAGAGATCAGTTCTGGTCTCGCTTTCCTGGGAAGGTCTTTATGAGAAACAGTTTCATTATGGTGCTTAATGGGTTTTGCAAATGCACTCGACACAATACTGATCTTGCAAGAACTGATCCGGAACAGATGAACCACTTTCATGTCTTAAAATAACAACTTGACTGTTGCTGTCGTTATTTAATTAACTAATGCAATGTGTGTTATTTCATAGTTTGGAAATCTCTAGCATTGCTCTAGTTATGTCCAAACTTTTGACTGGTACTGTATCTCTCTCACTCATCTTCTATACCGCTTTATCCTGTATTCAGGGGACCTGGGGCCTATCCCAGGAGGCTTAGGACACGAGGTGGGGTACACCCTGGACAGGGTGCCAATCCATCACGGGGCACACACACATACACCCACTCATTCACACACTACGGGCAATTTGGGAACGGCAATCAACCTAACCTACACGTCTTTGGACTATGGGAGGAAACCGGAGTACCCGGAGGAAACCCACCAAGCACGGGGAGAACATGCAAACTCCATTTGTTTTTCACACACACAGAGACGGGAATCGAGTCTGTCCTTGAATCGAACCCGATGTGAGACGTCACACAATACTGATTTAAACAGCCTTTAAAATGAAGTTGAAAGCTCGGGATCCGGGTTGAAGCGGGTGCTCTGATGTTGTGATGCCGGACCACTGTCTCATGCAGTCATTGCATCGAACAAAAAAATTAAATACATAACACAGAAATTTTGCAAACAGATCTCATGCCTTTGTCATATGTCTTTCTGTTAAGAAAGAAAAGCAGAAAAGCAAAAAACCCTTTTTATTAAACTAGGAAAGCCAACGTCTGAACAGGACAACTGGGACTGAGTAGAAGAGGTTGTGTAACCTGATGTGCTTACACTCTGACCTGCACAAGCTTTCACACTGATTCCAAAAACACAAGGATCAGAGCCAAGTAAACAATTCGTCTCTTTTTTTTTTTATACCACTGGTTCTCAGTCCATGATCTGTACAAACCTGAGCTAGGGTTAAACTGAATGAGCGGATTGGAAGGAAAAAAAAACAGCAATATTGGGAAATACTTATATATAAGATTGTAACCATGTAATCAGAAAATGACTGGCAAACCTCTCCTGTTAGGTCATAAATAGCTGTATGATAAAAAGACCTTTACATTTATAGGATGTGGCAGAAGCCCTTATGCAGAGGAACTTACAATTTTCTCCTTTATAAATCTTAGGGTTAAGGGTCTTGCTCAAAGACAATGGCGACCTCGGGGTTTTGACCTTTTTTATTGGTAGTCCAACATCCGCTGAGCCCCACTGCCCCTGTGGACAAGTTGTGCCCTGTTTCCATGTTTAAGATCTGCGTTACGCCATAAATATTCACGACTTCAAATAAATCCATCCAATACTGCACATTATCCAAACTGTACGCCCGTGGACATGGTAATAACTATCAAGCTACAGAAAAATATTATGCAACACAATTATTATCCTAATAAATTTCTAACCTTTATAAAATTTTGAATGCCAATTAATTATTTAACGATCAATCAAACATCCCTTGATTTTAGGTTTTCTGAAGCTCAACTGTGGGAGATCTGGTCATCACCATGTTGGCAGGAGCTGACTGGGTGGAAGAAATGGGCAAATGGGTGGAACAAACAGTGCTCAGCTTCAGCAGAACAAGCTAACTAGCTTAGTTTAAGTTTAGCTAAAATGCAAAGACAGTTAAAAAATAATTTATATGCTAACTTTATTTTGTATTGTTATCCACTCCACATTTCGTGCCGTGATCAACATTTTAGCTAAAGTGATGTCACTTAAATGGCACTTATTATGCATAATTTTATGGCTTAAGTAGATGCGCCCACAACTTTGTTCGTGTGGAATTTAAGTGCACAATCAAAACCACATAAAAAAATAAATAAATACAAATATACACTGCCATCTGTTGAATTTTTTTGAATTAACTAAAATTATGTTACCGTGAATACATAATTTTATTGTATAAGGTGTAAGATTGTGATTATCGAGTAGATTTCAATTGCCACTCAAACACATAAAAAAATTTACAGCATCATTTGTTGAATTATAAGGGAGTTTTCCATTTAAATTTCAAAATAGCGCATCTTTTCTTTCTGTGGGCTGACTGCGATAAAACAAAGCCTATATGTTAACTCAAGCTCAGCCAAATACACCTGTGAAAACCCCATTAAAATTTGTTCAGTAGTTTTTACGTGATGTGTGCACAAACGGACAAAAATTCCAAGAACCATCTTGATGTGCTCTATTACTCATCTTACGTCCTTACCTTACAGTTTTATTATATGTATAGGTAACATTTTATGTGACTGGGGGGCTTTTTTTTAATCACCTCCATATAGTTGTCATGAATTGAAAATGTAATTATGACGACCAAAACTTTTTGCACCTGGCAGCCAATATTGTATATTTATAGCACATTTCGGCTGTAAAGTTGGACAATTTCACATGGGGCTCCATGGGGATTGACTCACTTTTGGATCCACACTGCATGTTTTGGTGCTTCCACTTTGGACTTATTTTTGAGAACTAGAGGTTGTCCATTGCTACGAATAAAAAAAATTAATGTTGGAATATCTCAGAGAAGTGTATTATGATGTTGACTTTTTATCATCACATAAATCAACCTTAACTACAGGACATTTGTATTAAAAATAAGGGTTACCCTTACAACCCATACAGTAGAACAGACAGTTGGGACTCTGGGAGAACCCTTAACTGTATCACACTAAATCTTGGAAAAACCTAGAAACTAAGGAAAACATGCACTTTTACTCTCATACACACATGCGCGCGCGTAAAAACACACGAGTTTTACGATAGCCAGAACTCTTGGCTTGTCGAGTCTCGGCTTCAGACGCTCCACCTGCAGGATACAGAGCAGATGATATTGTTGGTTCCCTTTTTTGGCTACAAGCATCAGAATATAGAACGCTGCAGTCTGATTGGCTCGCTACACCTGTGCACTAGTTTCCAGTTAAAAAATCATTTAAACACTGTGACACAAAAGAGAACAATGTAGTCGCTGGGCCCCCAAAATTTCCACTGTTAGTAAGGACCGTTTTTCCCCCTCTGTGAAGAACTTCTGTAGTTAATAAACATGTTGCGTTTCAGTTTTGCTGTCCTCTTAGTTAATCTGGGTTTCCTCCCCGAAGCAATAAAGTCCAAAGAAGAACGTGTAAATTGTGAAGTGAAACTATGCATTTAAGCATTTCCAGATTGTAAATACGCTCCAGATGGACTGACCCGGACGCTGCACGGATAAAGTGTCCGATATTCATCACCATCGCTATGATGTCATCCCAAACCCTCTTCACAAATAGCTTGTAGTCTGGGAATCGCTTTTTTTTTTTTTATTAAGGTAATAAATTATTTGTCTGTCTTATTGTGCTTTAAATATCTACTCTGAGTCGCCTGAGCGGCATTTAAGTGCAGACTGAACATGCTTCTCGCACAAAAAGGACACGCGGTCCACGTCAGCTGTGTTCGTCTGGCCAACTGAGTGGGAGTAAGGAGCACATTCCCTAAACTGAACTCACTTCCTGTTTCCACAAACACACACATTCACAATGTGCATACAGATGTGAACTCGCAAACAGCCAGACATACATACATGTACACAAACGTTAAAAAGTTTTGTGCATTGTGTGTGTGTGTGTGTGTGTGTTGAGTGTCATCAAAAGAACACGCAGATTCTAAAGGAAAAAAAAATCCATAAAACTTGCTTGATTTTTTTTTTTAAACTTGTTAGAAAAAAAAAAGGCTAGATTTAGTTTGTCAGACTTAAGATTGATCCATTACCCATAATTTCTGTTAATGTATCTATGCATCTCCAAGTAATAGTCTTTGATATCAAAAAATGAAAAAAGAACCAATAAAGCAAAATGGATTTTCCCATCCCTCCATTAGCATGTTGTTATAAGACGTTTCTTTTTTTCCCCCCTCCGTTCCTGAAAAAGGTCAGCTGTTCCCTCTACCACATCAAAACACACATGGCTCCCTTCACAATGCCTCCATTATCCCACCTGACCAATCCCAGAACACTCATACACATGCACACACGCACACACACATGCACAGACTCTCCCCAAATCCACACAGCCGCGCGTCTGGCCAATCCAAACAGCAGCAGGCTGGTTGGTCGGTTAGGAAAGCGATAGGGATTCGAACCGCATCATCAAAAGAGTTTGATCAAAGTCCAGAGAAACACCTCTGACCCCGAGTGAGGGGAAGGGTCTGGGGAAAAGGAAAAACAAAACAAAACACTGAACTAGAATATGGATTTTATAAACAGTGGCACCGAGTTATATTCTTTTAAATCCTTTCCATAGCTTATTGGTCTTGTGATCTTAATTACAGCAGAACTGCCATAACCTTGATTTGCAGCAGTATCTCACTACCTACAGGCTTTTTCGTTTAAATAAGTGGGCCTAAACCCTTTTTTTACGCCGCAAACGGTTTTGCGCATCGGCGTCTCTTAATAATCATGGTTATCACCAAGCTAATGCGATATCCACACAGACACACACACGTGAAAGTTAGCTATATAATAAATGCAAAACAATCTCTTTAAGTAAAAACCTAAAGTCTCCTCAATAGTTTTTAATTTTGAAGGAAACCCTTACATTGATGGTTAATAGTGTCAAACCTAAAACACTGCTTCCTCTGGACGTTTTCTTTAGATGTGAAACGTAGAATTGTTACACATTCTAACAAAAAACTGTCCTAAAGAAAGTGGACATTTTATCATTTTAAATATTTTGTAAAAAGGTTTAACTTCTTTCTTATTTTAACATAAAATCAGCCAATTCAAATCTGTAACTGATTTTTTCCCTAATTTTAGTCTTCTCCAATTCCTCTCCGTCACTAAGGCGCTCCACATTAAGGCTACTACTACCACTTAATCGAAGACGATCACATGTTCCTCGCTCACACACCATTGGGGGCAGCGTAACAGAGTTATCCGCTCCTGGCACTTGCGTGAGCTCACAGACGCCCCTGATTGGCTGTAGAGCCGTAATTAACGTGGGAGCACGAAGTACCTCTTATCCCCTCCCCCTCTGAGAGAGCTCGACCAATCAGCTCTCTCTAGACCTCCGGCTACGAGAGGTTACAGCATCACCCGGTAATCAAACCAGCAATCTCTGGATGAGAGGACGAGCAGTTTACCACTGCACGTAAAAACTCCCTTTATTTCTCCATATAATCCCCTGCTACACTAATGCACTTATCCCAGTGTTTCACTAGTGATTGGACACAATCAAGAAAAAAAGTTCTCTCAGTACAACAGCACTATAATCGGACTGCCTCCTTCACATCTAAAACTCTGGCCACCCAGGAACGCCTTTAAACGGTCCACACATGTGAAAATGATCAGGACTTTACAGGGGATGTGGCAATAACTCTCAGAGAAGTGTCTCTTCCGCAAGTTGGTGACAAGTTATCAGTCATTTTTCAAGAAAGAAACTCGTATGACCTTCTTAAAAATGTTTACACCTTTCAGATGTTTTACTGGGGCTAACTGGAATATAATTTGTGCACTCAAAAACACATCTTGTTTGACAACTGTGCGCTCACTTCTACTGACAGTTGCAAAACTGCACTGGTGCTCATTTGCATAATATTAAAGTATGCTGTTCCAATGAACTGATAATGGCTGCTTTGCCTGATCCCACCGAAAATCACCGGCTCACTTTGAAAATTAATAAGCTTAAAGTTTGATGTTCATCTGTGAAGAGAACATTGTTGAGCACTTATCCTGGTCGGAGTCACAGTGAGTTCAGAGCTTTAAGCTGGAACGGATGCTGGAGTTAATGTCAGTCTATCACTGAACACCACACATTCACATCACATTCATCAACCCTGGAGATGTACGGCAGCAGCACTACCTCTGTAGGAAAAAAGTGACATGCACGTCAAAAACACTGATGTCAATAACAGGATACACCAACACAAAGCATTTTCATAATCTGTCTAATATTAAACACTACAAGCGATTATTTTTCCTCTACGCAAATTTGAACGGCAGCCTTTTATTTCAATCCATATATATTCTATAAATGCTCTCACATATCCTGATCATCACTGTATATGCATCCCTCTCACACCTAACCGATTGCACTCGCTTTATCTTTAAAGGTCCCATATTTTACTCTGCCGTTAACAAGTAATACAAGTTCGAGAGCTCCATCAAAGTGTGTGCATTGATGCAACATCCTTTATTTCAAATTTTTCCCTGTCTATGCAAATGAGCTACGGTTGAGCCACACCTCCCTGCAGGCTGAGGGAGGGGACCTACTTAGATGAGGTCACACCAGGATGAAAATCTAACCGACTTGTTAAAGTGACAGGCTGATTAAAAAAAAACATTAAAAAACTAAAACTAAAACCAAATGCAGACACACCGACACATCTCATGGGTTATAAGGTAACGTACTTCCTCTGAATCATGTTCTGTGCCAGGAAATAAATACCTAAGGGCATGCCCTATTTTTTTTTTTTTAAATAAAAAACCTAACAGCCAGGTATAATATGACTTGACACAAAAAGTGCTGTTACTGTTACCGCCCTGAAATTACTTACTTTTTACTAACAAAAAAAAATAAGTTTAAACTTATTTTATTTCTTTCATACCACAGTAATTAACCAACTATATTAATTAATTATTTATTTAAGAATAATAAACCAAAACTGGAGATCCTGCCATAAATGTTTTCTCATAGGAAATTTCATTACAATTATCCATTACACATGTTTTTAATCAGTTTCTGATGAAAAACAGAAATCTGTTGTACAAATCACTGTGTTAGTTGTTACTATAGACGTAATACTGAATTTCCATGAGAAGGTAACTGTACTTAATGCTAACTTCAGTCACAACTGGCAGCTTCTCTTTTTTTTTTTTTAAGTGGACCACACATGGTCTTGTGTATACAAGGGACTCTTAGGGACTAAAATCTCATATAAATACAACAATCAGATGCACAATACAAGTTACTATACACACTCCTAAGCCTTATATTCAGCTTTAGAAAATGACTCATATGGCATGCAGATACAGGTCAAGAGCTTCAATTCACATTAAACATCAAGATGAAGGAAAGAAATGTGACAACAGCTGCATCTGATGTGAGTATTTCAGAATCTCCGAAGATTTTTTTTTTTTTTTGCACACAACAGTGCTTTGAGTTTACACAGAATGACATGAACTCCATCTAAAAAAACATCAACTTGGGTGGAAGCATCTTGTTGACTTAAAAAAAATCTGAATTGTTTAAGCCACCTGGAAGGATACAGCACCACAAACAGTCATCAGTCTTCATCAAAATTTAGAGGCTTGAGGAAGATAAACTAGACCAGTCGAAGACCATATCGGATTCTACTCGTGTCAGGAACAGGAACCTGATGCTTCAATAGTTACGGGCTTGATGAAATTAAACCATCGAAGATTAGATGGGGGTAAAAAAGTGTTTTGTCCAATCTTTAGCTGTCTAGCTCGCTTGAGTCTGTACCCATGATGGTCATGAGTTCATGTTCTTGTGGCTTCAGGTTCAATGTGCCGTACATTCTGAGATGCTTTTCTGTTCACCACGGTTGTACAGAGTGTTTACGCCAATCACTACAGACTTCCTGTGAGCTCAGACCAGTCTGGTATTTGTTCTCAGATGTGTTTTATCAGCGTGACGTTTCTGCTACAGATAGGATGATCTTTGTTTTCCGCACCACTCTGTGAGAAAATCATGAACATGGACGAGTAGCTCAGTGGTTTAGGTGTTAACTGATTGGATCCCAGGTTCAAGCTTCAGCACAACCAAGTTGCCACTGCTTGCGCCTTTAAGGTGTGAGAACATGGCAGAAGGTTTCTCAAATACTCAAACTAGGCATCCTAGAATCAATAACCATAATCTCAGAGATGAGACTTTTTCTTTATTCTTATGTTCTATCCATTCAACTTCTATACCACTTGTCCTGTACAAAGTAGCGGGTAGCCTGTTACCTGAAGTCTCTGGGCACAAGTCAAAGTAGGTGGTCTCAATAGGTAGGCAGGTGTCAATTCACTAAAGGGCACAGGAATTTGGGAACGCCAATTAATCTAATGCACGTCTTTGAAATGTGGGAGGAAATTTGAGTACCTGGAAAAAACCCACCAAGCACTGGAAGAACACGCAAACCTTACGCACACAGACCCGAGCCAGGAATCGAACCCAGACCCTGGAGGTGCAAAACGACAGTGCTAACCGCTACACTTCCATGCCACTTTTTGATGTTAAATGTGAACATCATATAAAACTTTTGACCTGTGCCTGCAGTTTTTCTATCCACAGAGGATGATGCCATGATTGGCTGATTGGGTAACTGTATGAACGAGCAGGTGCACAAGTGTTCCTAAGAAAGTGGACGTACAGAGAATGTACTTAACATGAATTCGGTCTAGCGGGTGATTATAAAAAAGAGTAAAAGCAACCGGTGGTTGTTTTACAAAAGTGCAATAACAACAATAAACTGGTGACAGAAGCAGGCCGATAAACTTGAACTAAAGGGCAATATTTATTATAATAACATGAAAACGTTTGCATATTAAAGCAATATATCAAGAGGGAAAATAAAGGATGTTAGTGTCATATTGAGCTTTGTTGAGAAAATAAGTTGATGCAAAAGCAACCATTATTTCTTGTTTGTTTGTTTTGTTTATAGTTCAGACCCAAACAGCAGATAGAAATATTAACATTTTAGAAACATTTCCTGAAGCAAACAGGCTGTTATTTCCAATAAAGAAAGAAAGCAGGCAAAGCAACAAAGTAACTTTTTCTTTTTTAATGTATAAGAATATAACATTTACACGCATCCTGAGAAACAAAGTTGTATCTAGAAGTAAGAAAAACATTTGTTGGTGTTATTATTATTATATATTTTATGAAAAAAATGACAGTATTTTGACAACCAGTTAAAAACAGAATGCAGATTCCACAATTTTTTTTTTAAGTGCATAAACCTACCTAATAACAGGGTTTCTAGTCTCTTTCTGTCCACACGGAACCTCTCCTCGGTCCAGTCCGGGTTGGGCGGGGACACGTGGCCGCTCGAGTCGCTCTCCGAGGCGGGCAGCGGGGAGTCAGCGCTCCGCTCGCTGTTCGAGCCCGGGTCAGAGTGCTGAGAGCAGCCGCTCAGAGGGACGCGCTGCGCGGCCATGTCGCTCCCGAACCGCCGCTAAAGACACACAGCTCCGAAACTCGCTTTGGAGTCTGGGGAGATTTTCATACAGTAATAAAAATAAGAAACATTCCCGTACGTTAGTGGAGCTTTTCCGACTTCAGCGGTGTTTGTTTCTTCACAAAGCCCCTCTCCTTTCACCCCAAACCATATCTTAAGACTTTCTCACCTAAACAGAATCCACGAGTGCGTTCATGCCAGAAACATGGAATCCCCGCCCACTTTTCCTCTTCGTCGCCACGCCCACTTTATTCAACTTTCTATGGAGCGCCAAAGTTACGCGCGCATGCGCACAACCCCACGAAGTGTAAAAAAAAAAAAAAAGGGAGAGGATATCATTTCAAGTTTCTCTGGAAAAAAAACCTTCTCATCACCTCAGTTTCACTTTTTTTTTTCTTTTATACAGTACCACTGATGATAATACATCCAATCTAGATAGCAATCTAGGCATTTCTGTTAACACTAGTAATTACAAGTAATTATTAACTACCACAGAAGCATGCACATCAATACCATGTAGTAGTGAGGACTTCATGATTTTTTATTAACATAATTAAACCATCTAACAAAAAAAAATCAGGCTTTAAAACCTGACAATTTAATAATCAGGTGATAATCTTACTATATTAAATCTACTTCAAGAGACTTGAACGAATTTCAAACCTCCCTGAATCTCCAAGATCCTAGTAAGGATTATAGCACAGCAGCTATGTCCATATCTACATAGGAATAACATTCAGGAAATGTTCATGATTAAGGCCTTATTATAGCACAGACACGGCACTGGTTAAATAGTAAATCACCTCCTACTGTCTCTTTGCTTGTGTTACTTGACCTTAGTGCAGCCTTTGACACCACTGATCATACTATTCTCTTTAAATACTGTAGATTTGGAGATGTTGTAGGAGTTAGAGGAACGGTCCTACCCTCTCTCAGGTCGTATCTGATTGATCATTAGACCTTTGTAGATCTAAATGGTGACCATTTTACAAAACACTCAAAAGTCAGGTTTGATGTTCCACAGTGTCCTGTTTTAGGCCCACTGCTATTTTCTCTCTACATGCTTTCTCTGGGCAACATAATTTGTAAGCATGGTATTAGTTATGCTGATGACAAACAGTTATGTCTCAGCAAAGCCAGATGATTCCTGAACTTCCAGCGTCCTAACACACAGTATGAATGCAAAATCCTTGCTCAAGTATCAGTTATGACCCAAATGAGGATGCGGTCCTTGTTTAGCCTGGTTCCATTCAAGGTTTCTTCCTATTGTTATCTCAGAGAGTTTTTTATTGTCATCGTTGCCCTCGGTTCGCTCATCAGGGACAATCTGATGATTATCATTTACACATATTTCCTCATACTTTTCGATATATTATTTTGTAAAGCTGCTTTGGCAGATCTTAACATCTGCCACAGACGTTAAGATCTGCCAAAAAACAATGACCACTGTTATTGTTTTTTGGCAGATCTTAACGTCTGAGTCCATGATAAAGTGAGCTAAGACGAAGCGTTCATACCTTTAAAAATCTATTTGTCTGAGAACGTGAATGCCTTTGTTACTATAACTAATTCCGAATTCGAAAAAAGGTTAAAACTCAGACATTTTTTATGCCTCACTGACTAATCAACTAGTGCTTAAAAAGAAATATTAACACACGTTTCATGAGCCACAAATGCTGTCGGTAATGACCCAAGGTTACAAAGGAATGTTCTAAAACAGTCAGTGTTTTTCCTCCATAAAACATTTTGCTGCAGCTGCTGCTACAGTGCGTGGTACTGAACTGGAGTTTTTAAGTTTACAGTCAGAAGTCTTGAGGATTTCTTCTTTTAAAGATGTACTGTATGTTGGACAATTATTCTGACCCCGAAAACAAAAATACAGTTTAAAAGAAATTGCAAGCCCAATTTTGGCATGACATCCGTTTTTGTATGATGTGTGTAAAGGTTTTTGACTGTACAGTATATGATTGACGTTATAACTAGAAACTTCAAAAAGATCAGCAAAATACAGAACAAAACAACAAATGAAATACATACTGTACATATTGAGATGAAGTAGCTATTTTGCTAGTCAGGTTTATTTGCGTTAATTACAGTAGCTGATGTTCCAGAGAATTCAATTCCCATATTTCCCCTTTATTTTGAAGGTAATAAATCATGATGTTTTCCCCCCTAGTCCCATTTCCTCTCCAGCAACAGCAGCTTGTGTGATCATTTTTAGCATTATTAGTATCTTTTCATCAGGATAAAGGTCATGTTGTTTTGTTATTAGTTTGCAAATTTTGTTGTTAGTAGTATTATTAGTAAAATATACAGTGGCAAGAAAATTTAAGTGAACCATTTGCTGGTTTTCTGCATAAACTGGTGATTAAATGTGATCAAATGTTCAATAATGTCACAAAAGTTAACTTTTTTCTAAACTGCAAAAAAAAAACCATTCATTTTTTAATGTCTTTTTGAGCACACCAGTTAAGCATACTGTACAAAGGGCTGGTGGAAAAAGTAACTAAAACTGTGTTTTTATATTTGGTTGAACCACCTTCGGCAGCAATAACCTCAAGCAAGTGCTTTCTGTACCAGACCTCGATTAGATCTGCACAACCTTCAGCGGGATTTTGGGGAATACAGAACTGCTTCCATATTCGTAAGGACATTTGGGCTGAACGACTCTCTTGATGTCATTCTACGAAATCTCTATTGGGTTGAGGTCTGGGTTCTGACTGTGCCGCTCCAAAAGAAGGGTTTTTTGTGTCTCTGAAGCCATTCTGTAGTGGATTTGCTTCAGTGTTTAGGGTTATTGTCCTGCTGCATCACTCAGCATCTTCTAAACTTCAGCTTGCAGACAGCCACCCTGACGCTACCGTGTAGGATATTTTGGAAAAACTTTGGATACTTGGGAATTTATGTCTCCTCCACAATGGCAAGCTGTCCAGGTCCAAAGCAACCCCAAATCATGTTGCTCCCTCCACCATATTTCACTGTGAGGATGTTGTTTTCATGTTGGTATGTGGTTTTATTTTTATTCCATATGTATTGCTGTGTGTTCTTCCCAAACAGTACTATCTTTGTTTCCCAGTAGTGTTGTGGAGTGTCAAGGTGGTCTTTGGCAAAGTTCATGCATGCTGTGATGTTTTCTGAGGAGCAATGTCTTCCTCACTGCAGTCCTGCAATGGATGCCATGCCTGTTCAATACTTTGCATATGGTTGGCTCATGAACATAGATGTTAACCAGCTCCAATGAATCCTTCAGGACTTTAACTGTTACTCTAGGGTCTTTTTTTTTCCACTTCACTGAGCAGTCTGTTTTGTGCCTTTGTAATGATCTTGGCGGTGCGGCCATGTCTATAGAGAGTAACCACAGCATCAAGTCTTTTCCATTTATATACAATTTGTCTAACTGTCTAACTGAAGGATGTCTAAACTTTTTAAGATTGCTCTGTAACCCGTTCCAGCTCCATACAAATCAACATCTCTTGATCGTAGGTCTTCTCAGATCTTTTTTTTTTTTTTTGCGAGGCATGGCTCACATCCGCTGATGCTGCTTGTGAGTAGCACATTAACACTGTTTGATTGTTTTTATGACTTGAGTTAGCTCTAAACCACATTTGCATTCTTGTTTCATTGCTTGGACTCCAGGTTTGCTAACACCTGTCTCCAGTTAGCGTTAAGTGACATCATTAGCCCAGTGTTTCACTTACTTTTTCCAACATCACTTTGTATGTTTAATGGGTGTGTTCACTAACACTCATGGCTATTTTTTTGTTTTATAAGCTAAGAAATGTGAGTTAGAAATTTACTTTTGACTTTGTTGAACATCAGTTAAAAATTTGTGACCAATTTATTCACTGCAAATAGTTTACTTGTTTTATTCCTCCCAATATACTTCTATAAAATCTTTCGTCCAGTAAAGGCTAAAATTTCCAAATCAAATTGAATGACATAATACAGTACAGTATATCTTAATTAGAGCTGTAAATGCCTAGGTCATTCTCTTGATCGAAAAGTCTTTTATTTTGTGTGTGTGTGTGTTTGATACAATCTGAGGCTTTGTTGCAGAGACAAACTATATTACAAGTAACAATAAGAGAAGTGGACATAGAAATGTGGTAACATTAAGCAATTATCATCTGTAACTCATTCTTTTACCTTAGACCACAGAAAAACCTGGATTACCTGGTATTGTTGGTTTTCCCACAAATAAAAATTACATTTAAAACTGGTTTGAAATCCAACAATTGTTATGGTAACCTAGCTTTCTTTTTCCTCTAAACTTCACCGGTTTCATTTATACTGTATGCTTTTATTTAATAAAAAATAATAAATGGATTACACTGTCACCCTTATCCATGTACTGTACATTCCAACTAGTGAATGATTACAAGTACACTTCTTCTTTCTTCTTTGTTCTTCGGCTGTTCCCTTTCAGGGGTCGCCACACCGAATCATTTGCCTCCATCTAACCCTAACCTCTGTATCCTCTTCTCTCACACCAACTAACTTCATGTCCTATTTCACTGCGTCCATAAATCTCCTCTTTGGTCCTCCTTTAGACCTCCTGTCTGGCAGTTCCAACCTCAGCATCCTTCTACCCATATATTAACAATCTCTCCTCTGAACATGTCCAAACCACCTCAATCTGGCCTCTCTGACTTTATTTCCAAAAAAACATCAAACTCTGCTACCTCCATCTCTACCTCCTGTCTTTTCTTCAGTCCTACTGTCTCTAAGCCATAAAGCATTGCTAGTCTTACAGTACCACTGTCCTATACCCCCCTTATTCTTGCTGCTACTCTTTTGTCACATAACACACCTAACCATTTGTTCATCATCTACTACTCCACAATTTTGGAAAAAAAATGTGAAAAGAGCTTATTATCCTATGTGACTATATGACTCTGCTTGTATATTTTAGCCATTTCTTTAAAATCTGTTGACTTAAACATGCAGTTGAGCTCAGGCATTCCCATCAGGATCATTAACATTGGCACAGTAGACCATCTTGAAAGCTAAAGTGACAATTGTAAGCTTCATTTTCATTTTCAACAAACCACAGTTAGCCAAATCTGCCTGTTGTTAGCCTGTTGTTGTTTTTTTTAAGCAGTTTGGTTGTAGTCTTATTATTAATATAAAAAGATTCATGCTACTGTTGTAGGTGGGTGTCCATGTTTCATTAAAGCATTAAATGTACATATTTTATAAACTGTTTATTCCTTTCATAATCAACATACAACACAACACAAGCTAATACCAGCAACAGGCTTTTAAATTAAACGTATTTATTTATTTATTCACCTTCTACTGTATACCACTTTATTCTGTATACAGAACCGCAAGAGGCCTGGATCCTATCCTAGCAGACTTGAAGCGTGAGATGGGGTACACCCCGGACAGGGTGGCAGTTCATCGCAGGATACACACAAAATGGACAATTTGGAAACGCCGGGAAACCGGAGTACCTGGAGGAAACCCACCAAGCACGGGAAGAACAAGCACAAAGACGTGAGACGGGAATCAAACCAGGAACCTGGAGGTGCAAGGCGACAGTGCTAACCACTTCACCACCATGCCACCTTTATTTATTTATTTATTTATATACATATTTAATTATTACTATTTGTATTTAAATGGAGTTCACCATAAGAGCACTGAAAACAGCTTAAAGTAAAGATTGCCAAAGGTGCTGAAGAAGCTGACAGAATTTCATTTTAGTAAAGTAGGTGGGCGAGTAGCAGAGAGAAGATGCCAGATATCATTTGCCAGGTTTTTACTGTTTTACAGTAAAGTTTAACTGAAATACCATTACGTTAAAATATTTATAACAGTCCTAGTTCCTATAACAAACAGGTGTGAAATCATCAAATAAATTGTTATTCTGCAGATTAAACAGTACAGTATTCTGAAAAAAAAACAAACATTGTGTTGCTGAAAGTGGAAAGTCCCATAAAAAAAACCACACTTACAAAAACATGTAAACCCTTGGAAAACTGTACAAGGACAAACCACCAAGAAGAACCTGATTTTTTTTGGTGTCAGTTTATTTACTGAGATAAATGTTTTTCTTGATATTGTTGAAACCATTTTTGTGAATTGTTTAAAAACATTTTCATATAATTTTTTTTATAAAAAATATATATTTTTATGTATTTAAGGCAGTGATGAAAAATATGTATGGCTTAAGGGACAACGTTAAAGATAAATAAATAAATAATTATTTAAACAAACACATTTCCAGGCCTGTACAGTAGCTCACACTTCTGATCTTAGGCAAATGATTCTAAACATCAAAGGTCAGCAGAAGAAAGGAGGAAAGTTAAACAGACATTTTCTGCAGCCTTTCATGATTTCCCCCTAACAAGGCAAACATACACATTTAATTACCAAAGATGGTATGAAATTCAGAACAAATAAAATGGATTACAGGATGCCATTTGTGAAGGAAGGGAATTGAATTCATCACAGACCCAAAAGGCTTGACTATAAAATTACAGCAGTTCCAGTCCCAAGCACTGCACCATTGATCCAAAGCATGTCACCTCCAGTCCCAAGCACAGCACTTCCCTTCCCAAGTACAGCATCTCCTTTCTCAGGCACAGTGGTGGGACCTGTCTGACTGACCCCATCTCATCTTCATAAACAGTTCCTTCTAGGTTCTTCACTGTGTCTTGTAGTCTCTTTACTTGGTCTTCCAAGTCAGACTTCTCAGACGCCAGTCAAGCAATGGTCTCATCAGTGTTTTGGTGATCCTTCTCAAGTTCTGCCATGGAGACCTGAGTGAAGACATGGAGGCAGCTAATTAATATATTTAATTACAATGAGTTATTACAGATATTTAAAATATTTCAAAACTGAAAGAACATTTACCACAGTGGGTTCAGTTCATTTGATGCTGTTCACTTAGCATTGGGACAAATCACTTACAAATATGTGACTGAGACCAGGTCTGCTCGTCAGATAAGAAAAGAGTATCATTGTCCTTTGGATTTTCACTCCTTATACTGCATATTCATCATAGATTCCAGTGAAAATCCATTCATGTCCACACTGCCCCCTGTTTGAACATCTGTTGTCTTCTTCGATCCAAAAGTTACGCCATGTTTCTGTAAAAAAAAAGACAGATTTATTGTATAAAAAGCTTTAAAATATCCACATATACAGTTATCCTCAGCATATGAAAATTAAGGTGAAAGGTGAACATTCGTATAGCAAACGCATTTTCACATATTTCCAATTGCCATAATGTAAATGCGGATAATCTGTTCCAGCTATTCAAAAATATTATCAATATTACCAATTTCCAACATTACAATTGCATAGAAAAACAATCAAAACATTTAGAAAATACATGTAAACTAGGTAAAATTTTAAATAAATCGACATTAAACCTCACTTAAACGTAATTTTTGATTTCTCTTGGCACCAGCTTCTTTAAAAATGAAAAGCAAAAAAAAAAAAATGTAAGCTCGCTTTGCTTGGCTTCATTTTAAATGACTCCTGGAAGTACATGCAACTTAGCTGCCGTTTTGTTTGGCTTGGTTCATTTGCTTGTACAGTATGCCAAAAATGCGTCGTATGCAGAAAAATTTGTGAGGCATTCGTATTCCGAGGTACGAAACTCTGTTTAAAATACTTACCAGGCTTACAAGGCAGGAGTTCACAATAGCAGTCATATTGTCTTTACAAGAAGAAAATCTTACCTTCAGTAACTCCTCTTTGTGTTTCAGAGACTCCTTCAGCTCATTGTAGTTTGACTGGAGGATGTTGTGAGCCTCCTGCACTTGCTCATATTTCTAAAATGCACACATTTGACAAAATAGGTTAAAAATAAGTGCTTAATTCTAAAGGTGCTGCTTAATGCTTTTCAAGTTTCTGCTTACATTTGCTTGCTCATCAAGGTCCCTGTGAGCTTCATAGAGCAGGTTCCCCAGTTTCTGTACTGTGTCTTGTAGTCTCTTTATTTTGTCTGCCAGGTCAGACTTCTCAGCAGCCAGTCGAGCAAGGGTCTCATCAATGTTCTGGTGGTTCCTCTCAGGTTCTGCCCTAGAGACCTGACTCTCCTAAAATACAAAGATGGGGAAAAGGATTTAAACACGAGTGCATCGTGCTCACATTTGCATTTGGCACAACAACATAGAAACTTGATAAAATAAACCTCATCATGCAGCAAAAATATGAAAAGGCCTCATTGAGTTCAATTATACTTATCAAGGATGGTGCATAGTGGCTTCTGGAGCCAGCCTTGTAGGTTTCCATAAAAATTTTTTTTTAATTAAATAAATAAAAGCACTTTTTTGTCCGCATTTCCAGATATTCCAGGAATTTTAGGAAAACCGTCAGTCTGATTCCTTAAAAAGGTAATGGTGAGCCATTTCCCATGGAGAGGAGAGATTTGGACGTGAAGCCCACTTGGAAGACCCAAAATATTTGCGATTTGGAAATAGTGTTGTTACCTACTAAGTACAAGTTACATTTTGGTAAGATAAATCTCATCATGCAGCATAAACATGAAAAAAAGCTGTTGTTCTTACATCTCTTAGCTCATCACAGTCTGCTTCACGAAGCAAGGTTCCCATGTTCTGCAATGCTTCTTGTAGTGTATTCACCTCATCTCTCAGGTCAGATTTCTGAGCCTCCAGTTGGGCAATGGTCTCCGTAGCCTTATGATATTTTGCCTCTGCCTCAGCCAGAGAGCCCTGAAGGTACAACAATTAATGCTTATTGCCTTTATTTACTCTCACTCATTTAGAAACTGAATGATTGTTCATCAAACAGCCCAAAGTATGCTGGGGGGTAAAAACGGAAAAAAAAAAAAGATTAAACAAGAGTAACCAATAGCAAATATAAAGTTTACCTTCAGTACCTCCTCACTGTACGTCATGGCTACCTTTACCTCTTCATGCTCAAACTGCAGGAGGTTGCGAGCTTCTAGCTCTCGCTCATACTCCTTAAACAAAAGAGCTTTAAATTCACATCAGCAAATATTTAAAAAATACTACAGTGATTATGACTTGGTAAGAAGAAACGCTTACGATTAGAAAGTGTTTTAACGTCTCCTTCAGATCATCGTTCTCTCTCCGGTGGATTCTGTGAGTGTGTTGTTGTTGTGTACACTCCTAAATAGCCAGATGAATAAAAAATAATTTTAAAAAGTTGAAAACTCAAACTTGACTGCTTAATGTTTACAGGAAATATCCCATATCATGAAATATCCCATATCAGTTGAGTCACACTTATACTGTATTAAAAGGAACTGAGTAATGTAAGGAGGTCTTCTACTTACATCTGTTAGCCTGTCACAGTCTTTTTGAGATTCACAAAGCAAGGTTCCCATGTTCTCTACTGTTTCTTGTAATGTACACACCTCGTCTCCCAGGTCAGATTTCTGGGCTTTCAGCTGGGCAATGGTCTCCATAGCCTTCCGGTGCTTTTCCTCTGCCTTAGCCAGTGAGACCTGAAGGTACAACAATAAAGGCTTATTGGCTTTATTTAGGCAGCATGGTGGTGTAGTGGTTAGCACTGTCGCCTTGCACCTCCAGGGTCCGGGTTCGATTACCGTCTCTTTTCTCCCCGTACTTGGTGGGTTTTCTCTGGGTACTCTGGTTTCCTCCCACAGCCCAAAGATATGCAGGTTAGGCTAATTGGCGTTCCCAATTGGCGTAGTGTGTAAATGAGTGTGTGTATGTGTGTGCCCCGCGATGGATTGGCACCCTGTCCACGTTGTACCCTGCCTCGTGCCCTAAGCCTAGGCTCCAGGTCCCCGTGACCCTGAATACAGGATAAAGCGGTATGGAAAATAAGTGAGTGAGTGAGACCTGCTTTATTTACTTTTGAACTACAAAAAAAAAAGAAAAAGAAAAGAAATTTGCACAGAATGTATTTACACAAAAATAAAGAAAAATGAATTACTCATGGGTTGAAAGGAATAAAATGTGCCCAAAAAGTGAGGAAACAAGTTAACAAAAGTAAACAGACACACACACAAAGAGCTTACGATAGTGTTTAGGTTTTATATGATGAGAGTTTACCTTGAGTTGCTCCTCATTTTGCGTCAGAGTCGCCTTCATCTCCTTATACTCAACCTGCAGGAGGTTCCAAGCCTCTCGATCTCGCTCATACTCCTAAAACACAAGCACGGAGCAAAAGAGATTAAAATAATGTATTAACTGTATTGTTTACATCTGCAAATACTTTTTTTAAAATACAGCAATTATGACTTGGTAAGAAGAAAAGCTTACTATTAGTAAAGCTTCAGAGAGTTTTAACTTCTCCTTCAGCTCATCATTCTCTGCCTGGACGATGCTGTGAGCCTCTCGCTCTTGTGCGCTCTTAAAATTTTTACACATGATTATAAAGAAAAAAAAGTTCAAATTTAAGCAATTATCACAGTAAAAAAAAAAAGTTTTCGCATTAAGCAGCATAAACACGAAAAGGCCCCACAGCACTTAAGTTACACTTATATTAATAAGAAGGCTTAATCCGAGGAGCTTTCCTGCTTACTTTTTTAAGCTCGTCGCATTCAATTTGAGTCTGACACAGCAGGTTCTTCAGGTCCTGCACTGTGTCCTGCAGTGTCCCCACTTGGTCCGAGAGCTCAGATTTCTCAGCTTTCATCTGAGCAGTGGTCTCTGTAGCCCTCTGAAGCTCCGCATCTGCCTCAGCCAGGGAGACCTGAAGGTACAACAATTAATACTCATCTGCTTTATTTATCTCAAACACACATTTAGACACTTTAAAAAATGGACTGATTACCCATGAGAGTAGCCTAAACATGTGTTGGGACGAATAAAATGTCCCTAAAAAGTGAGGGAACAAGTGAATAAAAGTAAACAGACACACAAAGACCTAATAGTAGCAGTTTACCTTGAGTTGCTCCTCATTGTGCATCAGAGTCTTCTTCATCTCCTCATACTCAACCTGCAGGATGTTGGAAGCCTCTCGGTCTCTCTCATACTCCTAAAACACAAGCATAGAGCAAAAGGCTTTTTATTTCATTGTATTTATTGTTCACATTGGCAAATATTTAAAAAATACTACAGCAATTATGACTTGGTGAGAAGAAAAGCTTACCATTAGTAAAGCTTCAGAGAGTTTTAACTTCTCTGCCTGAACAATGCTGTGAGTCTCTCGCTCTTGTGCGCTCTCCTAAATCACACACATGATTGTAAAAGAAGTTTAAACCTGCCTATTTAAAACTTAATTTTCAATACTTAATCTTCATATCAATTGCAAGACTGGACATAAGTGAACCCAATAGCAAACAAACGGGTATTTTTATTATGCATGGTGAATGCTTCACCAGCGTCAATAAGTGAGCTGGGCAGGCGGTGTATTCAGTGGGCATAAGTCCAAAGCATTGCTCTGAGACACATGAACATGGTGGAGAGTAGAAGTCTTCTTGG
Source organism: Clarias gariepinus (assembly GCF_024256425.1). NCBI lineage: Eukaryota > Metazoa > Chordata > Actinopteri > Siluriformes > Clariidae > Clarias > Clarias gariepinus. Next base: position 6,441,148 of record NC_071112.1, on the reverse strand, counting down.
TGGTGGGGGGGTGATGACTTTGGTGATTGTGAATGGCCCGATGAATCTGGGAGACAGATTCTGAGAGGGTGTTTTAAGGGGGCATGTAACGAAGGATGTCAAGTCACAGGTCAAGTACGATGGTGGTCTCAGACATTTGATGACATTAAGATCACTGTAATCAATGCAAGGACACAAAGTCCTGTCTTTCTTGGCTACTAACAAGAAGGCTGCCCAGGCATGTGACGACGACGGCCAAAAGATTCTGGCAGCTTATTGTTTGTTGCTTATGGATAAGTACAAAGATGTACTTATTCATGGTTTCTTTCTCATATTGGGAAGAGCGAATATAAACATCACCAGGGTGAAGCTGTGCTGGGCAGGAGGTCGAACGCACAGAGTTGATGAGGAGGAAGGGAGATGGCACAGAATTTACTGAACACTGTCTTTAGATCTGTTGCTTGCTGTTCTCCATTTGCGGCCTCTCCCTGGGTGATCATATATGCCGCTTTCAAGCACTCAGTGGGAAAGGTTGAAAGCTTCTGCTCATGTAACAGGGAGCAGTGTTAATGGAAGGAATGACGGATTCCAGTTCCATCGTCATACAGAGAACTGTGCAGATGAGGCTCATGCCGAGCTGGGGGCATAATAGTTGGAGCAGCGTTGAAAGATAAGAAAGTGAGCAGAAGTTTGCAGAAGGATTTGCTGATTGCTCCCTGTTAAGCTATGGTCTGACGGAGTTTGACCTCGGCATGGGGACCAAACCAGAGCTAGGACTTTGTATGGACATTTGGCCTGAAGTGGAGTGGGTTCTGTCATCATTCTGTCATTTTTACAGGTGACACTGAACAGGAGTAAACCCTAAAACAGACAAGCAGGTATTTTTAAGGAGTTTTATTAAAGTAACTGATTACATTAGCCTGAATCAACAGTTTCCTCAGGTCCTGCACTGTGTCCTGCAGAGTCCTCACTTGGTCTGCCAACTCAGATTTCTCAGCTTCCACCTGAGCAGTGGTCTCTGTAGCCTTCTGAAGCTCCTCCTCTGCCTCAGCCAGGGAGACCTGAAGAGACAACAATTAAGGCTTACCTGTATAGGATTTATTTACTTCTATACACAAACACTTTTAAAGAAAGAAGTTGTTGTTGGTCTATCGGCTGCTCCCGGCAAGGGGTCGCCACAGCAGACCATCTGATCCGCACATAGAAGCTTCACCCAAAAGATGAGAAGACAAGTAAACAAAAGTAAACAAACACATGCATAAAGACCAGTCAGGTTACCTTTAGGGACTCCTCACTCTGGATCAGATTTGCTTTCATCTCCTTATACTCAACCTGCAGGATGTTGCAAGCCTCTTGATCTCGCTCATACTCCTGAAACACAAGCATAGAGCAAAGGTGCTTTAATTTCATAAATTTATTGTTAATAGATTTGCTTTACAGATTTTTCTGTAAAAAAAAAAAAAAAACAGCAATTATGAATTGGTAAAAAGATCCATAATTTACAGATTTACCATTAGTAAAGCTTCAGAGAATTTTAACTTCTCCTTTAGCTCATTATTCTCGGTTTGGACAATGCTGTGAACTTTTCGCTCTTGTGTGCTCTCCTAAATAACACACATGATGGAAAAGATAGCTGAATGTTAACAGTTTTAAAAGAAAACACTTGAATATAATTTTCATTTTGCGTATATGAATCTTATCATTCAGTATAAACATGAAAATACCCCATTCAGTTACACTTATTAAGAAATCAAGAATTTTTCCCACAGTGGGATGAATAAAAGTACAGTGGAACCTTGGATTGTGAGTAACCCGGTTTGCAAGCGTTTCGCAAGACGAGGAAAATTTTTGATAAATTTTGATGTGATAAAAGAGTGAGTCTTGATATACGAGTACAGAGTATCACGTGATAACTGAGCCAATGGTTGTTCTGGTTTTGTGCTGTGGAATTGTGGGTAATCGTCTCCTATTGCTCGGTCTCAGTGTGCAGACATTATTCACTTATTTACCATAACACTGTGACCACGTGTGTGCGCGTAAAGCATATTTATTTTGTGTTTGTGTGTATGGGACACACCAGTTTACCGAATAGAGACTCACCCACGTGCTTGTGTGAGGGTGAGTCTCTATTCTGTAAAGTGGTGTGTGTGTGTGTGTGTGTGTGTGTGTGTGTGTGTGTGTGTGCGTCTGTGTGTGAGAAAGTCATCCTACACAGCAGCCACCATGCCCCCCTTGTGTGTGCGTGCGCGCTTGGTTAAGTGAGAGTCTATCGGTAAACTGGTGTGTGTGTGAAAGTCATCCTACACAGCAGCCCCCTCCCCACCTCATCCTCTCCTCTCCTCTCTCAATCACTACCCTTTTTAAAGGTAAAGTGCAGGTTAATTTGCTTTATTTTTACTTTGGATTTTTTTTATTAACACATTTTTAGAATGAATATTTTGTTGTCGAACAAATCGTCCGAGTTTCTATTATTTTATATGGGGGAATTTCACTTTGATATACGAGTGTTTTGATTTACAAGCACGCTTCTGAAACGAATTACGCTCCCAATTTCAAGGTTGTATATAATCTTAGTGCGATGAGTTTTCCTGCTTACATTTTTAAGCTTTTCAAATTCAGTTTGAGTTTGACAAAGCTGTTTCCTCAGGTCCTGCACTGCATCCTGCAGTGTCCCCACTTGGTCTGGAAGCACAGATTTCTCAGCTTCCATTTGAGCAGGGGTCTCTGAATTCTGTAGCTCCTTCTCTGCCTCAACCAGTGAGACCTGAAAGTACAACAATTAAGGCTTATTTGCTTTTTATAGTTTAAAACACATATTTAGACACTTTTTAAAACAGACTGATTACTGAGAATGTGTTGGAATAAAAACAATGTGCATGAGGGCCCAGAGTGGCACAGCAGTATCACAAGATCACAAGTTTGGTGCCTGAAGAGAGCTGATTGGCCAAGCTCTCGCAGAGGGAGGGATGGGAAGTACACTGCACTCTTGCATCAATTACGGCTCTAGGTCAATCAAGGGCGTCTGTAAGCTCATGCAAGCAGACCTCAGAACGTCTTATACTGTTTCCTACAGTGCGTGAGCGAGCAGTGCGAAAAGATGCGGGTGGATGGCTCGGAGGGAAAACGTAACAGTCTTTGGCCCCTACTTGACTGGTAGTAGTGGCCTTGATGAGGGGGCACTCTAATGATGGGTGGGTGATGACTAAATTAGGGGAAAAACCATGAAAAAACCTTTCAAAAATAGGTGCATAAAAGGTAAGTTAACAAACGAACAAAAGTAAACACACACACTCACACAAAAAGAAATTTCATAAGAAGAAAGTTTACCTTCAGTAACTCCTCAATGTGAGTCTTCTTCACCTCCTCATTCTCTGATGGAAGGAGGTTGCAAGCCTCCCGCTCTTGCTTATACTCCTAAAACACAAGCATAGAGCAAAAGAAATCTATTTATTTCATGTATTTATAGTTCACATCGGTAAACATTTTAAAAAATACTGCGGCAACTATGTGTTGATAAGAAAAACTTACCATTAATAAAGCTTCAGAGAGTTTTAACTTCTCCTTCAGCTCATCATTCTCTGCTTGGACGATGCTGTAAACCTCTCGCTCTTGTGCGCTCTCCTAAATCACAGACATGATTGCAAAGGGGTTTTACACTCTAGCACATAATGTTTAATACGCAATAAGTAAAAAAAAAAATTTCATTTTGGTTAAACAAATAACATCATGCAGAATAAATAAGGAAAAGACCCCAAAGCAGTTCGGTTTTACTTATATTAAAAAGAACTTTTAAAAAATGTGTGATTACTTATGAAAAAAGTTTGAAAGGTGTTGGGAGGAATAACGTATCCCAAAAATGTGAGTAAACAAGTGACCAAAAGTACACAGACACACACAAAGAGCTTACAATAGCAGTTGTAGGTTTATAAAAAGAATGTTTACCTTCAGTAACTTCTCATTATGGCTTAGAGTCTTCTTCAGCTTCCCATACTGAACCTGCAGGAGGTTGCAAGCCTCTTGATCTCGCTCATACTCCTAAAACACAAGCATAAAGCAAAGGACATTGAATTTCATGTATTTATTGTTTACATCTGCAAATATTAAAAAAATAGCACCGCAATTATGATTGGTAAGAAGGAAAGCTTACTATTATTAAAGCTTCGGAGAGTTTTAACTTCTCCTTCAGATCATCATTCTCTGCCTGGACGATGCTGTGAGTCTCCCGCTCTTTTGCGCTCGCCTAAATTTTACACATGATTTAAAAAAAAATTCAATCTTGAGTTTTATATTCACACTTAAAAAAATTACCTAAAAATATTATTTATAGTTTAAGTAAATTTATCTCATCATGCAGCATAAAGATGAAAAGGCCCCATATTGGTTCAGTTAAACTTATATAAAAACAAACAAACAAACAAACAAACAAACAAAAAAACGTACAATTTCGTACAATTTTCGTTACGAATAATGTACATTTTAATCTTACGTGTTTTAGCTCGTCACACTCAGTGTGAGCCTGACGCAGCTGTTTCCTCAGGTCCTGAACTGTGTCCTCCAATGTCCCCAGTTGGTCTGACAGCTCAGATTGAGGAGTGGTCTCTGCAGCCTTCTGCAGCTTCTCATCTGCCTTAAGCAGTGAAACCTAAGGGAACACTTTGTGGCTTTATTTACTCTTGAACACATTTAAATACTCTTAAAAACGGACTGATTACTCTTGAGAATGGCCTAAAATGAGTTGGAAGGGAAAACAATGTGCTTAAAATGTAAGTTACTAAACGTAAACACACACAAAGACCTTACAGTATCAGTTGTAGTTTCATAAGAAGAAAGCTTACATTCAATAACTCTTGATTGTGTGTCAGAGTCTTCTTCATCTCCTCATACTCAACCTTCAGAAGGTTGCAAGCTTCTCGATCTCGCTCATACTCCTGAAACACAAGTATAAAGCAAAAGAGATTTATTTAAATGCATGTAATTATTGTTCAAAGCAAAAGATATTTTATTTTATGTATTTATTGCTCATGTCGATAAATCTTTTTTATATATATACTATAGCAATTATGACTTGGTAAGAAGAAAAGCTTACGATTAGTAAAGCTTCAGAGAGTTTTAACTTCTTCTTTAGCTCATCATTCTCTCCCTGAACAATACTGTGAGACTCTCGCTCTTGCGCACTCTCCTAAATCACACACATAATTGAAAAGAGGTTTAAACTCTGGCATGTGATGTTAATTATGCAATTAGACATGTTTGTTAAGTTAAAAAAAAAAAAGAATAAGAACAGAACAGTTAGGTTCAAAATATCCTTTTGATTTTTGTAAAATGAATCTTATGGAAAAGAGACTAGTCATCGGATGTGGGTTGATTTGGCACGTACATAACGGCAGGGAGAGCCTTATGGAACAAGGGTTGATCCTTTGAGAGTAGGCAGCAATTTAAATAAGTGATGTCCCGGTAAAAAGGTTCCTTCAGGGTGTCTGCTGCACTTTTAGGTCAGCATGCTGTGTAAAGTTCTTTCAGGGAAGGCAGAGAGCAGTCGATGATTTTCCGTGCTGAGTTGATCACCCCCTGGAGAGCTTTCTTGTCCGCCTTTGACCTGATGGTGTACCTAGTGGACATGAAGTAGGTTAACACACTCTCAAATGAGCTGTAAGAGAAGGACACTAGCAGCTGGTCTTGCAGGTGGTTTTTCCTTAGGATACGTAGTGTCACTGCTGTGGAATCTAAAGGCTGGAACACGCTCCAAGGGGACCCTGTTGAATGGGAGCCACTGCAACTGTGCATGCTGAGTCTAGCCAAAAAGTCCAAAACCTGAGCAGAGGCTTGGTGTGGTGCCACTGAGCCTGCAGAAGGCTTTCCAAAATTGGGCGGAAAATCGGTGGCCATAAAGACAAGGGAAGCCAACGAATGGACGACTCAATGGCATTGAGGGAATCTTGAGAATTATGCTCCCAGAATAATAACCCAGGTGCCTGACCTTTTAGTGGGCATGAATTAAAAGTCTATACAAAGTGATCGGACCACAGTAAAAGCATTCCCCTTTGTACTGTCATAGTTGACATTCCTCTGGAGAGACACATGTACAATCCACCTGCATGGGTTCGGCAGGGTCTAGTAAAGCTGGAGGAGATGCGGGCAGTTGTGGTCTGATGTCCTGGTAAAACTAATACTGCTCGATTATGAGCATCAATGCGACCTGCCAGGTTGATAAGGTCTCGGAGGCTGGAAGATAAAGCTTATGCTGATAGCTTATTCTTTACTGGGTCGGAAAGTTGTGGGAGCTGAAGCTTATGAGGCCTGTATTTGCTGAACCTGGGCGGTAGAGAAGCCAAGGTTCTATAACAGTTCTAAGCATACTTTTGACCTCCTAGATGTCAAGTTGGTGTGTGCCCAGGAGAGCCCCCTGATTCCCTAGTGCCTTCCTCATGTGGGCCAACTCTGCTGGATCCACAGTGGCCAGATTATACTGGTCACAATCGCAGGACAGAATGTAGGATTCAAGCATAGAGAAGGAGATAGATGCAACACTTACAGTTTAGCAGGTGATGTTGCAGGCTGAATGATGGGAGAGCTGAAAAGCATAAGCAGCGATAGTTCCAGTAGCAGGCAGTCCTATGGTTGATGAGCGGTATGCAGAAGTTGTGGCCAATAAATACAGACGTGTATTAAATTCAATAAACAAACAGAGTAGCAGTTAAAGCCGGTAATTCCAAACGTGCATTAAATCCGAAGTGTGAGGACAAAGCGAGGTTGAAATAAAAAAGCAGGGTCATGATCGAAAAGCAACGACAAGACAAAAAGGCAAGAATATCTGGCAAGAAATAGGACACAGTAATTTGGGAAGAGGTGGCTGTTTGGGGGTGTTTAAAATAGAGGGAAGAGGGGATTAGTGGCCAACCAAGTGAACTGAGGTGGTGAAAGGTAAGAGATGGAGCTGGATATGGACAAGGTTGAACTGGTCAAGTCAGTGTGATCTGACGAGTCGTGACAGAATAACAACAAAAGGCCTTATAGCAGTTACACTTGTATTAAAAAGAATGGCTTAATTCCATAAGGTTTCCGGCTTACGTTTTTTAGCTCATCGCATTCAGTGTGAGCCTGACACAGAAGTTTCCTCAAGTCCTCCACTGTGTCTTGCAGCATCCCCACTTGGTCTGCCAACTCAGATTTCTCGGCTTCTATCTCAGCAGTGGTCTCTGCAGCATTCTGAAGCTCCTCCTCTGCCTCAGCCAGGGAGAACTGAAAGTACAGTTGAGGCTTACTGGTTTCATTTACTCACAAACACACATTCAAAGACTTAGTCATGAGAATGGTCTAAAATGTGTTGGTCAAAATAAAATGTGTGTTTCATGAGAAGAATGGTTACCTTCAGTTGCTCCTCATCGTGCATCAGAGTCTCCTTCATCTCCTCATACTCAACCTGCAGGAGGTTCCAAGCCTCTCGATCTCGCTCATACTCCTAAAACACAAGCACAGAGCAAAAGAGATTAAATTTCATGTATTTATTGTTTACATCTGCAATTATAAAAAAAAAAAATACAGCAATTTTGATTTAGTAAGGAGTAAAGCTTACGATTAATAAAGCTTCAGAGAGTTTTAACTTCTCCTTCAGCTCATCATTCTCCGTCTGAACTTGAGCTTCTCGCTTTTGTGCACATGCCTGAAAAAAACAACATTTAACTTGAGTGCTTAATATTCACAGTAAAAGACATAATTAAATAAATAAATACATGGAAATATTGTTTTAATTTTGGTTCAATTTATCTCATTATGCAGCATAAATATAAATAAATAAATAAATAAAAGCCCCACAGCACTTAAGCTTCACTTATAATAAAAAACAGACAAAAAAAACACCCAACACTTTAATGTACGTTTTAATCTTACGTTTTTTAGCTCATCGCATTCAGCCTGAGCCTGACCCAGCCCTTTCCTCAGGTCCCGCACTGTGTCCTGCAGTGTCCCCACTTGGTCTGCCAACTCGGATTTCTCAGCTTCCATCTGAGCAGTGGTCTCTGCAGCCATATGATGCTCCACTTCTGCCTCAACCAGTGAGACCTGGACGTACAACAATTACTGCTTATTTGCTTTATTTGCTCTTAAACACACACTCAGACACTTTTAAAAATGGCATAAAATGTGTTGAGACAACATAATAAAATGTGGCCAAACGGTGGTTAAACAAGAATGTCACGCATGTCACACACATATTTCAAAATAGCAGTTGTTGTTTCATGAGAAAAAAAGTTAATATTCAGTTGCTCCTCGCTGTGCTTCAGAGTTTCCTTGACCTTTTTATACTCAAGCTGCAGCTGGTTGTGAGCCTCCCTCTCTCGACCATACTCCTAAAGCACAAGCACAGAGCAAAGGAGCTTTAAATTCATGTGCATAAAGTTCACATATTTAATTTAAACTTCCATCAATGTAAATAAATACTAGACCCATCATGACTTAGTGGATAATAAAAGCTTACCATCAGTAACTCTTTTAACTTGTGTTTTAACCTGTCCACCTCATCACTCTGTGCCAGCATGATGCTGTGTGCCTCTAGCTCTCGCCCACACTCCTAAAACACACACGGAGCAGAAGAGCTTAAAAATCAAGTGCCTAGGTTACAAATAGTAATTATATAGCAATTATGACTTAGCGAGAAGCGTACCATTAGTAACTCTGCATAGTGTTTTAATTTCTCCTTCATTGCATGGTACTCAGACTGGAGAGTGCTTTGAGCCACTTGCTCTCGCACACACTCCTAAAACATACATAGTTACGTTCGATTTTAAACAAAAAGGCCAATCTTGAAAATATATTAATAAATGAACCTCATCTTTTTAACTTCATCATTCTTCATTATGCCATCAGTAGACCTCATGGTATAATGCCCCACCGACCCATCATAGTTTCATAGTTAAACTAGAGATAAAGATGAGGATTTTAACCCTCTATCTAATATCGTGGCCAGCCATGGCTGCTCTTGCCTCTTAAACGCATCAAATGCAACTGTGTAGATAATTTCTCTTCTCAACAATTCCTATCATTAGTTTGTAAAATATTTTTCAACCAGAGGCTTATTTCACATACCTTGCTTTTCTCGTCAAAATCTCTGCATACTTCACAGAGCAGATCCTGCAGCTTCCTCACACTCTCCTCCAGCTGAGGATCAGATGCCACGGGCTTCTCAGTCTCAGTCTCAGCATCCTGAAATTATATTTAGTTTCATCATAAGTTGCAGATTTGTTCGCTTGTGCACTCAGATGTTTTTTTGGCTTTGAACTTTGTGCTCCATACAAGGAACATCTCTGACGCATGTATTGGACTTGCTCAATTTGGAATTAACATAAACACTAGTTCGCGAAAAGAAACTAGTTTAAAGACAAGAAACATGAGGCTAAGGTCCAGCCTCATGTTTCAGATCTACGGATATACTATTATGGATTCGCTCATGCAAGCGGACTTTGTACTCATTTCCACTCCACCCACTGACTGACTGATCAGAGCTTCAAGCCTCATCCTTCCCAAGCAACCTTCAGTAGCGTATTTGATCGCCCTCATGACTGGTAAGGCCAGAGAATGGGTTACTGATCTCTGGGATGCCAATGATCTTTGTTGCCTCATTTATAGCACCTTCACTAAGGAGATGAAAAGGGTCTTTGATCACTACTCTTTGGACACGAGGTGGCAGGACAATCATTAAGACTTAAGACAGGGCTCATAATCAATATATGAACTTGATGCAGTATTCACACTGGATGCTGCAAAACAGCTATACGACACCTTTAGGAACAGTTCGTCAGACTCAGTCAAACATTAGTTACAACGACGGTTTCCTGGAAAAAAAAAAGTTAAAAAGGCTGTAGTAATCCTGGAGATTAATCTGTTTAATGACAATGCAGTGTCACATTTCCGCAAAATCCCCAAAATGAGGCAAAAGCACGGATCATTAGAGAGGTTCCTTGTTAAAGTCGTGCAAAAAGAAAAATATTCCAGTAACCACTCTGTCAGAGAAGAGTGATTCCATTAGTGTGTGAAAGTCATCCTACACAGTAGCCCCCCTCCTCCTTAGTCTTCTTCTCTCATCTAACAGTCACAATTCTTCTCAAAGGTAAATTGCAGCTTAATTTGTTTTATTTTTACTTTATATTTTGTATTAATTATTTTTATATGAATATTTTTGGGCTGTGGAACAAATCATCTGATTTTCTATTATTTGAAATTCGCTTTGATATACAACAACTGTTATGGGGGGGAGGGGGGGGTTTAGGTTAGAGCAGATAGGGTGAAAGCTAGAAGCAGGAAAAACTTACTTCTGTCTTCTTGTCCTGAAAAACCTCAGCGGGTTCTAAATTGAAAAAAATTAATCACACACAACATGTAATTATTACCATCATATTACTGTTTTTTCTGTACATTTACATTTAGGCATTTGGCAGATGCTCTTATCCAGAGTGACTTCCTTTTTTTTTATCTCATTATACATGAGCAGTTGAGGGTTAAAGGCCTTGCTCAAGGGCCCAACATTGTGGGATTTGAACCTGGGATTTTCTGAACCGTAGTCCAATGCCTTAACCACTGAGCTACCCCTGGCCCTATATATAACCCCTGGCCCTATATATAACCCCTGTATAGTGCTGTATAATCAGTCATACTTGAGAACTGGGACAAAACTTTTTTTGGGGGGGAAACAAAAATTTTATCATCTTATTTTTTTTCTAAAAAAAACTTACTTCCTGTTATGGAACATCCAGTTTTTGTTCAAATGACAACATGATTTTTGTCAACACAGTCAGACATTAAAAGATGTAATCAAATTATATAATTTTTTGTCTATTTGGTGTTTGCATAGGAAGTCACATGCAATTATCAGCCTTTATGTCATACTGTGGTGTGTCACAGGTGTACCTAACCGGTAGGCAGCATCAGCATCAGATTTGTATTTGACAAAAGTGTCACAGGTGTTTCACATATTATGAAAGTGTCACAGGTATTTCTCACTGAAGGTAACAGTAGGCAGCTTCATTTACAGTAAAAACAGGTAAGTCAGGCTGAGCTCAGGGTTACTGAAACCTCGGGTTCAACTTCAGAGCATTTACAGGTACATACAACAGGCAGGATTAAGGGCTGCCAAAACACTGGAGCAGCGTGAGAAGCACTATGGCTGAGTTGACAGCTCACTCTATTTTCAGGCAATGGTAGTGCACAGGCATCAGGATCTGCACGTGGGCGGAGTCCAGGTAAACCTCATGTACGCGGGCGGAGCCGCGGGTAACCTCTAGTAAGGTATAAGAGATCTTTAAAAGATATTAAACATTTTACAGACACACAACTATTAAATGTTATTATAAATTGGTAAATGCTACGTTTATGCGGCAGTTAAAACTTTGGAATCAACTTTCACATCTTCAAAACATTTTTAATGAAAAGTTCTAGCATCAAACTCTTTTTGAATCAAGCTTTTATATTTCTAAAAACCACTGAATTGTGATTTAGGCAGTATGTTGGCTTTGTAGTTAGTATGATCGCTTTGCACCTCCAGGGTCCGAGTTCGATTCCCACCTCGGGGTCTGTGTGCATGCAGTTTGCTTGGCGGGTTTCCCCCGGCTCCCCCCACAGTCCAAAGTTGGATTAGGCTAACTGGCATTTCAAAATTGCCCACAGTGTGCAAAGAGAGTATTAGGTAAATTTCCCCATGGGGATATATATATCTCTATCTATCTATCTAGGTGTGTGTGTGTGCCCCACGATACACTGGCACCCCATACAGGGTTCCTCCGCCTTGTGCCCTTAGTCTCCTGGCATAGGGTTTAGGCAACCATGATCATGTGTACAGGATAAAGTACAGTAGTACAGACGATGAGTGAATAAGAGTAAGTGAAGTGTGATTCAAGACTTTTATGCAAAAAAAGGCACATTAATGAAACTATATTTTATATAGAGAAACAAGTCACAATAAACTTATAAAATTTTAACCATTAAACAAGGCTAACACAAAACACTGGAGTTCCATTGCGTTGTTTCTGTGCTCTCTTAACTTCACTTTTCTGTCTCTTTTTTCAAGAAAACATCCCTCTGTTCAGGATCTTCTCTCTTCTCTTTCTTAGGTTCTTCCTATTCCTTTCCTTTCATCCTTTTACTGACAATTGTTGTCTTGCCATACTTACCTAAAATTAATTAGATTATTCCTATACAGTATATTTATTTCTGCGAGGGATTGGCACCCTGTCCAGGGTGTACCCTGCCTCGTGCCCTAAGCCTCCTGGGATAGGTCCAGGACCCCGCGACCCTGAATACAGGATAAAGCGGTATCGAAGATGAGTGAGTGAGTGAGTGAGTGAGTATATTTATTTTGCCTCAAATGTCCTTAATAAGCTTTTTATTAAACATCATTAAACTTTACTGTAATTATTTTTACAACAGATTCTACACATGATAAATGACCAGTTTTAATTAATGGAAAATAAAACATATTGAATAAAACAAATACAATTTTGTATAAATACAATATTGCACAACAATAAAGTGTCCGTTACCTATAAACATCAGTGGTAAACATCAGCAGGTTGTGCACTACTGGAAAAAAGTGGTTACAATATAATAATTAATCATGATTTAAAACAAAAACTAAAATTTATATTATTAGGAAATAAAAGCTAAAGAAAATGTAAAATGTATTTTAAGAAATTAAATAAAACAATTTGGATGTATGTAGTTGGTTGCATCCAATTTGGATGTATTGTCACTTAATAAGTCACCACAGTCAGGTGAATTTGCTGACTAGCTAAATTCTGAAATGTACTCTATGTGTGAGCCATTTTGTTTTTCCATTATTTGCTAAATACATACTGTATTTTCATCCATCCATCTACAGTAGAAACCTCTGTAGTCCAACGGTGACCACTGTATTAATTTAGATTTGTACGGTAGGACTTCCGGTCAACACTCACACACATTCACACACTATGGGCAATTTGGAAATGCCAATTAGTCTAACCTGCATGTCTTTGGTCTGTGGGAGAAAACCGGAGGAAACCCATCGAGCACGGGGAGAACATGCAAACTCCATGCAGAAGATGCGGAAATCAAACCCAGGACCGGGAGGTGCAAGGCGACAGCGCTAACCACTAAGCCACCGTACTGTAGCTGCCAGATACCTATTTACTGTGCTTGAAATTCATTAAGTGGACTGAAAATGACCCCAAATTTAATATAATTTAGGAGATACTGTGTTGCTATGGTTGTGACCACAGCAGTATCAGTGTTAAATTTTTAAATGATTAAACTTACAAGAGCCTGAGCAGTTGAACAGGGTTTAGAACAATCAGTGAGTCATAGAGGGTGTTTGGTTGACCACAAGATTCTCTATGTCTGATGGTGTCTGACGGTGTTGACAAACTCAGGGCACAACTTCAGCAAATTAAAAATTAAAGTTAAATAATTCCATGAATTTTTACAGCAATTAATTAATCAATATATACAGATTTTACTTAATATGCAATAAGTGATTTTTCATATATTTTAATCAGTTGTTTAGCAATTTGAAAATGTGGGGACAAAAAAACTAAAACTATTTTACGCAGAATCAAAAAAATATTTTTTGTTATGCTGAGTTTATTCAGCTTATAAAATTCATCATGAAAATTATAAAGAAAACATTAATTTTTTCAGAATTTTACAGAAAAACCTAATATGTGTTGCACATGTTTTGTCCGAGTTCTTAACAATGCCTGGTATATTATATCAACTTATTTAATCTGCACCTTTAAGTTGCACAATGACAATATTTGCACTGCTATACACCGTATACACACTACTCTTTACAATTCTGGTGGATGCTGGTGGAACTCATTTCATTGCTGATAACCTGATTGAGACCAGCAACATTTTTCACCTCTGATTTGGGTTTAGGGCTAAAGTAATGTAAAGTGTGATACAATTAATTGTAGTGTAGTGATACAATTAATTTTTGATAGCTCTCTAGAGACACTTTAAAAAATGTAAAAATAAACAAAAGAAATAACTAAAGACAATTGCACTAAAAAACAAATATAACAATACATAAATATACATCACAAATAATCTATTTTTTTGTTATTAACACAAGCTGCTTTACAAGGACGCTAATATTTCAATAATAATGAGAATAATAGCTCAATCAGAACAAAAACGCATCATGTCAACACCTCAGTGGGAACAAACTGACCTGATCTGGCCCGATCTGAACGCATTTTAATCCGAGTGGGGTGGTGTAAACCTTTCATAATGTGTTTAGTAGGTAAATATCAGCCATGATCTCATTGTTTCTTTCATAGAAATCTTATATTTATTGGATTAGTCGTATCTATCACACTTCTGTCAGATGCCGATGGCATAATGAATAGTAAGATCAGCTGAGACAAAAACTAATAAAATTCTTTGTAGCACTAACAGACACAGTAAGATTTATAAATTGGACTTACTACGCTCAACACAAGCTGCTTTTAAATCTTATTTTCGTGCTCTAGGATTGGCTCACCTTTTAAGATCAGACAAAAGTCTTACAACCTCAAAATCATAAAGCAGAAGGTGGGATTTGTCAAGACATTTATTATTACTTCTTACTGTATATATAAATACTAGAAAGAGCCCAGTTATATGTTTAATGCAGTCCAGTAAATAAAAATAAAGCCTCACACTGATCAGTCTCAATCTCACACGCTGAATGCCCTTACTGATACAACCCTCCCATTAAAATCTGGGATTGAAACCTGCCCTGGATCCATTGGCTGGAGTTCGGGTATTAGGTGGGAATCAATCTGGGGCTTCCGCATGGTAGGGGAGAAACCTACAGGTACCACATGTTGTTGTTAGTCTTTCGGCTGCCATGGTCTGTACACGACTTGGCACAGGTTTTACGCTGGATGCCCCTCCTGACACAACCCTCCCACTTTATCCAGGCTTGGAACTGACCCTGCATCATGTGGCTGGGATTTGGGCCTCAGCTGGGAATAAAACCCGGGCAAGAACCCTACCACTGAGCCGGCCATGCCCTCAGAAACCCAACACATGTATTTCAGGAAATGTATTCATGTCTTTCTGTACAAACTATTAATTGACAACTGTCAACTCATGTCATTTTTTTTTTTTTTTTACTAATTTTAAACATTTTGCAATGTTTAAATCACTTGTAAAGCGTGAAAATTATCAACCTTCCATGCACCTGTACTGCTGACACGTTTGCCATGACATCACTTTCAGTGAAAGTAGCACCATCAAATATGGCGGCGCTGCTCAACCACGCGCGCTAATGCAATAACCCGGAAGTTATCCAAATCCTGACTAAAGCCGTTTAGCTTTTAAATGACTGAAAAACGATAGAGGTGAAAACGATAAAAGGAAACTAAACACAACATGTATGAACATCTGTAACCTGCCTTCGGGGTCCGATGTTGTTTTTTTCCCGTCGCCTCGTTTGAGGTAGGAGAAAACACTGATTGTTACGGCTGCAGCTCCGGCCGTGTACAGCAGAGGGCGCAGCGGAATCGTCGACACGCCGGTGTTGAACACATCGTTAATTAAATCCATCTGTCTCTCCAGATCAAAGAAACTCAATTAAACACTTCATCTGCACACAGAGCCCGCGGGCGTGTGCCATCTACACGGCATGGGGTGCACTCCGGGCCGGTCTGTTGCGTCACAAACAGTTCACACGTCCATACAAAAAGAAAGGGATCAAATAAATAAATAAATAAATAAAAGCCATATTATCACCCAGATGAAAACATGTGTTTAAGTTTATATAAACTACTTTTTCTTACATTAAAGAAAATATCTTTTTATGGTTCTGTACTATAATGCACATTAATAAAGTTTTCATATTTATCCCTCATTACTTACATTTTTACTCTAAATTATTTAAGATAGAAAAGTGAATGAACTTCACTGGTTAATAAAATTTTTATGATGATGATTATTATCATAACTGTTTATTTGTGTTTTTTATTTATTTATTTATTTATTTATTGTACAGATTTTGTTGTACATGTTTAGTTTATGACTTCACTATTAAGTCAGTGAAAAAATAGGCTATATTGTGCATATTTGACATTGATATTCTGGTAAATAAATACCATCATAAAAATAATTTTACAGTAAAATATCTGTAGGTCATAATTAAGCAAAGCGTCTTCACACCAATTATTGCCGTTGTTTCATTAATTACTGTTCACTGATTTTTTTTATAGTGGCGGCACTGTAGTGGTTTAGTAGTTATGTCTGTCGCTCACACCTCCGGGTCCGGGTTCGATTCCCGCCTCAGGGTCTGTGTGGGTGGAGTTTGCATGTTCTCCCCATGCTTGGTGGGTTTGCTCTGGGTGTGCTGGTTTCCTCCTACACTCCAAAGACATGTATATTAGACTAATTTGCATTCCCAAATTGCCCAGTGTGTGTGTGTGTGTGTGTGTGTGTGTAGGATATAGCGGCAGAGACGATGTGTGAGTATCACCAGAATATCTGGTTTTATCTGCACAATCAGAAGAAGTAGCTCTGACAGTCAGCCGTCTCTAGAACAACTCATATTCTGCGAAATGCTCAGAAAAACTCATTATACACAAACACAATGTGTACCTGGGACCCCTGATGTCTGTCTTTTACACAGCAAAGGATTAATACACTTAATATTGCTTGTGTTTAGATGAATCTTATGCATTGCTCTTAATAGCATAATTGTATGTTTTAAATATACAAATGTTTACATTTATTTATTTTTAATCATCTTTGCCTTACAGCATTTCTTCACATGAGTTTAACACAGCACTGTATTGAATTGCACACCATGAATTGAAGTAGCTTCCGATTAAGTAATAGCACCTCTGTGATCTCTGTGATTTGTGTCATCCGACTATAAGAGCATTTGTGAAGTCAGATAGTGATGTTTGTCTGAAGAGGTCTGGGATGCATGCATGGGTTCCAGCTCTTCCTGAAGGCGTTCAGTCGCAGCTCTGTGCAGGACATATGAGCTCTTCCACTTAAACCTTCACATTTTGTTTCTTTATACTGTATATAGTCCTAATGCAGCTAGCAAGCCTTTGAAGCCCAAAATGATCACTGTAAATATAAGCCTCAAACCACATCCAGCTCTTCATCGATGTCTCTGACTTCCTGATGTGGTTGCTAGGACTCAGCAAGACTTCCTGTCATCTATAAACAAGAAAATTTCTCGTCTGTGTAGCTTAATGCTGTAACCATATGGGGTAACGAGGATGTAGTGTAGTGTAGACGTACATACAGACGTGTATGCAGTTCTGCTTTTGAAACTCTAGACGTCTGGTATTTTACGTTAGCGTTCATTTAAAATTGTACTACTGTATGGTCATAATTGACTTTATAGTCTTAGAGGATGTTGCCTGCCTTAGCCAAAGGGGTTTGACCCGAAATAATCCACAGCTTCTCGAGTACATACTTGTTGGCAATTACAAGAATATAATAGATGAGGAGTTCTTTCAAATGCAGATGAATGAGGAATTATTTTATTATTGTTGCTTATTTCCCAATGAGATCATGTCCTGAAGTCCTATTATACCACAGCAATCTGCCAACAATTATAATTATTTTATTTATTTAGGAAAGCCACATCATATTTTTTTATCCACTTAAAATTTTTGGTTTAATACTGAAGAACCACGAAGGGTATGCATTCCTCACCAGCCTCTCTTATTTCTTTCAGCAAATTACAGAATAATTTTTTTTTCATGTTACTGAAAAAAATCTAAAAAAAAAAAAAAAAAAAAGCATAAACTCCTGTCCTGAGAACTTTGACATGCTGGAAATACTGGTTGCTAAGAGCTGACACTAGAGACTCCATCCATAAAATGTTAAACAACTTCTTAAAGAAACTTGCCATAATAACAGCAATGCATTTTCCTTAATTAAAGATATACAAAATTTACTTGTTAATCATTTTTATACACTCACATGGGTCTCCGGTGTACATGGACAGCGATCAGAGTTTAAACAAACAATTAGGGGGCGCAAGGGTAAAGCGAATGTCTTATAAAAATCCGGGAGATGTTGTAGCCTTTTGCAGCTGGGAGACTAAAGCGGACTGTCCGAGCTCTCTATGAGCCTTCCCCTTCTCTGGTTTGTAGTTGTAGCCTTTATTGTAGCCCTACTGACGGGTAGGAATTGGCTGCGAGTAAATTGGGGGAGAATATTGTGGTGGAAAAAAAAAGCCAATTAGATTTTTGCCCTTATGTGACCTCGTATAAGAAAAACGCTCTTTCATTTTGTGGCTTTACTTTGCAGTTTTCTGGAGAAGCGTGGCTAAAACACACTTGTGGTGAGCACAGACACGCGTGTTAACTTAACACGTTACATCCATGCCCCATTAATACAGTGGCGGTACTACTCTTTTCTTGCAAAGATCAGATCTCATCTCCCTATCAGAAACCTTGGCCACACAGGTTCACAAGTCAGCGCACCCTCTGTGCCGGTCTCAAGCCTGGATAAAATAATGAGGGTTGCATCAGAAAAGAGCATCTGGTGTAAAACCTGTGCCAAATCAAATGTGTGAAATGGATGATCCGATGTGCTGACCCCCAACGAGAGCATCCTGAAGGGGAAATAACACATTGCTTGGATATCAACCCGAGACATTAAGTAAGATAGTCGTGTAGCTCTATTGCAAAAGCATTAGACCCTAAAACAAGGCTCAAGCGCATCATAAACATTCTGGGAAAGTACAATTTTAAAATTGTTTGATATTTGGAGAAAACTGGACAATTATCAAAACAAGGTAGAAATACAGCTTTCTTTTTATTTTCACCTTTTTTTCAAAAGGCAACCTGGCTTTACAACACGGTTTTATTTTTCTCGGGGTCATGTATACCAGTAGAGTTTAACATTAACAATAATAATTATTCCAGATTCCTTCATCACAGTATACCATCATACCCCTAACACAGTCAACCTTTAATAACAATCTAAAAGAACAAAACCTGCTTGTTAGTTCACACACAGCATCCAAAAAAGAAAAGAAAAAAAAAAATCATGTTCTTAATTCAAAAATAAAAACAGCTCCAGAACTGGTTAACACGATATAATAAAATATCTAAAAGATGAAAAAAAAAAAAAGTGTACCAGTAACAAATGCTAATTTTTTATCTCTCTTTTTTTTAATAATTTTGGCTACTCTGAGACTCTCGTCAGCAGTAGCCTGATAGCGTTTCGCTGTTCCATCATGTTTCTGTAAACGGAAAAGTGAACGGCTCAGCTGCGTAACGTGGTTTCGGTCTCAGCTACAAGCTTTCCTCTGTAAAGAAAAATAAAAGGGGGGAGGGGGGAGGGGGAGGTCAAGAACCAAAAAACAGTCCACCAGTTTTTGATAAAAATGTGGTACAGTACATCCCCGTTAGTCATCCATGTGCAACGTTCAGAGTCCTGCTGCCGCAATCAGAGGAAGTTACATGGCGTATTTCTGAGTCCACTCTCGGGCCATTCTGTTGTATCTGAGATAAAGACAGAGAGATACAGAGAGAGAGAGAGACAAAGAGAGATGGAGATTAAACCTAAATTTAAAATCAGATCCTATAAATCCAGACTAAAATAATCCCTGAATAATCATTAAAAATCTTTACATGCATATTTAGGTTTTCACAACACTGCTACTAACACTACTGATACACTATAAATGGTTGATCCATATTCCCTAACTGCAGCTCTGATGATATTATTATTATTTAAATAGTTCACAATTGGACAATCCATGTGATCTACACGGACCCATGTGATCTACATCTTCTCTGAACTGTTTATTCTTTACTTATGGAAAAGGTGTCAGCTTTACAATACATGGTGGGTGTGCTGTAGCTACTAGAACTTAACAGGAACAAACTTGTTTTGAGGAATTTTTAAAATGTCAGACTTGTATACAAAACAGATAAAAAGCTGTTATTTATTAAATAAAATATTTCAACATTAATAAGTTAATGTGGAATACAGATTTCTAAATGTGATGCTATAGATGCTCGGTATTTGAATTAAATTCATTCTGGAGGCGGGTTCTTAAGGCAGAAATATGAATTTTCCCATAACCAATAATGTAAATGCAGATTCGTTCCAGACACCCAAAAATATTACCAATGTTAGCCAAAGGCAACGTTAGTATCGTGGGTGACTTTTTTTCAGTTTTTTCGTAAAATTCACAAACTTACTTCGCTTGGCTTTCCACTGATGCAAACAAGTTTTGAACGGCTCGCAGATTGTAAATGCAACATAGCTATCGTTCGGTTCGGTTTGTTTGCTCGTATGGCGAAAATTTGTAGGCAGAGGTTCCACTGTAATAATACAATATCCACAACTAGAGATAATTTCTGGAGAAAGAGGCTGACAGATGGTGTATTGCTTTCCCTTTGCAAAACAGTGGAAACATCTCATTTCTAGCCCATAGGGTTCATCAGATTTAAGCATATGTTGAGTGTGTGTGAGTGGAGGGGGCGTGGCTGAGCTGGGTTGCCATGGTAGCCATTCCCTGTGCAGCTCTAAGAGAGAGGATTTCCCAAATGCCAGGAAAGTGCTCCATTCACTTACAACGAAAAGTGCTCGGATTTCTCTGTAACTGTCAAGTTTGGTGTGTGTTTTTTAAGAACGTTTTAAATCAAGTGGATACAATAATAATAATAACCTGCTGCAATGTTCATACGCATAACAATAACATAAATTAAACATTACTTACAACAACAGAAAACCAAATGGTGTAATTTGATGTGAAACGAATCAGAAGTTAAAATGCAAAGCACACATACTTGTCTTTATCAGATTTGTAGATGTGTGCGATGTCCGGAACTAAAGGGTCATCGGGGTTCGGATCACACAGCAGCGAGCATATGGATAACAACACTGAAAGACAGTTTACATGAGATCATTATTTGTTTAAATTAAATACTAGTGTACGCAGTGGATGTATAAACCAAACCTAACTATATTTTTCCACCAGCATTATAGCATAAAACAGATGTTTTATTTATTTTTGTACCCAAGCACGTATCCTGATTACCTGTACAAAAAAAACAAAGACAGCTTTTGACACAGCTCTTTTTGTTTGGTGAGACCCATAAACCTAGAAATGTCAAACTGTGCCTTTAATTCGAGAGCAGAAGGAGTGAAAGGGACAAGGTGAGATCGGTGTGAAAAAGCCCAGAGCAGGGGTCAGACGTATTGAGATGTGGGATGTGTGCGGGACAGTAAAGAGGTAACAGGTAACATTCTAATATCTTGTATAGAGAAGATCAGACTATTAATATCCTATGTAGAGAAGATCAGACCGTAGATATCGGATCAGACAGCAGATATTTTATATAGAGTAGATAAATCGGCAGATATCATATATAGAGTAGATCAGATTGCTGATATCTACAGGTGATCAGACGGCAGATATCTTATATAGAGTAGATCTGATATATTATCTAGAGATCAGTCTACTGACATCTAAAGCAGATTAGATAACTGATCTCTCATCTGGAGTAAATTAGACCACTGATATCTAGAACAGATCAGACCACAGCTATCTCTTATAGAAAAGATCAGACCGCTGATATCTTATTTAGGTTAGATCAGACCACTGACATCTAGAGTAGATCAGATTAAAGATATCTCATATAGACTAGATATCTCATATAGAAAAGATCAGATCACTGATATCTTATCTAGAGTAGATCAGGCCACTGACATCTAGAGTAGATCAGAATACAGATATCTTAGAGTAGATATTTTAAGAATAAATGTTTTCTCTCTACAAGTCCTGCCATTTGCATTATATTTGGTCACCAGAGCTTTGACACTGGAGCAAATCCCAGGGCAGCGTTTTTTTTTGTTATTCAGTGAGAAATGGCAGGGAATTAAGTAAAGGGCTGAGCAGAGCACTGTGTTGGCTGAGTGATGTAAATGCGCAGGGCGTGCGCCTAACACTCAGTTCACCCACCCTAACCCTATGGAACGGCATAGTGCGGTATTATTACCCAGCATGTGGTACAGGTCACATTAGACACCAACGTTGTTGCGTTAAACGATAGCTTGGAGCACGGAGCGACTTAACAGTGAAGGAAGGGGGAGAAAGGCAGGAAGTTATTCTGACTTACATCCATGCCTATAAAAATACTGATAGATGTTCCTGCTATAAGACATACTGGATAATAAGGGAGAAAATGCTCTTACTAACAATTAATTAAAAAATCTGTTTGCAATCCAGTTAAATATTGGAGGCCCTGAGAATCACACATAAATCTAAATGAGGTGAACAATTAATTATCTTTCATTATTTATTATTTATTTTTTTATTATTTTTTTTTTAATTAATCCACAAATACTGATTAGAACACAAAAACACATCACATGTATTATTAACATACATATACATCTATATATATATATATATATATATATATATATATATATATATATATATAGAGCTGTCTGTGTGTGATAAGGCTTTGGTTCATTTCATTGATTTATTTACGTATGCATGTTTTATTTCTGAGCTACTTAAATGCTTATTATGCAAAATAAAATATACAAAGCAATAAATAATGAAATTAAAAACACACAAAAAATATCCCCAAGGTAGTGTTCTAGAGTGTGTCAGGTTACAGTCGGTACCTTTCGACACTGTGAGTGCGGGACTCCACTGAGAGCGCAGGATGTCCAGGCAGATGCTGCCGTTACTGTTGATGTTTGGATGGTAGATTTTTGTTGTGAAGGCAACCTGGGGAAGAAGAGAAAAAAAAAATCCTCATATTTGAATCTTATCGAGAATCTTGGCTGACGTGTCTAATGACAAATTCTGGGAAACATTTTGAAATGTATTTTCCCAGTATGACTGAATGAAATAAGGCGGGACATATTTGCAGCTTGATGGGTAAAGCTGCTGCTACAGGAAATAGTTTAGCATTGCGCAAAAATGTAAGAAGATCAGTGATATCATTTGTATGTAAATGCTTTAATGAAATAGCAGAATAAGTATGCACTGAGGCAAATAACAGAATTAAACAGGAACAATATTTTCACTAACAGTGCTTCAAATGTATGTCATGCTCACATTTAGTGATACCCCCCAAAAAAAAAAAAAAAAAAAAAAAGATTGTGTGGTGAAGTAAGTGATCCAATATGGCAAATGTGCTTTTATCTTTATATAATCCTTTTGTTTATGAGAGTGAGTCATACACACACACACAGCGTCACATCCCACATCTACAGTACCGGCAAGGATTTACACCCGTCACCAACTGGCAGCCAAATGTGCACAGAGCAACGTATTCACAAAGCGTTCGAAAAGCAAAATATAAAAAAAAAATAATAATAATAATAAATAAATAAAATTAGGATAAAGAAAATATTGCATGTGGATTTGCTTTGTTTCAGCTTGCTATTAATTTATTTATTATACAACAAAAAAAAATTACAAATGAAAATGTGATTCTTATTAAAATAAAATTATTATGAAAATGTGATTCTTATTAAAATATTTTCATAAAGTACATACTGTAAGCATGTCAATTTTATTCCTCCCTTCACGGTTGTTTATTTAAAGGAACAAGAGGTTGTCTTAAAAATGTTCAGACGGGGACATGTGTGTTTTTCTTAAGCTAAAAACATCTGAACTCCTGAACAAAAGCGCTGGGAAGTTAAACAAAGCAAAGCAACCTGTGCTCTCTGAGTGTCTATCCCAACAGCATCAGCCAATCAGATGCATCTGTGAGCTCATGTACTGTATGTAGATATGCAAGAGAGTAAAAAAGGCAGTTCTGTCCAGATAGAGGGATGACATGCTTTCTGTTAGCTATCAAACACAGGGACACTAATCAAATGTAGGGAGCAGTTTGGGGAAAAAAAAAAAAAAAAAGAGGTGTTGTCTAGCTTTATTGGGTGTCTCTGAGGAAACAGAAAAACAGATTAAAAAAAAACTCTCTCTAAAGACATCTCATCTGTTCAGAGTTCTTAAGTCGCAAAAAATTCAACTTCTTAAATTAATGGATCACATTTATAACCCTATGTTTAAAAGGTTTCAAGAAACTGGAAGTTCACAAACTTTAGTCTAATTTAAGTGAGTTTTTTTTTCTTTTTTTTTAGCTTAATGATATATAATAATCAGTTTGCACTACGCTAAACCAGCAGCTATAAACCACCCTAACTTATCTATAACAGCCTTATATCTCCAGTGAGGAAAAAAATAATAAAGACAAAACAATTTAGAAAAATTATAAAAACTGAAACGGGGGTATTTGGAACAAAAGCATGAAGAAACTTGCAAGGATGTGAAAAATATGTCATTTACATAACTCGCACACACACACACACACTTGCACGTTTAGCTAATCTGCCACTTGGACTCACCTTCGGTGGTTTAAAGGGGTAGTCTGTCGGGAAGTGAATAGTCAGGAAGAAAACCCCGCCCTGATATGGACTGTCACCCTGAAAGAGAAGAAACACGAATGATGGACGGTTTAGGGAACTGTTAGGGAATACTTCTAGAAGCTTATGCACAAGTGCTACAAATTTATTTCTTAGACATCTGAATAAATTAAATAAAAGGTGTGAGTTGTTAAGAGATAATTAATGTTATTTTTTAAGTGTAATGTTGTAATGTAATTCGATTTAAATACATTACTCCAACTGTTCAAGTCTTAATTTTCACTGAAATAAAAATATTGCTGAATTCGAGTAAAACTAAAAGGTTAACAGGTTAGCTTGATGGAATGGTGGTCATTTAAAACAAGACCAAAAAAAAAAAAAAAAAAGTTTGGGTTGTTCCTAATGTAACTTCCTTCAGTATTAATTTATTAAAATTCTCTCGTGCTGAATCCAAACAGGCCCGAGTTACATTCAGTTGAATGTAAACTGGATGAGTACACAAAGAGTCATAAATTAATAACTAGAGACAATTATTGTACAAATTATGAAGTAGGGGTTCAACACATCTCCTGTTCAAAATGGTAAAAAAACAGCTCATTCTTTGCCCATGCTGTTCAGTCCAGTGAGTGCATGTGAGTGGAGGGGATGTGGTTTAGCTCGATTGCCACAGCAACTGCCGACTCTCTGATTAGGTATTCGTTTGTTATATCTAAAACACTGACTATACAGTTAACTGTTTCATCTGAATTAACTGCCTAGCATGTTGCTAACAAAACACGAGATTTTTCGCTCTGTCTGTCAAACACGTTGAAGTCGGAAATTACATAATTCAGAACCAAGATCTTCGTCACATACACCACAACGTACAAATCCTGCGTTCGCTTGGCGTGTAGCTTATGCACGTCTCCAGAAATTAACGAGATGTGAGTGCCTACATGTGCCCGCAAGACGCAATAGTCATGTAAATGCTAGGAGCAGTGTAAGTAGGTCAAAATCATGGAAAGTTTAAAGGAGATGTTTTTGAACAGGTCCACAATTATCTTCACCTGTATGACGCATCTTTACTGCTGCACAGTCACAAACCTGCATGTCATAACAGTGTGTCATCATGGAAACTAAGCTTCTCAAGTGTCGCCGTGTTTGTTTAAACTTTCTGATTGAATTCTCCAGTAACATGTGCGGCACATATTGTATACAAGTATGTCAACAGATACGCAGGTTGACCAGACGAACACATGGCATAGCAGCGAGTACATTTCCGCCATTACTCTCTCATGACCCACACTGACGGCCATGATGGAAATGGTTTTCTGTTACGGGTGTTAAATTCCAAAGTGTTATGTTGAGTAAAATATGAAATGAGACCTTTTGGAAATGAAACAATCATCATGGGACAAAACACAGAGAAAAAATGAATGTGTGTTCTTACTGGTCCCATTATTGTAGCCTGCCAGTGAAACACTATAGATAGAAAGAAAAAGAAAGAATTAGCACAATTAAACACTTATAATCTTTTCTATAACAAAAGATCTGATGGCAAGCTTTGTGAACGACTTGGTATCCCCTGGGTTAAGACCCTGTACAGGATAGGCAGTATAGACAATGAGTGAGTATGTAATTGTTGTTTTTTACGGAGACATGTTCACTCATCGCTCTGTGATGTTAAACCTAACTATAAACGAATAAGTACGAAACGTAATCGGCCACAGTATAATAGGAATGAAAGAGTTTGAGAGTCAATGTTTTAGGAAAAACTTCATGTCAGAGTGGGGTTACTTCATGTCCTATTGCATCACACCATTCCGTCTTAGAGTATTTTCTTGCAACAGCCTGCCCCTTAATGTGTGTTTAAAATGCAGCTCTCGTGTAAACCATCCCTTTTATGTTAAGATTAGTAGAGGTTAATCAATACTCACAGTCCTCTCCCATCGGTCCTGCTGAGCATTGTGAAGGAGGGTCTCGCTGCAAGTCCTGTAATTCCTAAATAAAACACAGAGAGAGAGAGAAAGAGACTATACACAGCGCATTTAAAAATGTTTTTGCATACTGTAATGGAATATTCCATGGAAAATATCATTAATTGTAAGACTCCTCCGTTAGTATGAAGTCATGCTGAAGTTATTTCTCCAGCAAACTTGTTGCAGTGTGACAGCCTCACAATCCTTACAACCAGTTTAGCTTCCTGTGTTTACAACCATAACCTTTTTTTTTTTTTTAAATAGTTCTGTTCAGTTCTGACCCAAATCACCTCCAAAGTTTTGCTGAAATACAAGTGATGTTTAAGTCAAAGTGGGACTTTTTATTGTGCAGAATAACAGAACACAGTTAAGAGAGTATGAACTCCCTTTATTTCTCTATATAATCCCCTGCTACACTAATGCACTTATCCCAGCGTCTCACTAGTGCTTGGATACCATCAGGCTTGAAAGTATACCAGAGCCATGATTGAATTGTGCGAAACCCTGGAGTTCCTCTTTAATGGCCCAAACACGTGGAAATGGCTTGGAGCAATTTCGATGAAGTAGCCTATATATGTTCCCCCAAGCTCGGCCAAATACATCTGTGAAAACCCCATTACAAACGTACTTTTTATGTGATGTGTGCACAAACAAACCACCTAGATGTGTTTGATTACTCAGCTTACGTTTCCCCCCAAATTTTTTTTTTGCAAATGTTATGTTTAAAAACACGCCAACTTTACAATTTTATTATAAGTATAGATTGGGGTATTTATACAATCGTGATGCTTAAAGAATTGCAATATAGATATTAAACGTATTGTTATCACCTGGTCCCTGGTGATTCACATCTTTATTAGCTAATGTAGGTTGAGTGACATGTAGTGAACTGAAATAAAATCCTAATAATAATAATAACTTAACATTTCAAATTCGGTTGTCATAGGTACAGTATATTAAAGAAACAAACCTAATTTTGCCGCAAATTCGTCCGAAGTTTCAGACTGTTTATTATTTTCTCTTAGTAAACTTTTTACTTGAAGCTTAAATATAAATAAATAAATATATAAATTAATGAAGAAATAAGGACCATTTTTCCCCCACATCACCCAGTCAGGAGCTAACACAGCCTTCATCTTTATATTGCTGAATAAGACATATTTTCAATCAGAGTTCATGCCAGTGTTTATGTTCTGGCTGGGAAAAAAAACAATACTGGATTTGTCAGTGATGTGACAATTCCCGTCACGGCTACAGACACAACTTAACCATGTAATTACATCGGCTTGTAAACAGTGCACCGATTACAGTAAATGAAGACAGCTTCGTGAGGGGAAAAAAAATGCCAGGAATACGCCTAAACTGGGGGGTAAATGGTAGAATACAGTTCTGTTGCTTATTACTTGATGGATAGAATGATAGATTTCACAAATTTATCAACAGAATTTATTCCACACATAGTACGTCTATGTCAGATCCATTTTATTTTAGCATCCTGTCAATAAATACACCAAAGAAGTGTATTGTGTATGTTTAATTTTTGATTGGACAGTATTTATGTAAAAGGGGTTTATATTAACACACTTATTCTATATTGCCTAGGCATAAAATAGAAAACAATTTGTGCGTGTGGGCTATCATTGTGTTGACTTAAATATTGCAAATCAAAGGGTAAAATAATTCTTCAAATAAAAATCTTAGAATAAACTTAAGAAATTAGTTTGGAGTACATGGAAAACATTTTTTTTTTTTACATATGTATAACTTCTAAACTGTAGGTGCGGGTCACAAACACTAAACTTTATAACTATATGCTGTTTTTAGTTTAAACATGACTTTTCTGAGAGTTTATAATCCTATGATGTAAAGGACTCATTATAGCTGGTTTTAGATGCTGTGATTTCAGAAGTTTTTTTAGAAATACGGCTCGTCGCGCTTTAAAATCTGGACTGAATTCTCCAACAGAGTATTTCTTGACCATTTTAGATTATATAATGAAAATCCTCTGTGTACGTCATTAATCTGTGAGTTTCGTGTCATACTACAGTGTGCTTCTATAGAGTGTTGGAAGTTGGCGTCACAGCTTGGCCTTGATCCACGGCTGTTTTCATTTCATTTAATCCTATCTCTAGCTTGATCCCTTACAAAAACTTAAATGCTGAAAAAAAGTCTTGTGTGTACCGATGTTTCCAGCAGAAGGACAAAGAAAAATAAATGTATTTGGACAAAATCTCTAACCCTGACCACAGATCCTGGTGGACAGCAGCCATCAAATGGTGCTTCCGTGACGCCCTGTGGAGCACAAAATCTGTCAAGGGGTGAGAGCATACTCAAATTCACCACACATGTAATTCGGTTCTGTAATCTCCCCAGTCTTTACAAAGTGTTATCCATTAAAATAATAATAATAATAAAGTATACATTTATATATAATTTACATCCCCCTCAGCATTGTTATTGATATTATACGGCATCAAAAATATTCATAATCAAATATTATGATTGAATATAATATTCAATTCAAGACAAACTGACACACATGATAAAATTTCTCGTGAACGAGGGCATAAAAGCAGTTGACATTTACAGAAACCTTATGCGGTGCGCTGATGAGACTCTTAGCTGAAGAAAGCCATCTGAATGGTGCAAAAGTTTTTTTAGAAAGCCGTTGTGCTCTGAGCCCACTGCAGTTACGGTGAACATTCAGCGAATGGAACGCCTGGTCCTTGAAAATCGACTGTCTATAGGGTTCTGTAGGAGGCAATTATTTACCACCACACTTGCACGTCCCCCGTACATTCCTGACCTTGCTGCAAACCATGTCTACATATACGGGCCATTAATGGAGTCCCTGGGAGGCCAGAGTTTCAGACGTGAAGCAGTTAATTCGATCATGGTCTCCGGTGTACTAAGAAAATTTTCTACCTTGATGGTATCCAAGCACTAGTGAAACACTGGGATAAGTGCATTAGTGTAGCAGAGGATTATATAGAGAAATAAAGGGAGGTTGTACTCTCATAACTGTGTTCTGTTATTCTTTACAACCAAAAGTCCTGGGCCCTATTCACAAAGGTTCTTAGAATTCTCTCAGATAGCTCCTATCTTAGCTTAAAAAGTCCTACCTGGAAGTCCTAGAAGAAAAGTGATTTAGGACACTTCTCAAAGCACCTCTGAATAAGGAAAGTATCTTTCACCAATTTACATGATTGCAGGACAGCCTGGTTAAGTTGCATTTTTGAATTTTATGTAGTCAAAAGTCCAAGAAAGACGGAAAGTAGTACAACAAGAAAACCAAATTGGATGAAAGAGCAGTGGTTACTTTTAGCTTTACGTTCAGTCTTCAGAGAATATTTCTTCTTTCCGCCATTTTATCCTCTGCTATAGAAACTCTTAAGCCTCTTAAAAGGCCTCCTATTAACTCTTAACAATTTTTGCCTTAGGAGCTGTTTTTAGGGCTAAGATGTTTCGTGAATCATTTTTATCTGTACTAAGATTTAGTTTAAGGGGAAATTCTAAGAAAATGTTAGAATTTTCTTAAAGTTTCATCACTAGGAGCAACTTTTAGGCTTAAGAAGCTTTGTGAATACGGGCCCTGGTTTTGACACCACTTTTATTAATATAACAAGCAAAGCTACTTTTTAATAATATTTTTTTAATTTAAATTATTATTATATACAATAATAATTATTACAGTTTTTATCCTTCAGGACCCGAGCAGGTTGATTATGATAATAATAATAGTCCAGAGTTGGTAAATCGGACATATGATCAGATTCAAACAATTTTAAGACCTTTAACCGTAAAAAAAAAAAGTTAACTTAAAAGTTTCCTACCTAACTCGAGGGTATTCACGGCTCTGTGCTACATGCAGATCCTGACGCAGCCTATATACTGTAGCTGTCATTCACCACAATTATTTAATTCAAAACAAACTAAGCAAATACTTCACTCCTACCACACGAGATGGGAATAGTTTAGAGTGTACCTGTTATAAAGAAACTGTGTTTTTTTTATATATATGGCTTAGGATGCACTGCATCCAGTGGGTGGGAATTAAAACAAACGAGAAACCTACTACTGAACTATCGATGCACAAAACGTTTGATAATGCAACGGTATAAACTGTGTTTCATAAATTTGTGCACTCATCACAAAATCAGTCATGTGATCAGTTATGTCTGATCAAGTTGTAAATAAAGACAGACAATTCTGCTCACTGGCAGTGTATCTCTATTATAAATGTAAGAAATTGATTTTAGAGTCAGTGTGGCGATTCAGCACAGAAAAGAATCATAACTCAATCAATATTTTCCCTCATCTCTAGTATTGATTCACTAACTACAGAGAAAGCTTAGACACACGAAATACGCGATATCTCACGGTATCCTCAAGTATCGCGATATTTCGTGACATCGCCCACCAATTACAAAACAATTAACAATTACTAAATATTATATTAAAATATATTGTATTTTTTATAATACACAATTTTGGCGTGAAAGTACATACGTTAAGAATGTTCACTTTTTACAGGATTGTAATTTGATTAATTAAGTTTAAAGAAAAGAAGATTTAGACATAATTTAAATAATTTTACCTTTTAACCTTGAAAGCTAGGTAATTTAAGGAGAGTGATTAAAAACAATCTTGCACAAAAAAATAAACTGCAACAAAATACATATTTATGTCTTTCTGTAAAAGGCGTATTTTGATGTTTTGTTGACAGATAAGGTTAAACTGAGCCGGCTTTGTTCTCGCTAGCAGAGATGTAAGGTTAGCTAATGCTAACAAACACAGCCTTCAGCCGGCACCATGGCAACCTGACCAATCTCTAACCCATCCTAATTACCTGTCATAAGTGTTTTATCATCCGAACTGTACAGAGAACACTGATTTACCTTCTGAATCCTTTTCAGAGCCATCACATCCACCGACACAGCACCTCTTCCCCTGTTTCTGGATCCTCTACAGCACCGCGCAGTGAAGGAGGAAACAGTCCTGGGCCGCGTCCCAAACAGTGCTGAAGTGCACACCTAGGGCACTAAGCGAACGCAACACGCTATTGTTCCACACCACTGTGTAGTGCACTTACATAAGGATTTGTACGGATTTTGGAACCCAACCAGCAGCTTCGAAGAACTTGAACATGTATTGGTTTCAAAATAAAGGTCTCAATTCACCACATGCACAAACTGATGGAACAGTCTAGCAAATAAACTAAGAAATAACTCAATAAAACAGCCAATAATTAAACTTGTATCTAAATACATTCATCTACTTTGCAACCTGTCAGTACAAGCATAAAAAAGGGGAAAAAATTAAAAAGAAAAAAATTATTTTGAAATATATAAATATCTTGAATATGAATTGTGGAATTGTTGAATGTCAATGTGCATGGAGTGTGCATGTTCTTCCTGTGCTTGGTGGGTTTCCTCCAGGTACTCTGGTTTTCTCCCACAATCCAAAGACATGCAGAGTAGGCAATGGACTGGCACCCTAACTGCCCCAAGTCTCCTGGAATAGGCTTTAGGCCCCCTCCTAACCCTGTAGCGCATAAGCGGTATAGCGTATATCTCATGCTACCTTTTAATTTTTTTTTTTTTTATCATGGAATGTAAATGTGGAACATTAATTTAATCAATAGATTATTTAATTAAATATTGATCAATATAGATGGATTTTCCCAACCCTTATTAAGGTTGTCATAGTCTCATGGTATAGCTATCTTTAAATATGTACATAAGCAAAGCAAACAACACTTTTTACACAGCTATAGAGATGTTTCAGAAAAGATAGCCTTCTTTGTATTACCATACAGATGTCAATCCCCTTTAAAGTGCAAGCTGTGTTTCTGACACTCATTTGCATGTAGTGACGGACACAAATGCCATCAAAGGTCAACTGCACATGACGAGGTTAAAGGTTGAACAACAGAAATGGAAAATGTTTGGATTCATTTATAGGCCAAATAACTATTATATTACAGTTAATAATAGTCTTAGTTTCTGGAGTAATCCACGCAACCCATTTAATCATGTGTTTTGACGTTAGTTTTAGGTTAAATATTTACAATTTCAATTCCTGCCCTTGATTTGTGTGCATGGAGTTTGCATGTTCTCCCCATGCTTGGTGGGTTTCCTCTGGGTACGCCAGTTTCCTCCTACGATAATTAGCATTCCCGAATCGCCCGCCGTGTCTATGCCTTGCGATGGATTGGCACCCTGTCCATTGTGTACTTTGCCTCATGGCCAAAGTCTCCTTTGGCTCCAAAGGCTCCAGGCCCTTGCAAACAGATTAAGCAGTATAAAAGATGAATGAATGAGTGACACACACACACAAATAATAATACAAATATGGGTGAAAAATTATTTAAAAAAAAAAATAATAATAATCTGAAGTTATTTATTAATGAATACTGAATCATGAATACTAACTTTTCAACTATGCATTAATAAATTTCCCATAATGCATATATCTGTCATAATTTTCCAGCATTCGACTCTGCAGCATTACATTTTAGGTATAAATCTGTTCATATCCAGATTGATAAATTGGGCACTTTGAGGCTGGCGTTTGTCAAAATAAAACACAAATTTCCCCTTCAAGAAAATAGTTAATTTCATGAAAAATTATTCGAAGCCCAGAGGAAACAAAGACAGACCCGAGGAAAACAACCGATCAGCCAGGTTCGGTGTTCCAAGTTTTTTTCCCCCACTTTAGCTATTAGTTCAGCATTAGGCAGTTTGTTCCATCATGTACAGAGCATCTTTATCAAAGGTTCAAACTGACATTACTGAAAAAATATAGAAGGGTTTACAAGCTGGTGAACTGGTGTAAATGTAACATGAGGTATTTAATTGCACTATCCAGAATAGAATTTTTTTTCAAAATTGCAAAAGTGATAACCAGAACATATATTAAATTATTATTAATATTATTATTTATTCCTTTAAATCAAGTCTGATATCAAGGCTGATATCTGGAATACAGGTCTTAAACCCTGTCCACAGAGACATTTTGTTCTTTCTTGCTTTTGGCACTTCTTTTTTGTGGCTTCTTCTCCCGTTGCCTCTTTGCACACTTGTGTCTCAGTAAAGTTTTCATTCCTAAGAAACTTCTTCCACATTCAGGACACGTGTGCTCTTTCTTCTTTAAATGCGTCTGTGTGTGAGCTCGGAGACTAAACTCGACACGGAAGCACTTCCCACACTCCTGACATTTGAAGGGTTTCTCTTCAGTGTGTATACCGGCATGTCTGAGAACACTGGATAAGTGCGCGAAACTCTTCCCGCAGACGCTGCAGGAGTACGGCTTCTCGCCGCTGTGCGTGCGCTGGTGCGAGAACAAGCTTTTCCTTGTCGCAAACTGCTTCTCACACACCTCGCAGCAGAAGCCGTTCTCCGTATGAATTCGTCGATGGCGCCCAAGATCGACCAGGGTGCTGCAGTTCTGCCCGCACTCTGTGCAGGTGAAGGACCTCAAGTGTGGATGGACCTGCAGGTGTGAGCGGAGATGGCTTGCTGTGATGAAACTCCTGCCGCACTCGTCACAGCGGTGCAAATTCACTCCTAAATGGATCTGCTGATGCCTTCTTAGATAGGCTTCCGAGCCGAATGACTTGCCGCACACGGAGCACGGAAACGGCCGCTTGTTTAAGTGAATCTTCTCATGCAACCTGAGAGCCAAGATTTTATTGAAACTTTTCCCGCAGGCATCACAGGCATGTGTTTTCTTGCCCTCATGTTCACGTTGATGAATGCGCAAGTGGTCGGCCTGGGCGAAAGTCTTCTTGCAAACGTCACAGGAGAAAGATTTAAAATCCCTGTGGCTCTGCTGATGTCTGGCCAGACAAGCTGCTAGGCTAAACTTCCTGCCACACGTTTCACAGCTATACGCCTTCTCACCCGTGTGAACTCGCCAATGGACGTTTAAGGTGCTCTTGGTAATGAAGGTCCTACCGCATTCCTCGCAGCAATATGGCCGCTCTCCTGAGTGAATCCGCTGATGGGAGCTAAGTCCACTCTTCAGCTTAAATCTTTTACCGCAGACCTCACAAACAAAGGGTTGAATCCCCCGGTGTTCAGTTAGGATGTGTGCACTCAGCACGCGCTTGTCTTGGAAGGATTTGTCACAGCTTGGGCAGTTCAACTGTTTGTTTCCATCAGGACTAGATTGATGCTCTGCTCTCGCTTTAGCTGTTGTGAACCTTTTCCCACATTCATGCTCAGAACTTATGTGGGCCATCTTGCTGCATTTCGCAGAGAAAAGCTTCCCACATGATGTGCAGTTAAAAGCGTCTTCTGTGTAGACAGTGTGCACTTTGTGGTAGCGCTGATTTCTGAAAGTCTTTTCAGAGTAGTCACACTTTAAATGTGGTAGGAGGTTCTGCTCTGATTGATGTCTAGGACATGGCAGATTTGATGCATGATCCTCCTCAGATTGGTGTTCAGGAGCAGACAACATTAAGATGTCGTCATCTCGAGATTGGTGTTTAGGAAAGGACGGGTTTAAGGTGTGGTCATTTTGAAATAGATCCTCCTGGGTGTTCAAGTTTGCATGGGGTTTCTCTCCAGATTTATGTTCATTACAGGACAGCTTTGTGGCTTTGTTCTTTTCAGACTTATGTTTATTCAGGGAAAGGTCAGAAGTGTAGTCTTCTTCAGATTGCTTTTCAGGACAAGACACACAGAAGGTATATTTCTCTTGAAATTGGTGTTTGGGCCAGGACAGGTTTGAGGTGTGCACCTGTCCAGAACAGTATTTTGGAGAGGAAAAGTTTGAGGCGTGCTTCGCTCCATATTGGTTACTAGTTAAGGACAGACTGTAAGAAAAATTCTCATCAGATTGATGATTAGTTAAAGACAGGTTTGAAGTGTGGTCCTTCATTGATTTGAGGTCAGTAAAGGAAAGATTGAAAGTGTGGTCCTCTCCAGGTTTATTGTTAGTTGAGGACAGGTTTGAGGTACGTTCCTCTCTAGATTGATGGTTAGTTGAGGTACGTTCCTCTCTAGATTGATGGTTAGTTGAGGAACGTTCCTCTCTAGATTGATGGTTAGTTGAGGAACGTTCCTCTCTAGATTGATGGTTAGTTGAGGAACGTTCCT
Organism: Clarias gariepinus; assembly: GCF_024256425.1. NCBI lineage: Eukaryota > Metazoa > Chordata > Actinopteri > Siluriformes > Clariidae > Clarias > Clarias gariepinus. The sequence goes on along the minus strand of NC_071112.1, from coordinate 6,405,732 downwards.
CTCTAGATTGATGGTTAGTTGAGGAACGTTCCTCTCTAGATTGATGGTTAGTTGAGGACAGGTTTGAGGTGTGGTCATCTTCACATTGATGGTTAATCGAGGACCAGTTTGGGGTGTAGTCATCTACAAATTGATGGTTAGTTGAGAGCAGGCTTGAGGTTTGCTCCTTCAAATAATGTTGTTCATGGTAGGACAGATTTGAGGGGTGGTCATCTTGAGATTGGTACTCAGTAGATGATGGGATTGAAGTGGATTCCTTTTCAGATTGTTGCTTAGTTAAGGATAGATTTGAAGTGTGCTCTTCCACATAATGATGGATATGGTAGGAAAGGTTTGAGGTGTGGTTATCTGGAGGTTGGAGCTCAGTAGATGATTGGATTGAGGTGGATAGTTGAGTAGTTAAGGACAAATTTAAGGTGTGCTGCCCTCCAGATTGATGGTTAGTAGTGGACAAGTCTGAGGTGTGATTATCCACATCAAGTTGTTCATGGTAAGACAGATTTGAGGTGTGGACATCTTGAGATTGGTCCTCAGTAGATGAAGGGATTGAGGCAGATTCCTTTTCAGATTGGTTATCCTTCAGGTTCAAAGTGTGCTCCTCAATAGACTGAAGTTCATGGTAGGACAGGTCAGAGATGTGGTGCAATGTGGACAATGTGGACTGCTCTGGTGTGCTCTCAACTTGGCATGGTTTTGAGTTAATAGCATTGCTGGAATTTTTTTGATGTGTCTGAGCAGGAGGGCAGTGTACCGCTTCAAACCTGAACTCTGAACACAAGGAGAATGGACAAAAATGATAAACATTACCAACTGCAATAAAATGCAATCCAAACATATTAAACTGCAACAAAAAGAACGTGCTAACCAGATCAGTCATTAAAGCTGGCAGATGCTGTGCAGTCAAACATTAGTTATCATACATGAAAAAAAAATAAAAAAAAAATATATATATATATATTTATTTATTGGTTACATGAGACAATGATTCAAGGTCTTTATGATAAAAAGTATGAACAAAACATACGAATAAAGTATAGGTTAAATCGAGCTTTATAGATTGGGGAGACCCAACAAAATTCAGGGTCAACATATGCATTATACGAAACAGAAGTACAAAAAAAAAAAAAAGAAAAATCACTATGCAAAAGAAATTGTAACATTTAAGATTTCACAAAAAATATAAATAGTCATTATATTTATAGGGAGCCATCTTTTAGCCGTTTTGTTTGGTTTGCGCCACAATATAAACAGCAGAAAAACATCTAATGTAACACAAAGGCAAAGGGGCAAAAATCCAGTTTACATGGCATTTAACAGACAATTATGCAATCCACTGAATTTAAATACAGTAGATTCTCTTAAAAACTCAAATTACATATGTATTTAAAATTTAACTTATATGTAATTAAAAAAAAAAATCAGGTTCACATGCAATTCACTGAAATTGCATAGATACATATGCTATCACAACTAATATGTGATATATATATATATTTTTTTTTTTTTTTGAAAAAAGCATTATTTCTAAGAGAAAACTACATTTAAAAAATTACCATTTTAATCTGAGTCAATGTTGTGTACAGAATTCCTGACTGCTTCAGGAAATAAACAGACGTCAACATCTTACCTTTAAACAGATTCCGAAAAATGCTGCTTTGTCTCCGAGGTTCTCCATTTGTAAATAAGTCTGATCTGATGTCTTCCATATTTGATTTCCTGTGTCAGAAAAAGAGATATGATGGTTTCGCATGGCTCTCCTGCCAAACATCAGGTTTGTTAGAATGATGTGAGACATGATTATTGCCTTCTTACCTGCTCCTGAGGACATCAATATCATCCGTTAGCCTGTTGGGAACTGATGTGGATCGTTGCTGCTCATTGTATGAAATCTTCCACTTATATACAAACTAAAACAACCCTAAACACGAGCACAAACACTGGGTCACCAGATGGTGAGAACAATGAAATGCAGAATAATAAATCATGACCAACACATGATGCTGTTATGTTGCACTACATATCATTGCACTGTTAATTCATAAAGGGAATTAAAAAAATAAATGCTTTCCTACTATATTAAGAACACAACTGTTTCTGGTGCTCTTACACACTCAAACACATGCACACACTTGAACTTCAGAAGGGGGTGTTAATTGACTAATTAGTTGCATCAGGTGTGTTAAAGCAAGGAAAACACCAGCCATGTGCAGGACATGTTGTTCTCCATGGCCGGGGTCTAAGCTCCAATAAATACATAGCAGTGAATGATGGATTAGTTTTGATTATAAATTCCTTCCACAGTTGGTGTGTGTGTGTGTGTATTCCCACTTTGGTTCAGTGCATCCACAACTTTGAGCAGGATGAAGCACTTAAAAAAGAGTGATTCAATTCAATTGTATTTTATTTAATTTGTATAGCGCTTTTAACAATTGACATTGTCGCAAAGCAGCTTTACACAATCATAAGAACTATTTAAGTTTGTATGAGATGTGAATGTGTATGAATCACGATGATGAGACTGTCCCTGATGAGCAAGCCGAGGACAGCGACAGTGGGGGTCTGGATCACTGGCAGCTCAGGAGCGACATGAATAGCTCGACAGAGAGACAGGAGTGATGATGATGATGATGATGATGTACACTGATCTATAGCATAGCTGGAGAACTGGTCAGTGCCCTTTTCCTGTGCATGTGGAATCATTCTGTTTGTTCAGGCCCTGCTGTATTTTGGTAGTCAAATGATTGAATGTGATCGTGTTACTCCTCAGCCAAACCCCTTCTGAGGGAGAATTAGCATTAAAACACCCTGGCTTTTCTCAAAACCTTTAATCTCAACAAAATGTATCTCTCACTGAAATACAGTCAGTATGTAAAAAAAACAACAACATAAGTTCAAAGTATCAGAGGAAGAAGATTAAAACTAAACTACAAATCTGGATTAAATAGTGCTTTATACTGTATGTAATGCTGATATATATATTTTTTATTTAGAGTGTTAATCTTGGATTAATACTGTTGATAATCTGTAATTTAATGCAAGTAAAATAGACAAATAATAAAATACTTGACTGCATTCAAATGTTAACTTCACCAGCAAAACATTGAGTTTCAACATCTCAGTTTTTAGATCATTTTTATTCTGGTCCACAGCAAATTAGATTCCTTAACTTAATTATGATTTATGGGTAGGGTGGTTCAGTGGTTAAGGCATTGAGAAGGTCCCAGGTTTAAACCCCATAGCTGTCAAATTACCCCTGTTGGGCCCTTAAACAAGACCCTCAACTGCTCAGTTGAATAATAAGATAAAAATGTAAGTTGCACTGGATAAGGAGCCAAATCCCATAAATATAAATATTGTGGAAATTCCTAAGGATTTATTTCTGCTTTAAAGTAACAAATTATATTTTGTCTTTTTAATTATAAGAGAACTTCCTATTCATTAATGTATTACACAAGTCTCTGTGTTTTATCTGTTACTATAGAAATTATAACAAAATAGAACAAATGATTTAATAACAGTGATTAAGACTGAGAGATATGGCCATATAATATTAATATCAAGATAAACTGCCTTATAATAAACTCTTCTAATATATCCTGGATGATATTTTGATGTAGGATGAGTGATAGAACATTTTTTGTCTGTCTGTCTGTCTGAACAAATTTTTATAGTGTATTTGGTTGAGCTTGAGGAAACATATAGACTGGTTTTAACTCAATCGACCCACAGGAAGAGAAAATATGCTCATTTAAAATTTAAATAGAAAATGGTCCTATAAAAAAATATAACTTGAAAAAATCATTAGATCATATCAAAATTTATCAGATGGCACTGTACTGTACATTGTTTAAAAAAGGTTATGAGTGTGGAAATAACTTCTATGTGAACAAACTCATGGGCACATCTAGTAATTTAATATAACTTATAAACTCTGTTTTTAAGCCTTTTCAGTGTTAGTGTAAATTTATTATTGTATTATTGTTTTAATTCATCAGTTAGCAAAATGTTATTTAACAATAGATCCAGGGGTAGCGCCGCAGTTAAGGTGTGAGACTACTGATCAGAAGGTTCCAGGTTCAGGTCCTAAACCTAAGCACTGTTGGGCCCTTGAGCAAGGCCCTTAACCCTCAACTGCTCATATGATTTACATTTATATCATAACAAGGTTTTGTAATAATATAAATGAAAATCACTCTGGATAAGGGAGTCTGCCAAATGCTGTAAATGGGAATAATAGGCCTACATGTTGTAAAATGTCACTCATCTCCTGCAGCTGGAACTGCTCTCAGAACTGCTTTACATAGCAAATTAAGCAACACCTTCTGACCAATCCCAATCCACAGTTGAGCAGTGCTGTAAAATCCGGAATGCACGCAATTTATATACTGTAGAAGGACCAGTTATATAGAATGACGCAGTCAGTTTCTTTCAGTGTGGATTGTAATGATTTCGAGTTTGTCCATCATGCAATTAATAATTCACTTCTCTGCCTCGACCTGGTCTTTTTATGGTGTTTCTACAGGAAACAGGTTGACGATACTCATTGTCCCATTTAGTTTGAATCGATCAGACCGGACGACTGTTGTTCAAAATCTTGATTTAATGATCATGAGCTGAATCTGCAGTTTGACAACAGCTGGATCTAATGGTGTTAAAGGAGGTTTTTTGAGTTTTGTAGTGTATGTAGTTTCGGAGATGCGTGTCTGTGTGAGAAAGTGTTCGTGTGTCTGTCCTTCCTCCTCCCTCATTCTGTCTTGAGGTGATTGTTATCTCTGCAGTGGCGTATTTTAGGAGTTTTGTCCTGGAACTGTTTTGTCCTGAAAAGCAGTTTTCATTCTGGCCTTGGTTGTTCCTGATGATTCTGTTTTTACTCCTGTTAGCCACCAGAGGGCGCTGTTTAACACCTGGAAGTTCTTTATACTGTACACGTGAACACACTATGCCAAGAGCGTGACCAGAAAGGCATGTTATGGCTGTGATGTCACACTCATCTAAGGTGCAAACCTCAGGCTTTGATTCTTGACAAAACAAACTGCTAACATTTGATGTCATCACTAAATCTGGTCTGATCTGATTAAGCAACTGACTTATTCAATTATTTACACTTTAGTTTAAAAATCTGAATTATTGTTTATACACCAGTTGATGGTTCTTTTTTGGATATCCTTGTAAATGTGACATCAAAAAGAATAAAAGTAAACATCACACTCACTCATCGTCTATAACAATTTTTTTTTACCTTGTAGCTTCACCAAGTGTTTAAGCACTTTTCACTCATGTTTCCCCCCGACCACATTTCTTCCACAAAGTTGACGGTTCAGCACTATGCTTCCACGTTCAAATTAAAAAATTTTTGTCACATACACAGTACGATATGCAGTGAAATGCTTAGACGACTGGCCGTGACCTTAAAATAAAAGACTATTAATATGAAATAAATATGAAAAGAAAATAGAAGGTAAATTTAACTAAGATGAATAAAATGACTGTACATTACAAAATATACAATATAAGAAAAATATATGAAAAATATAGAACAATTACAAAACAACTGTACAATAAAGAAAACATGGAATTTGTGGAATTTTTGTGTAGGAATGCAGTTGAATAAAAATAAAAATGTCCAAAAAAAAAAATGTCCAAATCTAACAAACACAATTTACTACCACCGAGGTTTTCCTCTACAGGAGCACAATGACTGTAGAACAACCACAGTTTGGGCTTGAGAGTGTGGACTCAGCAGCATTGGGATGCCCAGGCCATGCTTATCTTAAGGACTGAGAATGAAAAGCACTACCACTTCTTCTGTTTACATGCAAGCTCTATCAGCTTTAGTCTGTTGGATACCATGTATGGACATACAGTAGGAGGATTATCATGTGTTAATTTCAAAAGATTGTACAACTCTCTCTCTTTGCTCCGTGAGGTTCATGGCTTGTCTCTATAGTATTTAGTTATGGAAGAGTAATAACTCATCCCTGTATCTGGTTGGGTTCCATAGGGTTTTTCCTTATGTTATTTAGGAAGTGTTTCCTCACCACCATCGCCTCTGGCTTGGCACAGTCAGGATAAATCTAAATCGGTATCCAGATGTTCGTAAGCTGCTTCGTGTCGTTGTTAAAAGTGCCACGTAAGTAGAACTGAATTGAATTGAATCAGAAAGCATACATTAGAGCTAATCCACTATCAGACAGAATTACAACACTGCATAAACATGTTTGTTTACTGCTTTGGCGGTAATCAGCTTGAGCTAGGTGTGACTTCATGCCCAGGTTCCATCTTTACAAATCCTGCTGTTTGTTATTTATGGCACCAAAACAACAACATAACGAAAAGCAACATTTTACTCTAAAAAAATATATTTTTAAAAAGAATAAAAAAAGAAAAAGCACACAAATGAAAATTAAATTTAAATGAAACCAGGTTGCTGTTTGTGTTTTGATCAGTTGATCCACTAGAGGGCACTGCACAATGAGTCAGGATCTCACTGAGCAAAAACTGCTCTGAACACAGTTTTTGTTATAACAAATTCAAATTTTATTTGTCACATACACAGTCATAGACAGTACGATATGTAGTGAAATGCTTAGACAACTGCTCGTGACCTTAAAATAAAAGACTATGAATAGGAAATAAATATGAAAAATAAAATAGAAGGTAAATTTAACTAAGAAAGAATAAAATAAAATATAAAATTAAAATAAAATAACTGTACAGTACAAAATACACAATATAAGAAAATATATGAAGAATTAGAGAACAATAAGAAAAACAGCTGTACAGAGTAGATATAGATTTTGTGTCATTTTTGTGTGGAATGAAGTTAGATATAAATGGTAATGTCCAGGGTTGTGCAATCCACATATTTAAAGTGTCTTGTGCGTGCGAATACGCTCAAAAGTGATTTATTTAAAGTGGGTTGTGATAGAGTGATTTAAGTAATGACCACGAAGTGCAGTTGTGCAGTGGTGTAAATGGATGTTCAGAATGTCCAGAAAGAGTGCAAAAACCATATGTGTGTATATGCAAAATGGATCAGTACTGTGGGGTGTACTAATTACCCGTATCGCCTGCGGGAAGAAGCTCCTCCTCAGTCTCTCTGTGTTGGCCTTTAGGGAGCGGAATCGCTTTCCTGACCTAACAGGGTGAACAGTCCGTTGTTGGGGTGGCTGAGGTCCTTCACGATCTTCCTGGCCTTGGTCCAGCGCCAACTGCTGTAGATTGAGTGCAGGTCAGGGAGCTCGGTGCGGGTGATGCGCTCAGCTGATCGCACCACCCTCTGTAGAGCTCGTCTGTCCTGCATGGTGCTGTTCCCGAACCAGGTCGTGATGTTTCCCGTCAGGATGCTCTCTGTGGTACAGAAGTAGAAATTCCTGAGCACCTTGTAGGGCAGTCTGAAGTCTCTTAAGCGTCTGAGGTGGTAGAGACGCTTTCAAACCTTTTTTACCACGATGTTGATGTGACAGGACCATGACAGGTCCTGCGTGATGTAAACACCGAGGGATTCATTTACATTTAAATTTACATTTATTATTACATTTAACATCTTTTTATCTCATTACACATCTGAGCAGTTAAGGGTTAAGGGCCTTGCTCAAGGGCCCAACAGTGGCAACTTGGTGGTTGTGGGGTTTGAACCTGGGATCTTCCGAACTGTAGTCCAATGCCTTAACCACTGAGCTACCCCTGGCCCCCACTGGGTGTGTGTGTATATATAATTTTCCTATTTTCTTAAGTTCAATTATAATTACAGATGCCAATTGAGTTTGAGTCTTGAACAGTACTTGAATAAACAGTATAAGATGCAATGAAATACTTATGCGACTGCCTGTGGCCCAAAATCATCATCATAATAATAATAATAATAATAATAATAATAATAATAATAAATAGAGCATTCAAATAAGAAAATAAAATAGGAATTATAAAAAAATGATAGAAAACCTTTAGCTGGAAAATAAATACAAGGTTGCAAATAAAATAGAATTGAAATAGAAGTGTATATGTGTGTAAGTAACTCAGTTATCGGTATATCAGTGTAATTTGACTCAGTTTAAAAAAAAAAACATGAGTCGCACTGCAATAACTCATTATACTGATAGTCTTTTTACATTTCCTTCATTTTTAAGCCCTTCAGGTAGCAGCTCAAAGCTCATGCATTTCTAGAAAAAATAAGAGTTGCTATGAATTCTTTCAATGCTTCAGTGTGAAGAAGATTCCTTTGTGTTGCATTATTGTCTTTTCAATAACAGGCAGGATTACTCGTTCAGAGCTTAAAGTGGGTCCATCATCTATTATTGTTATTTTGTTAAGGACAGCGGAGGAGAGGCCGTGGGATTATCAGGATAAGTAGTGATTGATGATATTTTAATAGATTTAATCCCTGTGGAGTGGTAATGTCTTGGGGTTGAGGGTTTATAATCCCCTCTTCACTTCTGCTAATCTGTTCTCTCCCGCTCTCATTATTTATAAGTACATCAAAAAAGGAAATTTTATGTCAGTAGATTTCAGACATTACTCCATTTTATTATCCATTAAGTCATGACGAATAATGATTACATTTAGAACCCAATGTATGTGCACCTGTAGAACTGGCCATTTTTGGAGTAAAATGAAATTAAAATAACTTTTTAAACCAAATTTAAAACATAAATGTACAAATTTAGAAATGAAAAAGGAAAATTCAAACCTTGAGAGAGCAAAATGTGAAAGTGCTTTGTTATTGTTGTTTTGCCTCTTTTTAAGAGGATTTTTAGAATAAACTTTATTATATAATTATATATAAATTTTGACCTATTTGCAATAAATAAAACAATAAAATAAATTAGTGGTTAGACCGGTGGCGTTGCACCTCCAGGGTCGAGTTTGCAAGGTCTACTGTTCCTCCGGGTTCTCCGGTTTCCTCCCACTGTTTAAGGACATGCAGATTAGGCTAATGGCCGTTTCCAAATTCCCCAATAGTGTGTGAGTGTGTTTGTGTTTGTGTGCCCTGCAATGGATTGGTACAGGATGAGTAGTATAGAGAACGAGAGTGAGTGAGTAAAACTTAATATAATTAATTATATATATATATATATATATATATATATATATATATATTTTTTTTTTTTTTTTTTTTTAAGGATTTTTTTTTACTCACTCTTGGTTTAAAAACATTATTAATTTTCAATGTTCATTTTTGTACAATGTTTGTTTTTGAGCATGATACCTTTTTGCTTTTCTGATTTTTGGTTCATTTTATTTCATAAATTTAATGAATATTAAACTGGGCCATTTTGACCCAGAGTGATAATCTACCTTGCAATACTATAATTTTCTACACATCTTCAATTTAATTTCAAATTCTGTACAAGAGCTATTTTCCACGTATAAAATATACAACAAAAATAAAGTAGCATAGACATAATTTTATACATGATATTACTAAACAGAAGCAACAGTGCATCCATCAAATGCCAATAATAACTTAAACCCAATAGTTCACTGTAGTTCGCTGGTATTTGTAAGTTTACATAAAAATAATTATATACATATTTAAATATAAAGTCCAGGACTTGAAGAACAGTGTCAGGACAACAAGGTCAGAGAGCAATTACGTGATTTCCGAGCCACTCAGAGGGAATTACACATGATTATTTTAAGGCTTTAAAGATTAAACACAACTGGATGGATATTAATGTGCTTCTTAAAGTCCGAGAAGCAAACTCTGTGTCTATCTGGTGTGCGATAAACATCAAGCGTAAATGTACATGATGCAACTACGACACACCTAATATTAAGAAGGTCCCCCCTTTTGCCACCAAAACAGTGATGCACTGGGTGTTCTGACACCTTTCTATCAGAACCAGCATTAATCTTTTGAGCAATTTGAGCTACTGGAGTTCTTCTATTGGATTAGACTACACAGGCCAGGTTCACCAGTTTTCTTCATGAAACCACTTTTGGTAGGCAGATGAGGACCATTGGACTATGGTTCAGAAGATCCCAGGTTCAAACCCCACAACCACCAAGTTACCACTGTCGGGCCCTTAAACGAGGCCCTCAACCCTCAACTGCTCAGATATGTACAGTAATGCGGCAAAAATGTAAGTCGCTCTGGATAAGTGTGTCTGCCAAATGCCATGATGTAAATGTAAGAGCTGCAGTTTTGCAGTTGCTCTGACCCAGTTGTCTAACCATGGCTGTTTGGCCCCTGTTACAGTTGCTACTGTACATTCATAATATCTTATTACAATAGCACCTTTAAGTGAGTGAGATATATTAAGCAGCAAGTGAAACTTTTTTTTCCCTTAAGGTTGACGTGTTGGAAGCAGAAAAAAGGGAATTAAGTGACTTATACATGGGCCAAACTGTACTGTGTAGACTACTGGGTCAGGGAAACTTCAATACTGGAGCTCTTGTGGGATGTTCCTGGTATTTAGTGAACTACTATACCAAAAATTCTTCAAGGGAGGAAATAACGGTGAACCAGTGACACATCGGCGGCAAAGGGTCATTGATGCACATGGGGAACAAAGGCTGGCCCGTGTAGTCTGATCCATTGGAGGAGCTCAGATTGCTAAAAAAGGTTAATCCTGGTTCTGATATAACGGTGTCAGAACATCTCTTTGCCTGTCAGTCACAATTAAGGCGGTGTGGCCTCTGTGCTTGTTCTATTTATTTTAAAATATATATTTTTTATTTATTTGTTTACAACTTCTGGACATCCATTCGAGTTATTATTCTATCATAGTTATTCCTGTTATTATTTACATTATGGCAGCTATTAACACTATAGACACACTGAAGTGATGATGTACTTTGCAGTTTCTTTGAGGATACAATATATCAGGGGTGTCAAAAGATATCAAAAGATGACTCTATTTTGTATGGCATTATTTTCACGTCACAATTGTGTTTAAAATGAGTTTAAAAATAAGAGTGGATTCACAGCAGTTACATAAACTAATCCTTTATTTGTTGAGATGTAATGATTTTCTGGGATTTTATTGCCCTGTTGAATATTTAGCAATAATGCAGATAAAGTGCTTCTAAACTGTACACATCAAGGAACAGCATCTTTAGTGACAGTTTTTTTTTTTTTTTGCTGCACAAGGACATAGTAGTTAAAAAACACAACAAGAAAAATACATCATCATTTGTATACTGTATATAAAATAAACAACCTGTTCAATGCGACTTTATGGGTAACGCACTTGGACACTTACAGCCATCATCTCATTGTCATTTCATTACAAATGACGTTAAATAAATACAATCAAACACGTACAGTACATATAAACAGCAAATACAAACCCGAGTGATAAGAAGATGCACGGGTTAAACATAAAGGTCCACTTTTTCACCAGTCTCTGTAACACGTCCCGTTTTCAGTTCGCGTTTTCTGTGTCGCTGTTGAGTTCAGGATGAGGAGACGAGACTTTCGAAGTGATCTTGGTGTCCTGTTTGGATGTGCTTGATAAATCGATAGCCATATCCTCCAACTCATCCGTCCCAGACCCTCGACTCGGCCATGTGGTGTCTCCTTTTTTCCCTTTCGTCTCTTCAGGGTATGGTTCGGAGTGGGTGGATTCTGGACCCTCCGTGGATTTCTTGGACATTTCCATGGACTTTTTATGCATTCCTGAATGAAGAGAAGAAAATACACCAGGGTTAAAACCTGAGGCAAACCTGCTGAGGTGTAGAATTGAATAAGACGTCAACTGGAATGAGGAAACCGCACCTCTCAGACTGGGGCCAGTCCTTGATGTTGGTGATAGCTTGTCCTGATTTTGCAGAGTGAGAGGAGTCCCTGGGTCAACAAGGACGAAACGTCAGTTAAATCAAATCAGCCAAACGCAAACTCACTCCTGTGCCTGGCCTTATATGGTATTCGACTTATTTGGCTTGACTAATAACCAGCATAAAATACTGTTGGTAATCGCATCACGTATCATCTCACCACTATAGCCAGCTGCTTTAGTCAGCTAAGCACTTTGCCTAGTAGGACCCCCGGTCACCATTCACACAGGCATTCACACACTACGGGCAATTTGTGAACGTCAGTTAGCTTAATCTTCATAGCTTTGGACTGTCGGAGGAAACCGGAGAACCCAGGTGAAACCCACCAAGCACAGGGAGAACATGCACACAGACCCCGAGGTGGGAACTAAACCCGGACCCTGGAGGTGCAAGGCGAAGGTGCTAATCACTAAGCCACCGTGTTGCCAACTTACACTTTAAATGATAATATTTTATGCTTTACAGTAAGTCGAGCCAAAAAGAGAATACAAAAGCCTAGTCAGGACATCATATGGTTGAGTTTGTGCTTGGCTGAATTTTCAAGAAATTTTATTTAATGTAGAAAACCGTTGCGACCCAGAGATGCCTGTCACTTGGCAAAATTAGACTTAGAATATTTAGAAAAAGAAAAACACATGGGCGCTTCATCTATTTAAAAAAAGCCAATGATGGAGCAATCATATTTCAGAGATGTTCCTAATTGTTATGGTGCAGCTATATTTGGAAAAGTTTCTAACAGTAAAAAAGGTCAAATCAGACAAATCTTTAGACCACTTGTGCATACCCAGGAAACAGGGTACTAAATAAATTTTTGTGCAAGGCGACAGTGCTAACCACTACACCACCGTGCCATCTATTTTTGAATCTATGATTTTTAAAAAATAAGATTATACTAACCAAATACAAGCTTAATAAACCAATTTACTAAACGTGCAAATGAAAAATGTCTCATTCTTTTTACAAATAATTTTGCTAAAATGCTAAATAAAAATTTGCAGTGTAATTTTGCTGTTAATATTTTTCATATGAAACACAAAATTTGCCATATTGTGTATCGGGTGTGTTTTTTTCACATCAAGTGTTTTTTTGTTGTTGTTTTTTTAAAACATAATTTAATGATCATTTTAAATTTTGTATGAATTTACATGTTTAAATGTAGGGTGTAACAAAATTGAAATGCATTTTTCTTCAAGCTGGATGGTTATTTGTAATTAAAGGTGTGTTTAAGACTGTAAATGAGTAAGAAAGCTGACTGTGGCTCACCCAGAAGCCAGGGCGCACATGAGCCCATCATGCCGTTTTTGGCGGAGTTGAGGATGGATTCTGGTAAAGGGATGGAGTGACGGACCATGGCGCCGTACAGGCCATATTCAGCCATCACGCTGCTGCGGCCCCAGCACTTCTCACGTTTCCTCCATTTAGCCCGACGGTTCTGGAACCAGACCTGCCCAAAGCACACATTGTTGGAAATATATGCGTCTCTTTACATTGGAGTAATTGAACATGATTTTGGAAATGCTGCGTGGTTTTAATACAGTTTATTAGTTATCTTTAATGCATTTTTCTTGTGAAGAGACTTCTTACATACATTTAGAGTTTGTCACATACTCCAATTGTCTTCAATCCGTTAAATAGAGTTTATTAATGTATTCATTTATTTTCACTAATTTCTTTTTTAACATGTAAAGACACAGTATTTACAAAATCACATGATATAACCAACATGCATTACATACATATTTTTTATTATGAGAATTAATTTAAATAGTTAACTATTTTATATTAATTTCAAGATCAGTATGTTTATTATATTTTTTTACTTTATTATATCTTTCAGTATACACCACAAATCAGCCTCAGACTAAAGAAAAATTGCCTAAGCTTGTTTCAGGTCATTTCTTCTATTAATAATTTGAAATTTATGTTTTTAAAACTATTTTTCAGTTTATCAAAATACAGTACAACAACAAAAAAAATCTGAAACTCAGCAACAAAAAAGTTGATGTAAAATTTTTTTTTGTGTCTATTTGTAATTTTCTAAAAAAAGAAGTACACATAATATTCATCATTCAGATTATTATTATTTTTCACTTATAAGCATTTTGGCAAGGTTAAATTCCTGTGATACGTATAATAATAATAAAAAAAACTTGAAATAATGTCAAATTAAATTAAATTTAAGATTCTGCTGTATCTCCTTAAGCAAATTTTTTATGAATATTTTTTTTTTCATTTAGTCTTACAAGTGTCAATTAGAAATGGTAAAATATTACGACACATAATGATGGATAAAACAATGGTGTCTGTTTTCTGAAAGCAATATAAAAACTTGCCCTGTTTTTTTTTTTTGTTTTTTTTTGCCTTTTCTGACCATTTGTTAGATCATCTCATTGTTGTTGTTGTTCTAAAATAAATTTTCCCAGTTTTGCGTTTCCAGCTGTGTAGGAATCCATCACCCATACCTGTATCCTGTCCTCAGGAAGCTCTGTCTTCATAGCCAGCATTTCCCGTGCATAAACATCTGGATAATGAGCCTCGTTAAAAGCCTTCTCTAGTTCTTCCAGCTGGTGAGACGTAAACACCGTCCTGATTACAAAAAAGAAATCAGATAAGTTCATACAAGTACATTAAGATGCAAAAATCCAACCAGGCAGACGTGTATCAGGTTTTATCAATTCAGGCTTTCTGGGGGTCTAAATATATTTTAATCTTTCTAAATGTCTTTACTATTTAATTTCATTTTCCTTTTAATTATAATATATCATTCTAATACATTTAGCTTTTCTTAATTAATTAAACGGAAATTAATGAGCTGAAAATCGTTAAGCAGTTATTTTGATTTCTTAAACGTTTGTGGCTCAAATCTCCTTTATTTTAAACTGATTTATGCTCTGATCCCTCAGAGCGGATGTGCAGCAGGTCTACACTGTGTGGATCTTTACTGGTTTCCCATCACATGTAATGTAGTTAGCTGACTGAAGGCTAAATCCTGATTTCTTCTTCATCAAAATTTAAAAGGTGTAAAAGTGATCAGTGGTGAAAATGATCTCTGTATCTCTTTCGGGTGCTCTCACCTGTGCCTACGTTTCTTCCGTTTCTGAGGGTTACTCAAGCTTTTCTCTTCATTATGATCCCCGGAGAGACAGTCATCATCTATGAATTTCACATGGAATAATGTTAATTCAAACAACTGTACACACAAATTAAAATCAAATATAAGTGTAACTGTTAAGTTTAATTAAAAATAATGAAAAACATAAACTGTTGTAAGTTGTATAAATGTAAAGTGTAATGTAATTTGATTTAAAAATACATTTTAATACAATTAATACACTTTATTACAAAACTTTAAGTATTTAAAAATTATTTATTTAGGGACTTGCTTTCTTACTTGCCTAGCAAGTATACAGAATATTTAAAATGCCATTTTTATGTAAGAAGGTACAGTGTAGGTAAAATTGACAACCAAATTCCTCTTTTTCTTCTTGGTTTATTTATCTATTATTATTATTATTATTATTATTATTATTATTATTATTATTATTAATAATAAACTAAGCTACTTTCTTATGTTTTTATTAAAAATATAAATAGAGTATGACTAATGTTGACAATCCAAATCAAATAAATGTTTCTACTGCCCATTTTTAAATTGAATAAAAACCCAACATTAAAATTTTATTAAAATCCAGAATAATTTTATCAGAATCATGTTAGTATTTTTCTCAGTATTCTCACCTTCCTAAAATCCCCAAGACAAACTCGTCATTGAGGATTACACTAAATTTTATTTAATTTGATTTATACAATCAACCTTGTCAAAAAGCAGCTTGAAAAAATATAAACATTCGAATATAATCATTTTAATCAACCATCTAGATTTATAAATTGCTGATTTATCAGGATCCAACATGGGAAAACAGAAAACCCGGAGATGTCCTACCAGAATAGACGTCGAGTCGCTGTGGCTCAGTATTGTGGTTGAAATGGCGTTCGGTGCGGGACTGCAGGAGTGGGATGTGTCCTGGGAGGAAACATGGAGTACCAGGAGGCTGCTGAGCTGCCAGACTGCAGAGGAAACC
This sequence comes from Clarias gariepinus, assembly GCF_024256425.1. Lineage (NCBI taxonomy): Eukaryota > Metazoa > Chordata > Actinopteri > Siluriformes > Clariidae > Clarias > Clarias gariepinus. The sequence continues at coordinate 6,389,869 of NC_071112.1, read as the reverse complement.
CAAACCTAGTGGCAGAGACCCTGCAGGCAAAGAATAGCCTCCGATCCCGGTGCCGTGACCCCCATCACTGCCCTCGTGTTGTCCTCTGACTTCTACAGCACCAGACTGACGCGGCTGGAAGTCAGGCTCGAGGCCCAGCAGGTCGGTGATGGCGAAGCCTTTGGATCGAAATCCAGACGACCCCCTGATGTGTGACTTGTCAGCACCATAACAAGTCGGAGTCGTTAGAAGCTTGGAGTGTGGCTTTTCCTCCACTTTCTCTCGTCCTGTCATGACTATGTACTAGAGTTCAGGGACTAACTATAATTATTTTTAGACACCAGCAGCAGATAGGCGTAATAGAATGAATCTTTCAGGACAATTTATCTCACCATTACTCTGTCCCAGGAACTCCAGCATCCAATCAGATGTGAGCTACAGATTTTTACTGAGGCGTTTCCCTTTTTCCTCCCCCGCAATCCCAGGGGATTAATTGCCACCAATTTTCCTTTAAATCCAAAAGGGATTTAACAGCACTTGCTCCTTAGGTCAGTTTCCACCCTAGATTTCACTTCCAGCATTTATGCGAAGACTAGAAGAAAAATAAATAAATAAATAAATGTGCCAAGAGAAACAGATTATCTTCTAAACAAAAAAAAAAAAAAGAAATTTATATATATATATATATATATATATATATATATAGTTTACCTGAATCTTCCTACGATTTTTTTTGTTTATTGTTTATGGTTTTTAATATTTAGATCTCTTTTGTAAAGTAAATGAAATAGGATCATTTTAAAACACCAAAACACCATCCGAAGCATTAAAGATCATTTTAACAATGAAACTGTAATTAAATTAGGTTACATTTCTTAGGAAACTATAAGACCAGGTTTGCTTGTTATGTTTTGCATGACCTCTTACAATTATTATTATAATTCTAAAATCACTATATAAAAGGATTATTTTAGCAAAGTGTAAAATCATTATCTTTCAACCTGACTCCCATTTGTTGGTGTAAAAAAAATAATAATACATGTAATGTAATATAATGTAAACCTTACAAACCAAAAAACTAAATAAAAATGTAATGAATAAAAACTTTATAATAATTTAACCCTTTATTTTAGTTAAATTAATTTAACCCCAAACTTGAATACTAATTTAAGTTTAATAAATAAAACCCCCATAATAACACATCCATTTTCTATAATTTATATTTATTAACTTGGTCATTCCAGGTCACCAGACATTCTAGAAAAAAGTTGTAATCTTGAAAAAACATGATACTATCCTTACAATCTCCTCAAAATGTCATTTTGCACATAATTTAGATTTCTATTTTCAAACGGTTTACTGAACAATAAATAAACAACTTTTTAAAAAATTTATTAAATAATAATGAGACAATAGATCTACATTTTCTAGCTTAACAATTTGTTCTTTAAAGTAAAAAATATCTTACGGTATTTTATGTTAATTAAGCTTCAATGTGTGTATACTGTATACAGTATAATTTTTTTTTTATTGAGTATTGTTAACAACATAACTTGTGTTTGTATATATTGCACATTACTACCATTATTAATATTTAAATTATTTAAAATAAATACATAAATTAATACATTATTAATACAATCGAAACATAAAAACATGTTAATACAGGATCAGGCAGCTGCATTTGTAATAACCAAAGTTAAATGAATTAGTTAAAGACTTGCATGTTTAGTTTGATGTAAGATTAAGAGTAAATGGATTAGTGATGCCATCATGTATGAAACCCGTTCAAAATCGAAATTGAATGACCAAATGAACTGAAGAAACAAAACATTTTTCAGCAATATAATCAAATTGATCACCTCTGTTCTCATTACAATCAAACCCTGTCTTTATTTAATTTAAACTTTATTTATTAACTTTTCTAATACTATCTTCATTATTGGATTCAGCACTTCTCCGCGGCTATTAAAGTCCAAAAAGACTGCAGGTGTTTAATTGATCCCTTAATTAATGTATTATGGAATGAATTAGACAGTTTTTGTTGGTTACTCTGAAGCGCAGCAGTTACAAACAGAAGGACACAATAATGGTTAACACATGGAATCGGTTTCTGTAAAGATAAAACACACACACTCATAAGTGAATAGGGCGTGTGTGGGAGTGTACAGGGGGGAATGAGGGGCGTTAGGACGCAGTTTGCTTTCTCTCTAGAGACTAGGGACAAAAGAAATCCACTTGTGGTCTCAGGGTTAATTAAAAACACCCGCCCTGATTAAATCATTTTAACACACACACACACACACACACACACACACACACACACACACACACACACACACACAGACAGCATTCTGTCTGCAGTTCACTGAAAACAAATTGAAATACACTTGTATTTCAAGTTGCTGTTAATACTATTTTCTAGATAAACAATGACATCATAACAAAATGTAAACACTATGACTTCAAACATATTTTTGAATGTTTACAGATACAAATCAAATAAAATACATTTCATTGTTTTTGATAAACTGGCCCCATCAGCTGGAGATTGTAAGTTCGATTCCTGGGTGATGCTGTAACCTCCCGCAGCCGGAGGTCTAGAGAGAGCTGATTGGCCGAGCTCTCTCAGTGGGGAGGGGTGAGAGGTACTTAGTGCTCCCACAGTAATCACGGCTCTACAGCCAAACAGGGGCGTCTGTGAGCTCACGCAAGCGTAGGGAGCGGATAGCGTTGTCCTCCGAGTGTGTTACGCCGCTGTCCTCCGAGTGTGTTACACCGCTCCCAACTGTGCTCCAGCTGAAATACCTGCCAGATTTTCCACTCCTCAATCTCGCTTTATTTCACTCATGTGCCATTTCAGTATCTACTGTATGTAAATGACTTACTGTTGAACCACGCCCCTCCAGACAACAGCAAAGCCGAGCAACAAACTGTGGGAGGGGACATTCATTTATGAGGTCACATTGGGGTGAAAACCTAATTGGATTGTTCAATCCTCGGCCAGTAGAAAAAAAAAAAAAAAAGCAATGTTTCTTGTTTGTACACACTTAAAGGACCCATATCAATAACATAATATTTACATAAGTTATATTTATATTAGAAATTATATTTGGGCAAAGGATGTGCCACGCTTCATGCCCTAAGTCTCCTGGGATAGGCTTGCGACCCCGTACACTGGATAAGCGGTATAGGTGTGAATGCATAAATAAATGAAGAGCAGTTTATTTTGTGTCTTTGTGCAATATGGCACCAAAAAAAAAAAACTTGGAGCGCTTGACTTGCTTAGCATTTGACAGACACCCTGACCCGAAGTGGCTTAAATGTATCTTCTTTAAACATCTGAGCAGGTCTTGCTCTAGAGTCGAATTAGTGGCTGTGCTGGGGTTTGAACTCACAACCTTCCAATAAGTATTTGAACTTGTCCTGTACATATGCGTTAGACATTGCCAGAGTTCAAACAGAAGCTTAAAACTCGCAGGGTAACTGTCGCACCCTTAACCAAATACCAGGGCTCAATCAACTTGACGTCAGGATAAAAGAATCTTCCAAATGACTAAACATATATAAACATATAAGCACATGTCTAATCACAGTGTCTAAGGAGCAGCTTTGCATATTTAATCATAATCTTTAAGGCCTAAGGCGGCCCTGCGGCACGAACGTACGCCGTCGAATTGTTTATATTAGTGACAGACTTGAAGTGTGTCTTGACACGAGATGGGAAGTGAGATTATGGAGACTTGTAAATCATTATTATGGATCGTTTCATTTGCAAACAAAAAAAATTAAATAATCCAGGCCTAAGAGTTGTTTATTGCACTGAATTAGGTTAATCTATGAGGAGACTCTTTTGCATAATTAGTGGAGCAGAGGTGGGGTCAGGGTCTGATTGATGAATGTGTGTGTGTGTGTGTGTGTGTGTGTGTAGGAGGGGTTGTAGAGGAATAAATGTTCAGACTATTGTTTTCTAGGTAAACAATAGACCAGCAACCCAATTAGGGATTGTTTTGTGTATTTTGTGACATGTGACTCAAGAAGTACTCGCTGTCTGTGTGTTTTACAGCCTTTATTTAGTTGTAGTTTGAAAAGTACAGGTACTTCAATAGACCGTAGTGTATTGCAGATACAACCTCAGAAGGGTTACTGCACCAAAGGCATACTCACTTTTTTCATTTCTTGTATTTTTTTATTACAGGTACTGTATACATTTTGTATATGCATTTTACATTTTAAAATAAAGACCACATACAAAAAATTTTTTTTGTTTTTGTTTAGTGATTTATTTTCTTCATTCCACAACAATAATGGGGATTTCAAAACTATGAAATAACACATATGGTATTAAGTAATTATGTAACAACAACATCAACAGTTAGTTGTTATTCTAAGACGTGAAGGTCAGCTGTTCTGGAGCAGGTCTTGCAGGAACAGTATTGTGTCGAGTGCATTTGCAAAACCCATCAAGCACCATGATGAATCTGTCTCTTATGAAGACCAAAACTTTCCCCTGCTGCAGTGGAGACATTATGAAGGCTTTACAGAGCATAAGTAGCAGACACTTCTCAACATTAACTGTTTGAAGGAGATTGTTGTATGTTTTGGACGCCTTCAGTATTGCTTTACAAAGAATTCGAAAGAAAATAAAAATTAGGAACGAGAATGGAGTTGGAAAATGATCCCAAACTTTTGAGCGGTACATCTTCTTATTTAATTGTAAAACATTTCTTTTTGAAAATGTATTTAATAATTTGATTGATCGGATGTTATTTTGACACGTACCCCCTACCTAAACATTTTCACAGACCAACACCTGTTCATAGCCAGAATATTCCCTAACAGGAGTGGTCTCCTTCAGCAGGATGATGCACACTGACACACTGCAAAAACTGTTTGAGGAACATGGCAGAGGTCTCCAAATCTCGAAAATCTCTATCTGTTCAACAAACAAGTCTGAACCACAGAGGCTCCATCTCACAACTTATAGCACTTACAGGATCTGCTACTAACGTCTCGGTGCTGGACGCCACGGCACACCTTCAGGCCTCTCGGAGTCAAAGCTGTTTTGGTGACTTACTGTAAGAAGGAACTACAGAATGTTACACATGAAGTATAATGATATGGCTGATGGTTCAGTTGGCAATAGATGCCTAAATTTCATCATAATACAATATACATGCTTTTGTCTATGGTTATTATTATCAAACCAATTTAAGGATATTTTGTTTTGTAGCCATTTAATTAGACTTATATTTATATATATATATATATTTTTTTTTATCAATATCTCTTGTCTTCTTTCTCATGAAGTTAACTCACTCACTTGTTTGCTTATCCTGTACAGGGTCATGGGACACCTGCAGCCTATGGCAAGGGACTTGGGCACTACCCGGGGTAAACCATGAATGGGGTGCTAGTCACCAAAGCTGCCTAATCTTCACATGTTTAGACTGTTGGAGGAAACCGGTGTACCCTGAGGAACCCAATCAAGCACAAGGAGAACCCTTAACCCTGGAGGTGCGAGGCTACAATACTAACCACCACATCACTGTACCTGAGCAAGGTACAAATCTACTGTACACAGTCTTGCTGTAGGACTAGCTATGATTATTATTTTTTTTTTTTACCATTTGTGACTTCCTACTGTAGCTATTTGTTGCTAAAATCATGGAAGTAGGAACCTGGGAGCTATCTGATGCACCAGCTTCAACAAATCTGTGATAAATTACACAGTACAGTGTTGAATAGAGTTTAGATGAGTCCATCTGATCCATATAAACTTTGAAGGGTGTTAAGTCAACACTGAGATCATAATAATCCTGATTACTTTTTGCATTAAATTAGTACATATAGTAATTTGGTTTGTTTGTAAGTGTAAATACACAATGTGTTCATTACCTTTAACTGTTTATGAATTCAGCAATAATCTTTACGAATGTAAATGTAAATTCGTGGAAATATTTTTACTTAATTCTGTGATTTAATTTCCACTTATGGTTATCCTTACTTGTCAGATGAACATTACAAACAAAACTGCTTAAAAAAGGTAAACCGTTATTTTTAACGCATATCAGATAATATATAAATACATAAATAACACCACAAAAGAGAAACATAGAGTAAATATGTTCTTAAAAACATAAATAGTGATAATAACGCTGGTGATGTGTAATGCAGCGGTGCCTTTTTAAATGACTTCGTTTCGACTGCTTATCTCTCAAAGGGCCTCAAAACCAAGATAACCCGGATTAGGTTAAGTCATGTCCACGGGTTAATCTACTCGCCGGCCGTAATGAGTCTTCTACTGGATTGCTTAAATTAAAAGCAAACAGCAAGAGTCATTTGAGCGCGAGGGAGATTGAACGGCCTCATTCACTAATGCATTAAGTAATTTGATTTCCTTAATCGTTCGTGTAATCGTCGCGGCCTTAGCGAGGGAAAGACGACGAAGCAGACAGGTTAGATCCGGATATTAAATGTTTAAAGACCAATCAGGGGAAACGAGCACAGGGTGATGAAAGAAAGAACAGAAAAGAGTAATATAAAGAAAAACAACAATAACAGCAACAAGAAGAAAAATGTCAGTGATATTTTAAATATATTGTAAATTAAATACAAAGAGTAACCCAGTGCATTTGTTTTTTTTTACTTTGTTTCTTAACTTCCTCATACAGTATTTAAAAATCCCTGATTAAAATATCTTCTCATTTTGCAGTCAACCTCGGTAAAAATGTAGTCCATGTATTTAAATACAGAAAGTGGATTTGCAGTAAAGAAGAAACATGTACGTCGGTATGCAGGTGAGTGATATACAGTATAGTGGCTCTTGAATCAGACATGGAATTGGATCAAGTCAAGTTTATTCCATGATTGACATATACAGAGGAAAAGCATTGGACTAGTAAGGACAATACCAAAGACAATATAATGTAAAAAAAACAGCACATACAGTATTACTTCCATAAAATTGTGCAAAGTGACCAAGTGGTAAGAAAGGGTGAGATAAAGGTTGAGACAATTTGTAAGATTTATAACTCATGCAACAAAATTTTAGCCGTACTTTTTAGAATGTATCAAGGTTTCAGGTCACTTCAGTCATTTAGATTTACCATAAATTTCTTTAAAGAGCAAAGATTAAATGAATTGTTAAATTGTATTAAAACAAAAAACATGTTCCCCACATACAATAAAATTCCTTTTTTGCCGTCCCCTAAAGAATGCCATAAAAAAATTAAAATAAACATAAGATAAAAAAATATATAGGTCTAAAAAGAATAGGTATTTTAAAAAGCTATATATTAAACATAGAATTAAAAGCAGAATATAAAACTATAAAAAATAATATATGTGTGTGTGTATATAAAACAGTCTGCAATATGTTTTAGGAACAAAGTTGACAGTGTGTGTGTGCAAAGCTGCAATGTGTGTGAAAATTTATTATTATTATTATTATTATTATTATTATTATCTTTCCCATGATGTGACTTTTAAATATAATTATATAAAAAAATTCCAAAGAGCATTAGGTTTTATCCCTTTATTATCCATCTATAAAAGGTAGCAAGCTAGTGAAAGAAAATTGGATTGGGCCAGGCTAATGCCTTAAATGATGAATGATTGGAGTGGGCTCTTACTGCTAGATCGAGGGGAAATGACAGAATTTATATGAAAAGAAAAAAAAAAGATCTAATCTATTTGGATTGTTTACCTTGGCTTCTGCATGATTAAATCTCCAGTAGAGGAATTAAAATGGATGTTCAATAGGATTTTAAAAGAATTTGTTGTAATAGTGTACAGTATGTCAAAACACTGTGGTAAGAAGAAATAATGACTACTTCTTCTAAAATTGCCTTTCTAGACATGTGTGTCACTGCAAAAATACAGAAATATAAAAATATTTATAACATTAAATTTTAAAGTTTCTTCATGTGCCTTTCAAATGATTTCATTTATCCAATGTTAGCCATACTGTAGGATACTTCCTGCGGTGCCCATATAACAGATAATAATCTATGAGGGGTGTTCAAGTCAAACTGAGAATTTTGTTTATCCCAGGATATCCTTTAATGTCCCAAACGTGGGGAAATAAGTTGGAGCGCTGTCAGGACAGTACAGGGATGTGATAATAACTTCCAGACGGGTTCCTGTAAGTTGCAAGTGGTGCAGTGGGAAGTATGAGTTTATGCATTTTAATGCAAAAACAGAGCACTTTTGGTGATCAAACGGGCTGTTTTTTATTAAAGAAAAGGCCCATTAAAGGAGTTCCTGGAAGGTCAGCGTTTCAGACATGAAGCAGGGAGTCTGATGGGATGGGCGGTGTGATGACGTGGAGGTGGCACGCACACACACCTGCATGCACACAGAGACACAGACACACATAACTGCATAAGAACATAATTGTATTCAATGTATTGGATAATTCTTTGTTTATTTTAATAATATAATTATATGTTCATAATGCATTTTCCTGTAGTCTAACGTGTCGACTTCCACCCATATAGAGGGCAGTGGTGGCTCAGATGGTTACTGAGTTACTGATCGGAAGATTAGTGGTTCGATCCCCAGCTCCACCAGGTTGCCACTGTTGGGCCCTTGAGCGAGGCCCTTAACCTTATCTGCCCCAGGGGCGCTGTATCATGGCTGACCCTGCGCTCTAACCCTAGTTACGCTGGGATATGCGAAGAAGGAATTTCACTGTGCTGTAATGTATATGTGACAAATAAAGGCTAAACTTTAGCTTTAAACTTATATACTGTACATGCTAGACTATTGTATCATTTTGGTCAAAGTTGACGTTTGACTTCATATAATTTTTTAAACAAAGAGGTCACAAATGAGGCCTTATCACTAATTAAAAAATAATACAAAGTATTTTTGTTGCTTAGCAGTCTTTTTTTTCTGCAGGCTGTTTTTTCATTAAAGGAAAGGGCAATTAAAGGAATTAAAGGTAATATATATATAGTATTATATATTCTGAGTATTATATCATATTATAATATAATTCCCAGCACTACCACGTTGCCACTGTTCGGCCCTTGAGCAAGGCAAGGCCCTTAACCATCAACTGCTCAGATGTAAAAATTTTATCAAATGTAAGTTGTTATGGATAAGGCCATCTGCCAAACTCTTAAGTGTGTATGTATACATCTATACTGTATGTGTTTTTAAACATATTACTATACACAGAGCTAATAGCATCAGATTGCTTTGGCTGTTTTTTTCCTGTACTACATGTTCCCTATCTTTTTATTTCTCTTTCTCTCCTTAGCCAAAGCAGAGCCAATTACTGCCCCATTTGTATTGTTGACAATATGGCACCAGCTGGTCTTATGTTTATATTGAGTTTTTTTAGCTGCTCGGCTCAGAAGTGAAACTCCTGACCCTCTGCGTTTTTTATTCATTGTGTTAATAAACGCCCATTTGTCCTGATAAATGGGCCAATCTGCATTCAATAGCAGCACTGTCTTATGCAACGTGTGTGTGTGTGTGTGTGAAGTCCCCACCCTCTTCTTTTTATGTCCAAGTGCATGAATATATATGGCCCATATCGAGAGGCCTGACTGAGAGGCGGGACAGCCAGGAGGAGGAGAGATCAGATCAGTTTAACTGATTTTCAATTCAATGCATTGAGTGACGCCTCCAAAGGACATATGGTCACACTTGGGGGGGTTGTAAAGGTCCCTATCTAGAGCACATGGCCCAGAGGGATATACATGCCTTGTGTGTAACCTTTCTGTCTAATTAAAGATCGGTGTGGGCGGCCCACAAGTAGGGCTGAGGCCTTGTGTCCCACACAAACTGTTGCTCTTTTGCTCTCGCCGTAAACACACACGAGTTGCTCATTACATATGTGACAGCATTAGCTCATAGAGTCATAGAGCAGATGAACAATGCCTCCACCTCCATCTCTCCTGTCCCATCTCTGTTGTTATTGGTATAAGCTGTAAGATGTTTATTCATCAAAGTGAAGGAAGGAGTCTCCAGTGTCAGTTATTTGTAAGGCATTTTGCCTTATTAACTTAAAAAGAGTGAGGGAAAGAAAGAGGGTTTGGCTAAATAGTTATATTTAAGGGTCCTTTTATGAGGATATATGATAATATTGACAGTCACAGGAGGTTAAAGCTCTTATAATTGAAGAAATGATTGATGTTCAGAATTGATTTTTGACAAATGTTGAACATTTGTGTATTTACTAAAATGAACGTTGGCAAATTACCATATTATGAAAACAATGAACATCCAGGTGGTTACAGTAACTACGTAATAAATCAGTAATTTTTTGTAAAAATCTTCTTGTTAAATAAGTAGCCAAATGATCAGGCAGCACATTTAATGTACAATGTTTATTTCGCACTTAAATAGTCCAAATTCTAGTCATTTAGCTCGATTTCAGGGCCGTGTTTTTGAGCATAAAATATGCTATGTTGTTTTTTTATTTGATTCATATCATATCATGTTCTATGCAGGAAGAAAGACTAAAAAATAAAAGCCATTTTTTTAAAATGCTCTAGATTTTATTGTGAATGCACTTCAAGCTAATGTTTGCAAATTCATTTCACATAAAGCCTGTAAAGTATCACATGCCTTCTGATTCATTCGCAAAGAGCGCACAAGGCAATTAAAAGGATTAGTTTGTGAGATGTTTCAACATGAGCGCTTGAATTGTGTCTTGATCACTGGTGTTAGGTTAACAATAGCTTTACCCGATAGTGCTAGTGGAGGGACATTTCTGAACATAGCTTTAAAAAAAAAAAAGGTTTTAAAAGTTTACGCTTTATGCAGGTGTTTAAGTTAAACCATACTTTTGATTGTGTAGAATAACAGAGAATAAAAATTCCCTTTATTTCTCTATATAATATATATAATGCAGTAAATCACTTGTCGCAGCATTTCACTACTGCTTGGATACCATCAAGGTAGAAAGTTTTTTCAGTACGCCAGAGCCATGATCGGATTATCTGATTCAGAGCTGAAATGCTGGCCCTCCAATGCCTAAATGTAAATGTAAAGGAGTTCCTGGGATGAACAAAAGTTTTGGGTTGACTTGAACACAGCTCATAGATTATTTTCTAAAGTATGGGCACCACAGAAAGTATCCATGCATGGCTAACATAAGAATTGTAGCAGAAATGATTGGTAAGGCACATTTCTGTTTGTAAAGCCGTGACACACGTCTTATGCATTTCATTAGTGCCTGGATACCATAAAGGTGAAAAGTTTTCTCAGTACCTCGGAGACATGATCGCACTGCCTGCTTCAAGTTTAAAATGGTTTCTGGCCTCCCAGGAACTCCGGGTTTATCTAGAACCAGTGGTAGTAACTGTATACAGTAAAATGTGTGTATCTTAGTCATTATTACAACCTATAATGTAAGGTTTATTAGTTTTATTGCATGAAAGTAACCTAACAGACATAAAAAGGTGTAATAAACTGCCAAATCGTTTACTTTGCTTTGATATAACCTGTTTTCCAAGGGATGTTCTGGATATTATATGATCTTTATAAACAAAATAATGAGAAACAAAATGCAGGGTGTGGATAAAAGTCTGCTAAGCGACAAAAATATTTTTATTATTATTTTTTAATTAGTGATAAGGCCTCCTTTGTGACCTCTTTGTTTAAAAAATTATATGAAGTCAAACCTCAACTTTGACCAAAATGATACAGTAGTCTAGTATGTATAAGGGTGGAAGTCGACACGTTAGACTACAGGGAAATGCATTATGAACATATAATTATATCATTAAAATTAACAAAGAATTAACCAATAAATTGAATATAATTATGTTCGCATGCAGTTCTGTGTCTCTGTTTGCATGCAGGTGTGCGTGCGTGCCACCTCCACGTCATCATCCCGCCCATCCATTACGCAATCAACACGCGACACAGACAGGCTGTCACTCTATTAGCTGCCGTCATCCCTAGCAAACGTCTATGTGTCTTGTCGAATTAACATGGAGAAGAATGTGAATACGACTTCAGGAGGAAACGCACACGCGGACCGCCGAGTGAAATCGAGGTGATTAGCGGGATGTTAATATATTATTTTTTTTAGATAAACACCGACAGTTGTTAGCTAGCGAGTTTGACAAGGCTGTGTCCCAAATTGATGTCTACTTGCTCAGTAGGTGTACTTTATTGCGCATGTGGCAACGGCTTTATCACTCTACGTAGTGCACTGTACAAGGTGAATACGTGTCGATTTGGGACACTTTCTGGTAGCTGCTTTTATTTACAGTTTCTCCTTTTTGTAGAGGATAAATGTCAGTTGTTAATAACGTTATTATGTAATAACCCGTTATTTGTCCTGTATCTAGCAGGTCGGTTTATGTAAGTTCCCTGTGTTTAAATTACTGTTACTGATAAATTTACAGACTTGATTTTCCCTCCGTGAGAAAAAAACAACAACAAACACACAGAGGGTTTTATACACTGGTTTCGTTATGTCTGAAGGGGCCACAAACAAGAGACATGACGCCAACACAGAGACAGACTGGTACAGAGACAGACAGGTACAGAGACAGACAGGTACAGAGACAGACAGGTACAGAGACAGACAGGTACAGAGACAGACAGGTACAGAGACAGACAGATGAAGGAGACAGACAGATGAAGGAGACAGACAGATGGGGAGACGGAGAGACAGACAGGTAGGCAGGTAGAGAAACACTCAGACACACAGTGAAACAGACAAAATTTTGATTACGTCACACACTCACTGTGGCATCGATTCCATAAGTTTATGCAAAGTCTTGATTTGATCTTTTGAACTGTGCGATTCGATAAGTTTATATGTCACAACATTTATTTCCATCCAGGGTCGCCTTAATTTCTCTCCAACATCTTGTATTGATGATGGGTGAGTCAGACCGCTGTGCTAAGCCTTCTCCAGCACATTTCAAAGATTTTTAATAGGGTTAAGGGCTGGACTCTGGGGTGTGAAAATGATATTTTATGCTTTCTGAGTCCTGGAGTCTATTTAAGGAGACATAGGGCATGATGTGGGGTACATCCTGGAAAGGGTGTCACTACAGTGCAGGGCACACATACTGTACACTATGGGCAATTTGGGAACGCCAATCAGCATAATCCACATACAGTATCTTTCTACCAAGCACGGGGAGAACATGCAAACTCTATGCGTACAGAGGTGGGAATCGATCCTGGAACCTGGAGGTGCAAGGCGACAGTGCTAACCACTAATGCTGCCTCATTTTATACTAATTTTTGTAATTAGTTTTTTTGATTCTGTAAAGCTGATTTGCTATCATGCTGCCTCATTTTATACTAATTTTTGTAGTTTCTTTGATCCTGTAAAGCTGATTTGCGACAATGGTCACTGTTAAAAGTGCTATATAAATAAACTTGATTTGAATTTAATTGATTTGAGGTCATAAGCTGAACCGAGAAGCTCCTCACTGCATCAGTGAGGGTTAAATAACTTGATAATAGCTGAACCATTTTAATCACTGCAGTAATTATTTGGTGGAAGGCATTTAACTGTTTACTTTGTTAAATCCAGTTGGTGATGTTTTATTCATTTATTTATTTGCCCTGCTACTGTAGGTAGTGCAAAGCTCTGAAGACGAGAACCTCCCCAAAACACTCCATTTTAATACATACCTCCATCACAATGAAGATCCCAAAGCTGGCCATCGTCTTCCTGCTGGCGGTCTGCCTCGTGGTTTACCTCACCTACGTGAAACGCCGCTTTGAGAACAGGAAGCCCTTAATCGAGGAGCTTTACAGAACAGAGCTCCACAAGAGGCCGACATCGCCTGAGGTGGTCCGTGAAATATTCCGCTATGGCATCATGTTCGACGCCGGAAGCACCGGGACAAGAATACACGTCTTCCAGTTTCAACTGGAACCCAATGGTATGACAATCAATAATAGACTGGTAAAGTCAATGGAAATTTATTTTAGATCTAGGTTTTATCACCCTCCTGCTGTAGAGAGTAACCATGAAAGGAGTGTGCGAGTGAGTGTGCGAGTGAGTGTGCGAGTGAGTGTGCGAGTGAGTGTGCGAGTGAGTGTGCGAGTGAGTGTGCGAGTGAGTGTGCGAGTGAGTGTGCGTGAGAGTGTGCGTGAGAGTGTGCGTGAGAGTGTGCGTGAGAGTGTGCGTGAGAGTGTGCGTGAGAGTGTGCGTGAGAGTGTGCGTGAGAGTCTTCACGTAGATGGAGAGGAGGGTTAGTAGATTGCACATTTCAAACATTAAATGAATCATAATTTTGGGTTGAAGGTCATATGTGTTTCCCATAGTATGTAGTTGATCACTTTCGATGTCTACCACCGCAAGTATATTTCACACCAGTCTGTTTCTGTCTCTTTGTCCCTTACACAACATTTTTTATTTCCTCTGAATAAATGAATACATTAATCTCTTTTCACTCCCTCGATCATTAGTTAACTACTTAATTATGTGTCAAGTAAGTTTATAATTGGATGCCTTTCATAACACCTGGGTGTAGTCACAGTAACACCTTTTTATGAGTAATACCCGAGACATCCTGTGACTGTGATATTATAATGGATGGCATTTATCATAATATTTGTCTAATCCAAATAAATACACAAGCACTTAATCCTGATAAGATCAAAGCACTATAGAGCGTCTATTTGTTTATACAGTACACAATGTTCATATAATTAGTTTGAAGTCACTGTAGTCACGGCCCAGAGTTTATACACATAAATATCTAAATAGAAAACTTTGCTTTTGGAGAAACAGGTTGCTGAAATGTGTGCTAGAAATCCTGTTCTCATTTATAAAGCACACGTTCAGCCTTTAATTACACATTGAGAACTTCTTGCACTTTGAGATATAGATGCTGGTATTAAAAAAATCCTGACATGGAATTTATTTTCTTGTTGTAGGAGCTCCAAAATTGGGCTCGGAGAAGTTTAAAGCATTAAAACCAGGATTATCTGCATACGCCGACGATCCCGAAAAGGTAAAATCTGCTACAAAACACACTCTTGTACTTCTCATATAGTCAGATCGTGCAAAGTGAATTTATCCCTTATAGGAAGAATGTAATGTTTGTAAGGTTTTATTTGTTTGTAAGATTACATATATTACTGTTTATTTAACAAGTTAACACAGGTCTCAGGGCCCCCCCAAAGAGTGTTTGTGTTAACACCCCATCTGAAATACTGTTCCTGAGATGATTCAGTTTCAGCTTGGTGTGTTTGTAAAGGACCTACAGCTGAGACGCCTAAAGAGAACATTACTTGTATGAGGTCACATTAGGGGGAAATCTAATTGCATTGTTAAAGCCAAGTTAATCCATAAATAAAGAAAGAACAAAGAACAAGAAGTATTTTCATACACCAAATGTCACCATATTGACACATTTCTTACAAACTGTTTATTATTATTATTATTATTATTATTATTATTATTATATTTAGATTATTTGAAACGGCCACCACATGCAAGTCATCGTGAATAAGCTGTTACCTTAAAAACCTACCATTACAGAAAATTAATCATCTGATTTGAGAGCACATTCTTGTGATTCGCATTGTGTTATATTGCAGTGTAAATCAGGGCTGTTGGAGCTGTTGGAGGTGGCGAAGGAGACCATACCCCCTGCACAGTGGTCCTCCACCCCTCTGGCCCTGCGAGCCACAGCAGGACTTCGGCTGCTCCCGGGGGAAAAAGCAAGCCATCTCCTTAACAAGGTCAGAAAACTACTAGCATTTTATTAGGAACCCGTTCATGCAATCAGGTAACATCAGCGCAATGTTTAAAATCATGCAGAAACCAGTTTCTAATATTTATTTATAAATTAAGTATTTATAAAATAATTTAAGGAAATTAGAGAAGACCATGTCAGGTTTCACAGGAAGAACAGGAATCCTGGCCTATAGTAAGTGTGGCTCTAGGACCAACTGTCTGCCCCGTGTGGCCTCAGACTCCTGCAATACTTGTACATTTTTATTACAGAAAATTAATTCCACATGAGCCTTTACCAAGGGTGTGTTTGAAATAGTCAATAATATCCTGTTCGAATTGACATCCTGATTTTTATATTAGTGAGTGCGGTATAAGTGGGGTGTTTTTTCTTTTTGATTACGTGCATGGAGGGAGGGGAACAGGATCTGTATGTGTTACACGCTTGTGCAACTTCAGTTCAATTCAGTTTTGTTTATTTAGTGCTTGCGCAATCAACATTTTAGCAGCTTTAGAGGATTATAGAAACTCTTAAAGTGCTACAACATCACTTGCATCTTTCACCAGGGCATGTGAATATAAATATAAGCTTTCTAGTTCAGGGAACTAGAATAAATATAATTGTTCTGAAAAGGTACCTGAGATTAGTTTTAAAGGTTAATTGTTTCAGATGAAATGCAAACACTAAATTAACAGAGCATAATCCGATCTACATAGTTAAAAATAAATTAGTCACACAGATAGGATGTATATATATACACACACATTAAATTTATTTTTAACTATGTAGATCGGATTATGCTCTGTTAATTTAGTGTTTGCATTTCATCTGAAACAATTAACCTTTAAAACTAATCTCAGGTACCTTTTCAGAACAATTATATTTATTCTAGTTCCCTGAACTAGAAAGCTTATATTTATATTCACATGCCCTGGTGAAAGATGCAAGTGATGTTGTAGCACTTTAAGAGTTTCTATAATCCTCTAAAGCTGCTAATATATATATATATATATATACACACACATATATATATATATATATATATATATATATATATATATATATATATATATATACACACACACATGTATATACATTCTATCTGTGTGACTAATTTATTTTTAACTATGTAGATCGGACTATGTTCTGTTAATTTAGTGTTTGCATTTCATCTGAAACAATTAACCTACATATATATATATATATATATATATATATATATATATATATATATAATATAAATTTGCAAAATATACTGCAAAAATTTGTTTTTGCAGAGGAAGATGGTTTTAATGCCAACCATCCTCCTCTTGGTGACATTCCAGACATTTCTTGGAGTAAATTGCAATGGTGTCTTATTTTTTTCTTTAATAAATACATAAATAAATATGTAATATTAAATTATTAATTATCTTACCAAGTTTTGTAAAAACTAAGTTTAATGTTTTTTCATTTAATTTTGTGTTGCTATGCAATAATTAAATTCAATTCAATTTTATTTATATAGCGCTTTTAACAATGGCTTTTTGTTTCAAAGCAGCTTTACAAAAATGAAAGAAATTTATTTTTTTAATAAAAAAATAATAATTGTGTATGTGTGAGAAAATGTGTCTAGATAATAATGAGATGAATGAATGATGGATAAAATGTCTCTGATGAGCAAGCCAAGGGTGACGGTGATAGTGGCAAGGAAAACCTCCCTGAGATGGCAATAGGAAGAAACCTTGAGAGGAACCAGACTCAACAGGGAACCCATCCTCATCTGGGTGATAACAGATAGAAATTATATAACACCATGTGTGTTATGCAGCTGAAAGTTAAATATAACAGAAATTCTTTAAATTAACACGAAGTCCAGTTCAGCATAGGGACGAGTCAGTAGGTGCAGAGGGCAGATGGGGTCTGGATCACTGGGAGCACAGGAGCAGCATGTGTAGCTTAAAGCACAATCCAGCTGGAGCTGGTCCTTCTCTGGATGCCTCAGGATCCTCGCAGGGTTGGCCTTTGTCTACTGAAGCTGGCACAATCCCCAGATGCCTCGGGATGGGTGGAAAAATAATAAACAGATGGAGAGAATTAGCGTAGTTGCCATTCAGGATAGGTGTACTGGAGTATGAAGTTATGGGATGAGTTACGCGTATGCCAGATTAAAGGGATGCGTCTTGGGACTTTGAATTGACTTTGAATTGTCCCAAGAGTTGAGACTCAGAGCCAGGGTTCAGCTGGAGAAGATAGTTTTAATTTGCATGCATGCGTCAATCAGTCAGCCTGGGCAATGAAATCCGAACATAAATGGCAAAACATCCATTTTATACTACGATGTAAACATCGACCCAAGGCCAAGAAAGGAAAAACAAAGGAAGAAAAATACAATCAAGGTTAAAAACATCATGTGAAAACTAAGTAAACAAGGACACTTATTAAGTAAACGAGGACATGTATTAAGTAAACAAGGAACTTCACGCTGACATAAGTCCATTATTAATGATTAGTGCCATATTCATACAAAATATTAAGGAAAATTAGAAATAAATCCCTCATAGGAAAGGATCAACTAATTAAAGTTAAGATACTGTAAATGTGGCTGATTCTTTTATGATAAATTTTTTATGTTTTCTACTCTATATTTGTTCTAGGTGAAAGAGGTGTTTGATGCGTCTTTGTTCCCTCAAAGAGCCGACAGCGTATCAATCATGGACGGTACAGATGAAGGTGTGTATATCTGTCACATCCCTCTCTCTTTCTCTCTTTTTAATAGCGTGACATCGGACACCACACTGCATACGTCCCATAGTGTGTTGTTTTGTATACATGAAGCTTACAGTTTTTGTCTTTAGTCAAACACACTTATGAAATTCCCACCCATGAAAATGCACTATACACAATAATAAAAAAAAAACATTTTTAAAGTAAGATTTAAGCACTGAGAATAAAATTAACAAGGGCTAAAATATGAAATGTACAGAAATTACAAAAGAAAAGTGCATTACTGAGTGTGCCAGAAGGCGTAATCTTGCACATATTGGTGGCTGTCTTTTTAGTGTCGTTGTGAGCAAAGACTATCAACAGCAGTCAGAAATTTCCCAGTGACCCATAAGCCTCCACTGGTCGAATATACACTGCAACTTTTTGTTTAAAGTACAACTCAGAAAAGTCTGAAGCAGTGACCTCCTGCTGAGATGCCGACCAAACTGGATTTGTGTGTGTAGGTGTGTAGATGTGTGTCTATTTTAGAGGACCCAGCCAACAGTTTTACACTAATGCTATCGCATTATTCACCTCGGTTAAATCTGGTAAAGGAAACCTGTTTGTCTGCCATGTAAAGAACTTAAAAGCCTGGTCATATTGAGCTTGGATGATATGCATACAATTAAAACAAGTCAGGTTTCTTTGTCATTAGTTTCACCCAACTCATTAATTATCTTCCTCTACCTTTGAGTTCATCCCAGGTCATATAAACCGATCTGCAGGGTGGAGATCCGCTCTACGATCGCTGAACACAAAACACATAGGTTTTTAAAATGTCCTTTTACATCGTAGCAAGTATTTTGTTGTATCATGAATGATTTTAGGTTTAAGTTCTTAGTCAAACATGCAAGAGGAAAAAAAAAACATTTCTACAATGAAGTCTAAAATGTAATATTTTTATGTAGTGATGTATCTTTTTTCTCATAGCAATAGAAATCGCAATGTGGACTTCCAGTAAAAGGTTCATAGACACATAGGCGTCTATGCTGTCATTCGTCGTCGTCACTCTTTTCTTCCATCCGCTCCTCTTATTAAACCATTCCTGGGAATTTGACCAAAACTTTACACAAACATTTACCAGGAAGCATAGATGTGCACTAGTTTTCAATTTTTAAGAAAATAAATGAACATTGTTAATTGCTAAAGCTAAGCAAAGGAGCAGGGATCAAATCTGCTATCCGCAACTCTTCCTAAGCCATTTATGGAAATTTGACCAAGTTTTCACAGTACTTTTTTCGGGAAACCATGTGCACTAGTTAAATTTCTCATATATACTGTTCAATATTCTGTAACAGTCAGTGGTTTGGGAATGTGGCTTAATGCCACCCAATAAAAATCCAAATTCATATCAAATATTGCCACAAGGTGGCACTTCCTTTTCAATGTGGTAGACTACAACTCAGGAGAGGTTTTGCTATGATGCCTCACTGAACTTAGTCTTCTCAGTATCGAGTGGTGCAGGGTGCGATTGCTAGGTTCTACAGTTCATGCAGAACGAATGAATGTCATTAACATCATCATCCGTCGCTGTTTTTTCTTTTATTCGCAATTTTTTACTAAACCATTCATGGGAATTTCACCAAACCTTTACAGAATCTTTATGAGAAGGCATAGATGTGCACTACCCATTTCATTTTTAGATGTAGCACTGTCCTTAGGCAGGCCGTAGAGGTCTTCCTTGGAAGAAATACATTTTTACAGGTAATACATGTATAGTATAATAATAATTTTTATATATACCTTTTGAGTTGATGAATAAATATTGGCAAACATCCTCTTTTTGAATAATTAATCATTTGTGCTATCATTCGTTGTTAGTATAGATAAATACATTTAAGAACAAGATGGTACATTTAACAGTTAAATGTCACAGTTTAAAGCACAATTGCAATCCGTATAAATTAATTAATTTATTTCTAAGCAAATCATGTAATAAGTTTGCCACACCCCACACCACTCACGAGACAGGTCTAACAAAGGAACTTTTTAAAATCAGATTATTTGGAACAGCTGGCGAAACTGGTTTAGAAGCAATTGCTCAGGAATTAAAAAAGAAATTATTAAGAATTACTTAAGCCTGTTGCCTGTGGTTCTGCATATTTCTGTTCCACGTTTGCCGTATCTATTGTCTCAACCTGGTGCTGTAATATGGCTTAAGAATATACCATTTAACATTAGAATATATTTATCTGGCTTATATTAACAAATAGAGCAAATAATGTCACAAATTATCATATTGGCAAACTTAAATTTCAGGACTACGCGTATACCTGTAATACATTGCAGCCTTTTAAATAGTTAAATAATTGCACGCTTCCATATAGCAATTAAGATTTTTTTTGTGGTTAATTGTGAAGCTCTAATCACGAGCCCTCACGGCATCACGTCACTGTCACATTTCACTGCCTGACATCAGAAAAGGAGTTGCAGATTGAAACTTTAGTTTTATAATGTATCCGGCAGCATCTAATACATATATGAGGTTTTAATCCAATCCTCTAAAGTAGTTCCTCTGAGCAGTAACGAGCGCGGAGGATAATGTCCCCACTTAATCTGCACAAACGGATTATCGTCCATTAATTCAGTAAGCATCAAATGGAATTTTCTTTATAGGTTTGTATTAAAAACAAAATGTCGTAAAGCTCTATAGCCTGGGTCAAATGCAAAGAACAGTGACTTTTATCTGGAGGAGGAGAATTATTATGAACTGATAATGATTGCTGATGGTTAATGTTGTCCATGTGTGTCACGAGCAGTGTGTTTGATATCTGAGACATGGCTCCCATTCCTTAACAGCCCTCAACTTCTACAGGTGTGTGATTTAAAAACGTGGTCCTGCAAACCCTACAAGAAGATTAAAGGATTCATTCTAATGCAGCTGTTTTGTTTGTTTTGTTTTTATTTTATTCTATTGTAATGTTTAATTTATTAATAACCAACACATTACATGTTTTACAATAAAAAAAATATTTATTTGATTATTTGACCAAGAAACCAAAAAGCACAAACTCCTTCGTCCTAAAGACTTGCCTGTGCACTTCCTGATGCTCAAGACATCATCCATTAAATACTATATAAATGTAAATGTGAATTTACAAGTTAGATAAAATAATCAAACAAAAAAATTATGAATCCAAAGTTATATGTTTTAGTTTGTTGAACAACACAATTTTTTAAAATATATGTTAAAGTCTCAGATCACTGTCTCTCTGGCGCGCTTGCCATATAATTCACATGAGATTTACTGTACGAGCCGTGCTGTTGTACAGACAAATCAGGACAGGGTGAAAGTGATCCAGGTTCATTCCTTAAAATAATACAAACATGTTTTGTTTTTGTTTTTATTTTATACAGGGGTCTCTGCTTGGATCACTGTCAACTTTTTATTAGGTGAGAGAATGCAGTTTCTTCCATTTATAATACAAAATCCAAATGCATGTACATAATAACTGAATATTCAAATTTATTATAAAATTAATTTTATATGTTTGTGAATGTGTACATAGTTTAATGGATCTCAGATCCATAAATGAGTAATGACTGTAACTTCTCTGACATTGTTCTTTATGCTTTGTGCCTCTCTCTCTCAGGTGGTCTTCAAGGATCTGAAGTTCCCACAGTGGGCATGTTGGATCTGGGAGGTGGCTCGACACAGATCACTTTCTCGCCACAGGACGAGGTTAGAGACACGCACAGACACACACTTACACAGTGGTAATACCTCATAATGAATCAGTGTCTAACTTCACAAACTATTACGACGACCCCTTCTTCTGCAATCTGCAAATGCACTGCAAATCCCACATGCCTGCTGAAAAGTGAGAGAAAGCGAGAGAGAGAGAGAGAGAGCAGCAAGTATAGGGGGATTGAGGACTAATTTATTCTGTCGTTTGATGAGTCTCATCCGTGTAACAGCTTTATAAGTAAAATTGGTTTGGTGGCTTTTAAATGTGGCATATTTTTATTCAGATATGGTTGTTATTTATGTGATATTAACGGCAATTTTTCTAAAGGTTTCAGTCAAAATTCATATCAGCAGGAACAAGCATAGACACAGTAGTTAGACGCAAAAAGATTCACATACATCCTGCGCTACATCTGTAGTTCTACATAGACTTGTATACTGTATAGCTTCGTTCCTGTATTTTCCACCTGGGATTTAAATGTCTTGATACTGTATTAAGATCAATCTTTCCTGTCTGTTTATGTCACGGTGTCTCTTAGAAAACCATCCAGACCTCGCCAATCGACTACGTGACGTCGTTTCAGATGTTCAACACGAGCCGAACCCTCTATTCACACAGGTAAAGTGGGCGTGGCTTGGAGCTGGAGAGTGCAAACATTTAATTCTTACAGTTTTTAATCTTACACATCTGTTGAAGTAAGATATAAAGGACACGGTTGTATGTCCCACTCATGATAACAGCGTAAGCATTTAAGCCCTAATTTAGAGTTTAGGAAGAACCTTAGAGTGCTAGATTACTCGTTTAATTGAGGCCCTACACCTATTCCAGACGATTGGGATGTGCAGTATGCCTGCTGATGTTGGCCTTAAAATATCATGTTTATTTTTTTATATTGTTGTAGAGATAATGGATACATGATGATGATGATGATGATTTTCTTGACCGATATTTTTGTTAAGCTCATTTCCTGATTGATTTGCTCCCTCTGTCTCTCTCGCTGCAGCTACCTGGGACTTGGTTTAATGTCTGCCAGACTGGCAGTGTTGGGAGGGGTTGAAGGACAGCCTGGTATGTGCTTTTACAATCTCTACTCATCTTTGCCATTTAAAGACCTCATCCCCCTCCTCCAATAAATAAGCCATTATCTAATCCCTTAACGCCAAAGATTAATTTCTTGGAGGCCCAGCTGTTGCACCAATTTAGCACGAACACGAGCTCGGGCTCAACGCGATGCCAGAGTTCACCGCTGGAATTAGAGTTTCAACTTAAAATACTTTTTTTTGTCACTGATGTTATCTAACACTGTCCTGGTTCTATTAATTCTATGTATTTTCTTATCCATAAAATTATAGTATTTTATATATATAGAGTCAAAAAAAAAAAACGCAAAGAAAAACGTATTAAGTATTTTAATTCTAAATTTGCTATACGTCATATAGTATATTGATACATGATAATATTATGTCAAATATTATCATGGGTCGACATGACATATTAGAAAACCCTAATGTGCATTGTGATACAGTATCTGAAGCCTCCTCCGTCCACACACACCAGCAGGACCTCTGTATAAGCAGTTGTTGTTTTTTTATCGGTCCAGTGTCGTGTTTCCACACAGATCCACACTGCTTTAGTTTTAAGGATTAATCCTCCAGTGTGTGTTTTTTTTTTTAAGAGCAGTCCATTCACAGTGTAAAACTGTATGTCTTTACGCCCTTTCTCATTTTTACAGCAGCTTGCATCCACTGCATTTACTGTGTCTCATTACACCGCTCTCACGGTAACACTCCCGTACCTGTTTATTCTGTTGGTGTGAGAGGGAACTGTCTGCTACTAGTTAATCAATCACGGGTGGCAGATAGACAGATTTTCTAAAAAGGGTCTGAAAATACTTGTATAATTGAGCGGCCCGCCCAAGTATACTCTATGTGGAGAAAACGTGTGTGTGTGTGTGCATGTTACTAGGTAGCGTTATGATGTAATACTGTAATTGAAAATATTGCCCACTGGGTGGCAGAGTTAACCAAGTAATCAATGCTGGATGTGTCTCATATCTGAGAGTCCTGTTTATGATGAGATTAAAACTGGTCAATGCTGATGTATAAATTTGAACCCATATGGAAAAGTTTAAACCGTGTGCCGATATTTACTCTCTTGGTGGTGGGTGATGCTGTTGTTTCTTTCAGTAGGGGGCGGTCAGGAGCTGGTGAGTCCGTGTCTGGCTCCAGACTACACCGGAGAGTGGGAGCATGCAGAGGTCACCTACACCCTAAAGGGCCAGAAAGCAGGTATGCCATAGTGATTCTGTGTCATTTCAAATCTCCCCATGAGCCTAGAACCAGTTCAGTTCTGCCCCTGTCACAGTGGTGTAATTTAACCCCATTTCTATGCATATTTACATAATACAGGCCAGTTTCTACAGTTTTTACCATTACACCATCACACAGCCTAGTGTTTACAAGTCCAAACCCGTTCAACCCCACTCCGTTATAAGCCCAGTCTTAATTCATGTGACCCTACTCCTGAGCCTAAGTCTCAAATTTAGCATTCAATTTATTTATTTTTTTTAGTGACCCTGTCCTGATTTGTGCTTCTGTAGTACCCTAGTCCCAATTGGTCGTGAATATCCCACCCATAGCCACTGAAGTAAGCAGTTCTTTGTTCTGACCCAGTTTTTCTGTCCGGGGGCCAGTGCTTTGGCTGTCTGAAAAACAAAGAGCTGATTGAAAGTTGGTTACCAGCTCTAAACTAGCTCCAGAACTGCCTTGGTGTATAAGGAGCTTCCCTAAATGATTTAATGTCTCAATTTCAGTTCTCTCTGCCTTACTGATTCAGTGGTCCAGTCCCAAATCACTATGTCTTGCTCACTCAGTGGTTAAGTTTCAGTTTACAGATTAACCCTATCCCACGTCACTATACCTCCCTTCCTAAGTGGAACAGTAGCTCTTGCTGTGTCCAGGTTTATACACCCAGAGACAATTTTAAATGTAGTTGGGCGGAATGATAAGCGGGCCCAAGCACCCTGCGCCATTGCCACCTGAGCGCACCAGAAATATAGAGAGGGAGCATGCCAATACCATTATGACATAAAATTCCCACTTGAAAAAAACCTGAAAAAAAAGTATAACACTTTGTCACTCAATGTGATGTCACTCAATAATAATCACACAAAGTTATTAACCACTTTTTGGCATGAGTTTAAGGCATCGTCACGGCTGACCTGTTTGAGATATTAAAAATAACTCTGTAATTTTGCATCCTTGATGTATTGAGACCACATAGGCCTGGTTTGATGGCGATCATATAAATCCTCTAGAGGAAGTACAATAAAATCCATTGGGTGCGTTTTGCAAACAACCCAAAATAATTGACTTCCTGTTGAATTGAGCCCATGACATGCAAAAGATAGGGCCCTCGCACACAGATGTCACAGTGCTTGGGCCCTAGTTTAGCCTTGCCTCACTGTTCCGATAGTCAAGTCCCAATTGAGGACATGTTCATGCTTCATAATCATTTTCAAATCATTAAATTCCATAATTGAGAAACTGAGAATGATGTAAAGTTTCGTTGTGTTTGTCCATATACTAATCTAAACCTTAACATTAAACACCAGTGTGTCTGTGCCTCCGTGATGCCCTGTTATAGAATCCCAGGTCATTTTTTGGTAAGCATGATTTGCAATCCAGTTTTTATTTATCTGTGAATTTCAGGAGAGCCCATCTATGAGTCATGCTTGAGCAAAGTAGAGAAGATGATCTACAAAAGGGTACAGAAAGCAGAAGAGGTGAAAGATATGGAGTTCTATGCGTTCTCTTATTACTACGATCGTGCTGTGGACCTGGGCCTCGTCGGTATGCACTGTACTGTACATCTTAGAATAGTTGATTTTGTTCTCATCTCTTATAGTCTCACTGCATTTCTAACACGCTGGTCTCTTTGGGTTAGATGAGAAGAAGGGAGGCTCACTTCGAGTAAGCAACTATGTGGATGGTGCCAAATCAGGTAAGATGAACTGGTTATTCTGTCTAATCTTACTATGTACAGGACATCAATAATACAGGACATTTAGTTTTCACCTTAGATTTAAAATTAACTCAAAACTCTTAGTAGAAAATACAGATTTCTATGTTACATATGCAGAAGCATATGATGCAGTAACAGTGGTATACTTAAGCATCATTTGTTTATTACTAAGATTAGAAAGAACCTGAAAAGGAGAAAACAGGTGGGGTATGACATCTATTTGCATTCTGGAACCTGATTGGCTCTTACATTTTATGACATAACAAATATATTTCTCAGAGCTAAGTTTTATTTAATGGGGTTTACTGGGTTAACCTGATTAATAGGTGCGTAAACACAGACTTTGTAGTTTTGCTGTAATATTTTGCTTACCGTCATTCTTCACCTTAACTTTTGTTTGAACACTTTTATAACCTGTTAAAAAAAATACAAAAAAAAAAACTCCAGCAGTCCAGACAATTAAGACAATGTGACTCGCAAGTGAACAGAGAAGGTGGAGATGTCGAATAAGTGGAATGTGTGCCTGAAAGTTTAAAGGTGTAAAGTGTGTGTTTAAGTGAACTGTTTGTGTCCAACCTGCAGTGTGTAA
Organism: Clarias gariepinus; assembly: GCF_024256425.1. Lineage (NCBI taxonomy): Eukaryota > Metazoa > Chordata > Actinopteri > Siluriformes > Clariidae > Clarias > Clarias gariepinus. The sequence goes on along the minus strand of NC_071112.1, from coordinate 6,363,164 downwards.
GAACCTGGAAACGGGCGCAGGAGAAAACCCTTTTCTCTGTCTGGACCTTACCTACATCTCAGTGCTGCTGCAGGAGCTCGGCTTCCCCCTGGACAAGGAGCTGAAGGTACACACAGACACACTTGCACACACTCACACACAGGAAGCAGAGAGAAGAGCACAGTTAAAGACAGAGTGAAATAGGTGTAGGACGAAAAATGAGAGAGAGAGAGAAAAAGAATGGCCGAAATACACAGAAATAGAGGAAGAGAAAGGGGAAGAGTGAGAGAGAGGCAGACAGGAAGAGTGAGATGAATAGAAAGTAACGCAGGTAAAACAGAAAAAGAAAGAAATAGAGAGATGGGGAGAGCTAGACAGAGAGGCCGAAACAGAAAAAGGGTCGAAGTAAAATATAGACCGTAAGAAATAGCAGGCAGACAAAAAATGAGAGAGAAAGATAGACAGAGAGTGAGGCAGGTAGAAACGGAAAAAGAGAAGGGGAGAGATAGACAGAGTGAGGCAGACTGAAAAAGGGAAGAATGGAAAATGAGAGGCAGATGAACAGAAACAGAACATGAGAGAAAGTAATAGGAAGATAGAGAGGCAGACGGGGAATGAGAGAAAGGGATGGATAGAGTGAGGCAGACAAATGAATAGATAGACACACAGGCAGACAGAAAAAGGAAGAAGGAAATAGAGAGGCAGGTAGAAACAGAACATGAGAGGAAGAGAAAGATGGATTAAGAGACAGACAGAAAAAGAGAAAGGGAGCGATAGACAGAGGCAGATGAAAAAAGTGGAAGGGATAGAAGGACAAAGGTAGGCAGACAGAAAATGAGAGAAAGGGATGGACAGAGGCAAGTAGAAAGAGAACATGTGAGGAAGGAAAAGATGGATAGAGAGAGGTAGGTATAATCAGAACAGGAGAGATTGAGAGAATGTGCAGACTCCCCTAAACATGCTGAGTGCATTATAATAACTTTCATATGACAATGATGATCCTCCCCACCCCCCCACATTACGGTTTTTATTTCCGCGTTTCAGCTGGCTAGAAAAATTAACGATGTGGAGACGAGCTGGGCTTTAGGAGCCACCTTCTACTACATGGAATCTCTCAGCAAACACTAACCAGGTCCAGCTTTCATGTTCACAGACTCCAAGGTTAGGAACCATGATGACCTGAGAACAAATCAGACGCCTGACACGAAGAGCGCCGATGTAGGATCAGCTCGTTTAAACCTGTAAAGGAACAGCTGATCCCAGATCAGCACTCAGTGGGAATATGAACACCATGCCAACTTTGTTTACATGCACACAACAGCCGTTAACTGATGCTTTAAAAAAAAAAAAAAAGTGTGGGCGGGCATTTTATTTTTATGATGTAAAACACCCCTACATACAGTACACGCCCTTTTTTTGTATGTTGTATATAATATAATATATGTTGTAATAATTTTTTTAAAGACACTGCAGATCTAAACGTGCCATCTTTAGACATTATTTTATTTTCTGCACTAATGCAGCTGCAGATTAGGTTTTAAAATTTTTTTCTTTTTTTTTTTTTACCTTTTCATGATACTGTTAATGCACCTCATTGCCGCTTTTTTCAAGTCGCTGCTCCCGGTTCATCCCTAAGCTCGGGTATTACTGTTCGTGTGGAATTTCCGTATCTGTTTTTTTTCCCATGTCCATGTGAGTTTCCTCCAGGTTTCCCCGCTTTTTCTGACATTATAACAGTAGATGGAAAGCCTGTGTTAAATTGCCACACGTGTGAACGAGAGTGTGTCTGTGTACGTGTACGATGTTTAGCTCAGGATGTACGGTCAACGCTTTTCCCTAAATATTCCTGAATTAAACTCCAGATCCACCAAAACTGATGATAAAAAGCTCGTAAATAAATTGTGTCTATGTGTACCGAAAGATCGGCACAAAAATCTGTGCATAAACCTAGCAGGTGATAAGTGTTTATGATTAGCATCATCACCAGTAAGTCCTATGAAATTCCAGGAAAGTCTAAACGTCAATGTTCAGTCGACAATTAAATTCATGACGGTTACTAGCATTATAAACGCCCACGACTGGCTATACCTCATGATACAATATTATGTTCTACAAGGCAAGTCAAACCAGGACTCTTGATTGTGCAAAAGAGTTTAAAAACTCCTCAAGGTCAGGACTGTACAGGAAATGTAATTTTTGATTTCCAGTATTTAAGTCACCACAACAGTAAACCATACAGTTTCTGTAACATGCAAGTGGTGTTGGTGAATAATTTTGTGTACGGTTCCCATAGACAGACTCCACGAGTAGGAGACAAGTTATCAATTGTATCAGGTGTTCCACGTGCTGAATTTTCACAGGAACAACTGCAGTGGGCTCTGAGCCACTTCAGCCCAGATTATCTTTCATAGACGTACAGTCTTCTTTAAAACTCTTGCATTCTTCACACGTTTTAAATGCGGCCAAGAGTCACCAGTCCCGGTTTAACTTGAACGCTCCGTGTAAATTAAATCTAAAATTACTAAAGATTATCGAAGCTTTATTTCAAGCATTACCTGTTCTTACACTACTGCCATACTGCATCCCGGTTGTTTTTCCTTTTTTTCCCCCTAGAAATAAATGTTTAAAAGAATCATTAAGGAGTATGTTTAATAATCAAAAATGTTTTGTTTATGGTAATCTTTTATTCGGCAATATTAGCCACATCTGAATGTATTCACACGATTTTCTCCTGCTAAAATGTTTCTTGCATTGCTTGCTCCAGTCAATTTTCGCTACTTCCATTTCATATTGTGACTTTTGTCAGAGCAGGACCTGACCTCAGGGAAGGCCTGACCTTTTTAAAGTAAGAGCTGGGTGAAAAACACAAGTTTTAAGCCTAAGCTTATTTTACGGTTAACGATCCACTATAAAACCCGTGGTACAACTCTGAGCCCTAGTTTTAAAATCATGTTGCTAATCAACATGTGTACGAGTTTGTGCTGCTTACATGATCATACCTTGGTCTCATCGACACTCAGACAAACATTAGATCATTGGTGTGCATGTAAACATAGACACTGTTAAATGACAAAAGGTGAGTAAAGCCAGACACACACACACACACACACATACACATACAACCAACTCGGGACTACTACAAAAATGTTACCAAACAAATGTATTATTTGTATTACTGGAAATTTGCGCTCTGGGAAAGAAAAGTTTCTGTATCTTTGATTGTATTTGATATTATTTTCTACAGAATGTATGATGAAATACCTCGTCTGTGTTGAATGTTCTTGATTTAGTCAAGTATGAAACATGAGCCGCTTTACATTTGTACCATGATGAAGCATGCCATAATGTACTATTAAGGTGTTTTTGAAACATAAAGCTAAAAATGTAACTATATCCTCGCATCTGTTTGTTCTTTTACAAGTTATTATAATATATATATTTTTTTTTTCTTCCTCTGCATTTATTACTCCAGGATACAAAACACTACAAACACAGAAAATTTTAATTAGACAGATTCTTTATTAATTAAAAAATAGTTATGAAATTTCTATTTTGTCCAGGGAAAAAACTTTTTGCAAAATTATTCAACCTGCTAGAATTTATTAAATTCTTCTCAATAACAAATAAAACATTCTTTATTGATCAGTATTTTTTTTAACTCTTCTGAACTGTCATTAAAGAGAAAAATGAGTAAAAATGGAAAGGTGTTTGTGTGTGTGTGTGTGTGTGTGTGTGTGTGTGTGAGTGAGTTTGTGAGATGAGGCCAAGATCGAGATACAGAATTTGGGCAGGTTTTCAAAGCACTCAGTGTTGTGTGTTAGATGTTGTTGACAAGTCTGTTCTTTATATAGTTTGTAAAGAGCTAATTCGGACACGTCACATCCATAACACCTCTCACACTTATTCTTTATTCCGCTTTATCCTGGGTCGTGGGGGTCTGGAGCATATCCCAGGAAATTAGACGCACGAGGCGGGGTACACCATGGTGTCACTCCATTATAGGGTACACGCACACACACTTATGCTTATTCACACACTAAGGGCAATATGGAACTACTGTAAATGGGATTAGGCTCTTTGGCGTTCCCAAATTATAATATCCCAAATAGTGTGTGAATGTTACCTACCACGGTTGTAAAATGGGAATAAATACAATGGTCACTATTGGCCTTCAGGGCCCTGACTTGAAAATGTTGCAGTAAAGGCAACATATTCCCATTTTTATTACTGACGATACATAAACCTAACTCTTGAACACTGACTCTCACTCACTAATCGTCTGTACCGCTTTGAGCCTGGAGCCTATCCCAGGAGACTTGGGGCACAAGGCGAGGTACATGTAAAACGTTTGTGCTAATCACAGTGCTGCCACCTTAGAACACAAGCTAGGCGAATTAATCAGCTGAAACTAGACCAGTAAGCTAGTTGTCATAGTTGGACTGTGCACGCTTGCCCGGTTAACACAAAAGCTGCTTTAGCTAGCCGTTTATTCGTTTAAGAGAATTAAAATAAAAGTGTGACTTGAAATATTATCGAGCATGAAACACCCATGATGAGATTCCGGAAAAACAAAGCCATTTTTAGCTTTTTTTAATTTCTCTACTAATTTCTCTAATTTTAATTTCTTTACTGGGTGCTGTAACTGGTGTAATGTGGACATTGGTGCAATAGAGGGCAGTGTTGAGTTGTGGACAATTTACCCACAGATTTTAATTTAATTTTTATTTTTGGTCACTTCTCAAAAATGGTTTGACAGACATTTTCTATAAATAAGAGTCATTTAATAAATAAATAAATTAAGCACTACACCCCACTACATGTTCTTAAAAAAAAATAACGTGCACACTGCCCCCTTCCGTATTACTCTAGTGGTTCTTTTACTTGGATGTGTGACTATAGAAATCATTTAAACTACACACATATGTAGTTACAACATGTTTAAATCCTTAAAAGTTAATTAAGAACTGATCCAGATACAGTAGGTTCCCAAGGTTATACAACTAAATATTATACAACAGATTCACCCTTGATGGTTCTCCTTTAGGAAACAAGGAAAATTTGGGTTTGATTATTTTTTTATGCATATTAACATACGAGGAGTTATGTTCGAATCAGACTGGGACTTGTGATGACATACCCGGTGAGACTTTTGAGTGGTGTAAACGTTTTAAAGAATGATGTAAATGAGCTCATCAGATCCCACTGCAGTCGTTCAGAGTGGAATGACTGATCATTAAGAAATCGACAGATAAATTGTGTAAGAGAGGTACCTGTCTGTGGGAACTGTACACACAATCATTTACCAACACCACTTTCACAAGTGGAGTTATGGCCACATCCCCTGTACAGTCCTGACCTCGCTCCAAGCTTTTTCCACACTAGGGCCATTTATGGATTTCCTGGGAGGCCAGCGTTTCAGATGTGAAGCAAGTAGTCCGATCCTGTGATACTGAAAAAACTTTCTACCCTGACGTCTAATATAACTGTGTTGTCTCTGCACCTGTAAATCGCAAGAGGAATCCTGGACGCCATTTTGACTCGAAGCTGTTTTCCACTGTATTGGACTGTGAACTTTGTTTTGTTGAGGATTTTCCGATTTACCTTCAGGACAGCTTTACAATTTCTATCATCGTGCTCCCGGACTGATTTATTGAAACCGGTGAGGCCGGCTCATTTCATATATACAGTATTTCAAATATACAGTATATATGTAGTGTCTGAAGTCTTAAGAGTCCAGATTCTCCTGTGAGTATTAATTTTACATATACAGTCTAAAGGAATTGGTTGTGCCAATTTCCTTTAAAGAGTTGTTGCATCATTTCTCATACCTGTGTGTTTCCTCACTTTGTTTTTTCCAGTTACAACTTGCCCAGTTTTATTCACTGGAAGCTCATCCTAAGTCACACAAGGAAATGACAGGGTGGATCAAGAACACACTTTACAATTAGACTTCCAGTATGTCTGCTATTTCCCTTTTTTAATCCCCAGTGGTTTAAAGTTAATCTTATGTCACTTGAGTACTGGTTTTGGAAAAACTCACCAATGATCAATAAGTCATTGAAAAAAAGTCACTGTAACTTGCTTTAAATAAAAAAAAAACTGCAAAGTTTATTTTCTTAAAGTCAGACTAATATTTTATTAATGGCCAGAAATATCTTAAAGTAACATCACACACAGCATTACTCATTAACCCTCGTTTAAATGGTAAAACTATAACTACAAATTAAAATACTGGAACGAAAGAAAGAAAGAAAGAAAGAAAGAAAGAAAGAAAGCCACCAGATTCAGAGAAAGGTTTCGCACCATTTGGAAAGACACTGAGAACAGGTGTCTGCTTGCTTGGAATTGGCCCCGCAGGTGTCCTTCAGCCACTCATGGAACAGTTCACGGTCCTTCTTCAGCAAAAGAAACTTGCCCAACACTACAAATGCCTGAAACATAAAGTGCCACTAATTAACGCTAAACGTCTGTCGAACGTGTATTGCATGGTTATAGGTGAAGAATTTACCAAGACCTGCACAAGATCATCTCTAAACTTAATGATGCAACTTAATTGAATAAAAAGCCAATATCTCTGAGAATCCCTATGTTTCTATTTGTTCTATAAGTTTATACAGAATCAGGGTTCAAGGCTTTTATTTTAGTATCAACATAAATCTTTACTCTAAGACCATTTTGTAGGCCACTTATTAAGCTCACTTTATCAAAGCCCTGCTCTGCCAGCTTCTTGCCCAGAACATCTCCAATGCCTGATAGAGCAGTGACTGGTTTATCCCCCATGGGCTCAGCCACGAAGTCCCTGTGCTTCTGAGAGATGGTTGACATCCTCGAACCAGTTCTCTTGTAGCTGCGGCTCTCTGCAAGTCAGCAAGATGAGGTGAAACTAAAAAAGCTATACAGGACACATCTTAAAGGAAGCAGTAATGAGAATTTAAAAACAACTTGAAGTACTAAAAAATATCTGGTTCTTATTAAAAATTGGCAACCAGTGGGGCATTCTCTTGGAAGCCAAGGCGAGCCAGGACTCCCCAGACAATTTTAGACTGTATGAGTCATTTTAGTTTTAAAAAATATATATATTTTTTTTATCAAGTCCAACAACGTAAGCCTTTGATCACTTGGTCACATGAAAATACAATGTAAAGAATACCAATCCACTTGACTAAATCTGTCCCCTTTCCCCACACAGCCATCATGTGGACAAAAACTGTAACCGCATCTAAGGAAATGTCAAAGGTACAGTAACAGTGTTGTGTCTGCGCCTTTAAATCGTAAGAGAAATCCCGGACACTATTTTGTATCAGAGCTGTTTTCCAATGTATTGGACTGTGAACTCTGTTTCATTTTTTTGTCTGTTGAGGATTTTCTGAAATAAGGATTATTCACCATCAGGACAGCTTTACATGCTTTTCAATTATCGTGCTCCCGGGCTGATTCATTGAAATAGGTGAGGCCGACTCATTTCTTAAGGCAAGAACAGGAGGGAAAGGGCTTTCTTACAGAGCGAGAAACTGAGTCTTTAACAAGGAACCTCTTTAATGGCACTTGCTTTTGAAAGGACATGTGTAAAAGGATGATTTTCATACATGCACACATACATGACTACAGAATAAAAGATGCTTTATGCGCACACACGGGGTCACAGTGCTATGGTAAACAGTACACATGCGCACATACAGTATGTTGACTACACGAGTGGCGTACATGCACTGAGACAGAGCAGGGAAGACGATTACCCACAATTTCACAGCACACATGCGAGAGAGAAAGAGCCATGCTCAGCATCAAAGCAAGAAGCGCATGCATGCCACATGATTCTCAGTGATTCTTGGTACTTATATATTAAGACTCGCTCGTTTTTCAAGAAAAATTTGTGGAATGCTCGCAAACCAGTTTACTCGCGATCCGAGGTTCCACTGTATTTTCCCTTTTTTAATCCCCAGTGATTTGAGGAGGGTGGCACACTGGTGTAGTGGTTAGCACTGTCTCCTTGCACCTCCATGGTCGGTGTTCGATTCCCGTATCTGAGTGCATGAAGTTTGCATGCTCTCCCTGTGCTTGGTAGGTTTCCTCCAGACACTCCGATCTCTTTCCACAGACCAAAGACATGCAGATTAGCCTAACTGGCGTTCCCAAATTGTCCGTAGTGTATGAATGAGTGTGTGAACTGTATGTGTGTCCTATGATAGATTGGCACCCAGTTCAGGGTGTACCCCGCGTCTCCTGGGATAGGCTCCAGGATAAAGAGGTATAGATGATAAGTGAGTGAGTGATGATTTGAAATTAACCTTATTTATCATTTATAGGTTTTCCCAAAACCAGGAATCAAATCAAGTAACATAAGTCGTTGGTTAAAGTCACTGTAACTTGCTGGAAAAAAATACACTGCAAAGTTTATTATTTAATGTCAGCTTAATATTTTATTAAGAGCCAGGAATATCTTAAAGCTTTTTTCACAGTAATATCACAGCATTACTGATTAACTATTTTTTAAATGTTAAAACTAATCCACAAAATGAAAAAAAAAAAAAAAAAAAGAAGAAGGGCCACCGGATTTAGAGAAAGGTGTCGCACCATTCAGAGAGACACTGAGAACAGGTGTCCGCGTGCTTGGAATTGGCCCCGCAGGTGTCCTTCAGCCACTCGGAGAACAGTTCACGGTCCTTCCTCAGCAAAAGAAACTGACCCAACACCACAAATGCCTGAAACATAAAGAAGTGCCACTGATCAACACTGAACGTCTGTGGAATTGCATGGTTACAGATGAAGAAGTTACCCAAGTTCTTGACGAAATCGCTGGATCCTCTTTAGTTATTTTTATCTGTACACGTTCTTTTAATCTAGCAATGTTCACTTCGTGTTTAAGCTCTTACCATTCAACATACCTCACTGTCACGGTATTTTGCCGCATTGTTTTAGCTTTACATAAATGGTTACCCTGAGACATTTTGCCAAATAACACTTACAGTAGTATTTAAGGAACATACAACATCTCCACTGAAGGATCTGCAAGGAATCCTTAAACATTTTAAGAATAATGCTTAAACAAAGAGCTTTCATTTCATAAAGAGTGTCCAGATTGAACGTTTTTTAGAATATCACATCATCTTTACTCTAAGACCATTTCATAGGCCACTCATTAAGCTCACTTTATCAAAGCCCTGCTCTGCCAGCTTCTTGCCCAGAACATCTCCAATGCCTGATAGAGCAGTGACTGGTTTATCCCCCATGGGCTCAGCCACGAAGTCCCTGTGCTTCTGAGAGGTGGAGGACATGCTTGCACCGCCTGAAATGAGAAGCGGTAATGAGAATTTAAAAACAACTTGAAGTATTAAACAAACATCTGGTTCTTATTAAAAATTGCTTACCAGTGGGGCATTCTCCTGGAAGCCAAGGCGAGCCAGGCCTCCCCAGTTTATTCAGACTGTATGTGTCATTTTAGTTAAAAAGATAAAGAACACTTTGTGTAACGGTTTTTGTTTTGGTAGTAAACTCCTTGGTGCTGTTGCTGACTGCTGTCTCTTCTGTTCTTCATTTACGGTATTTTTTACAGTGAGTGAAACAGCACCCCGCAAATTCTTATTAGACCCCTAAATGCAGACGATCTAGACGAAGTGACCAGCAGCATGGGTACTATTTTTACCAGTACATTAGACACTGTTGCTCCCATCAGATTAAAAAAAGTCAGAGATAAAACACTTGCTCCTTGGTACAATAGCCATACTCGCGCCCTAAAGAGAGCAACCCGTAACCTTGAGCGAAAATGGAGAAAAACTAAATAAAAAGTTTTTCGAATTGCGTTTAAAGACAGTATGTGCAGCTATAGACGGGCTCTAAAAACCGCTAGGACCGAGCATCTTAGCCAACTGATAGCAAGAAACCAAAACAATCCCAAGTTCTTATTTAGTACAGTAGCCTGCCTAACAAAACCTAAGATGCCTGCAGAGAGTACTCCACAACATTTTAGTAGTGAAGATTTTATGGACTTCTTTAATGAAAAAATCGATAGCATAAGGAAGAAAATAACAGAGGTTCAACCTCTAATAGCATCTCATGATCTAGTTCAGCCTAGAGCTTCACATTTAGATTTTCAGTGCTTTACAGGTATAGGACAGGAAGAGCTGTATAAACTTTTCACCTCAGCTAAATCAACAACGTGCCTGTTAGACCCAATACCAACCAGATTTTTAAAAGAAGTGATGCTTACAGTTGGAGAGCCACTTCTAAACATTATTAATTCTTCATTATATCTAGGTCACGTCCCTAAACCTTTGAAGCTGGCAGTTATTAAGCCGCTTCTTAAAAAATCTAATTTGGACGCGAATGAAATAAATTATAGACCGATTTCAAACCTTCCGTTCATATAAAAAATATTAGAAAAAGTAGTATCAGCTCAAATATGCACATTCTTGCAGGAAAACAACATCCTAGAAGAATTTCAGTCAGGTTTCAGGCCCCATCATAGTACAGAAACTGCACTAGTTAAGATTGCAAACGTCTTACTTGATCTAAGTGCTGCATTCGACACCATAGATCATAATATTCTCATAGACCGCCTACAAAATCATATAGGTATTCAGGGGCAGGCATTAAAATGGTTTAGATCATACCTGTCTGATCGATACCATTTTGTAGATCTAAATGGAGTACCGTCTAATGTAATGCCAGTGAAATATGGGGTCCCACAAGGGTCAGTTTTAGGACCTCTCCTGTTCTCAATTTACATGCTTCCCCTGGGAAACATCATTAGAAGGCATGGGATTAGTTTCCATTGTTATGCTGATGATACCCAATTATACATCTCAACAAAACCAGATGAAATACCCATGTTGTCTAGATTAACAGAGTGTGTCCAGGACATAAAAGATTGGATGACCAATAACTTTCTTTTACTAAATTCAGATAAGACAGAGATATTGCTCATCGGCCCAAAAACCAGCACACAACAGCTTTCACAATTCAGCCTGCGTTTAGAAGGATGTACTGTTACTACTAGCTCAACAGTAAAAGACCTGGGCGTGATATTAGACAGTAACTTGTCTTTTGAAAATCATATTTCCAATATCACAAAAACAGCCTTTTTCCATCTTAGAAATATTGCCAAACTTAGGAGTATCCTATCCGTATCTGATGCAGAAAAACTAGTTCATGCATTTATGACCTCCAGACTGGACTATTGTAATGCATTACTAGGTGGTTGTCCTGCATCCTCAATAAACAAGCTACAGTTAGTCCAAAATGCAGCCGCCAGGGTTCTCACTAGATCCAGAAAATATGATCATATAACCCCAATATTATCATCCCTGCACTGGCTACCTGTTCAATTTAGAATTAATTACAAAATAGTACTACTTACATACAAGGCTTTAAATGGTTTAGCTCCCTCATACCTAACCAGTCTTTTGATACGCTATAATCCACCACGTCCCTTAAGATCACAAAACTCCGGACTTCTGGTAATTCCCAGAATTTTTAAATCTACAAAAGGGGGCAGGGCATTTTCATATTTGGCTCCAAAGCTTTGGAATAGCCTTCCAGACACTGTTCGGGGGAGCAGACACGGTTTCCCAATTCAAAAGTAGGCTCAAGACGCATCTCTTTAATCTGGCATACGCGTAACTCATCCCATAACCTCATACTCCAGTACACCTATCCTGAATGGCAACTACGCTAATTCTCTCCATCTTTTCTGTATTTTTCTACCCATCCTGAGACATCTGGAGATTGTGCCAGCTTCAGTAGACAAAGGCCAACCCTGCGAGGTTTTTAAGGCATCTTGAGAAGGACCTGCTCCAGCTAGATTCTGCTTTATGATGGCTGGAGCTACACATCCTGCTCCTGTGCTTCCAGTGATCTGACCCCATCTGCCCTCTGCACCTACTGCTAAACTGAATCTACACAACTTCTGATATATTGAACTTTCACCTACACAACACATTTGATGTTATTTCTATCTGTTATCACCCAGATGAGGATGGGTTCCCTGTTGAGTCTGGTTCCTCTCAAGGTTTCTTCCTATTGCCATCTCAGGGAGTTTTTCCTTGCCACTGTCGCCGTCACCCTTGGCTTGCTCATCAGAGACATTTTATTCATCATTCATTCATTTCATTATTATCTAGACACATTTTTCTCACACATACACACTTCCAAATATTTTCTTTTCTTTTCTTTTCTTTTCTAAAAAAAAAAAAAATAAATCTTTAATTTTTTTTTGTGAAGCTGCTTTGGGACAATGACCATTGTTAAAAGCGCTATATAAATAAAATTGAATTGAATTGAATTGAAAAGGTTGTGTGGCGGATTTGTGGTGAAAGAAGGTATTGTGCATTTACCATCATGTCAAATTGAAAGATCAACTTAACTAACTAATCAGATAAGGCCATCTTTAATTCATTGTCAAAACCGTGATTTGTCAGAACCATGCCAGGGAAAGCCTGGCTGAAGTTGGCTTCCTTGGCTTTAAAAAAAAAAAGCCAACAAACTGTGTAGCCAGACGCCCTTCTTTGTAGAATGCAGATTTTTGAATTTTTTGTGTAAATAAATGAATACATAAATAACTAAAATAAAGCTGCATATGTTAATTTACCGTAGCAGTCATTTTACTGTGAATGTTTAAATTCAGAAGAAGTATGGGATGAATTTGTCTGGCTTATAAGTTATGTGTTTGACAAATGCTTTGATACAATTGTAAATTAAACATTCCCTGATTTATAGTTTATAATGAGTGCTTTATTTATTATTGAATCTTTAAAATTGTAATAATCTAAGTGACAAATTAGTTATGTGATAATGTACAAGGGCCGTTCAAGTCAAAGAGGGACTTGATGAAGGTGAAAAAGCTCTCGACATTTATAGAAGACATTAAGCACAGTCCCGTGATGAGACTCTTAGCCGCAGTTAAATTTTTTAAAGAAGGTAGTGCATCTGTGATGGCCATGGTTCCTTTACTTAACCAAATAGCACATTAGTTGTTGTTGTAACAGTACGAAGTGACTAGCTTCCAGTGGTGGGGGACGTTGCTTTTCAAAGTAACTAATTACATTACAAAATTACTGTCATCCAAAAGTAATCAGTTACATTTCTTTTGTTAGAAAGTAACGCAGTAACAAGTTAGAGTACTTTTCCATTGCAGAAAATGAAAACTCCTTTGTGATTCCTCATACATGTTGACCTTTATAATTATTCTACCACCACCACTCCGCGAAGTTTGGGCCATAATCTGTTAACTACTAATACCTCTATCTCACCTACGCGGGTTCATGCGGTAGCCATAAATACGGTTCATCATGAAACACCGTAAGTTTTGGCGCTGTGATAAAGTTTCCATTTTTCCGTGCGTCGGTCCTCACATAGTCAAACTGCATAGGTGAGATAGGGGTATAACAGCGGGAATAACAGAGGAGGGTGGGTTATCAGGGGCGGGGCTTGTAGGACGACTTTCACTCACACACACACTAATAGATTGGCAATATCTGCTGTCTGACGTACGGATTACATAAATTGTCTAAATAACGGATTACATTTTTGAAAATATAACTAAACAGCAGTACTTAAATGGCGGACCTAACACGTTAGATTACTTGTTACGTTAAAAAAAGTAATCCGAGTACTCTAACTCTTACTTTGTAACGCGTTACACCCAATACTACTAGCTTCACCTTTCTTTTTGTTGAAGTTAAAAAGCAGAAATCAGAAATCCAAACCCTCCAAACTGTCAGAGAAAATAACACCAGAATTCAATTTTCAAGTTTCCTACACCATCATGGTAGATAAACTTCAGTATGAAAAAAACGAAAAGATGTTTCCAGCCCAACCTTCAACAAACAACGTTCTACATGTCATGCCTACATTTGTGTTGTCAGAGAAGACAAATGTAAGCATAACATGCAGAACATTGTTTTTTTTTTAGGGTTGGGCTGGAAACATCTTTTTGTTTTTATACTGAAATCAATATTCATATTTAAAAAATCTATTAGCAGTTTTGCTGGTGAGACAATCCAATAACTTTCAAAATATTGTCAGAATTGTGTTAATATAACTTATTCCATGCACCAAACCAAAAGCTACATGAGGACACCATTCTCACAAAAACATGATTCATAAATGTATATGTACTGTAAACCAAAAAAAATAAAATCCATAATTCTAACTTAAAAACATTTTTTTACTTACAGTACTCTTGTAATAAACTCCTGGTGATACTTTATTGCCCTTTTGCACCAGTGTTCCGGTGGCAATGATGTTTGCTGTTCTAATTGCATGCCTCACCTGAACAGGTAAATCACATTGTTAAAAAAACAACCAATCAGGAGTAAGATCCTGTTCTGAGATCACGTGGTTTATTTCTACCAGCATCAATGTGAATTAGTTTCAATGCTTGTATTGAAGTAAAAGTTTATAATTGTCAACAGTTCTAACACATAATTTTTTTTTGGCAAAGTTGCCAACAATTTTACTTTAACTAAAAAAAAAATTAAACTTGTTTGTTTTTGAGACATGATAAAGTTAGGTCTGAAGTTATATGGGTTATATTGTATTTTTTTTTATGTTTTGTTAATATGTTCCTCAATGCCAGTTTTTCTGCACCCCCTGTCCTGCACTTTCCATTCCAAAGTGTACTTCACAGGGTGCTCCCTACTCCATGGGAAGTTACTATGGTAACATAAGCACCTCAGACTTAATAATAATAATAATAATAATAATAATAATAATAGATTAAAGATTTACCGAGATTTTTCTTTTTACAAATGACTATCCTATATTATAATACGGATTTTTTTGATTAAATTAAAATTAAAATGATTGTGTCCTATTAATATGATGTCATCCTTGATAATGATGATGATAAATATGCAAATCCTGAGATGTAATGACTTACAGTATGGGAAATTATTTATTTTGATTAAATCTCAGTAAAAAAATATAAAAATTATTCACAATATCTTAGCCCTAAAAACAGGTAAGGTAAAAATTGTTAAGAGTAGGGCTTAAGAGGCTTTAAAAGGCTTAAGAGTTTCTATAGAAGAGGACAAAAAGAAATATTCTCCAAACTCTGAACATAAAACTAAAAGTAAACGATGCTCTTCTGTCTAATTTGGTTTTCTTGTTGTTTTAGTTCCTTCCATCTCTCTTGGATTGTTCGCTACATACCATCCAAAAGTGCAACTTTTGCTCCCATCAATCTGAAATGGATTACAAGTAATAAAATAAGAATTATAAATAAGAATTTAAATTGTAATTACCGTGTGGAAATTGGTTGCTTTAAAAGTAGACACATTTTCACCATTTGGCTGTTTTAATTAACTTTAAGATATTTTGCCTATAACAGAAACTTTGCATAAAGTAGCCTGTAGTCATGATTATACAACTTCTATACATACAAACATTATGATTTCACGGTCTGTTTTATTATTATGTATTCTATTTTCACAAAGAGCACATTTCAAGACCTTTACAGAGGTCAAAGGTTATTTTTTATCAACCAATCACAGTCCTTGAATTGCTGCATCATCCCTAGAGATCGCCTGGGGTCAGCCACACCCCCTCACTAAGATAAAGGGTTGTGTAATTTCCTTACTCTGAGTTGCTCTGAGATATTTCCTAATAAGCTAGGATTTTAAAGCTAAATTATGAGCTTTTTGAGAGAATTCTAAGAAACTTTGTGAATACTGGCCCTGATGTTCACTTGTTCCCTACCACATTCGTAGTTCCCTTTAAAGTGAATATTTTCGCTCCCTGCGGTTTGAAATGACTCTTAAGATGGCTGAACACCCTGTGTAAGCTGAGAAAACACCAACGTCTGTGTAAGGCAGGACAGGGCGTCTTCCAGGTTCTTTGTCACTGAGACAGTTTTCTGGAGAAATCTTAGATCCCCTGGGAAGATTTTTAATACCCAGTAGTGCTTGTTTTGCCATTAGACGTTATACATGCACATTTTATATGTGGATAATTAAAGCAACTCTAAATGTGCTGATTCAGATGATTGGTGTTAGTATAAGATTAAAACCGAATTTAGAAAGACCACAATTTTACTGATATCATTACTAAATCTCAGCCTCCTTGTGACCTTGAAATCAACTTTGAGCTCTCACTGCAGCCATGGTCCAAACAGACCATAATTTACATAACTTGTGGTTTGAGGTTGATTGGGTTTATTGGGTTTGCATTCCACTGCCAAGACATGGTGTGTTTTTATTTAATTTAAAAACTATTTAATTTTTGTTTTGTATGGGAGCTACAAGGCTAACGTTGCTCCTGACTAGCAAAATAGCTTTTTTTGTCTATTTGTACTCATTCAAAATTGTTGTTAATAAATAGAATAGAATAAATAGAAATAAATATAAAAAAAAACAAAAAAAAAAGCATTTAAAACATTAAACGTTTTATGAACATCCGATTTATTTACTTGTTTGTTTATTTGGTCATTTTAGCAATGGGTAATTCAACTTTTTTTAAATTCTGCATTTATTTATTTTTGTAGTTATTTTCAGCATATATTATTTAAATTTTTTTTTTATTATTATTTTAATTATTTATATGTACTGTATATTTATTTCATCTCATCGTCTATACTGCTACAATAGGGTCACACATTAGACTTATTTCTGCATTTGTTTCAGCATGTCATCATTTTATTAACTCTTATGCATTTTTTCCAGCATATGGTATTTACATAAAAACATTTAAATATGCATTTAATTGTGTATATTTCAGCATTTATAAGGTGTTTTAATCTTTATTACTGTACAGATCTAATTCTGTCTTTGTCTTATCATATGTTCATTTATTAACGTTTTACTGTATGCATTTATTTATTTGTAGATATATTTTCAGCATACCGCTTTATCCTGTATACAGAATCGTAAGGGGCCTGGAGCCTATCCCAGAAGACTTAGAACAAGAGACGAGGTACATCCCGGATGGGGTGCCAATGCATCGCAGGGCACACACACACCATGGGCAATTTGGGAATGCCAATTACCCTGCATGTCTTTGAACTGTGGGTGGAAACCAAAGTACCTGGAGGAAACCCACCAAGCACAGGGAGAACATGCAAACTCCATGCACACAGACCCAAGGCAACAATTTGAACCCGGATCCTAGAGGTGCATGGCGACAGTGCTATCCTAATTATTGCCTTTGTGACACCTAATTATTTTACTTATATATTTAATTATGTGTATATTTATTTCAGCATGTATGAAATAAATTTCTTTTTATTTATGCATACATTTAATTCTGCATTCGTCATGAAGTATTCTCTTTTACTTATGCAATTTTCATTTTTGTATTTATTTTTGTATTTATTTTCAACATACATTATTTGAATTAATAATTTTACTTATATACTGAATTGCGTATATTTTTTCACCATAAAATTCCTATTGCCATCTCAGGGAGTTTGTCCTTGCCTTGATCACTCTTGGCCTGTTTAGATCATCCTCATATCTGATTATCTATACACGTTTTTCTCATACACATTTCCAGGATTTTCTTTCCATTTGGTGAAGCTGCTGTGAGACAATGACCTTCGTTAAAAGCGCTATATAAATAAAATTAAACTGATTCAATATTCATTTATTTAACTTTTTTTAATTAATGCAATAATTACTTTATAATAATTATTATTAAAAAATTATTGCATAATTTACTTAATTCTGTTACATAAATTTTACTTTATTTTGCTGCATGTATTTTTTTTTCATTGATTTTCCAGGGTATATTATTAAAATTAATTATTTAAATTATGCATTTATTATTTTGGTATATTTATTTTAGCATGTATTAATTAATCTTAAAACTTTTTATTCATGCGAATATCAGATTTAATTATGTGTTTGCGTCATGTATATTATTTATTTTACTTATGTATTTATTTTCAATTTATTGCTATTTACCTTAGAGCAACGTTACACGTAGCTCAAGTACAAAAAGCATGTTTTTCCTACTTTTTGCCGCTTTTGGAGTGATTGACATGTCGCTAAATCAATTAGAATGCAGGTCGACTGTCCAATGAGAGCGCACCACGGGCACTAAGCCCCTCCCACTAAGCTCTCCTGTAGTTGACATTAGGGGCGTGTCTCGCACTCCTCGGCTGGACTTCCTCCCGCTGTTTGTCTCGCTCTCCCGCTGCACTTTCCTCGGTGTTCCTCCTCCTCCTCTCTTCTCTCCGACATGGCGAAGCCTCTGAGCGACCACGAGAAGCGCAAGCAGATCAGTGTGCGCGGTATCGCTGGTCTCGGAGATGTGGCCGAGATCAAGAAGAGCTTTAACCGGCACCTGCACTTCACTCTGGTGAAGGACCGGAACGTGGCGACGCCGCGGGATTACTACTTCGCCTTGGCGCACACGGTGCGGGATCACCTGGTGGGCCGCTGGATCCGCACCCAGCAGCACTACTACGAGAAAGACCCCAAGGTGCGACAAAGTTCCTGCTTCCTGCTTGTGCTGGCATGCAGGAAGTGCAGAGCTCAAGTCCTTCCTTATTAATGCAGCAGGACGGTGAACTTCACACGTCCAGCATCAGCTTTTAACAAACGTAGCCTGTATCTAGATTATTTATAAAGTGCACAGGAGTAGTCTTTATCAAGTGTGATGTTCTGCAATTAGCTGATTCTTACAAGAAAGTCCATAAAACAGCTTTAATCTAACTATATGGATTATTTTTGTCTATCCTAAACAGTCAAAGTTCTGTAGATTTCATAAAAAATGAAATAAAATCTGTTTTCTTTTATAAAATTAAGCAGAATTTTAAGGGTTCAAGTCCCAGCTCCACCAAGCTGCAGCTGTTGGGCCCCTAAGCAAGGCCTTTAACTGTCTGCTCCAGTATAATAGCTGACCTTGCGCTCTTACCCCGCCTGCTTTAATAAAAAAACAAACAAAAACAACTTAGAATAAAGAAAATTTCCTAGTTCAGTAATGTATGTAACATAAGACAAATTTAAAACCATTTCTTGTGCCGTCCTAGAAAAACTTGATCAATGCAAAGCTTTAAAAAGGTTATACTAACGAAAATTATTAAAATAGATAATTTTTTTTTTATTGCTTATATGAATTAACTGCATTACAAAATGTATAATATTATTGCACTAATCAAATAAGTCGACGGCACAATGTCTTAAAGGTTAGCAGTGTCGCCTTGCACCTCCAGGGTCTGGGTTCGGTTCCCGCGTGTGTGCATGGAGTTTATGTTCTTCCGGTGCTTGGTGAATTCTTACCGGTATTGCTTGTATGCTATGTTAGGAGTACAAACCCTTGTTCCTCACACACACACACACACACACAAACACCAAGATGTGCCCTTGATTAGTGGTTAAAAACACTGGAAGCAGTTACTAAGAAGATAAAATGTTGATTAGGATAACGCCATTACAAAATATATACTATTTTGTGCATTTTCTTGCAAGTGCTTCTGTGACTGGTTTTGAATGCGGGTCTTGGCAGCCAGCTGCTCTCCTCTCAGTACTGTGGACTGTACCATACTTTCACCCATGCTGAGGAGGAGTGATGCATGTAGTTAAACATCCAAATGCTGGAACGTCTCTCGTCCAATTGGATCCAGTCAGAGCTAACTGCTGTATAATGTTTGTTGGCCAAAATATTATGTATTAAATTTTTCAATATCAATCTCACTTTCCATTTATATATCTTTTTATTTTTTATTTATAAAAAAAAAATTCACCACCCTATTGAAGTGGTTTCTAACATTAGTGTCATCTCTGGCTATTGACTTTCTTAGTTGGATTATAAAAAAAAAAGCTTTGCTAGAAGAAAGCTTTTCCTGTGAATTTCAGTTACACTTGTGGAACGTTCTCATTATTTGTATTATAATTTCAACACGTGGCCAATCCTAATGATTTCCCCATAACCGATTTCCTTCTGTAATTCTGTAACTTCACTCCAGCAATGAGTTGTCCGACATCCTCTGTTTCACACCATCTGTACTGTAAAGTGACTCAGCTGTGAAACACTAGGTTGGTCGGGTTGGATTGAGGCCAGACAGTTAAATCGTTCCGCCGAACCAGGAAAACAAAACTGCAGTAAGCGAGAACACAACAGTTCTTAGGTTCATTCACTAGTCTTACGCTATGGGCTCTTCACATCCACAGGCAGTCTACACATAGTCTGATTACTGTGATGCAAAAATGCAGCCTTGACATTTGTTTAAAAAAGACCGTTTACATGGTCAGTACTAGCAGCACAGTAAGGGTGGGGCCACAGTATGGGCGGGGCGAGTGAGGGGGCATGTTTATGTTGATCTGAAGTGAAGGAACACGGTGATCATTAGCGGGGGGAAAAAGGTTGGTGGTTTACTTAAATGATTCACAGAAACATGGAAAATCTGTGTCGTGTAGTTCCAGGTGATGGTAGTGTTCCTGCCTGGTGCTGTTCTGCTTAAGGTCTTTAAAAATGTGACGTAGTGATGTACACGATACACTGCTCTGCCACTTTTAGCAGGAATGTTTGTAAAAAACGCAAGCTCCAAACTGGAATGTAGAAAAGGAGGCGTGTAATTTGTGTTCAAGATGATGGTGATGATGATAATCAATGCTCAAATCATTGCTGTTAGCATTTTAACTGAATAAAATGTAAGGCAAAGGCAATGTTTGTTTTGCATAATAATATTCTGTAGCCTTGCCTCAGAGTGGCGCAGTGGTAAACCCTATTATGCGGACATCGGGAGTTCGATTCCCGGCTGATGCTGTAACCTCTCAGTCGGAAACCTAGAGAGAGCTGATTGCCCGAGCTCTCTCAGAGGGGAGGGATGAGAGGTACTTGGTGCTCCCACATTAATTACGGCTCTACAGCCAATTAATGTGGCGCGAGTGGACAGCGCTGTCCTCAGAGTGTGCTCCCAATGGTGTGTGAGCGAGCAGTTCAAAAAGATGTGGTCGGCTGGCGTCATGTGAGTCGGAGGAAACACGTCGGAGGAAATACGACTGAGTGGTAGTAGTAGCCTGAATGTGGGAGCCCCCTAGTGATGGGGAGGAATTGGACACAACTAAATTAGGGAGAAAATCGGGTGGAAAAAAATGATATATTTTGTAGTCTGCGTATCTGTTAAAAAAAAGTTTAAACTATTTGGGCTTTTAATACATTTTTCATATAACTAATTTGTTGGCATTATATTGTTAGAACTCTTGAACTTATTGGCATTCACTTTTAGTGATCGTTGACTATTGATGGATTGTTGATGGTTTTCGAATCGGAGAAAAAAAGAGAAATGTGAGGAAATTTGCAACCCTAGTGGACACACAATTTCAGCTAAAGCATATCCGATTTACAGTAGATGATGAAATGGGTAGTTTGATGCAATCCCTGT
Source organism: Clarias gariepinus (assembly GCF_024256425.1). NCBI lineage: Eukaryota > Metazoa > Chordata > Actinopteri > Siluriformes > Clariidae > Clarias > Clarias gariepinus. The sequence continues at coordinate 6,341,863 of NC_071112.1, read as the reverse complement.
AGCCCTGTTTGTGCCATAAGCTAGCAGTGAAACCATGGCAGCCAGTAGTATCTCAAGTATACCAATATAGCATATTGTTGTCAATACTGTTGTCTATTTAAGTGTGCTCTGCTCTTTTCAGAGAATTTTTATCAGAACACCATTTCTGCATTCTCAGAGTAAGAAAGTCATTGGCCAAGACTTGAGTTATGAGCTATGCGGATTACATTTAGGCATCTAGCACACGCTGTTGTCCAGAGCAACAAAAGTGCTTTGTAGCTTGTCTGATGCAAGTCAGTCTGGTCCAAGTTAGTCCGGTCCCACGGAAAAGCCAGCACAAATTGGCAAAAAAAACTCACGTTAACTATGATAAAAAGGTATCAGCATGCCCAGAGCACCACGAGCACATTAGGCTTAGCAGACAGAGTTCAAGGCTCCCCAGACTCGGTCTGGTTGAGCATCCATGCACCATGCCGGACAAACAAGTTCGCAGAGACCCCGCCCTGCAACCCACAGCACCCAAATGCTCCACCGGTAACATCCATGTGCCAAACACCATAGCACACCCATAGAGGCCCTGCAGAGCCATGTACTGATGGTGCCCAGGGTCATGATTCGTCCATTCTACCCAAAATGTTAAAATTCTGATCTAGGACCAGTTTTTTTTTTTTTGTTTGTTTGTTTTCTTAATTTTTTTTTATTTATTTATTTATAATTTTATTTTAATGAATTATCTGGACTCTTGATTAAACTCTGATGTTTGTTCAGCCTTTGGCACACAGTACAGAGCTTGTCTTGGCTCTCGTTATATCAGTTGTGCACTGTATGATGGGATGGGCAGCAAGGTGTGTAACCTTGCACTATAGGTTCATGTGAAATCACTGGCCCTTGGTAGGGTATAGTCCATAATAATAACCTTTTATGGCTTTATGTAGAAATGACTTGTGCCATGTGCCTCCTGTGGACTGTGTTTCATGTTTCTTGGAACGGTAGATTGTCTGCTCCTCCAAAATATTACAGTTTTCAAAGAAATTATGAAATCTTGGAGTTTGTCCTGCTTTAGTCCGCTGCTGCTGCACGTCAAAGATTTATAAGGGAGCTCATGGAATATTAGGCTCATTTGTCACACCCCGTTGGCAGGGATTTAACCTGACAGTCAAAGTGCAGAGTCATTTCGAGACCCGAGTCGTGTGCAGCAACAAGCAGCTCAAGAACTTATCAAGAAATCCAGAAAAGGAAACGGTTTCCTGGAGCCCAGCCAGAACACAGCCTGGTCTCCAGAGGTTTAGTCATGAGTGGTTTAATGGAAGGCCTGTGCTCTCTCTCTCTCTCTCTCCTCCTACTGATCAGAAGTTCTGTTGAGCAGTAATGAAAACCCCAGCACTGTTGAATTCTTGCATTTCATTTGTTAAAATCATTATTGATTCGTTTTACTATAATACTTTTACGATACTTCTGGACATTTCCAAGATGCTCTGTATGCACCGAAATCTGTGCACTTCCTGTATAGATGTCAGTGGTCATGTGTAAGAGGTCTGTGGTCTGATCTACTGTCTTAGCAGCTGACTGTTTCCTCCCGAACACCTCCAGGAGACATGTCACTCACATGTCTCAAAACATCAGACCAACAGACAAACATCAATTGAGTCACCAGTACCTGAACTTTTGTAACAGTCAGATGTTAAGCAGTAATTAAGTTTTCCAACAAGGGAAAGTTTTAGGATGGAGGAGACATTTCTCGGTAACAAATCCAGCTGTGTTATTAACTGTAAGAGGGAAAAGAAAGTGTTTATGACCTGTGTGCACAATGCACGATGCTTTAATGCTTTTTTTTTTTTTCCCTCTTCGTCTGTCTCAGAGGGTCCACTACCTCTCTCTGGAGTTCTACATGGGCAGAACCCTGCAGAACACTATGATTAACCTGGGCCTGCAGAACGCATGTGATGAAGCCATCTACCAGGTAAAGCCTGTAACCAATGCTTGGAGGGTTGAGGATGTGTGGTGCAATACTTGGTGAAAGATCATCTCGGTAGATTATGTAAATAAGGCGTTATAGACCATTAGCTGTTGTAATAATGTGTGCATGTGATGTGTTTTAGCTTGGACTGGATCTGGAAGAGCTGGAGGAGATTGAGGAAGACGCTGGCCTGGGGAACGGTGGACTGGGTCGTCTCGCAGGTGTCCAATCTCACTCTTTTTCTCACTTAGACATGCGTTTCTGTTTTGACATGCGAACCCTGTAACTTCCCTTTCTGCAAGAGTGAGTTTTGTAATGCAGTTGCCTGTCTTTCTAACTTTGGCTTTCTGTCTCACTCTTTTGTATTTCTCTCTCTTTCTTGTCTTTCTGCCTCTTTTTTTTTTTCTTACTCGCAGCATGTTTTCTGGACTCACTGGCAACCCTGGGTTTGGCGGCGTATGGTTATGGCATTCGCTACGAATTTGGAATCTTCAACCAGAAAATCTCTAACGGTTGGCAGGTACGACTGAAGTTGATCTTTTATCGTTATTTTTTAAATATCTAAAAGCATTAACTTGTAAACACATCATATATTACTTATAAGTTCAGTTATGTCTAGAACACCAGCCCCAGTTATAAGCTAGCTTATTTGAGGGGGCGGGGTCTGTGTGTCGTCACAGTTTTAACCACCTGATGTAATGATCGCTCGTCCCCGTGACTTCCTGTGGTCCGTCTATTTCTCAGGTGGAGGAAGCCGATGATTGGCTGCGCTATGGCAACCCCTGGGAGAAGGCCCGTCCTGAGTACATGCTCCCGGTGCATTTCTATGGCCGCGTGGAGCACACGAAGGAGGGGGCTAAGTGGGTGGACACTCAGGTGAGCGAATAATGATCTTGTCGCTACCTCAGGCTTTTACTTCTTTCAAGTACTGTATATAACTGAGTTAAGTTGCTAGCATAGCAAAGTAACAAAGTGATCTTAGCTTTCATGTATTGACCTTTTGTAGTACATCAGAAGCACTGTTAACTGATGTTAGGCTGCTATTTATTTTCGTTGATAATTTAGTTTGAGGTGTATTTCCAAAAAAAAAAAAAAAAACCCCAGAAAGATTACGTAATGATAACCTGATTACCTATCGGATTACAGTGGAACCTTGGATTACGAGCATAATTCGTCCTGGAAGTGGGCTCGTACTGGAAAAACAAACACTCGGAAACCAAAGTTAATTTTCCCATAAGAAATAATAGACTCAAAATTTTTGTTCCAAAGTCCCAAAAAATAAATACATAAAAATAAGTAACACAAAATCTAAAGAAACAAATGAACCTGCACTTTACCTTTTAATAAAAAAAAGTAGAAATAATTCCCGACATTAGTGTTTCCGTTTGTGTGTGTGTGGCCCCTCACGTCCCGTGTGAGTGTGTGAATCGGCACGGTGTCAAATTATGCGCGCACACACAAGAGAGGCTGAGGGATTGAAATGGATTTTTAACCTTCTAATGAGACTTTCTTACACAGTAAACCTTTCTCCTCTATTTTTTAAATTTTACATAAACACACATTAACGGAAAGACTGTTTTGTCGGAAAAATTAGCAAGGAACATCGCTTATGACACTAGTGTGAGCGCATACTAACGGAATCACTGCTGTAAAGTCAAACAAATGAACCGCACGTTACCTTTAAAAAAAGAATCGCGACAGAGCCGTGTTTCTGCGAAGAGCAGAGTGTGTTTGTATAAAGCAGAGAGGGGGTGCAAACTGCGTTACTCGCAATCCGAGGTTTTACTGTACTTGACGCTTTGCCGAACAGATGAGCGTAAGCTAGCAAGTGTTAGCTTCCGTTCTGCTGATTATTGTGGAAACAAGAATGTGAAAGCAGATGTAGATGGTAATAAGGATATGAAATTGCACACGTTTGGTGTATCATGGCATGATTACCTCAGGTGCTGTACATATGTGATTCACTTTGCATTTGGTAGTGTTAGCATTAGCACATTCAGTGCTTCTGTTGTAAATGACACGATGCTGTGAACCCTTTTTGCTTCGTTAACGTTAACTATTACTGACATTTTAAGCTTTCTAATTAATTGCCAACTGTTCGAGTTAATTTCCAAACAGTGTTAAATTTAAGTATGTAGGGTGTTCTATCCCTTGTTCCATGCACCAAGTAGTATGGATTGTTGTTATTCAGCTGTGTGTTAGAAGGTAGTTAGATGTGAAACGGAACAAACACGGGCGGTTGAGAGATGATTCAGAACGACTTGAAAGCAGTTACTAAGGAGACAAAGTGCTGTTTAAGATGAGATACAGCATCAGATTTGTGTTCTTGCTGAACGTGCTTCCGTGATTAGTTTTGATCGTAGGTTTTGGCGCTGACAATCTGATAAGTATACAGAAGTGGAAAGGACCATGTCAGATAGAGAGTGTGACATGAAGTGCAAAAGATCAATTTGGAGGTGTTTGGGTAGATGAAGCCAACTTTTAAACTAAAAGTGGTTCAATAGGTTTATAGGTCTCAGATTTAGCGAAATCCTAAGCAGGATAAAGTAGTTGCATTGTTGCATAGTAATGAATTTTTTAACTGCATAACATCAGAAAAGCCATGCAGTACTCAAAGTTATATAGTGAGCGGAAGTCAATAGGGTTAATAAATATAGCTCTAGAACTGTGTATTAACTTTACACCCTTCCTGATTTCTCTTTTTCACTTTTAAGATTCAGTGCTGAAAGAGGGAACCTCTGTATTGAAACGAGAAAAAATTTCCCAATATCGGATTTAACCCTTCTCGATTCATCACTGTGGTCCTTGTTAAATCTCTCTGTCTCTTGTTTGTCCCATTAATCATGGTGTTGTGTTGCAGGTGATCCTTGCGATGCCGTACGACACTCCTGTCCCCGGCTACAAAAACAACACCGTCAACACAATGAGGCTGTGGTCTGCCAAAGCACCCAACGACTTCAACCTTCAAGAATGTATGGTTATACACATGCACTCGCGCATTCACACTGTTTCTTACACACAAATGCGTTATAGTTTAGTTTGCTGTCTTAATTCATTTCCGCACTGGAATTAAATATCAGAACTTTTTAATAGACTCGGTTGGGAAAATAATTTTAAGGTCCCAGGAATTCTTTTAACTGTTTGTTTTAACAAACATTTGTTACAAATGTGGAATTTATTTCAATATAGATTTTCACTTTCAATGACAAGATTACTGATTACAGATTTGTGCGATATTTATTTCCCAAATTGGCTAACATGCTTAACATGATTTTAATATTTTACTACTAGTGTTTCCCCAAAGTGAGGGCCACCCTGGTGGGCTGTAGGGGTACTACACGATGGCCTCTAGAACAAATAGTGTTTTTTTTTTTTTTTCAGTTTTGAAATTGGTTTTAAAATTCCCATAAAATATTTAAGTATTTAAATTTTTTTTAAGTAACGAGAACCAAGAAAACAAAGCCACAGTGTTTAAAGGACAAGATATTCATGTAGCTCAGTTTTAATGGTTGATTTGGCCCGGAATGATTTTTACATTTTAAATTAAGCCACAGACAGCCATAGCTTTGATTTATTTCAGCGATCATCATCAGTGCAAAACCGAAAAGTATTATCAGGCTTTGGGACAAGCAAGCAAGGAGAGCTCCAGGACTTTGGCTGTGCACAGCAATGTCATGATGCAGCATATATTCAACCTCCGTCTGCATGATCATTCGTTTCTGTGGATTTACCCTGTAAGGATGCTGTTTAATAGGGGTAGCATCCCCAACATCAATGTCATGAACACACACTGTGGTTCTACCTGGAACATCACTAAATAAGGTAGGAAAGGCATTCAACAACTTGGTTAAATTCTTAAACTGTTTCTCATCCAAATGAGAGAGAAACTGTGGCAGTTCTTTCAGGATGACCGAGTTCTTTAAATGAGTAGAGGAAAGGGGAACGTCACTGTTCATCAAACCATCCTCTTCTAAAGAGTAGTTTGCCACTACACCCACAGTGGCAATAGAGGCAGGCAGTTGAGAATTCTTAGCCTGACCCTCAGACATTTCAGAGGGAGCCCTATCCACATAGGACTTCAGTCTGTTTACATGACAGACACGGCTTTTACACTTTCTGTCAGGAGTGGCAACAAGAAAGTTTGTCTCATTCAACTTCTTTTCGACCAGATATGGCCCGGAGAACCTTGCATGCGACATAGTACCAGGGCATGGAAGTAAAACCAGCACAGGATTGCCCGGCTGAAAGTCTCTTTTTACCGACTTCTTGTCAAAATGAGCCTTTATCTTAGTTTGAGCAGTGGAAAGATGAAGTTTGGCAAGATTTTGTGCTTTGTGCAGCCTATTTAAGGTTTAATACATTATTATTGATGTTTTGTTAATTTTTATTGTAAAAATTTTAAACAATTAAAAAAGTTGCTGTATTTCTTGTTAGTAAACAGTCTCATGTTCTTACAGTTTATGTAAGTGGAAAGTGGTTTCCATAGAGAGTAAGATCTGTGTAGAAAACTGCTGTCACCAAGGCAGTAGTGGATCTGGCAACCAGCCATTCTTGCATTCCTGAACGTTTTTGCTAGAGTGCACTGAATTGTCTTGATTCGTCTTGGTCGCTCAATTCTGTGCCCTCACATGCTTAAAATCTTCTACAGACTGGCTACGTGTTAGCTACGAGATGGTACGATCTTTTTACGATTACGACAACAGTAATCACCTGTGACCATGCTGCTACAAAACATGCCAAACTCCTCAATCTCACAAATTGTCTATAAAACTACATAATTTATTAAATTCCAGACTGTTGTAGATAATAACTTGCACGTTGTGTTTTCAACTTTTATGTTTTTTTTTTTTTACCCAGCTACCACCATATTCAGTGTAGTATCAGTTGTTGCATACTACATATTAATTTACTGCACAGGGTTGGATTTAGCGATGTTAATGCATGTGATGTGTGAGGTTATTAAAAGTGCACCAGTAAAAATAGTTCAAAGCTCCAAGACTACAAATTACTACAAGACTCGACCCACCGTACTGAGCTCTGATGAGAAAAGCTGAATGATATTGTTCATGCCGTCAGGAACAGGGTGATTCGTCTGTAAGACTAGCGGAGAGAAAATCCTACAGAACCGCACAACAAGCCATAAATAGTCACTACTCATTGACTGGGGGACGAGTCCCTCGGGATGGATGGTATTGTTGTTAAAGTTAAACAGCCTCAAAATGGTGTTATTTGGAGTAAGTGTAAAAGAGAACAAAGTGAACGGTTTCAATACTGAACACGGGGTTAACTAAGTCGTGGCCACAAATACAGACCTGAGTGAGGCTAGCTTTCTGTGGGTTCAGTTTAACACTAAAATTAACACAACTTATAAGGTTTGTAGGATGTACATTTTTGCTGATATAAGATGTCTTTTCTTTCTGTTAAAGGAAGTATACGAGTAGAAATCTTCTCTTTAAAGCAAAACCTCTACATACTCTTATCTGTATTTATGGATGATTATTTTTGATAAGACTGTAGCAATGTTTCTCTATGATTAGAAAAGAGAGAAAATGTGCTCACTCTAAATTTGCATGTAATAAAAGAAGTCTTGTGGTTGCAGTGAACAACTACTGAAATCGTGTCCCATCACTTAATGAATGAATTACACACATTTATCACTTGAGAGAGGTATACCTTCTTTTCTGATCAGGATTTTCTTGCTCTACAAAAACACATTTCATGTTTATTAAACAACTGTCTTTAGAATTATTCTAAGTAAATTTGGGTTCAAAATTTTTTACAGTATAATGTTGACATTATTTTACATAAACATGTATGTACTTTTTACAGTTATTTTACCAGATTAAACAAATTATTATACTATAGACAAATATTGCATCAAACAACTCTACTATTTTTTGTTTGTTTGTTTTCTTGCTACATTGTTAGCAAAATCTCAACAAAAACTAATACTTATTGATAATGGGAGAAATCGATTGTTGCATTTTATGTGGCAGTTTATGTAGCACCAAAATGTTTAATTTATATATATTTGCGTTTGGTGTAAAATGTTGCAGTTCCTCTATGATCCTACAGGTGGTGCATTCTAAACTATTCACACACTGGCAGTTCGGCATATTTGCAAAGTTTATTTAGAATTGATGAAAAAATGTGTAAAAATTTATATCGGATCAGGATATTTATAAAATGGTGCAGTTTAAAGAATCGCAATTTAAATTAAATTGGCACTTGGGTATCGTGATATCGTATCAGGTGGTCTTTGCTGATTCCCATCCCTACTAAATACCCTGATATGTAAACGTATATCATGGAAATGACAAATTTCATGATTTGACATTTGTGTCATCTTGGAACTAGGCAAAAAACATCATCATAATACAAACAGACTTTAAAACAAATCGTGGATACACTATACATTACAAATTATTTGATCACTTTCAGAGACTGTTAGCTGGCGAGCAAAAGCCATGATGTACAGAGCTGGTTATTAAATCTGTAGCTTGTTGTAGTTTGTAATGACTGAACACAATTTTTTGTCCTCTATTTGCTCCTCTAGATTTGTCTAAATATTGTGTTAATGAATAATTTTTTATTACTACTTTCTGTTCCTGTAGTTAATGTTGGAGACTACATCCAGGCTGTGTTGGACAGGAACCTGGCGGAGAACATCTCCCGAGTGCTTTATCCCAACGACAATGTAAGTTTTCCTGAGAGCGATGGTTGTTGAAACACTATTTTTTTTTTTCCTTTCTCCCGAGCCTCAAGGCTAAAATAAATTAAGACATAAGAAAAACGAGTGCGTGTGTGTGTGTGCATTTGTGTCTGAATGTGGGTTCGTTTGTGCGAGCGTGTTTGCACGTCCTCACAGGCAGATTGCATAGAAATGCCCTAATAAGGACATGAGGTTACAGTGTGGTAACTCGCCATCAACCACGATGGGGACTTCTGCAGATCTTTCATTTAGCGTCAGTCTGATCAGTTTTTCCTGATTTTGTTTAATATTTTGTAGGTATTTTTGGAAAGTAATGCAAAACTTTAGCATTTGTTAGTTTATCGTCATTAACCAGAAATATCATGTCTAAAAATAACTTGGTTCGTAAACATGTTTTGTGCACGGTGACGCTGAGATTAATGAGACAGCCACTCTGAACTGCACTAAAGAAATATTACAGTTTAAGTCCCGCCTTCATGCTGTATGATTGGCTCGCATATTACACTCCGTGAAGATCGAGTCAATTATAGATGAGGCAGAATTCATCTTAAATAAAGGTGGGATTTCTTAGAAAAAATGTTATCAAAAGTTGCGCTAATTAAAAATCGTCCCTTTCTGATCACTTACACCAGCCGCAAAACACCGCAAGCGCTAATTAGTCTCAAAACTAGCCTGCGTTAGAAGCCGTTTATAGCTGCGTCCTTGCAACTGATCAACACGCGCTCAAGACTTGAGGCAATAAAACGTCACGGTTTCTTTAGAATCCTACAGGTGGTACATTTTAAACTATTTCCACACTGGAGTAGAAGTGAATTATTTGCTGTTTGTTAAATAATAATGATAGATAAGCAGTGATGGGTGTAATGGGTAACAAAGTAATGCATTAGAGTACTTGGATTACTTTTTTGATGTAATGAGGAAGTTAACGTGTTAGGTCCGCCATTTAAGTACTCAGTTATTTTTTTTTTTCAAAAATGTAATCCGTTATTTAGACAATTTAAGTAATCCGTGCACCAGACAGCAGTCATTTCTAATCCGTTAGTCTGTGAAAGCCGTCCTACAAGCCCCCCCCCCTCATGCCGTTCGACTATACAGAAAGATGGAAACCTAATCACATCGCCAAAACTTGCGTTGAACCGTACTTCCGGCCACCACGCAAAACCGCGTAGATGAGATAGGGGTATTAGTACTGTAGTTAACAGATTATGGGTTGAACTTCGCTGAGTGATGATGATGATAGAATAATTATAAAGGTCTTGACTAAAACAACATGCACGAGGAATCACAAAGGAGTTTTCATTTTCTGTAATAGATAAGGACTCGAACTAGTTACTTTTATCAGAAAGGAACGCTGGGATCTAACTGATTACTTTTTACAGATAGTAATTTCGTAATGTAATTAGTTACTTTAAAAAGTAATCTCCTCCAACACTGTAGATAAGTGATGCTCATTAAAAATTCAGATTTCTTTTTAATTTAAAGTTGAAAAACTTTTGTATTTAAAGTTGTTTCATATTGTATTTAGCTAGGTTTAGCTTTTAGGTGAGAACTAACGCTATAACGAAGTGGCTACGTTTAATTACTCGTGTTTAATTCAGCTGTGGAGCTGTTAAATAGAGCTAAGGTAGGCCTATACGACTTTTGTCTGAGTATTTAGCTGCTACTTTTTGCAAGTCTGTGTGTTTGGAGTGTTTAGATCATGTACTAGTGGGTGAATAACGCGTGCAGTGTGTAATTTTGTTTATTGCAGGCGTTTGATGTGTCCGTGTACTATGACGTATATTTATATATACACACTATATGAAGCTCTAATGTATCGATTGTGTGTTTAGTTTTTCGAGGGTAAGGAGCTGCGTCTCAAGCAGGAGTATTTCGTAGTGGCCGCCACTCTACAGGACATCATCCGCCGCTTTAAATCCTCCAAGTTTGGCAGCAGAGACCAAGTGCGCACGTCACTGTCGAACTTTGCAGATAAGGTAAAGAGACACTCAGTGTTTAAATCTGTATTTTTGTATAAATTTCATTATTAAAATAATCATATTTTTGCCAGTATATTGGAAAGCATTTAATTTGCAAAATTGCTCTTTAAAGGATCTCAGCTTTAAAAAAAATTTTTTTATATAACACATCTAACTTTTTTTCTGGTACAACTCTAGCTCCGCCCCCTGAGCCAGAACAGCTGCTCAGCTTTTTCTTTTATGTTAAATAGAGGTTCATGAGGCACCGAGTTTTAATGTGTTTGGTCTTTCTTACAAGCTATGAAAATAACAAACTGCTGCTTTAAATCCAAAAATAAACACAGCTTTTTTTTTTTTTATTACCTCTTCCAGATATTATAGCTAATGTTTATCCTTTGTGTCGTTATGATCTAAACAGCCTCCTTATCATTATTCCAAGTTAACTAGCTAATAAAATGTCCCTACAGTCACTCATACACACTCATACAGACATTGTCTTTAGTCCGTTTATTTATATAGCGCTATATAAATATAATTGAATTGAAATGAATTAGCCACGCCCACTTAGAAACACACCACCTTCTTTACCTGGACTTAATGTCAAACCTGCAGATGTTGGGGGGGAAAAAATCCATGCATTCTGTCCTCTGCAAATAAATAAATTTCCGTCTTGATTTAAGGTGGCGATCCAGCTGAATGACACTCACCCTGCTCTGGCCATCCCTGAGCTCATGAGGATCCTCCTGGATGTGGAGAAGCTACGCTGGGATAAGGTGAGGAGCACTTGATGAGAAATGGACTTGATGGAAGATAGAGTTGTATGCTTGTATGACTATAAGTGTGTGTGTGTGTGTGTGTGTAGGCATGGGAGATCACCACCAAGACGTGCGCGTACACGAACCACACGGTTCTCCCGGAAGCTCTGGAGCGCTGGCCTGTCTACATGTTTGAGAAACTTTTGCCCAGACACCTGGAGATCATCTATGAGATCAACCAGCGTCACCTGGACGTGAGTTTGCAGACTGGAAAAAGTTTACACTTTAGAAATATAAAGTTGGCGACAGTGATTAAGAAAGAGAGGAAGTTTCATCAGCTCCATGAGCAAAGAGACCAACGATTGTATGAAATTAACCGCTTCTCCATTGTGCATTACCACATCACTCTTTCATGCTCTCTGTCCATCCGCTGGTCTGTCTGTCTTTTTTATCAGTTTGTCTTTATATCCCAGTTTCTATTTGTTTGTCCAACTGTCTGATCCTCCAGTGACTTGATCATCATTATTATTTTATTTGTTTATCCATCTGTTTATTTAAATCATTTTGTTCAATTTTTGTCTACTTGTCTCCATATGTTGCTGGACATCCACACATCTTTCTGTCTTCCTGTTAGTCTACCAGTCCGTCCACCTACTCGTCTTCTTATTTCTGTCCACCTGCTTCTTACATGTTTTTTTGTGTCCGCATATGTCTTTGTCTGTCTCTCTTGGTCTCTGTTCATTCATTTATCTCTGTCCTTCTCTTTGCCTGTCTGTCATTATATCTTCTAGCATGTCTGACAATCCACTATCTGTCTCTCTTTGATCTCTCTGCCCTTCTGTCTGTCCGTCTTCCCATCTCTCTCTTTCTCTCTGTCTGTCTGTCTCTCTCTGTCTGTTTTTCTGTCTTACTGTCTATTCATTTTCCCATCTAGTCGTCAGACTATCAGTCTCTTTTCATTTCTGTCCATCCATGGGACTCCTATCTATTTCTTCCTTTGTCGAACCTTTTCCTGTTATTTCCTCTGTAATCCTTCCTATTTATTCATCTGTCTTGTTTCTCGACCCGTTCCTTCCCTGCGTCAGTTTGTCTTGCTGTTTTTGATCATTTAACTTGTTCAGACTTTGGCTTGTCTGTGGCTCAGTGCTGAAGTTGATTCATCTCTAATTTTTCTTTCCTTGATCTAAATGTAAAGTTTAACATTTCTTCACCAGAGAGTCTCTGCGCTGTACCCAGGAGATACGGATCGCCTCCGCAGGATGTCCCTAATCGAGGAGGGCGATCCCAAGAGGATAAACATGGCTCACCTGTGCGTGGTCGGATCTCACGCAGTCAACGGCGTCGCTCGCATCCACTCAGAAATCGTTAAAACCACAGTGTAAGTAAAAAAAAACGTATAAAACACCACTGAGTAGTAGGAACATAACTCCTTAGGTGTTTTAAGTTTTATTTTATTTGTTTATTTATTTTTCCTTAAAGTTTTAAAGACTTCTGCGACATCGAGCCGAAGAAGTTCCAGAACAAGACGAACGGCATCACCCCTCGCCGCTGGCTCCTGCTCTGTAACCCCGGCCTGGCTGAGGTCATCGCCGAGGTAAAGGTCACGCAGGGCTGTGTGGGAGAGTGGTGCAGATCCAATCGTTTGTTTATTTATTGGGAGAACTGGAACTGAGTAAATAACCCTTGTATTTTTGACCCTCTGCATTTAATGCTTTATTATTATAATTCTGTTCTGAAGGATTATTTGATTTTTTTTTTTTTTTTTTTTTTTTTAAAAAGATCATCCTGGAAATCTTATAAAAAAGACATTGCATAAATAATGGTTGTAAATAACTGGATACCCAGTTTTAAGCTCCCCAGAGCCAATAAAAGGACAACTTGGTAAAATTTTAACATTATTATTATTATTGTTATTATTATTATTATTATTATTACTATTAGAAATAACATCATTATTAGCAATAGTTTAAATTTTTTGACCTTTTACTTTGTACAGTGGGTTTTTAGGAGACCTTTGAAAAGAATTTACTTTCCCCATACTGCTTCATAGCTAGCCTTTATTTTAATTTACATCTCTAATTTACAATCCAGCCATCAGTTCCTTTTCTGCTCCTTTCTTCCTCTCTAAGATGTTAAACTGCGTTAAACTTCATCGTGTTTGTGCACACAGAAAATCGGTGAGGATTTCCTGAAGGATCTGTACCAACTGAAGAAGCTGCTGGAATTCGTCGATAACGACAAGTTCATCAGAGACGTGGCGAAAGTCAAACAGGTCAGTGGATCATCCAAAGTATATACACTATATTAGGGCTGAAACGAGTAACTCGAGTAATTCGATTACAAAAAATGATGGAGGCAAAATCTTCTGCCGCAAAGCTTCTTTTAATTAATTTTAAAAGCTTGCGTTATGTTTTTGCGCAATTATTTGTTTGGCGTGACACAGTGCGCTTCCGGATGCAAGCCGCCAGTAAACACCGAAAGAAGAAGCGCTTGCGTCACCCACAGAGACGACGGAGACGCAAACCGTTAGCTGTGTAGTGATTTGAGGGAGCGTTCTGTTGGGGGCTGCAAAATGGAACGGCGCGATAAAATATATTAATTTATTTTAACATGTGCCTTTTTTTTTTATACTTAGTCATTTGAAATACCTTTTTTTTACTTTGCATCTGAGAAAAGGCTTTAAAATAAGAATGTATGGCTCTGTAATGCACTTAATTCATCTCAGTCAACTTTAAGCTATTCTGTGTATTGTGAATAATGACGATGTTTATTTTTTATAAAATGCTATTTGCATAAAAAAAAAAAGTTGAAAACCAAGAATAAAGAAAACCAATTAATCTTTGTTTCTTTTATGTTTTACATCGCTGTTTAATTAAGCAAAAGTAAATTTTATCCGATTACTCGATTACGTTTTTGGTAGAATACTCGATTACTAAAATATTCTAAAGCTACAGCCCTACACTATATATACCATTTGTTTACCCTAGAGATGAGAGGAAAAATAAAATAGATTTTATGTGCTAAATGTTTGGCCGTATAGGAAAACAAGCAGAAGTTGGCGGCGTATCTGGAGATGACGTACAAAGTCCAGATCAATCCAGAGTCCATCTTTGACATTCAGGTGAAGAGGATCCATGAGTACAAGCGGCAACTGATGAACTGCCTGCACATCATCACCTACTACAACCGTAAGCACAAACATGCGCACACATTTTGTAATATTATGTATGTCCAGTAGGTGTCAGTGTTTCACAAGCTTAAATGCAGAGACGTTCATTTGGTGACTTTTTTTTTTTTAAATAAAAACAGCAAATTATTAATTTTCACTTCTTTCATTTCGTGACAACTGATGCATACATGCATGCATGAAATAAACTTTTATTATTGTGGCTTTAAGTTCGCTGCAAAAGGTACAAAAATATAAAAAATTACCAACATTGAAATCTGTTAAATAAAAAATTATTGGAAAAAAATATGTAATGGCAAAGCAAACAAAAAAGCGCTACATATAGTCCCAAGATATGTTGTGCATTTATTAAATGTACAATATCTATTTACAGTCTATTTCTTCCTAATTGTGTGCTAACCATAGTGCCGTTTTGTTTTTATACAGGGATCAGGAGAGAGCCAAACAAGAAGTTCGTACCCAGAACAGTCATGATCGGGGGCAAGGTGAATCCTCAGTTTAACTCGTTGGGTAAACAGTGTATACAGCTGACATGTATTTGCAAAAATATAAATGAGTAAGGTACAGTATTCTTTATTTTTTCCCCAAAAATATGTACAGTGAAACCTCAGATTGTAAGTAACGCTGTTCGCGAGTAAACCACAAGACGAGCAAAGTTTTTTTTTAATTTTTTTAATTTTTTTTAATTTTTTTATTTTGACTTGAAAAATGAGTCTTGGTTTACGAGTACCAAGTATCATGAAACACGCATGCGCTTCTAGTTTTGACATTGAGCATTATGTGATCACAACTAAGGCAACGTTTTCATTTATTTTTTTGGGTCTGTGGAATGAATAATCTGAGTTTCTATTTCTTATTGGAAAATTCAATTTGGTTTACGAGTGTTTTGGAATAAAAGCCCGCTTCCAGAACGAATTACACTCATAATCCAAGGTTTGACTGTATATATTTTTAGAACTAATTCGTGTGGGGGTTTTTCATCATTCATTTCCCAAACTCTGTGTGCGAGAACTTCAGTATTATAACAGCCTGTTTAAGTTTTAAGTTACTGTTTTTGCCTCTGTACTGCCCCCTGCAGGCTGCACCAGGGTACCATATGGCTAAAATGATCATTAAGCTGATCACCTCTGTGGCGGACGTGGTGAATAACGACCCGGTTGTGGGCGACCGGCTGAAGGTCATCTTCCTGGAGAACTACAGAGTCTCACTGGCTGAGAAAGGTGAGCTTATAATTTATAGGATATGCTGGTCCTGAAGTGCTTTTAATTTACAGCTATTTATCATACATTATACTTTTTGTCCATTTACAGTTACGGTAATGTTGTAGAGCATACCCAAAACAAGGTTATCAGCAACCTTTTAATTTTTTTCTTAAATTGAATAAGGCAAAAAAATGGAAACGCGTTGAGAATAAAAGCGGGGGAAAATACGAAGCAGTGAACATGACTTAAACACAACCTCTGGTTTCATATAATATTACTTTATGTACCGCGTGTATGAATCTTAAAAATAAGTTATCTTTCTCTAAATAAAACTTTTTTTTAATTTTATAATTCCCCGCAACTTGAATTAAATCAAATGATTATGACTTCAAATAATATATATTATAAAATTATATTTTTTTTCCTTAATCGGAGTATTTGATTGCCATCTTTACTAAGGCTAATTTCACACTACGGTCTCACACCAAACACCTGCTGTTTTGGAAAGTATAATATGGAAGCATACAAAAGGACAGAACAGTATTGTTAGTGGAGAGGTCGGGTGGGGGAGCGACGGTACCCGGGCGTGCACAGTATGAAGCAATCGTGCCTAGCGTGAGAGCACCCTAAAAAATGCAACCACGGGGGGGCGCAATCCAGTGTCTTCTTGTGCCAGTCCCAAGTCTGGATAAATGCAGAGGGTTGTGTCAGGAAGGGCATCCGACGTAAAACATTTGCCAAATCAATGATGCGAATCAAGAATATAATTCCCATACCGGATCGGTCGTGGCCCGGCTTAACAACGACCGCCACTGGTGCTGTTGACCTACAGGGTGCTGGTGGAAATTGGGCTACTGTTGGTCGAAGAAGAAGAGGAGGAAGGCGTGTTCGTAAGCAGAGAGAGAAGAGGAAAGGCAAGAGTTTAGGAGTGATAGTGGGGACTTTGAATGTTGGGACCATGACAGGGAAGGGAAGAGAGTTGGTTGATATGATGCAGAGAAGAAAGGTGGATATACTGTGTGTCCAGGAGACCAGGTGGAAAGGGAGCAAGGCTAGAAGCTTAGGATCAGGGTTCAAATTGTTTTACCATGGTGTGGATAGGAAAAGAAATGGAGTAGGAGTTATTCTAAAAGAGGAGTTTGTAAGGAATGTTCTAGAGGTGAAGAGAGTATCAGATAGGGTGATGAGTTTGAAGCTGGAAATTGAAGGGATAATGTTAAATGTTGTTAGTGGTTATGCCCCACAGGTAGGATGTGAGTTAAAAGAGAAGGAGAAATTCTGGAGTGAGTTAGATGAAGTGATGCAGAGCATCCCCAGAGGGGAGAGAGTGGTGATTGGTGCAGACTTCAATGGACATGTTGGGGAAGGGAACAGAGGTGATGAAAATGTGATGGGCAGGTTTGGTCTTCAGGACAGGAATGTAGAAGGACAGATGGTGGTGGACTTTGCAAAGAGGATGGAAATGGCAGTGGTAAATACTTTCTTCCAGAAGAGGCAGGAACATAGGGTGACATATAAGAGTGGAGGCAGAACTGAGACTGTCAGGGACACTGAGAGGACTGAAGAGAGTAGACAGAAGTACAGGGAGATGCAGAGTAAGGTGAAGGTAGAGGTGGCAAAGGCCAAACAAAGAGCATATGAGGACTTGTATGCTAGGCTAGACAGTAAGGAGGGAGAGGGGGATCTGTACAGGTTGGCAAGGCAGAGAGATAGAGATGGGAAGGATGTGCAGCAGGTTAGAGTGATTAAAGATAGAGATGGAAATGTACTGACAGATGCCAGGAGGGTGATGGGAAGATGGAAGGAGTACTTTAAGGAGTTGATGAATGAGGAAAACGAAAGAGAACAAAGAGTAGAAGAGGTGACTGTTGGGGAACAGGAAGTAGCAAATATTGGTAGAAGTGAGGTGAGAAGGGCGTTGAAGAGGATGAAGAGTGGAAAGGCTGTTGGTCCTGATGACATACCTGTGGAGGTATGGAAGTGCTTGGGAGAGGTGGCAGTAGAGTTTTTGACAAGTTTGTTTAACAAGATCTTGGAGAGTGAGAGGATTCCAGAGGAATGGAGAAGTGTATTGGTGCCAATTTTTAAGAACAAGGGAGATGTGCAAAGCTGTGGCAATTATAGAGGTATAAAGCTAATGAGCCAGACAATGAAGCTGTGGGAAAGAGTAGTGGAAGCTAGGTTAAGGGCAGAGGTGAGCATTTGTGAGCAGCAATATGGTTTTATGCCTAGAAAGAGTACATCAGATGCAGTATTGGCTTTGAGGATGCTGGCGGAGAAGTACAGAGAAGGTAACAGGGAGTTGCATTGTGTCTTTTTAGATTTAGAGAAAGCGTATGACAGGGTGCCAAGAGAGGAGCTGTGGTATTGTATGAGGAAGTCTAGAGTGGCAGAGAAGTATGTTAGAGTGGTGCAGGACATGTATGAGAGCTGTAAGACAGTGGTAAGATGTGCTGTAGGTGTGACAGAAGAGTTTAAGGTGGAGGTGGGTCTGCATCAAGGATCAGCTCTAAGCCCCTTTTTGTTTGCTCTGGTGATGGACAGGATGACAGATGAGGTAAGACAGGAGTCCCCATGGACTATGATGTTTGCAGATGACATTGTGCTCTGTAGCGAGAGCAGGGAACAGGTGGAGGAAAATTTGGAGAGGTGGAGGTATGCTCTGGAAAGCAGAGGAATGAAGGTTAGCCGCAGCAAGACGGAATACATGTGTGTAAATGAGAGGGACCCAGGAGGATCGGTGAGGCTACAGGGAGCAGAGGTAAAGAAGGTGCAGGATTTTAAGTACTTGGGGTCAACGGTCCAGAGCAACGGGGAGTGTGGAAAGGAGGTGAAGAGGGGGGTACAGGCAGGTTGGAATGGGTGGAGAAAAGTGTCAGGTGTGTTGTGCGATAAAAGAGTATCAGCGAGAATGAAAGGAAAGGTGTACAGGACAGTGGTGAGACCAGCGATGCTCTACGGCTTAGAGACAGTGGCGCTGAAGAAAAGACAGGAGGCAGAGTTGGAGGTAGCAGAGCTAAAGATGTTGAGGTTCTCTTTGGGAGTGACAAGGATGGATAGGATTAAGAATGAGTTTATCAGAGGGACAACCCACGTTAGATGTTTTGGAGATAAAGTCAGAGAGGCCAGATTGAGGTGGTTTGGGCATGTTCAGAGGAGAGATTGTGAATATATTGGTAGAAGGATGCTGAGGTTGGAACTGCCAGGCAGGAGGTCTAGAGGAAGACCAAAGAGGAGATTTATGGATGCAGTGAGAGAGGACATGAAGTTAGTTGGTGTGAGAAAAGAGGATGCAGAGGATAGGGTTAGATGGAGGCAGATGATTCGCTGTGGCGACCCCTGAAAGGGAACAGCCGAAAGACGAAGAAGAAGAAGAAGAAGTGAGAGCACCCTAAATGAACATTTCCCAGTGGTAGTTTGTTTCCTTATCTTGCCTGTAAAGGAGTCTTGGGTCAAAGCACATAAATAAATAAATGAAGGGAAGTTTGCCATTTTCTTGCCTTCTCTACATCACTGAGAGTGTGGGCCGATGTTTGTTTGTGGTTCAGTGATCCCAGCAGCAGACCTGTCCGAGCAGATCTCCACTGCCGGCACGGAAGCTTCCGGAACAGGCAACATGAAGTTCATGCTGAATGGCGCCCTCACCATCGGCACCATGGATGGCGCTAACGTGGAGATGGCTGAGGAGGCCGGAGAGGAGAACCTTTTTATTTTCGGCATGAGGGTGAAGGATGTGGAGGCCATGGATCGCAAAGGGTGAGACAGACAGACAGACACAGGGAGAGGGAGATTCTTTAAGTTTAAATTGTGATTAAGACACGTGTCTATAATAAATACACTATAAGACTGTGCTTCCCAAAGTGTGGGTCACTGCAGGAGGTTTTTAATTTTCGGTTTTGTAATTAGTAATTTCAAATTTCCATCAAATATTTACATTTAAAAAAGTAACCAGAGCTAGTTCAAAGATGGAATTAAAGGTTTGGGTGGGACGCAGATGATCACACTTCAAAATCAATACATGAAATAAGCTTGAGTAAATAATGTACGAGTTAAGTATACATTTAAACTAATATATATTTTGGGAAATAAAGTAATGTAGATTTTTAGTTAATAATTTGGTTCTATATTATGAATGTAATAAGATGTTCTGTAAAAGGCTTATGATTTTATATGTGTGTGTGTGTAGCTACAACGCTCGTGAGTATTATGACCGCTTGCCGGAGCTCAGACAGGTGATCGATCAGATATACACAGGTCACTTCAGTCCTAAAGAGCCAGAGCTGTTTAAGGATGTCGTCAACATGCTGATGGATCATGACCGGTATGTGTGCGCATGTTATTTTGTGGGCGGGGCCTTGTTTCTTTTGTGGTGCTTTTATATATACATAGAATATAGAAAGCTCCAAAAATTTTAACCTACCATTTGTTTTTCTTGGGTTTCAGGTTCAAGGTGTTTGCAGATTATGAGGCTTATATCAGCTGTCAGGAGAAGGTCAATGACCTCTACAAGGTGAGTGGAGCAGAGTCTTGCTTGTTCAAATCAAACTGGGACTTGAAATGGTTTATAAATCAAGGTTTACAGTAAAACCGATTTACATGTACAATACATCTTGTAATTTTTATTTTGTGATTTGCTTCTTATGTCATTGGCTACTGATTAAGCCTATGTACGTTCTAAAAGTCACTCTACTCAAATCCAATTTTTTTATCAGATCGGATGTCATTGTTCACATTCATAATGGGCACCACTTATTTATTTCAAACAATATATATGATTTTAGACTTGAGATTTTGCTTTGGAGGACAGCAAGCAACCTTCCCATCATACGATTTCTGATCTGCTGGTTCTTGTTCAATTCGATTGATCGCGTATCACTTCAGGCTATTAATATTAATGCAACACAACAAATCATATGCTCTGTGATTGGACATTTCTTGGTGAAATCAAGCAGATTTTGGCAGTATTGATTTATAAACTGACGAACTCTCGAACTCTAAACTCGGTCTTCCCAGACTACATTAAACCTTTATTTGTCCATCAGCAAGAACCTTTACAATACGATTTCTGCGTATGGAGATGGGTTTCCATGTAGAAACTCTTTATGCAAGCAGGAACCACAACATGTATAAAGACCCCATGATTGAAATGTTAATTACATTAAAATAAATGCTCTCTTTTTTTCATCTCCCCTGATTTGTCAGAACCCTAAAGAGTGGACCAAGAAGGTGATCAGGAACATCGCCAATTCTGGAAAATTCTCCAGCGATCGCACCATCTCAGAGTATGCGCGTGAGATCTGGGGGGTGGAGCCTACAGATCTGAAGATCCCACCGCCCAATGAGCCTCGAGACTAAGGCGGGGCTTTCGGCGTGGACTTCATATACATTCTGTTCTTTCCTTCATTAATACTGTAGGTGTGGTTGGTTCTGTTTAAGGTTATGATTAACAGATTGATGATCCTTTCTTTTTCATAGCCAGTAGATTATCTACTGTTTGGCCACGCCCACTTCCCCTTTTTAATACTGTACATGTGTAACCTTTACAGCCAGCCAGCTTTTTGTGCCTTATTCAGCAGTTTTGAGCGAAATGCACAGTTATATATTTACATATCATGCCTGACAGCTAGAAAGGACACAATGTTGATTGATGTTTTGTGAAATTTAAGGATGCCTTTTATACGCGTTAGCGTTTCTTTCAGGAGCAAATGTATAATTACTGCGACTACTGTAGGCAAATCTGCAAAAGAAAAATTGAATTAAAGCATTACATTGAAATCTAGCAACTCCAACTAGAGAATATTTAGCACTGCTAGCAATTATGCTACTTGGCAAATTTTGCAATTAGCACTTTAGATCACGTGCAGTGGTTAGCACTTAGCATATCTTGGCTCTTCTATTTTATATCAAGTTAATGATGCTAGATGCTAGCATGTATGTTGTGATTAGCATGGATGCTGTCATCAGTAACAACTGTTCCTTTTTTCCCCCTACATTAAAAAAAAAGAAGAAGAAATTATAGATTGTAATGTGAAAATTAAATATTCAGCACTTAAAAGCATTATGAAATTGCACTTCACTTGGCTAATGGAGACGCCAGTTAATCATTTCAACCATTCATAACTCCAGACTTACAAGGCTATTTATGCTGTTCATATACATAAAAGCTATAAAGAGTAAAAAGATTTTTTTACAATCTCTTTTTTACATTAACTCAGTTTGTGTCTGCGTGTCTTAATGGATTAATGTGCCTTTACTCAGATTGTGTGTTTGCACCCTTTACATGAGCACTATGAGATTTCACACATTTGTGTTTGACAAAAATAAATAAAGCTGTTTAAAGGACTGATGTTTTCTGTGGTGCAAATGAATTGTCTGGGGGGGATAAAGCTGGAACTTAATGGGAAGATATTGTTTATAGTTTTTATTAGTACTCAAATTATGAGTCTTCAATTTACTAATGTATTTTTCCCCCTTCATTCTCGACCTTTTCCTCAACACTGAGTAATTTCCATAAGCTTTTTTATACTTGATCTGGAAAAAAAATTGCTAGTCATTTTATTGAATTTATTTGAGATACAGGTATGTTTCATGAAGCTGTAATGTTAATTTTGAAATAAAAAAACTGAGTCTGAATTTATAAACTGAAAATATGTACAGTGCCTGGCTAAAGTGAGTCGCAGACTAATTTCTTTAGACCGCCTTTAGCTTCAATTACAAATTAGGAAGTTCATTTTATTGCCACACAACGTTGCCTAGCCTACTGTACACCTGAGCAACTGAAACAACCCCAGATCATAACACTGTGTCCAGAGAGTTGTACAGTGGACACTATGTGTGATGGGTGCATCGCTTTATGCGTTTCCCTTCTTACTTGCTCATCACAGGGTTAGTCTGGACTCATCAGACCATGTGACCAATTTTCATTGCACCAAAGTCCAATTTTTATGCTCTCTAGTAACCTGAAGCCTTTTTCTGTTTCACCGCAGTAACAAGAGTTTTCTTATGGACACTGGTTTAGTCCCAATCCCGAGTTCTCATCAAACTGCATGTGTGAAAATGCTCTTACTTGTGTTACACACACTTATGGTTTTTTACTGTTTGTTGTTGTTGTTTTTTTTTTTTTAATCTAACTTTATCAAGCTTTCAAGAGATTTCCATTCATGATTTTTTTTTCCTCCCGTAAAGCTGAAGGTTTAACACTATCCATTTAAGCTTTAATATGTTGGACAGTTCTTTACCCCAATTATCAATAACTTGACCATTTTTGGAAGGCAGGCAGTTAAAATACACCAGATAGTTGAACTTTTACAAAAAGAAAAGATATGAATTACAAATATATACAGTACTAAAGAATGAAGTGTGGTTTGCATCCTTCCTAGAAAAACAAGTCCCAGATTTTTAGTGTAGGCTTAGTTTTTTTTTTCTCTTGGTAACATTAGTTTTACATAGTTTTAAGTGTTTTAGTTTGTGTTTGGTTGAAATGCCAAAACCTGAACTACCAGCTTGTAGTTGGAGAAATGTTAAACAAGTGTTAATTAAATATTTATTCATTTATTTCTGTGTTAGGATCTGCTACCTGTATTTCTCCTTTCGGACCATAAGCTAGCCTTGTTTTGACACTCCTTTGTCTAATTTAGGTCTATATTCTACATTCACAAGCTTTGTGTTGCTCTTCAGATGCCGTCAATTCTGGTCTATTATTCATACTTTAGGTATGACTGATCTAATTTTGGCAAAGGATTTTAGATCACATTGTACTGCTCCCTTAAAATGTTTTCAGTTCAGCCAGCTTCAGCCTTGTCACCTAGTTATCTGTTTAAACTGCTAACTAAATGGATGGAATTAAGTCACTTGTATAAGGTAATTTATGAAAAATGTAAGATTTAAATTTCCCAATTATTAAACCCATTTGTACCAGTTTGTTTCAAAAGCAATACACTGGATAAAAACCATGGAATTGTGAATTTGCTGAAAAGCCCCAGGAAGCGGCTGCTAGCTGTTGATGCTTGTAAAATTGACAGTAAAGATCAACAGGAAGCAAAGACAAAAGCGAAGGAAAAGTTATAAGAGGCAGAGGAAGAAAAAATGTGGAAAACTGAAAGGATCTAAAAAAAAATCTCATGTTGCACTGTATATTTTCTATAACCTCATGTTTTAAATGTTCATTCCGCAGGTACCTTTAAACACAAACATTTTATTTATTAAAAAGCAGAGCTTTATATCTGTTGATAATTACATCCACACTCGTGGAACATCCAGCTAGTTAGTTCCCGTGATCGTTTAGTTATAATACCTACAGCAGTCTTCTTTTCTCTAATGAATGCACAGACACTGGAGACTCTTTCTATAAATGGTTAATAAACTTTTCAGAAAAAAAAACATTTATATATCACTTGATTAGATATAAGGCCAGAGCAAAAGTTATAGAAAATTAATTGCCACAATCCAACCAATCAAGACTAGGTGTTTGTTTGTGTGTCTTAATTTAAGTAATTTAAGTTAATTTGTGTCTTAATTGCTTAAGTTGAGCAATGCGTAAAGGATATGAGAGACTGGATGCTAATAAACTAATTGCTTAATCCTGATAAGACAAAAGTTCTAGTCATAGGACCGCATACAGCTAGATATAAGATTCTAGAACACTCTGTAACTTTAGATGGCCTTTCTGTTCCATCAAGTGCAACAGTAAAAGACCTCGGTGTGATTATTGATTCCAGCCTTTCATCTAAAGCTCATGTAGATAATATTACCAGGATAGCATTCTTTCACCTTAGAAATATTGCCAGGATAAGAAATATATTGTCGCTAAACGATGCAGAAAAACTAGTTCATGCTTTTATAACCTCTAGGTTGGACTATTGTAATGCCTTACTGTCTGGTTGTTCAACTAGGTGCATAAACAAGCTTCAATTAGTCCAGAATCCTCTCTAGAACCAGAAGATATGAGCACATCACCCCTATCTTATCTTCACTTTATTGGCTCCCTGTGAAATTTCGCATTGATTTTAAAATACTACTCTTGACATATAAAGCATTAAATGGTCTCACGCTGCAGTATCTGAGTGAACTGCTATTGTCTTACGAACCGCCACGCCTACTTCAATCGAAGGATGCAGGCTGCTTGTCAGTACCGCGTATTATTAAAACTACAGCAGGGGCAGAGCTTTTTCTTACAAAGCCCCAAAGTTATGGAATAGTCTTCCAAATAGTGTTCGGGACTCAGACACAGTCTCAGTGTTTAAGTCCAGGCTAAAAACCTATTTATTTAATCAAGCATTTTTATAAATAGATTAACCTTAGGTAAAGGAGCAGATCTGGGGGACTCATGGACGTAGAGTATTATGGTGAAATGGTATGTTTGGATGCTGTCTTCCTCACTCTCACTGATCACTCAGGTTTGCTGACGGTGAGGTGATTGGTTGCTTTACATCTCAGGGAGCCCTCATGTCTGTGTTTCCTTCTGGCTCTCCCTTTTAGTTATGCTGTCATAGTTAGTCCTGCCGGAGTCTCTGCTTGCAGTCTACAGTTAATATACATTCACATTATACAGTACATTATATGACTGTGACCATACCTAACTGCCATCTCTCCTCTTCTGCTCTCCCCTCTTCTGTTCTCTCTCCTTCCCTCTCTCTCCTTCCCTCTCTCTTCTTCCCTCTCTATGTCGAGCTACACATGTCGTTCCTAAGCTGCCAGTGATCCCTCTGCCCTCCGGACCTGTCAGACCCATCCTGGTGCCTTGCTTCTGGTTGGAGATCTCGTCACATGGATGCCCCGTGTGTCTCTTTGGGATGCGTCTGGTGTCTGGGGATGGTTCTCGCTACCTAGAAGACGGTTCTGGCCTCGACTGGTGTTGGCAGCTGTTTCTCTGAGGACTTGACCGTTCGATAGTTCAGGACTGGAACTTTATACAAGTCTACCCGAGTTTTCAATAACTAACTGGACTCCATATTAACATCAATTAACATCAACTATTATAGCTGAACTGCCTGCCACCTAACACACAGTATGAATGCAGATCAATACACATTCAAATTCCATACAAACTTAAATAATTCTTTTGATTGTGTAAAGCTGCTTTGGGACAATGCCAATTGTTAAAAGTAAATAAAATTGAATTAAAATTTAATTATGGATGTGTTCATGGATGTATTCATCGCTCGGAGGTGGAAGCTTCAGTTTTGCCCCCTAGTGTACACTGTCGAAGCGACAGAGAAAACACGCCACCGATGGCGGAAGGTACAGTAACGTTACAGCCGCTCACCAGTCCCAGTGTCACCGTGTCATGTTTAGTTCCCTTCTAACCTTTTTTTTTTCTTAATAAAAAAAAAATATTTTTTTATTACTAAAGTTATTTATAAGCCAAAAGCCTGTTGTGTGAGGCACACTTTCTTTCTGTGAATTTAAAGTTCAAGAAGGTCTAATAATAACCTTCTTTAATGAGCCTCATCAGAAATGCTCATGCTGAACATTAGTAAACTGTAGCTGCATTTGTTCGGATTAAATGTTTTAAAAATTTTAATCCAATTGAAAATCATTCTGATTCCTACCTATTTGCACACATGTAGTGCTTTGTACCTGGAACCTACAAACTTCTGGCACTATAACAACATTCAATTCAATTCAATTCAATTTTATTTGTATAGGCTTTTAGCAATTTTCATTGCCGCAAAGCAGCTTTACACAATCAAAAGAATTACATTAGAAGAACATTAAAATGTGAAATTCATTACATTTTACGAGTGATTATACTGCATATTTGTAAATTGTGAACATGAATGAAGGCATGAATTACACAGGTACAGCATAGTGCATATACAGTAAGACTAAAATACATTTCCAGGGCGGCAAGGTGGCTTAGTGATCTGATGACAAAGGGCTGATGTCATAACTGGCACTGGTGGTTCAGTGGGAGCTGTTTCGCCTACCATGCGGAAGGCCTGGGTTTGATTCCCAGTCAGTGCCCAAACCCTAGCCACTGGATGCAGTGCCCACGCACGAATAAAATGGGAGGGTTGCGACAGGAAGGGCATCCGGCGTAAAACCTGTGCCAAGTTATAATGCAGACTGGATATTCCGCTGTGGCGACCCCTTGCCGGAAGCAGCTGAAAGACCAACAATAATAATGAGGATGATGGCGATCCTTTTTTCGATTTAAAGGCCAATTCGTGATGAGGCCATGGAGACAGATCAGGTTACAGAGCTGGTTCAGCTTCAACCCACAAACGTTTCTTAGGACCCAGAGTACATTTATAGTCACTTACTACCAGAGTAGGTTCATATTTACAACTTTCAGACTCTACTGTTTCTTTACACCAGGAACGTGCACAGTCATTTTCATGGGCTGGTGCTCTTACCTGAAAAAAGGGGCAAATGTCATATCACATGATCATGTAAAATATGGTCTTGTAACTACTCCAAATCAATTTTTTATTTGTAAATTGTTTTGAATTTAAAAGATTTATAAAATGAACATGAACATAACACTGTTGGCTTAACTGGGACCTATTACGATAAGTCTTGGGTAGTAGTTTTGAATGTTAGAATGTACCCGAGAACTGGTGTGAATGTTTTAAGCTAACTTTTTAAATTTATTATATCTTAATATGTATTATATGATATCTATTTTTTGGTAGGGAACAGCTAGTTTTGTTCATTTATGTGGAATATAGCACCTTGGTCCTGGAGGAACATTGTTTCGTTATACCTTGTACTGAACTATATATGTTTGAAATCGCAATAAATGCCTACTTAACTCGACTAAACTTGATTTGTTTGTTTGTTTGTTTGTTTGTTTGGGCGGGCGAGCAGTGGGCAGTTTTTGAGATTATCATCTTTTATGTCATACTGTGGGCATGTTGAAGAACAAGAACAAGATAAGTGAGCGATAAAGGTTGTTGTTTTTGTTAGTCTTTCGGCTCCTCCGAACTGGAGGAGGAAATATTTGAGCCAGGTGACGAAACTGCAAGTCACCATGCAGGAAGCCTATTAAACTCTTCTTTAGCCTGTGGAAAGCATGTTAATA
Source organism: Clarias gariepinus (assembly GCF_024256425.1). NCBI lineage: Eukaryota > Metazoa > Chordata > Actinopteri > Siluriformes > Clariidae > Clarias > Clarias gariepinus. Next base: position 6,314,088 of record NC_071112.1, on the reverse strand, counting down.
AGCATCCAGTATCTAATGTCCTTCACACATTCCTCAGCTTTATTAAACTAGTGTCGCTCAACTGGCTTTGCTGAGACACATAATTATGTGTCAACAGCATAACAGTGGAAACTAATACCATGCTGACGTAGTCAGCTAACCGTACGAAGTATATAGAAAAAAAATAGCAGTGAGTCTAAAACACAACCCTGTGGAACACCAAATTTTACTTTAGTATACATACACATCTAATTTGATCTGCTTTGTGCATGCGCGCCCAGTAGAAAATGAACGAATCACTCTTCGAAACTACTTGTATTTCTGAGTCGCGTTAAAGAGTCGTTCAAAAAGAACAAATCATTTATGAACGACCCATCACTACAGGAGAGGGCCCTTCCCTTAAAACTCCTACAACTCTTTTTCAAATGTATCAATGAGAATAGTACACTGGTCTAGAGCTTAGTGTGGTATGTTGTGTGTATCGTACATACAGTAGATACTGTAGCCTCAAATCCATATTGTACATAGCTCATTTGATTTATATATTTGTGAACGTCTATGAATTTTAATGTCTATGCTTGCTTTTTTTCTGTAATCTGATGCTGTAATGAATGTTCGTCAAATCAGGGCAGAATAAAGAAGTTCTACATTAACATTTTGTGAGCTAATTTTACTAAGTTAAAACTGTCTTTGGTCGCAATCAAGCCATTGTGTGTGGCATGAGATAACATTCACAAAGGCAAATCAACCGACTGTACAACCTACAATCTGTACATCTTTACACTGTATGCTTCTTTGTGGGAGGCACAAAGGCCCTATAAAAAGGAAGCACTGGTCAGATGTTCATTAGTCATCTGGTATTAAACTGGTCATTTTACATGACTGCTTGATTCACAACCTGCATCCTAAAGAGGTAAAAAAATTAAAAATTTAATATGAAATTGCAGCCGTCGTATATTGTTTCTTTTTTCTGACTTTTTTGCTTTTATATATATATATATATATATATATATATATATATATATATATATAAACACACTTTTGACATGTTTTTAACTGTGGTCTAATTATATATTTTGTACAAACACTTTTTGTTTATGTCTTGTTTATGTAATTTTCATGTGGGAGAAATAGTTAAACTATTAATAAGTTTTACAATCGAAAAAATTTAAAATGGTTCTTTAATCTTGATGTATTATGTGTCGTTTAATAGGGGGATAATTCACATGACGATATGAATAATTTCATCAAAGGGCAGCATGTGAGTTTATGTAGACTGGCTAAGCGAGTGACTGCTGAGCATCCCATAATGAAGTACTTAATAAAGGAGATCCCCCCCTACCCAACTCCAGTTGAATTTCAGGTTTCAGATGTAGTTCATGTTACTGAGGAGACAGGATTCAAGGGAATACTGAATTCTGAGCTGTTTAGGCCTCCTAAAAGTGAGTTTTTATGGTGGGGATTAAAAATGAACAAAGAGGAGATAAGATCAGCAGAGAAGCGCTATATGAAGAGGAACTTCTTAAACAATGCACAAAAACCATTTTTGGAGAAGTTTACCACATCACCCCTGTTCCAATTAGAGAAATCCAGATTTGGCAATTATCACTTCACATTTCCCTTCATTGAGCTGATGGAAAGGTACAAGGAACAAAACTGTGCAGGAGAGGAACCAGTTCTCAGAGTGTACGGTACCATCCCTTACAAACAACAGGTTGTGTACACCATGTTGATTCACAGTCCTGAGGATAAGAAGCATTTTAGAGATTACCCACTCCGTGGAGCGAGTGAATGGGTTCGTTATCAGGATGGGAAGATTATCTGGAAAGCACAAGCTATTTGTGAAACCCACTGGTATCAGTTTGTTTCAGGAGAAGCAAAAATGTTAAATACACATCTGTTTTACGTCTGGGATCAGGTTAGTTTAGTCTTTCATTTGCCTAAAGGAACTAAAGGCCTAAAAATTCCCAGACAACGACTTATAGAAGCCCTTAAGGCTTGTGAACTTGATGAGATGGACCTCTCTGGGTACCAAGGTCCTAAAAACAAAAAGGAGCGTTTCTTGGAAGCTAAGATTAAAGTGAATGAGTTAAAAGAGGAGAAAAAAAGAAAATGAAAGCAAAGGATGAATTATACATGAATGAATATAAAATGATGACATTAAATGGAGGTAGACCTATACCTGTAATTTTTTTTTAATTATTTAAAGCGGCAGTTAGATGGAAAGAGGATAACATTCAAGCAAGAGTGTTATGATTGAACAGAATTCAATCATACAAGCAAATTCCATACACACAGATGCAAGGCAGGACTCAAACCCTCAACCTGGGAGGTGCAAAGCCACAGTACTAACCCCAATGGCATGATTTTATATGCTTTGTAGTAAAAATAATATCTGTGATATTGGGCAAAGAGGGCTAAGTAATGATGCAGTGGGTATCCACACTTTTACACAAACTTTTAAGGTACCTGTATGCATGGTATGTACTGTATGGCAGCCCATTCTTGCATAGTCAATGCTTGGTGTTTGTCCGAATTTGTGGGTTTTTGTTTGTCCACCTGCCACCACGAGTTTTTAATGGAATTAAGGCTCGGGGAGTTTCCTGGCCATGGACCCCAAATTTTGATGCTTTGTTCCTCAAGCCACTTTGCTGTCACTTTTGCCTCATGGAAAGGTTCTCCATTATTCTGGAAAAAGCTTTGTTCATCACTAAACTGTTATTGGATGGTTGTGAGAAGTTGCTCTTAGAGGATGTTTTTGTATCATTCTTTATTCATGGCTGTGTGTGAGTGAGCAATATAATTATAGGATCTGAGCAATTCAGTTATCAGGACACCATATCACACAATGTTTTATTTCATAAGAAGTATATAAAAAAAAACTTTAACCTAGGCATACATCCATAAAACAAAAACACTTCTGGGAATGTGGTGTGTAGGGTGTGTAGGGTATTTTTATACAAGCAAATGTAACATTTAAAAGACTGTGACTTTTATGCAAACAATCTTTGTATGAATAACCTAAATAATTATTAGGTATACTTATCAAGTAATGAATTAATTATTAAGTTATTAAGTAATTATATTTTATAAAATATAATTTTATAAAATATAAGTGTGTGTGTATGTGTGTGTGTTGTAGATGGGATACAACATATTTCTACTAATTAAGATTAAGATTTTTCCACACGTGACTATTTGCATTAGTTTAAAACTTATTTAGGGGTGGGAAAAATTTAGCCATAAATTTTTTGGAGATTACAATTACAATTATGTAAAAAAGTGACTCATTACCATGAAAGGTAAAATAAATAGAGAATTAAATGCAATGTTGTGGTATTTATTATAATAAAAATTTTGCTTCTGTTTTACAACATTACATTTTTTTACACTTGTTTTACGCTATATTGCCAAAAGTATTCACTCACCTTTCCAAATAATTGAATTCAGGTGTTCAAATCACTTCCATGGTTACAGCTCTATAAAATCTCTCTCAGGAGAATTCCAGCGTGGTACCGTAATATGATGGCAATAAATTCAGTTGTAAAATTTTCTCTCTACTAAATATTTCACAGTCAACTGTTAGTGGTATTATAACATTTACATTTAGGCATTTGGCAGACGCTCTTATCCAGAGCGACTTACATTTTTATCTAATTATACATCTGAGCAGTTGAGGGTTAAGGGCCTTGCTCAAGGGCCCAACAGTGGCAACTTGGTGGTTTGGGGGTTTTGAACCTGGGATCTTCCGAACCGTAGTTCAATGCCTTAACCACTGAGCTACCCTAACAAATTGGAAGCGATTGGAAACGACAGCAACTCAGCCACCAAGTGGTAGGCAACATAAAATCACAGAACGGGGTCAGCGGATGTGGAGACTCCTAGTGTCGAGAGGTCGCTAACTTTCTGCAGAGTCAATAGCTAAAGACCTTCAAACTCCATGTGGCCTTCAGATTAGCTCAAGAACAGATTAGCTCAAGAACACTGATGTTGAACGAGAAGGCCTGGCTCACGGTCTCCGCTCTAATATACATAGAGAGCAACATGGAATGGGTTTTCATGACCAAGCAGGTGCATTTAAGCCCAACACTTTCATGAACTCAGTTCTGCGTTCAAAACAATCTGCCAAGTTTGTTTCTTCTCCATTTTCTCTGTTTTGTATTTTGGTACTGTATGTGTACTTTGACATTTAAAATGAAGTTCAAAAGTCGCACATGAGTTTAACATATTTACATCAGCCCCATTATAAAAGCCCAGTCTGTGCTCTACAAAAATAAGGCAAATGTATTAGGTACTATATTTGTAAAGACTTAAAATAAAAAAATAAAAATTAAGAAAAGGCCTGAAGCACTGCAGGTCTTCACAGAGGCCTTAGACACCAGAGGGTATAAAGTAATCCTTATCACAGGAGCTGATTTAAGTAAGCTTAAAGGGGTCATACAGCACTACATGCACTATTTTAAGCTGTTTGGACTAAACTGTGTGTTAGGAGAGTGCGTACACAACCACTCTACGATGATAAAGAGCCGCCCAGTGGTTTTCTTTTCGTTTATTACAGTAACATCCCCCTTCTGAAATCAGGCCAATCGCAAAAGCCTTGCCTTGTGACGCCACACCACAAGAGGGCGTTCCTACACAAGTTGATTGACACTGGTGTTTTAGCAAAGACCCCCCCCCCGAGTGAGAAGACGCTGTCGGCCATTGTTTTTTCGCAGCTGGAGCAAAATGACGCCTAAGCGAGTGTTGTGTACAGTTGTTGGGTGTAATAGTGAACACAGCAGTCGACATTTACTACCGACATCTGAGCCACTGAGGACGCAGTGGCTGAATTTAGTTTTTAAAGCTAACGTCCCCGCTGATTTACCTAAATGCGTTCATGTTTGCACTAATCATTTTTCACCAGACTGCTTTATAAACGCGGGTCAATATAAAGCTGGTTTTACTAGGAAGCTGCTCCTAAAAATCGGATCTGTACTAACGCTTCGTGTTCCTGCTTTATCTTCACCAGGCTCGGTGAGTGTGATTTATTTTACTATGACTCTTTGCAGATCGCCTTTTCTAATAATCACGATAAATGCGGAGTGTAAGTTAACTTACACTCTCATAGAACATGGTTATGGCTTCTTCTCTATGTACATCCGTCTCTATATAATCCCTAATCGCCCGTTTATAATAAACAATGCATTGAGGTGATTGTCTAGTTGCAAACTGTGTACGTAGTCGGAAAACTATATTATGCTTACCTTTGTTACGTTAGATGGTTTATAACGATGTCTGTCGAAGATTAAGAAGTCATGTAAACACATCAGTAAACACATCGCGTCCGTATTTCTCTCGGTAAGTTTCTCCGCTTTTGTTGTTGTTGCTCGCGGCAGCGTAACAGCCCGTTAATTCATGCACATGCAGTGATGAGAAAGACAAATCGAGTCGATCATGTCCATTCTTTTAATTTCTGCGTTGTCAGGCGATATTACAAACCAATCAAACTTAAATCAAACCAAAAACGACTGAAGAAAACAAACTCGGGCTCCATATTCCATAGTTTTCCAGTTTGGACTGCATTACCCACAAAGCACTGCGTTGTGGCAATGCTTTGTGGGTAATGCAGTCCAAAGCATTGCCCGCACTGGACTACACTTCCGTCGCTATACCCCACGTGTCACGCCCCACAGAACGGGGGGGGCGGGCTCAGCAGAGGTCATGAGCATTTAAATTAGCATGTACTGAAACAGGTTGCTGAGAACAGAGCTAGTTTTTACCAGGTAAAAGTAGTGTTTTTTTTACACAATCCTTTTGAATTTTTAATTAACGTATAATACAAACTTTTCATTAGGACCCTAAAGATCATATTAACATTTAATGAAAAATATAATGTGTAGGACCTTTAAAGTCGGGAAGGATGCATTTTTGTTTTACTCAATCAAATCAATAATGACGAAGGAGATTTTATTGAAGTTTAAATTTTTTATTAAACTCCACATGGTTTAAACAAAAGAAAATGAGGTGACCACGTTCCTAAACAAGATACAGTGGTTAATCAATCGGAATGTAGGTCCTACCGTCGCTGCGCTCGGCGGTACCGTTTGGCTTTGTGCGTTTGCTGGCTTTTACCATTGAGTGGCGCTATATAACTACAGGCTGACGCCTCATGCCTTAGTTCATTCTCTGCTGGATTAATGAGACACAGAGTTTTAGAACTGCACGTAGTAGCGGATAAAATCAAGTAAAACATTGTAGTTAAACAAATTTATAATCACAGAACTAAAATGACGATACAAATGTAGAATTTAAATTAAATTAAATCTTATTAGGATCAAATTTAAACAAAATAAATGTTAACACAGTGAGCCTTTAAATTTTATCACGTGTAATTAGAAAAGACGCGTGTAGGGTTTTGTGTCGTCTTATATCTTGTGTTCTTTAAATTTATAGTAGATTTATTAACTAAAATAAATGACCATAAAAATTATAACATTGTCAGGACGTTCTACTGCGTCAGCTGATGTTGGTCATTCAGCCCCGCTTGTGTTTGTGCGTTATTATAAGAATGAAATGCAGTAGACTGTTATGATCTGTAACGGATTCGACCCATGTTGCACGGGCGGCACCATAAAGCACGGACACGAGGCGAGGTCTTACAGGAAAAGGGTAATTTATTTAGGTAAAATGGGGAAGGAAAGTGTTGAAGGAGGGAGAATGGAAAGAAAGGGATAAAGGTTGTGCATGTGCAGTTCCGGGGGCTGTGCCACACTGGCATGCGGGCACACAGCTGATGCTAAGTGTTGGTGCGAGTGGCAGAACTGAGCACGCGGAGGCAGCGCTCCTGCACGCTCCCTCGTGACGGCGCTTCTCCCGCTGTCGATGGCCGGCGCGAGTTCTCGCTGACGCAAAAACCTAACCACACTTTTTCTCTTCGGCAGCGGGGCTGCGAGGGCGGGCACAGTGCGGGAGTGAAGGTGCCGCGGGAGCTCGCGCAGCTCTTTCTCGCGCTGTCCTCAGCGCAGAGATCAAAGGGCGGAATTCTAGTGCCCTTGTTTAAAAGCCCTGGGCCGCGTCACATCTCCCCACTGACATGCTTTTTTTATATTCTCCATTACATCACGTACTTCCCAGACCTCAGACAAACCTCCGCGCCTTGCTTTTATAATGCGGAGCAAGCCCGAGATCATATTAACGTTAATTATCGCCAGCCGGCACAAATAGGCGGCTCCCGTCCCTTTGCTGCCTATTCAGGGAGCCTACGGAGTGAGGGAGTAGTTATAGTAGATTTGGGCGTACACCCATCACACGCGCACGCCGTGGCAGATCATCATAATTGTCCTAAACTTGTATTTCATAAGGTTTTCCGAGCGGTGGTACAGCGCAACGGGGGTCATTATTTACTATTAAACATTAAACGAATTTACAAAACTTAATGCGTGCGATTAAGCGCTGATTCTACGCAGGAAAGTAAAGAAGAGGATCCTGATGCTCAACATTCCGGAGACCAAACCTAAATTAACAAATATTGCATGTAAATAACAATAGCCCACGTTTAAAAAAGCATTTTTATTTAGATTATAAAAAAATAATCCTGCATCTGTTTTAGGTGTTCCAGCTGCCACTGTTCTAAAATTCAAATTAAATCAAATCTTATTAGGATAAAATTTAAGCACAATAAATGTTAACACAGTGAGCCTTTTGATTTTATCACTTGTAATTAGAAAAAAAGCGTGTATGGATTTGTGTCATCTTATTTCTTGTGTTCTTTAAATTTATAGTAGATTTATTAACTGAAATAAATGACCATAACATTAAAACAGTGTTAGGACGTTCTACTGCGTCAGCAGATGTCGGTCTTTCAGCCCCGCTTGTGTTTTTGCGTTATTATAAGAATGAAATGCAGTAGACTGTTATGATTTGTAACGGGTTCGACCCATGTTACTCAAACAACTCAGTTCAGGTGTAAGTAAATGGATAGAAAGTAAATGTCTGTGCTGTTTGGGGGAGGGACGTGCTAATGATTTGGTCGGCTCTGTGTGTGTGTGTGTGTGAGAGAGAGAGGGGTGTCGCGGTCGTTTTCAGTGAAACAAAGGCTCAGCTGAAAAATGTTAGGCACATCAGTCACTTTACCACCAATAAAAGGTATTTGAGTGTTATGATAGTTGTAATATAACAGATGCGCACTGAATACTAAACCTAGACCAGGCACGGAGATTAATGAACCAAGATAGCCCCCATACCTGTTTAAAAAAAAAAAAAAAAAAAATACCAAAGAATATTATTGTGTATAGACTGATTAAAAACAATGCAATTTATGCTATCATAAGGAAAATAACAAGTTCTTCCATTCCAATGATTAAAAAAGGTAACAATGTCAACTTTAGAATCCAGGAGATTAAAATTACACAAATTGAAATCAATGAAAGTCTCCAGAAGAGCCTCAGATTCAAGAGGTTTTTAAAGTGGGGAGAAGTGCATTTCAGTTCCTCTGAATGTATAGGTGAGAACAGCCGATTCACACCTGGGGAGGGTGAATAATTTGTATTTGAATGTTGTCTGGCATTGTAAAGCACTATAGTGACACTAAAAGAACAACCCAGGATTAATAGGAATTCTTATACTGCATAAACATTATTTAGCACAAAAAAATTCCTCGCGCTCGGGAAAACTATGCGTGCGGTTGAGCGCTTTTTAGACTATAGGAAATTAAATCGGAGGGGTTTTATTTAGACTATTAAAAAAATAACCTGCGTCCATTTTTAGGCGTGCCAGCTGCCACTTTTTAGTTAGAAGTTTTCAATACAAAGCTTGTCCCACATGACATGACGGAATAAGGCACGGCTGGTGATGATTGGGATGATTGGGAGGAGTGGATTTTACTACGCGGTGTGAGTGCAATGGCCATCCGTCTGCTCGCGCTGACTCTGCTCTCCGCGGATGGCCGTACCGCCCCCTCCCACCTCTCGCTCCTTTGAAGTTCCTGGGGCGCGTTCCATTTGCCCTGCTTGCATGCCGCACTTCCGCGTTGTTGCACGCGCGCTGCATACACAGCGCGTATTAAAATCCACTGTAGCCCAACAAACCCCGAGTATTTTATAGCGCAGGGTGCAAGCCCGGGCAACGATAGCAACGATAGCTCACCAGTCATGTGTAATTCTGCGGTCCCGCTGCTTCGCATGTCTGAAGGGGAGGCCGCCTAACTAGCGCGAGGAGCGATATTGATTTGGGCGCACGCCGTGACAGGCTGAAAAAACTGTGTCAGATTAATGTGCAAAAACTATATAATAAAACTATATAAGACTACATGCCTTTATAAGACTGAACTTTTATTTAAGCGCACTCACAATAACGAAAAAACGTTGTGATTTTGTAAGTGTTGTGATTTTGTAAGTGTTGTAAGCTGCGCTGCTCTGTATTGTTTTTGGTGAACTTGAGCGCGTCAGAAAATGAACGCAAACGTTTTTTTAAATGGTCAGAGTCAGTCTGCTTGCTGTTTTCCCGACGCGTTCATAATCATTAGTCTACTTCTGCCGGTGCTCTGGAAAACTCCATGCATGCGGCTGAGCGCTGATTAAAACTATGGAGTAAATTAAAGAGGAGAATCACGATGCCGAGTCGAAGTCCTGAGCCCAAACCTTATTTAAATTAAATTAACAAATATTATAAGTAAAAAAAAACAATAGCCAACGTTTAGAAACCGTTTATAAATTCTTTCCGACATGAGTTGGTCCGGTGTTATGCGCAGAGCGCCGGGAGATTTCCTGAAGCTCAGAAATCACTGGGCATGTTTTCTAAATAGCCGCTATCTTTAATAACTGATGGAGGTTTTGAGCTGTATACACACGCATTCCTGCCTAAACAACTCTAAAAACTACACCTGTAACACAATAAACAGTAATATTTCAAACATTCTGCAGGCTAATATTTGGAGAAAGGAAAGAATAATGAATAAACCAGTTGTTGGGTCAAAATAACCCAACCAGGTGTTCGTTTGTAAACTACATCTCATATGAGCCAACATGAGCAACCCAACAATGTGTTTAAAGTACCTGAAATAATCCAGAACTTAAATAACAATAAACCGATACAGAGATACGCTGTATAACGGTCAATGTTGTATTTACGGCAACGAGCGAAAATGTCACTTTGCGCCACCTGGCGGCCATTTTACGAATTACTTTGAAATGCAACTGATTTATTTTGGCCGCTGACGTTTTTACGCGGAGGTGAGCGCGACGGTAATAACCATTCCAATTGCTCAACTACTGTAACTTGCAATTGACTTTCACATGAGTTGCACATTGCCAAAAAAATTCAACAAACAACGTTTACCACACAATGGTTTGTTCCATGAACAACTGGCTCTCAGACACACACTCTACACATTAGTAGCCTTTTTTAGGACAAACTACTCATTATTACATTTGCGTCTGATGGTTGAACGTACATCAGAGCTACTTGTCAGTGGAAACTCCTGAAGAACAGCATGTTAACAAAATACATAGGAGATCGTGTCACAGGGTATATTTATGCAACATTTTCTTCTGTTTTAACTACATTAAAGGAGAACTGTGGACATTTTCTAAATGCATATTTTTTTCATACACATGCTAAATCCAGCAATGATTACTCACAATTTAAAGTCTGTAAGCCTGCAACCTGGATTAGTTCATCCATCTTTTTTGATTAATATATTTAAAAAGAAAAAAAAAAAAAAAAAACTGTGACTACAAAAAGATTATTGTTGGTTTTATTGTCAATGGAGACTGTTAAATACCATTCAAAATATAAAGTTATCCTTAAAGAACAGACTTTGAGGGAAATACTAGAGTTAAAGTGCTATCAAAAAATTTAAATATTGTAAAAAAGTTCATTTTATTTTGTAATTTAATTTAAAAAGTTAAACTTTTAAAGCTGCATGTAAAGTGAAATATTTCAAACCTTTTTTTATAAAAAAAAAAAAGCTCATGAAAATCATGGATTTTAAAATATTGTGAAATTTCTTATGGTCAATAAAAATGTATTTACAATACAGAAACTTGAAAAATGATGCACTGCACTCATTTTAAACTGTCAAAATTATAGGAATTATGACAATTGCTGGTGATTTGTTTCCCATGTGTATGTAATCCTACTGGTATTTAAACCGACGGGGCTTTTTAAGTAGACAAAATGTAACATAAGTACATACCTGTTATGGCCTGCACTTTGACAACGTCCAGCTATCTTTTTGGGGCTTCCCCCTTCCCAGATTCGCCAGTCAATGTGGACCTCCTTTGTGAACACCAACACAAATAGCTCTTGGGCAAAAATTGTCATGCGTGTGCGGTTCAGACGCAAAAAGGCCCTCTTAGGAACTGTAACTGTGCTGCCAGCCAAGGGGTGCTGAATATGAGAGAGAGAAAGAGAGAGAGTCAATTAAATTGTTTTGTTTTTAAATGTGGGTGCTTTCCACCTACACCTGTCCAGAAATGGACATTATCCAAATATAGAAACAATGTGCTAAAGTCACAGTAGTAGGATATAGGTGTAAGATATGTAATACACATAATCTATTAAACCATGTAACTTTAACACTGACCTAAAATGCAAAGCACCAAGCTATGACACCAAAGTGATGCAAATTCATAATTCTATACATACATGAATGAACAATGACTAATAATAAATAGATGGTTTTATCAGTTAATTGTAACGTACCATTTCGGTTTCATAGTCCACTGATAAAGATGACATTGAGGTTGTGGATGAAGGGGTGCCACTGGGTGAAGGCATCAGTGCCCGAACACCCTCTAAACACTCCTTCATTAATTTCATCAGTTCTAAGTTAATGTAACAAGGGAAAAGAGCAAACATTGATTGATTTTATTAGTGTGTCTGTTGCATGGCACAAATGAATCAAATCGACTGTTTGGTACTGTACTTAAGTTTGTGTATATTCTGAAAAATCCCTAAATAGTTAAATGAACACAATCTATTTTGAAATGTCAAAATCCCAACTGACCACCTACCATTAAGGGACGCCCTGATCTCATCTCCTTGTGGTGGCATGCCAGGACCAGTATTATCATCTAACTCTTGCAACATAAAGAACAATGGAATACCAGGATTAATATATATATATATATATATATATATATATATATATATATATATACACACTGTAGAAGAGGAGACCTCAGGCAAGCTTTTATCGGTGATTGATATGAAAACTGTTGGCGAAGATTTTGGAGGGAGGAAAAAAGTGCTTCTGACTCGAGTGGGCTGTGAATACATAACACATGGATGAACTGTCTTTGAGGCTTACCGCACTGTTGTGTGGAAGGCCTTTCGCGCCGAGTATCCACCTAAAATTGACCCAAAGACATTAAAGGGGGCAGTTACAGCTTAAAAACTTACAGAGCGAACCAAGAAAAAGGCCCAAGCTACTCTGATTACCAAAGAAACAGAGAGGGCCCCAAGCAGTCCTTCACCAAGGATCCAGCCAGCTGCAGACACAGTGAGACATCATCAGCAGCACTACCTCCAAACTCAAACCAGATGCCTGCGCCTGTCATTAAGGTTTTCACTCAAAAGCCAGGACAGAGGGAGTGGAGAGCCAATAAGCAACAAAGAGGACAAAGGAACACTGAGTCTAACTTTCCCCCAGTCGTATGTTGGGGGTGTGGACAGGCTGGACATAACAGATCAAACTGCCTAACTTTCATGGCACCAGCCCCGAGGAATGCGATGGGAGGGGGGTGGCAACATCCTCCCCGAGATCAAGTTCAAGGCCCAGTAAATCCTTGAAGAGGGGGATCCAAAACAGGGGTGTTAGGGGGCCCAGAGAATCCAACAGGGGAGAATCAATCACCTATTTTGACAACTAACAAGAACTCATGTTACAAACTGAGGTAGACGGTAAAAGTACACCTATGTTAGTTGATACAGGAGCAGTTAATACATGCTTAAATTTAAGTCATGCCTCACATTGCATGTTTGGGGAAAATTTGCCAAGACAGTAGGATTCTTGGGACAAAAGCAGTTAGTTCCTATGACCGCACCAGACCGTCTACAAACTAACAATAAAAGTATGACCAACTCTGTATTAGTCTCAAGTTATACACGAGTTAACTTGATAAGCAGAGAGGCAGTAGGTAAATTAGGACTGCAAATATGATGTTCTACAGAAGGTGTGTATGTTGATCACAGATTCCTGAAGCACAATTACCCTGTTCAGACTTTCACCGTACAATGAGGTATGACCCAACCAAAGATACTGACTTAGGACAGGCATGGCAGGAAGAAACAAAAGCACACAACGTTGGTTGAATTAGTTACTCAGTATATCATCATAGGCCGGCCAGGAGCAGCTATCGGTGTAGATGTGATTTTGTAAAGAGGTGGTTCAATGTAACTGATTCTGTTCTTCAGGTGACATTATATGTACGGTAGGAATAATTTACAGCTCAAAGGACATAGGACCAATAAGGAAGAAAGCTAAAGAAGTCCAGTGAGAGTCAACCATAAACCCGTTGATTTTTCATGCTACTGATAAAACCTATATTAAAGTCTTGTGTGGTAATAATTTGATTGGTAACCCTTATAGGGAATATGTAGTTAGCCACAAGTCACAAACACAATTGGCATCAGCATCTAAGGTAGTTGAGCCTGTCCAAGTTGAATTGTAGAGGGAAATGGAGAGTCAGGTCCCACCTGAATTATGGGTTCGGCATGACACAGTTGTAGGCCTATTTAAATAAGCCAGCTCAATTCAAGTACAACTTAAACCAGATGTAAAAACTGCTCAGAATAAAACAATATCCTTTGCGATCTAAGGCAGAAGCTGGCATAAAAAACATTATTGAAGGCCTAGTAAAGGCATCTGTACTAGAAGAGACAACCAGTTTTGTAATTCTCCTATTTTCCCGGTGATCAAGCCAAGTCCAAATAAATGGCGTCTTGTGCATGATTTGGAGGCAGTTTAAAAGTATAACAGGTAATTATCCAGCAGATGTTCCAAATCCACACACACTGCTAACTAATGTCTCTCTCAAAGCCATATACTTCACTGTAATTGATCTTTGTTCGGCCTTCTTCAGTGTTTCAGTGGCAGAAGAGAGTAGATATTTGTTTGCATTTACATGTACTGGTAAACAATATATGTACCAAAAATGCCATGGAGGTTTAACCACTCACTGCATATATTCAATCAGATTTGGAAGCTGATTTAGGAGGTTTAAGGATAGAAAAAAGCCTTTGTCAGCATATGGATGAGTGTTTAATATGTTTATCATCATTAGAAGCATGCCATAGGGATTCCATTAAGGTACTCAGTAAGCTATGTAGCTCAGGGAGGTCATAGAGTGTCCAAAGCTAAACTACAGTACTGCGAGCCTCAAGTTGAATGGGTAAGGTGACTATTTTCACATGAGACGATAGCCGTAGTGCCTACCTAATTAGAAGGCATAAGTGTCACAACCAGATAAATAGTGATGACCTTTCTAGGGGTAACAGGTTTCCTGCTGACTCAAGTGAACAGTATGCAGTAAAAACACATCCACTAAGGGAAATAATGAGAAAAGAAAAACTGCAAGATCTAAATGCTCCCTTAAAATGGAACACAGATGAACTGTTAGCATTTGAATCCATCAACAAGAAATGCATTTTAGGTACACCTAATTATATCAAGCCGTTCTATCTGTATGTTGCTAACCGAGCTGATGGATCTGCCTCAGCTATATTGATGCAGGAAACTTGCAGTGACAGGAAAAACCAGCCCTAGCTTACTACAGCACTAAGCTAGATAATATAGCTCAAGGATACCCACCATGCTATCAACAGGGTCTTGCAGCTGTACCTTATGCATATGGAAAATTATCTACATTGACTCGGTTACTTATAGGTTGTAGAGTTGATAAAACAAGGGAAATTTGTTCTAACTCAAGCTCGCATTCTAGGTTATTCTTCACTGCTCACATATCCCGACATTACTATAAAGCGATGTGACACAGCTAACCCAGTTAAATTAATCCCTTATGTCTATGAAGAAGTGTCTCATGATTGTGTGGAGAATTCATTGGCATTTACTAGGTTACGGCCTGATCAAGTCTAAACAGATATCTGATGCAGAAATCACTTACTTTGCTGATGGGTCTAGTTTAGAGACCAGGTAGGAAGTCACACTAGGTATCCAATAACAATGAAGAATGGAGAAGACTTTAAACCGTCTTATCTCAGAATTGTTCGTAACCGTGTTCCACTCAATTAGCTGAGCTGAAAAGTGCCCACAGCCACCTGCCAATTATGAAAAGGGCTAATGGCAAATGTTTTTACAGATTCAGCCTATTTGCATGGTGCATGTCATCTGTTTGGAGCAGTATGGAAGCAAAGAGGGTTTAAAAGGAGTGAAGGAACTCCAATTTAACATGCTGAACAAACAAGTAACCTAATATCTGCTATGATGCTACCAAGACGGTTGGCTGTAACTAAATGCCAGGCCCATATAAAGGGAAATGACTATGTCACTAAGGGTAACAATATAGCAGACTTAGAAGCAAAGCGAGCATCAAAGTTTCAGCTGGCAGTGCAGGTGCCAATAGTCCTTATAGAACCGCAGCCTCAGTTGGAGGATACTATTCGGGTTCAACATCAAGCAGGTCCATACGAGCACTCGATGTGGCTCCAGAGGGGAGCGCAGAAGGACGCACAGGGTATTTGGCGTTCACATTAAGGTCTGATCATAGCATCCACTGTTGAACATTTTTGGTTTTAAATGCTCATAAATTTGACCATTGAGCAAGAGGTGAGGTAGTGAGAAAAATCAAGCAACAAGGGTATTGGTCTTCATATCTGCATACTATGGTTGATGATTTCCTAGCTTTATGTGATATGTGCTAAGCATAATGTCATGAAGGAAGCAGCGACACCTATTGGTCATATGCCGGTACCAGAGTGACCATTCAAGCACTTTGTGGTGAACTATGTGGACCTGATAAAGTAGGGTTAGAGGCGAAAGGTACATGCTCATAATAACTGACAGATTTAGTACACTGTAAAAAATTTCTGTAAATTTACATAGAAATTTAACAGAAAAATGCTGTTTTAATGAAATATCAGTAGGTTGCCGTTTTTTACAGTGCATTGTGGGAAGACTTGCTCACTTCAGGTTAGTAGTCGAACAACAACAGTATGTCACTGTTATTTAACGGTATTATATCATATTTTTTTATTTGTGCGACGTGTATTATCACCACGAGGTAATTAGAGTGCACCTTTATCTATGTTTGTCATATCTTTAAAAATATTACAGAGGGTTTTTTATAATTATTTCTAAAGTATTTCTAAAAATAACATTATAAAAACATGTGGGTAACGGATCAATTAAAACAGAGACCATCGTAGCTGGGTGCCACGGACGGATGTCGAAAGTGTGTTTAGGCTACACACAGAAAACAAAAATCTGGCGCGACACGGAGCTGCGGAACTTCCATACTGCATTACATTTTCCATCGTGTTGCTAACAGGTAAGAGTTCGCTTTTATTCAAACTGTTCATTTAACGAAAAATCTGTAAGTTCAACTCTGAAATTCGATTTTCGTATTATTTTTAAATTCATCAGTTCAATACACCATATTTTACTCACTGTTTTATTGGTGTTACAGACGATTTCTAAAATTCATGCGGTAACGTTAAAGATTCGGTGAAGCCGTTGTAATTAACTTAATTACATGCAGTTAGCAGCTTGAAACTTTCCCAAACTGACTGGGTAAGTTAACGTTAATGTTCAAATACAAGATAAATTATATGCTTGTTACATTTTACCTCAATTTAACTTTACATTACATTGGCAAGCTATACCCATAGTTGGAAAGACAGGTTTAGTTTATTTTAGTTGACAGTAAATGATATAAGCAAATTATCGACAGATTACTGTGAATGTGCTTATTTAAAAAAAAATCTAACGTCAAATACTCTTGCACTTCGTCACCATTTTGATCGTGACTCGAATGCATCAGTAATTTGTTAGTTAGTGTTCCGGCTGTTTTTTGCATTATGTTTCCCTGTAATTTCTGTAGGGAAACGTGTGCTACCCCTGCGATTTATGTGAAACACATGAAAATACACAGTCATGTCTCAAATAGTGTATTCCGTTGTTGCATACGTAACTGTAATAGAAAGTTTCAAAAACACGCAGGCTTGAAATCTCACGTATACAGACACCATAAAAGATATAAGTCAGAAACCACAATGTGCACTACACATTCATTGGAATGTCATGTTGATTTGTGTGGTGCCAAAAGTTCCAGTTTACCTGACTTTATTTCTCATATCAAAATGCACATTAAAGAGGGTCGAAGAGTCACATGCCCTTTTATGCAGTGTGGTAAAAAGTGTGCTGTTATATCAACATTTACCTCTCATTTGTCTAGAAAACATAAAGAAGACACAAGACAATCAATCACGACATCTGAAGCCAGCTGCTCCCAGATTCAAGAGGATAATTTTCAGTCTGATACACAGACGAGTGAAGGTGAGAACTGAGAGGAACCAGATGTAAGTCCTGAAAATGTTGATGAGACATTGTTTTTAAGGAATCTTGCTCTGTTCTATTTGAAACTGCAAGCAAAATTATTGCTTCCAGCCTCAGTAATTCAGACAGTCATTGAAGATATTCAGTCTATCCATGAAATCAACCTGTCTCATATGCTTTTCAAACTTCAGGAAAAGTTAGTTTCACTTGACGTTCCAGAGACAATGATAAAAATGGTTCTTGACGATCTTAAAGCTGAAGATCTTTTTATGTCGTGTAACAGTCATACCTTAAGATCAGATCAGCGAAGAAAATCATTTTTCAAGAACAGTTTCCATTATGTTGAGCCGGTCCCTATTCGTCTAGGACAGAATGAAGCAGGAAAAGAGTGTTTTGCACAGTACATACCGATTAAACAAACAATTGAAACTCTTCTTAACTGCAAGTCTGTAAGGGAACAGTACAGAGATGTGCACAGTCATGTCCCAGTGAAGGACATTTTAAAAGATGTGTGGGATGGTGAAAATGGAACTGCAAACATGCATAAAATAGATAAATCTGCCTTAGGCTTGATCTTATATCAAGACTCTTTTGAAGTTGTGAACCCTTTAGGGTCTGGCAGGAAAAAACATAAAATACTTGCTATGTACCTTACATTAGCAGATCTGTGTCCTTATAACAGATCAAGCACTGATCAAATGCAATTGGTGTTTCTCTGTAGGGAACAAGACTTCAAATACTTTGGTGAAAAATTGGTCATGAGGTGCTTAGTCGACGACCTAAAAGACCTTGAGACTACAGGTGTATGTTTTCCTGATGGACTGAACATTAAAGCAATTCTGTGGGCGATAGCCGGTGACAATTTAGGCTCACATAGCATAGGTGGGTTTGTGGAGAATTTCAGTGGAAGCACATACTTCTGCCGATACTGTGAAGTAGATAAAAAAACATTTCAGCAAGATCCACTTTCCAGGGCCACATTTCGTACAGTGCAGTCGTACAAAGATCATGTTCAAAACCATTCCGAGGGTTTGCTTCATAGTGGAGGCATCAAGTTCGACTCATCATTCAATGAGCTCTCTTTCTATCATGTTTGTCAGCCAGGGTTGCCCCCATGCCTTGGACATGATTTGTTTGAAGGTGTTGTGTCGTATGACATTCCTTTATGTATACAACATCTTGTAAGAGTTGACAGACAGTTTACTTACCTGGAATTAAATCGCAGGATCAGTCAGTTTAAGTTTCTGGGTAACGAAAACAGGGACAGACCTTGTGAAATTAACCCAGGAAGTGAGAAGCTTGGTGGCCACGCTGTACAAAACTGGTGTTTTTTGAGGATGCTGCCATTGTTGATTGGTGACAAAATTGAATCCCCTGATACAAATGAAGTTTGGCAACTAATTTTACTGTTAAGAGGAAATCGTTGCACTTGTTTGTTCACCAGCCATTTCCACCAGTCAGGTGGGGTATTTGAGAGTTTTGATTGATGAGTACCTACATTTTAGGAAACACATTTTTCCTGCCCACTGTCTCAGTCCTAAACATCATTATCTTAGCCACTACCCTGACCTGATTATATATTTTGGTCCACTCATTCGCTTGTGGACTTTAAGGTTTGAGAGCAAGCATGTTTATTTCAAACAGTGTGTAAGAAAATTACATAACTTTAAAAATCTGTGCTTTACTCTTGCAGAAAGACATCAGCTTCTCCAGGCATTTCTTCATGCTGGTGAGTTCTTCCCTCCCACTATTGTAGCAGACAAGGCAACAGAGTTTGTAGTAAGTGACTACAATGACGCCATTAGGGAAGCTGTGGCTGGATATGATTTTCAGCCTGAAAATACTACGGTTGCTCATGAGGCAACTGTTAAAGGAACAACATACAAAAAAAACATGTATGTTGTTATTCAGGAAACTGATGAAGGCATTATTGTGGGAAGGATTGTGATGACAGTCATACAGAATTCTTCAGTGTATTTCATCACTGAACTTTTCCAAACTTCCACTATCCATAACATGGGTGTTTACTGCTTGACAGTAAAAAATGGTTCCTACTCTTGTGTTAACCAGGATGACCTTCTGGATTATTATCCATTGTCGAAGTACACAGTCTTTGATATGTCTGTAATAGTTCTTCATCATTCCCTTCTCTTAATTTAGAGCAATGTCTTGCCTGGTGGAAGAATTGAGGGCGATCATCCTCAGGGCATTGCCGACAAATGTTGAGAACACCACAGAGCTTTTGATTGAGAGACTTTTAGAGTCGGGAGTGGAATCCAAAGATGATCTCCAATTTGTTGAAGAACATGACCTCAGTAGCATTCTACCAGCTATAAAAGTCAGAAAACTTCTCAGTGCTTTCAAAATGGGTAATTACTTTTTCATATCTCATTTACATTCGTTCTTAAAAGCAAAAGTAGACATTTTTATTCAGTAACTAGTTAGCCAGATATTAAAAATTACATAATTTACATATGTCACTGTAGATAAATACAATCGTTAATATATCTTGGTTCATTTGTAATGGCATTTAATGGGGTTCAAGTTAAAGCTGCATCCAGTCATAATAGAAGTAATCCATATGACTAATAAATTTCTTCCAAAGTTAAACGATGCATTTGTGAGCAAACCTAATAATATTGTGAGCTAATTTAGGGATAATGTTGCATAGAAATCTATACATACAGAAGCAGACATGCTAGAAAGTAAGTTTGAGAATGGTGACATGTCAGTATTTAAGAATATAATTCGTTCTTGAGTGTGTTGTGACATTTCACATGCCACCATTTTAAACCTACTGTGCTGGAGTTTATTTTTTATATACATTTATATGCAACATGGTATTCACTAAATGAGCTATTCTCCTATGTTAACCAAAGTCATGTGGAGCATCAAAACCTTGGATACCATTGAATCAATTTATAAATCTAGAAAGAGCCAGGCTATTATTTAATATAACAAATATAATTATATAACACTATTGTTTTCATCTGAAGAAAGCCATTAATATACACTAAAGATGACATTTGTTAGTAAATTATGGGGTAATTTTAATTTCACTGTGAACTATTTCTTTAATATTAGAAAGTGTGAATAGACAAATTTTAGGCCTGACATTTTGGAAGTGCATGTTACAGTAAGAGTGTTACAGTTTTAATGGGGTTTTAATTTCCTGTTCAACAATTTAATTTGCTTGCTCACTACAATAGTAACATTAACAATGTAAATAGTTTAAAAATGATGCCTATAAACTGCCCATTTAAACAATATGTGATGATGTATATATTTTATTATGTTTAATTGAAGTTGTCTATACAGATCAAGTGGGGTGAATTTTAACTGCCTGTTCAATATTTTGGTGGTTTATAGAGAGGGAAACTGTCACTTTGGATCTCACCATCATGGAGAACACTCCTTCCTTGTCAGCTGGGAGCTCCTCACCATTGCCATCCTCTTCTAATTTGTCTGTCTCTACTGATGGAGAATCCAGCAGTCTTGAATGCAGTAGGCCATCTACATCCTATATTAGGAAATCATGGCCAGACACTTTCAAAGTACCATGGCAGCTCATGCCTGCAGAAATTCAGTCTGCTATTTCCTCTGGAAAAAGGCCTTCACCAGCAGCAAGACGACAAATGGTTAGGGTACTTGCAGATGAAATGAAAAAAATGGAGACAACCCCAACACGTTCACAGTGTCTTACCATTTGCAAAACAATTGTCAATCAATATCCCCAGAGCTTTGCAGACCAGCTTCATGATGGATGAATTATAGGGGAAGGATACAGCTCACTTTTGACCCAGGTCAAGACAAGAATTGAGAACCTCAGTCGGACCACCAGCTTCCGACAGCACCGATCATCACTCTGTGGTGTTAAAAGAGGACCAACCGACACATATGGCTGTGTACGGTTTCAGCCTGATCTTCCTTTAGAGGAAACGGAGGACTCAGTTGAGAATAAACGTCAAAAGCTGGAGGATATCTACTCTCGTGAAGGAACAAAGGGTGGCGAGAATGCTGAAGTAATTCAATTGATGGAGACAACTTTCTGCCTGCAACGAAGTCAAATAAATAGCATTCCAGCACCTTCTGTTGCAGAGGTAATAAAAAAGTGGCCATACCTTTTTCTCCAGAAAGGCCTATTTACACATTTTGAGCTTCTGACTGAGATCAATGTCCTACGTGCGTTTGAACTTTCTGTCGAAGAGTGTGGGAGGAGCATTGTACAGTTTTTTAAAACCAGGCCAACTAACTCAGAAGTTAAGGCAGTTCTTTCCAAGGAGGAAGCCATTGATTCAGCCCATCTCATAGTTCAACTCCTAATGGCTCACTTTGCAGAGAATCAAGATGGACTTATTCTTCAAGAAAATGTAAGTTTTTCTTTATATACATTGTTATTAGTACTTACTATGAACAAATGTGTAGGAAAAGGACTTGTTTAATTTTACATATTAGGATATTTTAATAAATAAATTGTCTGTTTGTTCCTCTGCATTTCTTAGTTTTGCCTCAGAAACAGCATTTCTGATGTCACCCCACAAGTTTTCTATTGGTTAAGGTCTGGGGATTGGTCTGGCTGATGCTTGCACCACCATGCTTCACGGTCTTCAGAGTGTACTGTGGCTTTAATTCAGTGTTTGGGGGTTGACTGACAAACTGTCTGTGGCCCCTAAACACTGAATTAAAGCCACAGTACACTCTGAAGACCGTGAAGCATGGTGGTGCAAGCATCATGATATGGGGCTGTTTCTCTTACTATGGTGTCGGGCCTATTTATCGCATACCAGGGATCATGGATCAATTTGCTTATAACAAAATATTTAAAGAGGTCATGCTGCCTTATGCTGAAGAGGAAATGCCCTTAAAATGGGTGTTTCAACAAGACAATGACCCCAAACACACCAGTAAGCGAGCAGCATCTTGGATCCAGAGCAACAATCCCCGGACCTTAACCAATAGAAAACTTGTGGGGTGACATCAGAAATGCTGTTTCTGAGGCAAAACTAAGAAATACAGAGGAATTGTCAAATGATCCGTGGCTGGAATACCTGTTTACAGGTGCCAGAAGTTGGTTGACTCCATGCAGCACAGATGTGAAGCAGTTCTCAAAAACAGTGGTTATTCAACTAAATATTAGTTTAGTGATTCACAGGAAAGCTAAATCTTAATGTTTTTTTCAGTTTATGAAGTAAATATTTCAGTTTGTATTGAAAAAGGCAGACACTGCTATTTTTTTGAACAGCCCAATATCATTGTTACTGTCATTTTCTGTAAAGTGATTAAAATATTGATCGTTTTTCTTCATGTTTTGAAGTAAAATATAATGTGCAGTTTTTCCAATGAATGGAAATAAAATATTATAAGAATTCTGAGCTTTACTCACATTTTAAAAACACTGCTATTATTTTGAACATAACTGTATGTTTTTTGGATATGGTAATTTCTAATTCTTATCTTTACCAATAGATTTCTGCCACTCCTGCTGACCTTGAGAAGACTGGTAACCTACCTGTGACTCCTCGATTGATCCTGCTTGGTAAGTATATGAAATATGACATGTCTGTATGTTCACTAAACAAGGATCACACTCTAGGCTGGCTGGCACAACTTTTTACCATTAGGAAAACATTCATCTTGATGTGCCTCATTCTGGCCACTGTATAAAAAAGTTTGATTAAAGTTTACTTTTTTAAACTGAAGAAAATATTTGATGTGATGCCTGAATGAGTTTGTGCTGTTTAGTTTGCATATCATAACCTTAGTGGCTTGTTGGCTAAAATATTAAAAACTGCAAGGTTAGTTGTCTGGGAAGATATGAATATTATATGATTTTGTCAGGGCTTGCATAATTTGTTAGCTATGTTAGCTCTCCAAGGATAATAGTTTATAACATAATCTGTACACTCCTTTAAGGTCCAAGTGATACTCAAGGGCGGTGGATGAAACAATGGATGATCAGCTTGGAGGGCAGAATAATCTGTGAGGGTGTGCAACCAACCTTTCTGTCTGGACTTGCTGCTTTGTTTTCACTGTATTACATCTTTAACCTGCAATATCAAGAGGAAGCAGCATCCACATTGGAATTCCTTCAAAGGTAAATTTATTTTTATCTTACAATAATATGGTAATAATAGTATTTTAAAAAGTAAAGTTAAAGTTTCTGGGTCTTTAAAGGTTTAAGCTGTAAGTTTGGTAACACTTCATAACATTAGCTAATGTATTAAATAACAAGCTTTACAGTACTGTGTAAATCTTTTAAATCTTGTTTTATTATTAAAGGTTTAAGACTTTTAAGTTTGATGACAGAAAGTCTTCCCTTATTATTTTTTAGACGATTTGTTGGAATAAATCCGGAAAAAGGGACCAAGGCTGCAAAAGGAAAAGTGACATCTAAAAAGACTGGGAAAACTGTTCAAAAGAAGACCATGACAGTCAATCTGAAAGTGTCAAATCTTTTAAAAAGATTGATGGACTTTGAGTGGCACTTTATTTAAAATGTTTTTTGTTTTACAGTGGTTTGTATATACTGTTATTATTATTATTTTTTTTGTATTCTACTTTTTATATCCAGAAAGGGCTTGTGTTTGATAAAGCCTTGTGTTGATTTATTTATTTTCATTATTTTTTTTTTCGGAAGCTTGATTTGAAGCTTGTTTATTATTTAATGTCAAGTTGAGGCATTTTGAAATTGTGTTTGTTTTCTTAAGCCATCTTTGTATTTCTCCATGCTATGGGTGCTTATTTGTTGCACCATAGTTTATGCACTCAAAAATATGATGGCTTGCATTTTCACACATTTCTTTCTGGCACAACAAACAGCTTAACAATTAATATAATGTTAAATGGAAATAAAGAAGGACTAAAACAGTAAGTTGGCATTATTTATTTTGTTTTCCACAAATATAAAATGCAGGGTATAATAGCATTTGCAATTTAGAATAATTGGGCTGTGATTAAAATGTATATTAACAGCTATATACTGCTTAATAACAGTTGTATGCTGTAGCTAACAAAACAGTATCTTGCTGTTAATTTTAATAACAGTAACCCACTGTTTTTTAACAGTGCAATGCTGGCAACCACAGCTGCCAGTAGATTACCGTTTTTTTTACAGCATTTTTTTTTACAGTGTAGATAGGTAGAATCAATACCATCTGCAGATGAAGGAGCAGGAATAGTTATCAAATCAATTCAATTTTTTCAATTCAATTTTTATTTATATAGCGCTTTTAACAATGGTCATTGTCCCAAAGCAGCTTCACAAAAAAAAAAAAAAAAAAAAATTAAAGATTTTTTTTTTTTTTTTTTAAGAAAAGAAAATATTTGGAAGTGTGTATGTGTGAGAAAAATGTGTCTAGATAATAATTAAATGAATGAATGATGAATGAAATGTCTCTGATGAGCAAGCCAAGGGTGACGGCGACAGTGGCAAGGAAAAACTCCCTGAGATGGCAATAGGAAGAAACCTTGAGAGGAACCAGACTCAACAGGGAACCCATCCTCATCTGGGTGATAACAGATAGAAATAACATCAAGTGTGTTGTGCAGGTGAAAGTTCAATATATCAGAAGTTGTGTAGATTCAGTTCAGCAGTAGGTGCAGAGGGCAGATGGGGTCAGATCACTGGAAGCACAGGAGCAGGATGTGTAGCTCCAGCCATCATAAAGCAGAATCTAGCTGGAGCAGGTCCTTCTCAAGATGCCTTAGAAACCTCGCAGGGTTGGCCTTTGTCTACTGAAGCTGGCACAATCTCCAGATGTCTCAGGATGGGTAGAAAAATACAGAAAAGATGGAGAGAATGAGCGTAGTTGCCATTCAGGATAGGTGTACTGGAGTATGAGGTTATGGGATGAGTTACGCGTATGCCAGATTAAAGAGATGCGTCTTGAGTCTACTTTTGAATTGGGAAACCGTGTCTGCTCCCCGAACAGTGTCTGGAAGGCTATTCCAAAGCTTTGGAGCCAAATATGAAAATGCCCTGCCCCCTTTTGTAGATTTTAAAATTCTGGGAATTACCAGAAGTCCGGAGTTTTGTGATCTTAAGGGACGTGGTGGATTATAGCGTATCAAAAGACTGGTTAGGTATGAGGGAGCTAAACCATTTAAAGCCTTGTATGTAAGTAGTACTATTTTGTAATTAATTCTAAATTGAACAGGTAGCCAGTGCAGGGATGATAATATAGGTGTTATATGATCATATTTTCTGGATCTAGGATGCAGGACAACCACCTAGTAATGCATTACAATAGTCCAGTCTGGAGGTCATGAATGCATGAACTAGCTTTTCTGCATCAGATACGGATAGGATACTCCTAAGTTTGGCAATATTTCTAAGATGGAAAAAGGCTGTTTTTGTGATATTGGAAATATGATTTTCAAAAGACAAGTCACAAGGGAAGTGATACCTAGATTTGAAATTCCGTTAGAGATCAGTTCAGATAATGGATCAGTATTCATTTAGAAAATATAAGGCAGGTATTACAATGATTGGAAACATAGCAAAGATTTGGGTATGTCCACAGTCCCAGGAGAAGGTAGAAAGTATAAATGGCAATCTCAAAGCCATGATTAATAATATTAATACAAAGTCCCAGGAGAAGGTAGAAAGTATAAATGGCAATCTCAAAGCCATGATTAATAATAGTAGTACAAAGCTTAACTGGGTTGAGGCTTTACTTTTTGCAACAATGAATTAACAAGCATGCAAACTAACAGAAATACACGCTTAACCCTGCATGAAATGCTTACGGGTCGACCCATGCCTGTGCCATTCTGTAGAAGCCATATAAAGGCCCACCGCTAAAACAACTGCAAAAATCTTATATGAGGACACTAACTGCCATATATAAAGCAATTTATGTGCAGGAAAAAAGCAAGGAGGTGATGAAGAAAAAGACGCTCCATGTCCCACCACTCCAGGAGACCAGGTCTATCTGCGAGTGTTCAGGAGGATATGGCATAAGCCCAGGAGAGAGGGGTCCTACAAAGTTGTGGCAGCCACTCCAACAGTGATTCAAGTGAAAGGCAAAACCACGTGGTATCACTTAAACCATTACACAAGAATCCCCAAAATATGAGTACCGAAAACTGAGGAAGAAGGAGAGAAGAACCTAACATCAAAAAAGTGCAAGAAATTAAATCTTTATTGGGAATTAACCAACTATTGGCACAAGTTGGATACCAAATTGCACAGCGTTAAACACTCCGCTGCTCCAAATTAAGTATGAGAAACTGCTTAAGAGCAGCATCCCACTTCTGATACAGACGAGACTGACTGACCTCGACCAGATTTCCCCTGACACAATTGACAGGACAAAGAACTGTACAGATTATGTGTGACAATGATTCATGTCCTCTATATTGTATAAATGCATTTCTGTTTAACTAACACTATATTGCTTTCACAGATAAAACAGCAGAAGCGACAACTAATTTTAATTTCCTCCACAGGAAAAGTGCACGAGAAGGAAGCAAGCCTTAAACAAATTATGACAATATGTAATGCCACTAAACAACGTTTTCTTTTATTCCAGATGCAGAAATTTAATTGAAGCAGCTAATGGGTGATATTATTGTGTCTAATGAATTTTATGAATGTGATTTATATTTAACCAAAAGTTTTCTAAAATTAACAGCATTTCCTAGCAACAACAGACAAGGATAAATTTCTGGACACAGTCATCAAGGATATCCCTAACTCACCCATATATAACTCTAATAAGAGACTTCACTGGTTCATATATTGATGCGTATCGTCCATGGCATGAGCCCATAATGACGTGCTGGCAACCTCTCTTGTGGGCTCCAACTGACTCTCTACGATGCGCAAAGCATCTGGGTTGAAGTCTATTATATTACGACGAGGCTGTTTAAAATTCTATCTATTCTTAAAAATTGTATTGTGTTATGTATGTTTAAGTGTAGGTTATATGATTTATCCAATTGATGTAATCCTAGAAAATCACTGTATTATTTACATGTTCATGTAATGTTATTGGGTTATGGGAAGTATAAGGTCATGGAGGTCGAGTCTTTTACTCCGTCCTAGTCAAACAAGGGCGGAGATGTTTGGTTCGATCTTCCCTAGAATACGAATCCATAGGTTGGTCATTGATAAAAATCCAGTGATTTATTTTAATCACCAGTTAGTGTAAGGAAGACTAATTCATGGAGTCACACTCTAGAGTAAATAATTAGTGTGGGACTTATAAGCCCCAGAGGGGGGGGGTATGAAAGAAATTTTTTATTTAATTTCATTTGATTTTACTTACTTTTGGGGGATAGAAGGTACCATATCTGTATATAATGGGGGATGTGCGTGCGAAGCTGAGACATAGGCTTCTCTGTGTGTGCGTGCATAGGAAACCAGAGCTTTACATTGGGCCACCTTCATTGTGAGCTAAAGAGGGCCCCTAATGGGAAACAGATGTTGAAGGGATGTACAGCGAGCCCTGCATATATAATGGTGAAAAACGGACCAGAGATTCAGTTGTGTCCATGGTGCAGCTCCGGCCGTTATTGCATGATAATAAAGGTCGTAATCTTCTGTAAGCAAAGCCTGACTCTAAGTATTTTTCCACAACACCCCACGGCTAACTACTTTTCATCTATAATGGCTACAAGGAGTGTTAAAAGCGGGAAAAAAGACGACACTGCGACCGCTCTAACAGTCGAGGCTATCTCTGCGCTGTTAGATAAACATCGTGAAGCGTTAGCGGCTGAATTTAAATCATCGTTTAGTTTACTAGAAAGTAAACTGGACCAAATCCAAGCCCAAGTAGAGGACCATGGACAGCGCTTACCTTCATTAGAACTTGCTACAGATGACCTGAGCCAGCGGGTGAGCGAGTTGGAAAACATCTGCTCGTTAACGGCCAAAGTCGTAGACCTAGAGGTCCTGGGTCTTCCGGAGGGTACTGAGAGTGGACTCCCTACCGAGTTCTTCTCGAAATTTTTGTGCGAGGTGTTTGGGAGTGAAACGCTCCCATCTCCGCCTGAGATTGACAGAGCCCACCGCATACCTGCATCCAAACCCGCTTCAGGTCAGAGACCTCGGCCCGTCATTCTCCGTGTACACTGGTACCAGGTTAAAGACTTTCTGGTTCGGGAGGCTCGGCGGAGAGGGAGGCTGGAATACCGCGGTCAGCAGGTTCGTATCGTGGAAGACTACGCTCCCGAAGTTTTAAGCCAGCGAGCCGAGTATAGAGAGGTTATGAGTTATACAACCGTGGACTCCGGCCTTCTCTCCTGTATCCAGCACGGCTCCGGATAACTCTCTCTACCGGACAGAAGAGGTGGCTTCGCTCGGTAGAAGAGGCACAGAAACACATAGACAGTCTGCCGAAAACTACGTAGTGCACTATAGTTTTATTTTTTAATACTACAATTCTCAGGAAAGTACCCTTTTTAACTTTAAATCTAGCCATGTTTACATTTTTTCCTGGTATGAGTATTGTGTTAAACACGTGTAGTTGTTGTTATTTTTCTATTATTATTTTCTCTATTTCTAGTCACGTGTAATTTACATGTTTGTTTATTTTTTTAGAACAACAAAAAGAGTTACAATGTGACGTGGGGGGAGGGGGTTGTTTTGTGTTTTTCTCCTATTGAGAGATTTCAGTATTGGAGTGGGGAAATGTTTTATTTATATATTTAATTCTTAGTTTTTGTAAACTGTGTCGGAGCAGAAGATGGTGTGGTTAGCGGCAGGAAGATTGGTTAGGTGGAGAATGGAAGGATGGAAGAGCTTGCTGCTTTGTTTGTTAGCAGCTATGTTTGTTTGTTTGGGGGCAGTGGGGTGTGTGGGGGAGGGGTGTGTGGGGCAGGGGTGGGGGTTCTTCAAAGCCAGTATTGTGTTAGTTCAGTATACACGGTGTATCTTTGATAGGTTGCTCTGTGTTTTACACTTTTGTTTTAAGGCTGACGCTAGGCATCTTAGTGTTATTCATGTTTATCTACCTTTATCTCCTCTCAGGGAGAATGAATAGTTCTTTAAACTTTGTGAGCTGGAATGTTAAGGGTTTAAACCATCCGGTCAAGAGAAGGAAGGTGCTCTCACACCTTAAACAACTTAACACTGCAATCGCATTTTTACAAGAAACTCACATTAGCAGTTCCAATAATTCTCGCCTTATGTCGCGTTGGGGAGGGCAGAACTACCAGTCGACCTTTCAGGCCAAAGCTAGCGGTGTCTCAATTCTCATTAATCCAAACATTTCTTTTGAGCAGCATAATATAATTGCGTATATACATGGTCGTTATATCATTGTTTCAGGGAAGTTATTTAATACTAATGTAGTGTTGGCTAATTTATATGCCCCTAATTACGATGATGTTTCCTTCTTTGAACATTTCTTCTCTGTTCTACCAGATCTGAGCTCATACTCTCTCATATTAGGGGGAGACTTCAAATGCTGTTTAGATCCATCACTTGACATCAGTCATCTCCCAATCCTATACCTCTGAGTAAATCCACCACGCTACTTCAGTCCTATCTTTGCAGCTTTGGTATTTCTGACATATGGCGCTTCCTTAATTCAAAAAAGAGAGAATACTCATCATGATCAGCAGTATGCTCTATTTAAAAACCCCGATCTGTATAAAAAACGCGTAGAATTGCAAAGTAAGTTTGAACTTATCTCAACACATGTTATCGAACGTCTATTATTAAAGAGTAGGAGCCAATTTTACATTCATGGTGACAAATCTGGGAAACTTTTAGCTAGTCAGTTAAGAGGATTTAGAGCACAACAACACATTACAAAAATTCGGATGGAGGATGGTACCATTACTACCGATCATTCTAAAATTAATGATGCATTCAGGAATTTTTATTCTCGATTATATACTTCTGAGTTCCCTAAGGACCATAGTTCAGTTGAGAATTTCCTGACTCAACTAGATATCCCAACACTGTCCCCTGATTCTAAATTAAAATTAGAAGGGCCCATATCACAGGAGGAAATCATTTCAGCTATTTCATCATTGCAATCTGGTAAGTCCCCGGGTCCTGACGAGTTCCCTGCAGAGTTTTTTTAAACTATTCTCCTCATACCTTGCACCACAACTAGCTTCGGTTCTATCTGAATCTTTTCAGCAAGGTAAGCTGCCCGCGTCATTTAATGAGGCTCGCATCACCCTCATAGCAAAGAAGGATAAGGACCCAACAGAGTGCTCTTCATATAGACCAATCTCTCTTCTCAATGTGGATGTTAAAATCCTTGCTAAAGTCTTTGCTCGTAGATTAGAGGATGTTCTACCCTCAATTATATCTGAGGACCATACCGGTTTTGTTAAAAATCGTTTTTCTTATTTTAATATTAGACGCCTTATGAATATCCTGTACACACCATCAGAGGGGATCCCTGAGTGTGTCCTTTCTTTGGATGCTGAAAAGGCTTTTGATCGTGTGGAATGGGAGTATTTATTTAGGGCTTTAAAAAAATTCAATTTTGGTCCAAGTTTTATTACTTGGGTTAAAATATTATATTCAAGCCCTACTGCCTCAGTTCTGACAAATGCTCAGCAGTCCAAACCATTCAGCCTTCAGCGGGGAACTCGTCAGGGGTGTCCTCTTAGCCCATTGCTCTTTAACCTTGCCATTGAGCCACTAGCAATTGCATTCCGCAGTTATAGGGATATATCTGGGATTTGGAGGCAGGGAGAAGAACATAAAGTTTCCCTTTATGTAGATGACCTTCTACTTTTTATATCAAATCCAATCTCCTCCCTTCCACCTGTGCTGTCATTGCTCAGTGAATTTAGCTATTTTTCAGGATATAGGCTGAATTTGCACAAAAGTGAACTCTTTCTGCTAAATAATACAGCACTAACAACTGGTATCCACAATTTTCCTTTCAACATAGTGAAAAATCAGTTTACCTATCTCGGTATTACAATCACAAGAAAACATAAACAACTTTTTAAAGAAAATTTCATTAGGTTGTTGAGCCAAACAAAAAAGGACTTGGGACAATGGTCACCACTGTCCATGTCCCTGGTGGGACGCATTAATGCCATTAAAATGAGTGTTCTTCCTAAATTGTTATATCTTTTTCAGTCTGTACCTGTTTTTATTCCCAAATCTTACTTTGGTGCTTAAGATTCAATTATATCTTCTTACCTTTAAAAAGGTAAACATCCACAATAAGTCCCTACTTCAAAGATCTAAAAGGTGGCATGGCTCTGCCTAATTTTCGTTTTTACTACTGGGCAGCAAACATTTGATCTGTCATCTTTTGGGCATATTTTCACAACCAACCTAATCGGCCTGCCTGGGTGAAATGGAGATAAAGTCCGTAAAAAATCTCTCTGTCTTTGCACTCCTTGGATCTGCACTCCCCATCCCCTCAATTAAATCTATCAATAACTCAGTTGTTAGGCATACCTTGAGAGTATGGGCTCAGTTCAGAAAGCACAGCGGTCTTCTGGGCTTCTCTCTGTCCAGTCCTATTGTCTCTAACCATCTCTTCCAACCTTCTTAACATGATTCAGTGTTTCAGGAATAGTACAATAAGGGCATCAAGCTTTGCAAAGATCTGTTTGTTGACCATAGGTTTGCATCATTTGAGCAGCTTTCTGAAAAGTTTAACCTACCCAATTTTCATTTTTTCAGATACCTGCAAGTAAGACACTTCATTAGCTCTTCAATACCAAATTTCCCTGAAGCTCCTGATGTAAATATTATAGATAATCTCCTCTGTTTGTCCCCGTTGCGTAAACGCCTAATATCCACTATTTACGGTGGATTGATGGGTTTGAGTCACACCCCTTTAAGTAAAATTAAAACTGCTTGGGAGAAAGATTTAAATTTGTCACTATCAGATGATACTTAGAATTCAATTCTTAAACTGGTCAACTCAACTTCCTTATGTGCTCGCCACTCTTTATTACAGTTTAAGGTTGTACACAGGGCTCATTTCTCTAAACTTAAACTTTCCCGTTTCTACCCAGGCATTGATCCTTGCTGTGATAAATGTAAAAGTGGAGAGGCGTCTATTATTCATATGTACTGGACATGCCCGAATTTGGAAAAATTCTGGAGGGATGTTTTTAAAACCTTGTCGTACATATTGAAATGCAACCTTGAACCAGACCCTCTAATCGCTCTCTTTGGTGTCACTGGAGAGGAAGACAAGTGTCTAACTCCAGCTAAACAGCGTTTGTTATCTTTTGCGACACTCCTGGCTAGGCGTTCTATTTTATTCAAGTAGAAGGATGCCACGTCACCCACTCACGCCCAGTGCCTCAGATATATTATGTCCTGTTTGTCCCTGGAGAAGATTCACTACTCAATCCGTTATTCAGACTTGAAATTTCAGCAGGTGTGGGGGCCCTTCCTACGCTTTTTTCATATACATTAATAGTTTGATTCCATTCTTATTTAATTGTTTGTCTGTTTGTTTTCCTTTTTCCTTTTTTTTTGCATGCAGAACTAAAAAACTTCCAGCTCCTTATGTATATGTGTATGTGTATACATATGTATATATGTGTATATATATATATATATATATATATTTTTTTTTTTTTTTTCATTTTTCTCCTGTTTTTTAGATGCCTGGCGTCTAGCCTTTCTTATACATGTAAAGCTGGCTTGGAGTCAGGGAGGGGTGCTATAGGGTTTATAAGGGGGTCATAGAATCTATAGTATATTGAAACTTTACATGTTTACCCTGTTATATTCCTGTTAAAAATCAATAAAAATATTGTTGAGTCAAAAAGTAAAGGGTACTTTTACTACGCTGAAGTACCATTGAAAGCTATTAATTCACTATCTTTTATTTGCTTAATTACTAACTTACTAACTAGCAAATGCTTCAGTAAAGGGCTCGCACCAATCCCTGACCATTAAAATGTTGGATTTGAATTAAAATATGTTAATATATATATACACACACACACATGTGTTTAATTGAATTCTTAAATTATCATATTCACCTGTGGGTTTACTGCATAAACACCGGAACAAAAGGTCTAGGGAGTAAAAGGTCTAGAGAGGAAACGGAGGTTTCTTTTTCCGTTTTTTGCATTGTGTTTAATCATGCACCACTTTTAATATTCATAGCAAAAGCAACCCAACAGTGTGATTAAAGTACCCGAAATAACACATATTTTTGACCGAGCATAAACAACCCAACGATGTGTTTACAGAAACCCAGCATTTTTTAGTGTACTACTATTAATGAATGGACAAAGTGCAGTCAAAGCTCAGTGATTCTGCGTGCTGTCACATTGTATTTAGCGAGTAGCATATATTTTTGTCTTTGTTGCATTTCATGTCTGTAGTTTTATCGATAAATCAGCTCATACCTGCGCACGCGTTTATCAGCTGTCATGCACACTCGGAACGCGACCGGCACTAGGACCCAGGAGTTAAGCGGTCGCAAACCAGGAAGTATAAAAGAGGTAAACAAACCATAGCACCTCGCTCAGTCATTGAGTTTTGCCGATGCCACGTCGGATTCCTCCATCTAACTGTGAGTACTCACCTTTTTGGTTTCAATTCCTGATCGAGTGTGTATTTATAGGACGCGGGTTAGATTGTGTCTTTCCCTTGCTCCCCATTTGTGAGAGTCCTTAGATTAAAAGCGTGATTATCCTGCCTACTCGTGCTCTTCCGCGTTTGGGTTTACCATTCACGCTACAAAGGGCTAACCGCTAAAGCTACGTCTTCTGGTCATCTCAGGTTAGTTCTTGACAGAATGACTGAGCCGACCGCGGTGAACCCAGCGGATTACGCGCACCTCTGCGATGTGGTTGATCAGCATGCCAAGCTTATCAACACGCTAACCGGGGAGATCGCTAATCTGCGCCGGGACCTCCAAGACGTTGCGGCCTTGCGCCGCGAGGTCGCGGAGCTCCGGCAGGAGAACGCGGATCTCCGGGCGGCTGTAGATAGCGCGGCTAGCCGGTCTCCCGTCGCGGCGGCCGCGGCGCCGCACCAACCCCCCCCCCCTCCTTCTGATGTATTCTTGGCACTCCCGGATAAATGGGACGGCACAGACGGGAAGTGTAATGTGTTTTTAACATCGCTTGATCTGGTGTTTGAGTTTAATGCCACCAGGTACTCCACCGATCGGCTACGCATCGCGCTTCTGGTCTCATTGCTATCCGGGCAGGCAGCTGAGTGGGCCACGGCAGTTCTCCGGGCGGATTCAGATACTGCGCACTCATACAATGAGTTCACCCGCCAACTCAGACTCACGTTCGAACACCCAGCGGGCGAGGTGGAGACCGACACCAAACTCTATCATCTGCGGCAGGGAGGATCGTCCGTGAGCCGGTACGCTGCTGAGTTCCGGACCCTCGCTGTACAGACCGACTGGGGAGATGCCGCGCTCCGGACATCCTTCTACGAGGGACTGGCTCCACGCATCAAAGACGAGCTCGCCGGGCGAGAGCTTCCTGCTACCCTGGAGGGATTGATCCAGCTCGCCCTCCGTATTGATCAACGCATCCTCTCTCGCCCGAAGCCAGCCCCTAGGACCCTGCCGCCTGCACCTACCTTCTCCTACACCTCACCACGACCACCTACTGCTTTCACCACCGCCACTACTGGACCGGTCGGATCTCCACCTCCTGCCGTGGTTGACACCGGAGCCGGGGAACCCATGCAATTAGGACGCGCCTCCCTGACCATGGCGGAACGCGAACGACGGTACCGAGAGGGGCTGTGTGCCTACTGTGGGTCGGCGGCGCACCACCGAGCTATCTGTCCGATTCGCCCGGGAAACGCGCAGCCCCGGTGAGTGAAAGAGGAGACTCACCGGGCCCCCTCCACCTCTCCTCCACAATCGACGCCACCATCTCACGCTTCACGGTTCAGGTAAACCTTCAAATTGGCCACAAACGAGTTCGAAGCACCGCGTTCATCGACTCCGGTGCCGCGGGTAACTTCATTGACTCTAATTATGCCAAAGATTTGGGGGTGAGGACTGAGGCGTTATCCCAGCCGGTAAAAATCACTTCGGTCGACGGTCGGCCCTTATCATCCAGCCCTATCACCCATCAGACCCAACCCATCACGCTCGCCATAGACCAGCACCAGGAGCAGATCCAATTCCATTTAACATCCATCTCATCACCACCCATCATCCTCGGCTATCCCTGGCTGCTACAACACGACCCAATCATCTCATGGACCCAGAACCGGATTCTCCAGTGGGGGCCGACCTGCGCCGAACTCTGCCTACAGGCACGGACTGGGACGTGTTCCAGGGAGTCCGAGGCCCCCGACGTCGACACCAACGCCATTCCAGTCGCCTATCGGGACTTGGCTGAAGTTTTCTGCAAGAGACGAGCTACCCACCTTCCACCTCATCGCCCATACGACCTGGCGATAGAACTTCAGCCGGGTTCCGTCCCTCCCCGCGGCCATCTCTACTCTTTATCCACCTCGGAGACGCAGGCGATGGAGGAATACGTCACCAACGCCCTCCGTCAGGGAACCATCCGGCCCTCCACCTCGCCTGCCGCCGCGGGGTTCTTCTTCGTCAAGAAGAAAGGGGGCGAACTTCGCCCATGTGTCGACTATCGGGGGCTAAACAACATCACCATCAAGAACAGACATCCACTGCCACTCACCAACTCCGCCCTGGACGCCCTCTCTGGTGCCACCGTGTTCTCCAAGTTGGACCTCCGGAGCGCCTACAACTTGGTGCGCATCAGAGAGGGTGATGAGTGGAAGACTGCATTCATCACACCCACCGGACATTATGAGAGCCTGGTCATACCATTTGGACTCTGCAACGCACCCTCGGCCTTCCAACAATTCATAAATGACGTCCTCCGAGACATGCTGGGCCGATGGGTGTTCGTCTACCTGGACGACATTCTCATTTACTCCCGCCACCTGGAAGAACACATCCAACACGTACGTGCTGTTTTAAAGAGATTGCTCGCTCACCAACTGTACTGCAAGCTGGAAAAATGTGCTTTTCACCAGCACTCCACCACGTTCCTGGGTTTTGTCATCTCGCCCCAGGATGTGGCCATGGACCCGCAGAAGCTAGAAGCTGTACGTCACTGGCCCCTACCCAGGACACTCAAACAGCTTCAGCGGTTTCTCGGGTTTGCGAATTTCTATCGTCGCTTTATCCGGGGCTACAGTACAGTTGCAGCACCATTAACCACATTGACCAGGCCCTCATCTCACCCATTTCAGCTCAATCCAACTGCCATCTCAGCCTTCAAGGAACTCTGCCATCGCTTCACCACCGCACCGATTCTTCTTCATCCCGATGCCAACAAACCCTTCGTTGTGGAGGTGGACGCGTCGGATGTGGGCGCCGGCGCAGTTCTCTCCCAGCGAGGTCCAGACCAGAAACTGCATCCCTGCAGTTTCTTCTCCAAAAAATTTGACCCCACTCAGCAGCGATACGGGGTAGGGGACCGCGAGCTGTTGGGCATAAAGTGGGCTTTGGAGGAGTGGCGTCACTGGCTCCAGGGCGCCAGTGAGCCATTCATCGTCTGGACCGATCACCAAAACCTGATCACCATCAAGAACCTCAAACAGCTCAATCCACGGCAGGCACGGTGGGCGCTGTTTTTTGAACAATATAATTTTCATCTTTCTTACCGCCCGGGGTCGAAGAACATCAAAGCCGACGCCCTATCACGCCAGTATGAGGACGATCTCCCCCGGGCGGAACCCGTGCCTGTCATCCATCCATCTCGAATCCTCGCACCCCTCCACTGGGATTTGGAGACCAGGGTCCGCCAGGCACAGGCGGCGGAGACCGAACCGGCAGGTGCGCCGCCTGGACGACTCCACGTGCCCCCACATCTACGAGCGGAGGTTCTTCAATGGGGACATTCGTCCATCATCGCCGGACATTCTGGGGCCCGACGAACCCTATCGTTTATTCAACGGGCATTCTGGTGGCCCTCCTTGAGGAGAGACGTCCGCGAGTTCGTTCAGGCGTGCCCGGTGTGCGCCAGGGCGAAGGACACAAATCAACCAGCTCCAGGAGAACTCCAACCACTCCCTGTTCCTCGACGGCCCTGGACGCACATCGCCCTGGATTTCATCACGGGCCTGCCGGTTTCTGAGGGTAAGGACACCATATTAACCATCGTTGATCGGTTCTCCAAGGCCGTGCACCTGGTGGCCCTAGCCGGACTCCCCTCAGCAAAGGACACAGCGGAATTGATTTTGGAACACGTAGTCCGACTGCATGGGTTCCCAAAGGACATCGTCTCGGACAGAGGGCCCCAGTTCACAGCCCGGTTCTGGAAGGCCTTCTGCCGTCTGATCAATTCCACCTGTAGTCTGTCATCCGGCTACCATCCCCAGACTAATGGTCAGACGGAACGGACCAACCAACAACTGGAGCGCTATCTAAGATGTTTCGTTTCCGATCGCCAGCGCTCCTGGGCCCGCTACCTCAAATGGGCCGAACTGTCCCACAACCTCCACGTCTCCTCAGCCACCAACCTAAGCCCATTTGAGGTGTGCCATGGTTTCCATCCTCCCATGTTCAACCATCAAGAACCGGAGGTTGACGTACCATCGGCCCAACAGTTGGTCCGTAGGTGTCGGCGGATATGGAACCAAGCTAATCACGCCATCCAGCGAGCCAACACCAGCTACGTCGCCCAGCATCGCCGCCGACACCCGCCGGGACGTTTGTACCACGTAGGTGACAAGGTATGGCTATCAACAAAAAACCTCCATCTGCACACGGAGTCAAGAAAATTATCACCAAGGTTCATCGGACCATACCGCATCACTTTACGGATTAACCCTGTCACCTACCGGCTCCAGCTGCCTGCGGCGCTCCGGATACATCCAGTCTTCCATACTTCACAACTAAAACCCTTCATCACGTCACCTCTGGTTCCACCCACCCCCCCTGCTCCTCCTCCCCGAATCATTGACGGCGGTCCCGCCTACACCGTGCGACGAATCCTTGATTCGCGCCCTCGGGGCAGGGGCACCCAGTACCTGGTCGATTGGGAAGGCTACGGCCCCGAGGAGCGGTCTTGGGTTCCAGCACGGTTCATCCTCGACCCTGAGC
Organism: Clarias gariepinus; assembly: GCF_024256425.1. Taxonomy (NCBI): domain Eukaryota; kingdom Metazoa; phylum Chordata; class Actinopteri; order Siluriformes; family Clariidae; genus Clarias; species Clarias gariepinus. The sequence continues at coordinate 6,275,598 of NC_071112.1, read as the reverse complement.
TCATCCGGGACTACCGTCACAGGGTATCCTCCACCTCAGGACCGTCTGGAGCCGGTCCTGGACAGGGGGGTACTGTCATGCACACTCGGAACGCGACCGGCACTAGGACCCAGGAGTTAAGCGGTCGCAAACCAGGAAGTATAAAAGAGGTAAACAAACCATAGCACCTCGCTCAGTCATTGAGTTTTGCCGATGCCACGTCGGATTCCTCCATCTAACTGTGAGTACTCACCTTTTTGGTTTCAATTCCTGATCGAGTGTGTATTTATAGGACGCGGGTTAGATTGTGTCTTTCCCTTGCTCCCCATTTGTGAGAGTCCTTAGATTAAAAGCGTGATTATCCTGCCTACTCGTGCTCTTCCGCGTTTGGGTTTACCATTCACGCTACAAAGGGCTAACCGCTAAAGCTACGTCTTCTGGTCATCTCAGGTTAGTTCTTGACATCAGCCTTTTGATCAAAAAGCCGCACACGCAACTCACTTTCACTTTGCAAAATGCAGTGTTTATTGTTAAGTGTATATTTAAAGCGCATAAACACAATAAAACAATATTGTTTTAGGGTACAGTATCATACATTTTTGTATTATAAGTTCATCTTTTTGCACACGCGCGGGTGCGTTACGACAATAATTAGTATAATAATAATAAATTCGGAGTACTATTCAATTCAGTTCAGTTTTATTTGTATAGCGCTTTTAGCAATTGTCATTGCCGCAAAGCAGCTTTACACAATCAAAGTAATTATTCAAGTTTGTATGAAATGTGAATGTGTATGAATCAAAATGGTCAGTTTGTCCCTGGTGAGCAAGCCGAGGGCGACAGTGGCAAGGAAAAACTCCCTGAGATGGTAATAGGAAGAAACCTTGAGAGGACCCAGACTTAACAGGGAACCCATCCTCATTTGGGTGAAACAGAAAGCAGTAAATGATCTGCATTTATACAGTGTGTAGGGTGGGAGGCAGTTCAGCTATAATAGCTGATGTTAATTGATGTTAATATGGAGTCCAAGTAGTTATTGAAGACTCAGGTAGACTTGTAGGAAGTTTCAGTCCTGAACTATCGAACTGTCAAGTCCCCAAAGAAACAGTTGCCAACACCAGTCGAGGCCAGAACCATCTTCTAGGTAGGGAGAATCATCCCCAGACCATTTAATGCTTTATATGTTAAGAGTAGTATTTCAAAATCAATGCGAAATTTCACAGGGAGCCAATGCAGTGAAGATAAGATAGGGGTAATGTGCTCATATCTTCTGGTTCTAGTGAGGACTCTCTCTAAAATTTTACTCCTAGCTGTATGCGGTCCTATGACTAGAACTTCTGTCTTATCCAGATTAAGCAGAAGAAAGTTAATTAGCATCCAATTTCTTATGTCTAATTGCTAAATGCTAATTTAAAAGATTTTGAAACATAACCAATGCTGAGTGAAGAATTAATTATTCTGAACAGGGGTTCTGTTATTGCTGGTACTATCTGTTTAGGAAAATGTGTCGGTACAGGATCTAATATACAGGTTGATGATCCCTTCTCTCGAAACGTGCGTTCTTAATGGCCAGATCTGTAAAGTGGTTACTCACGCGGAATGTCTGACTGCCACGCACTATGTCGCTGCAAACAGCAACAGCCAAAATAAATCAGTTGCAATTCAAAGTAATTTGTGAAATGACCGCCAGGTGGCGCAAAGGGACATTTTGCAAACGGCTGCAATTAATTTTGTTTAGACAGACTCTATGTTTCTATCTGTCTATTGTTATTGTTATTATTAAAGAAAACAGGACAAAAAACAGCTTAAGGGCTTGTAAAAACATTTTTATTTTAAATGGTAAAAATGTCAATTTTGAAATCCACAGACGCTTAGTGGTCCGAACACAACGTAATAATCTTTGTATGATAAAATGACACGTGGCATGAATCTACACGGAGCACTTCAGTTTCAAATAATCATTCAATAACATAATAATATTAATCAAAAGTAAAATAATATAGTTTTTTTTTGCTGTTTATGTCCACCATTTAATAATTACTTATTTATCAATAATTAAAGCTGCTCACATCACGGGCGCATTCACTTTTAAAAAAAATGCAGTGTTTAATCAAGTATAAGTCGCCTCTCGCTATGAAACGAAGCTCCTCGTGTCGGCTCATATCGGGAGCATTTTGATCAAAGGGGAGATTAGAAGAGGAAAAGTAAAAGTGTGTACAAACAACATCGCATAATGCATGTGTGTAAATGACCGAAACGTGGTTATGAATAAGGCTTTAAGTGAATGTAAAATGTTCGCGTGAACCAGTGGCGTGTGCGTGCGCTCTTTCTCTTTGCCGAGTTTGGTCAGATGAAGTCAGATGAACGCGCACGCCGATATGAGAGATTTATAAGAGATTTCTATTTCCCAGAAATATAACAAACACACATTTATACGTGTTAAATAACTGCTGTCTTTGCGGCGCTGTGCGAAACACATGCCGATGTGAGTTGCCTTCCTATCTCAGTCATAATATACAAATATGTTTTTGCTGTGTAGTGGACCGCGCGCGCACAATCTCTCGCCGGGAGGCTTTCTCTGAATACCCCGTTTTAACGGGAGTGGGAATAAGAAACACCGCACCGTCAGAACTAGACTAATGATTATGAATGCGTCGGGGAAAACAGCAAGGAAACTGACTGGCCAAACAAGCACTAACAACAGCTCAAAAATTAAAAAAAATTATTTAGACTAGCTAATTAAGTTCACTAGCTAACGATTTTATTTGTACAAAGAATGAACTGTTATATAGCTTGTTTGTATCGGTTTATTGTTATTATAAAAAAAAAAAATTTAAAGACATTAAAATTTAAATATATATAAAAAAAACTGGGAAAATAGACCTTCAGAATAGAACATTAAAATAACTTAAATATACACTTCTATCTTTGGTATAATATGGTTATATATCGTGGCTGGAATTTTGTTTTATTAAATAATATTTATGCAGTATAATCAGGGCCTCTTATTTCTATTTACTTTAGGTTGTTGTTCTATACAACATACTATACCTACCTTTTCCGGTTTGACTAAATCGTCGTTGTGTTTTCTGATTTGGTATTTTGTTTTTATGGATATGTTGTTGTTATATTGCTTTCGATTTTGTTATTTTGTTTTGCACTTCTCGGCCACCGTAATAATAACTTCATATACAGTACCAAGAGGTATTGTAGTCAAGAGGTTCATACAGTAAAGACTGGACACATACCTAAAACAAAACTTGAGCACCTGAAACAAAATGAAAGTAATTGCTGAAGTCTTCATCAAATATTTTAATTAAACAAGACAAAACTCTATTTGAGTCTAGAGAATATAAGACAAGTCATATCAATAAAAAAATCTTCTTCCACTAGGACCTGGTTATTGCTGGATCATATCTGTGGTGAACAAAGAGAAACTAAATGGTGTAATGGTCCTTATTAGTTTGAGATCATGGTGGGAAAACTAGTGATTACTTTTAACGCCAATAAAACAACCATATTCATATGGAGAATTTACTAAATTTATTTCTAGTAGTAAAAAATAAAGCTCCTACACAAATACTCATTACTCATTCATACATAAGTATTTAAAAACTGCATGAGTCACATTGCTTAAAACACAAGATTAACTGGTTCATCAGGTGGAATCAAGTGTAGCTCCTGCCTATTTACAGTAAAATGAAAACCTACACCCATGCTGAATGTGTGTGGATAAACTTACACATGCACGCACACACGCACGTACACATGCCCACAAACACACACGTTGTTGCCAGGTATGCTCTGTCATATTGATCAGGACAGAACTTTGCAGAGAAGAGACAGTTTTCAGAGTGTGTGAGACCATGACCTATGAACAGCAGATTGTGTACATTGTGCTAAATCACAGCCCAGAGCATAATGAGTGTTTTAGAGCATACTTGAATTCTTAATGCATCTGAGTTAGTTTCCTGTTATATTACTTTATACAATTATATTTATATAAATAATCCAAAACAAATTTTTTCATTAAGGGTAAATTTTCACCTTAATGTTTTTCAGTGTAAACCATAAAAAAGGAGTCATGCCCATATTACAAATAAATACAATTATTATTTTGCAACAGAACATATATTCTAAATGCAACTTATCAACAGTCAACAGTTATTGGTGTATCCTTGCAATGCTAGAAAGAAATGCAACTAAAATATTTGTTCAAAAATAAGACATGCCAGAATTTCTTGAAAAACTGCTAGAGAATAAAGAATCTAGTAGCGAGGCATTTGGTTATATATTATATATTTGATTATAAATCTCGAGAAAATATTTTATACAGTAAACAGAAAAATTGGATTTAAATCCATAAAATGTTTATTAACAGCATCATCTATACCAGGCAAAGGTAGATTTAACAACAAAAAAAAAGACTTCAGATCTATGTACAGTCTTTTACCTGGTGCAGTATGGAGAGCCACACCACAAGATGTAATATTAATTATAAGAGCCTTAATGCAGTGCTTCTGAGGGGGTCAATGAAATAGGAGTTGTGAGAGTGCTTGTGACATGCACAGAAAGACCCTCCTGGAGATGTGGATTATTAATTATGAACTTAAAAGGAAACAGAAGAAAACTGAAAACACACCATAAACAGAGCTCCGCCGTCTATGCGAGAACGGACAGGATTTATATGAGAGAGAGAGTTTCGTGTTTTACCACTCAAATCCGAGAGCGCACCCTTAACTGATGAATGTCGCCCTTTCTCTCTCGTTCAGCGGTGGCTTTGGAAGACAGAGGCTGGGTCTTTGCATCTGTCTTGTACTCGATGCGCGCTTTGTCTATCTTCTTTCTGTCTTCTTTTCCTTATTTTCTTTTCTTCCTCTTTCCTTATTCTCTTTTTCTCTTCCCTGATACCTTACAGGTGCTACCTAAATGATCGCACAAGGTGCGGAGGTATCAGAACCCTTTAAATAGACATGCCGCCAGGTGTGGGGTTTCCAGGCTGATTGCCTTGCAGCGGCATTGCCTAGCAACCGCGTGTCTACGTGTCCGTGCTTCTGCCTGCTCAGTACAGAGTATTTTAGTATTTTTGTGCGGTTCTGCTCCTCGTGAAACCCACGTCGTTACATGCACAAACATGTCTTTTATGTATGTAGTTTTCACATATTTATGTCAACTAACATATCAATTTCTACAATTATTTAATTTTTTTCAATTACATTTTTACTTGAGAGTACATTCTTGAGAGAGAATATATTTTTTAGTAAAAAACATTTTTTTTTAAAACTACTAAGAAAATACAAAATGTACAATCTTTTTTAAAGTGGATGCCAATAAAAAGGGGAAAGAAATAAAGTTTACAACATTTTAAAAAACATTTGGTGTAAAAATAAAAAGGGAGTCATAATTATATTACCAAGAAATGCAATTAAAACCTACATAATTTAAATGTCAATTTTTAACAGTCAGAAAGGAGTGAAGAAGTAGGGATTCAAACACACTCCATCTATCCATTATAACTTCATATAGTGTGATGTTGTCAAGAGATTCATACAGTAAAGGCTGGACACATTACTGACACTAAGCTTGAGCATCTGAGACAAAATGAAAGTAACTGCTGAAGTCTTCATCAGATATTTTAATCAAACAAGACAAAACTTACTATGAGTCTAGTAAATATGCGACAAGTCATTCAATTCAATTCAATTCAATTTTATTTGTATAGCGCTTTTAGCAATTTTCATTGCCGCAAAGCAGCTTTACATAGTCAAAAGAATTATTTAGGTTTGTATGAAATGTGAATTTGTATGAATCAAAATGGTCAGTTTGTCCCTGGTGAGCAAGCCGAGGGCGACAGTGGCAAGGAAAAACTCCCTGAGATGGTAAGAGGAAGAAACCTTGAGAGGAACCAGACTCAACAGGGAACCCATCCTCATTTGGGTGAAACAAAAAGCAGTAAATGATCTGCATTTATACAGTGTGTAGGGTGGGAGGCAGTTCAGCTATAATAGCTGATGTTAATTGATGTTAATATGGAGTCCAGGTAGTTATTGAAGACCCAGGTAGACTTGTAAGAAGTTCCAGTCATGAACTATCGAACTGTCAAGTCCCCAGAGAAACAGTTGCCAACACCAGTCAAGGCCAGAACCATTTTCTAGGTAGAGAGAATCATTCCCAGACACCAGACGCATCCCAGAGAGACACACGGGGCATCCATGTGACGAGATCTTCAGCCAGAAGCGGGGCACCAGGATGGGTCAGACAGGTCCGGAGGGCAGAGGGAGTCTGGATCACTGGCAGCTCAGGAACGACATGTGTAGCTCGACAGAGAGAGAGAGAAAGAGTGAAAGGGGGGGACAGGAGGAGAGAGGAAAAAGAAAGAGGGGGGGAAAGAGAAGAAGAGGAGAGATGGCAGTTAGGTATGGTCACAGTCACACAATGTATAATGTGAATGTATATTAACTGTAGCGTGCAAGCAGAGACTCCGGCAGGACTAACTATGACAGCATAACTAAAAGGGAGGAGCCAGAAGGAAACACAAACATGAGGGCTTCCTGACATGTAAAACAAACAATCACCTCACCATCAGCAAACCTGAGTGATCAATGAGAGTGAGGAAGACAGCATCCAAACATACCAGTTTACCATAATGCTCCTTTACCTATGGCAAATCTATTTATAAAAATGCTCGGCTAAATAAATAGGTTTTTAGCCTGGACTTAAACACTGAGACTGTGTCTGAGTCCCGAACACTATTTGGAAGACTATTCCATAACTTTGGGGCTTTGTAAGAAAAAGCTCTGCCCCCAGCTGTATTTTTCATAATACGCGGTACTGACAAGCAGCCTGCATCCTTTGATCGAAGTAGGCGTGGCGGATCGTAAGACACTAGCAGTTCGCTCAGGTACTGCGGCGCGAGACCATTTAATGCTTTATATGTCAAGAGTAGTATTTTAAAATCAATGCGAAATTTCACAGGGAGCCAATGGAGTGAAGATAAGATAGGGGTGATGTGCTCATATCTTCTGGTTCTGGTGAGGACTCTCGCTGCTGCATTTTGGACTAGCTGAAGCTTATTTATGCATCTAGCTGAACAACCAGACAGTAAGGCATTACAATAGTCCAACCTAGAGGTGATAAAAGCATGAACTAGTTTTTCTGCGTCGTTTAGCGACAATAAATTTCTTATTCTGGCAATATTTCTGAGGTGAAAGAATGCTATCCTGGTAATATTATCTACATGTGCTTCAAATGAAAGGCTGGAATCAATAATCACACCAAGGTCTTTCACTGTTGCATTTGATGGAACAGAAAGGCCATCTAAAGTTACGGTATGATCTAAAATTTTACTCCTAGCTGTATGCGGTCCTATGACTAGAACTTCTGTCTTATCCGGATTTAGCAGAAGGAAGTTAGTTAGCATCCAATTTCTTATGTCCTGCACACATTGCTCAATTTTAGTAAGCTGTTTTTTCTTATCAGGTTTTGCTGAGACATATAACTGTGTATCATCAGCATAACAATGAAAACTAATACCATGCTTACGGATTATGTTGCCCAGAGGAAGCATGTAAAGGGAAAAAAGCAGTGGACCTAAAACTGAACCCTGCGGAACGCCAAACTCCACTAGAGAACATGCAGAATAATCACCATTTAAGTCTACATACTGATAACGATGGGTCAGATAGGATCTGAGCCAGGAGAGGGCTGTACACTTAATTCCCACTACATTTTCTAATCTGTGAAGAAGAATAGCGTGATCAACAGTGTCAAAAGCTGCACTGAGGTCAAGTAATACAAGCATAGTTACACAACCCTGATCAGAGGCCAATAGAATGTCATTTACTACTTTAACGAGCGCCGTCTCTGTACTGTGATGAGGCCTAAATCCTGACTGATACAGTTCATGTATGCCATTCCTATGTATATATGAGCATAGCTGCTCCGCTACTATCTTTTCCAGGATCTTAGAGATAAAGGGGAGGTTTGATATTGGTCTGTAACTGGACAGCTGATAGGGGTCGAGGTCAGGTTTCTTAATTATTGGTTTGATAACTGCTAATTTAAAAGATTTTGGAACATATCCAATGCTGAGTGAAGAATTAATTATTCTCAACAGGGGTTCTATTATTGCTGGTACTATCTGTTTAAGAAAATGTGTCGGTACAGGATCTAATATACAGGTTGATGAATTTGAAGAAGAGATGAGTGAAATTAGTTCATTCTCTTCAAGGGGAGTAAAGTATTCTAGGTTCTGGTCTGACATGGCTAGATTAACATCTGCATCAATTACATTGTTCGGTTTCAAAACCTCAATTTTATGCCTAATATTTACAATTTTATTATTAAAAAAGTTCATGAAGTCCTCACTATTGCATGATGTTGTTGTGGAGATTTCTGCAGTGGTCTTATTTCTGGTTAATTTAGCTACAGCATTAAATAAGAATCTAGGATTATTTTTATTTTCTTCTATAAGAGTGGAGAGATATGTTGATCTAGCTACACTAAGAGCTTTTCTATAGTTCAGGATGCTCTCCTTCCATGCTATTTGAAATACTAGTAATTTAGTTTGACGCCATTTACGTTCTAATTTCCGAGCGGTCTGTTTTAAAGTGCGCGTGTGATCGTTATACCAGGGAGCAAGTTTTTTATCTCTAATAATTTTTCTTTTGACTGGAGCTACATTATCTAGGGTATAGCGAAATGTCGACTCTAAATATTCAGTCGCCTGATCGAGTTCTGTGGGGTTAGACGGTGATCTAATCGAAGTTGGGAACTCTGGGAGATTACTGATAAAACTCTGTTTGGTAGTTGATGTGAATGTACGTTTCATACGGTAGCGCGGCGCTGTGTGTACATTATTATTGTGACACACTTGCAATGAGACAAGATAGTGATCTGAGATAACTTCAGATAGTGGTATTGTGAATAAATTTCTTATACTTAATCCAAATAATATTATTAAATCTAAAGTGTGACCTGCTTTATGAGTGGGTCCTACTACACACTGATTTACTCCTACCGAGTCCAGTATAGACATAAATGCAGTTCTCAGAGGGTCTTCTGGGTTTTCAAAATGAATATTAAAATCTCCAGCAATTAACACTTTGTCTACAGAAATGACTAGGTTTGAGAGGAAATCTGCAAATTCACTAAGAAATTCCGAGTACGGCCCTGGAGGTCTGTAAATGACAATTAGCGGGATCGACTGAGCTGACTTAATATAGTTAAATACACTTATGTTACTATAAAGAATTTCAAATGAATTAAATTTGTGTCCGTGTTTTTGTACAATAGTCAAATTATCATTGTGAATAACTGCGACGCCTCCTCCTCTACCAGTTAACCGAGGCTGGTGTATGTAGCTGTATCCAGGAGGACTAGCTTCATTTAGAGCTACATACTCGTCCTGTTTAATCCAGGTTTCTGTTAAACAGAGTATATCAAACTCCTGATCTGTGATAATTTCATTAACTATAACTGCTTTAGATGCGAGAGATCTTATATTTAACAGTCCTAGCTTCAGATCAGAGGTGCCGGCTGCGCATTCAGTCTGATCCAAGTTTGTGGTCTTTATGCTAATTAAATTACTAAAACAGACTTTCTGAGTCTTTCTAAATGTCAATAAGAAAACCTTCTGACACCAGGACATGGTTATTGCTGGATCAAGAAAAAAGAAAACTTAAATAAAGCTTAACTTATTTCTGTGTCAAGCCTTTCCGGGGGTGTAAGCACACAGCCAAGCTATTCAAGATAGTCTAATTAAAATAGCTAATTGTATAGGATTTAGCAGTAATAATTGTAATGAAATTATTGTCAAAAGCAACTTAAGAATGAAAGCACATGCACTTCATATTTACAGCATTGGCTGTCCAAGCTGCCTAGTCAACATTTGTGATGAAATAACCTGAGTAAATAAAAAAAATGCAGTTTGTAAATGATGATTTTATTCATTAAGAGAAAAAAGCTGTCCAAACCTACCTGGACCTATGTAAAAAATAATTGCTCCCTAAACCTAATAATTGGTTGTGCAACCCTTGGCAACTACAATAAGGCATTGGGAACGAGTTTGTTGGCCCACTTTTTTGCAGAATTGTTTTAATTTAGCCACATTGGAGGGTTTTCAAGTATGAATGGCCAGTTTATCTCGATTGGATTTAAGTCCATTCCAAAACCTTTTTTTTTTTTTTGAGCCATTTGTGGTGGACCTGTGGTGGACTTGCTGGTTTGTTTCGATTATTGTCCATGCATAACCAAGTGTGCTTGAGGTCACAAAACTGATGGCTGGACATTCTCATTCAAGATTTTTTGGTAGAGAACAGAATTCATGGTTCCATCAATGACAACAAGTCGTCCAGGTCCTGAAGTTGCAAAGCAGCCCCAGACCTTCACAGTACCACCACCATGTTTGACTGATGATATAATGTTTTCAGTATATTTAAATACTCAAATATAAACGATAAATCTTAAAACATCATATGCAGATGCAGAAGCCCAATGTAGTAAGGAGAAAATATTAACATGGTCAAAGCTACTTAAATGAACAGCTAATTTTAGATTTCGCCAACTTTAATCTTTTGGTTAAAAACATGCATACAGTACATATATACAGTATATAACAGCATTACAACTGGCTGCTTAGTCTTGTATGTGTGGATTTCTGAGTAAGTCAACAGAAAAACCTTTGCCTTATTATCTGGAGTTGGTCAGTTCAAATCTCAGCTGATCTAACAAAATCAATTTTCTACAAGTTTTGTTAACCAAATCGTTTTTGACTAACAATGGAAGGTTAAGTTAGCCGAACAAAATTATTCAAGTTGAAAAGTGATACTAAGTTTAAGTTGAGAAAATCTTTTCAATCCAGTTGTCTCTCTCTCTCTCTCTCTCTCTCTCTCTTTCTTTTTTCTTTTAAACAGTGAAACCATACAAGACCAAAATACAAAAACAGAAGGGCTGGCAAAACTAATAAAAAAAAAATGTAAATATGGAGTAGAGAGCCTAATGGTGCTCTTGATCAAAAGATAAAACAGCAGGAGTTAGAAGTGATTGTTTTAGATTAAAACGTCCAGAATTATTTTTTCAATATTTGTATTGTTTCAGATGGCCAAAATGGTGGCTTAATGGTGGAATTTGTAGAAAACTTGTTCTGACCAGAAACCGAGCTCCACCTCTCACCTTAGGTCTATTATAATATTTGTTAACAGACTGGCAAATCCAGTTTCAAAAGTAATTGGCAAACTGTGTCCTGTTGTGAATAAGAAATTTCTATAGAATAATGTGTGAACTCCAACAGAGAATTGGAGAGAATTAATTTGGACAAATAAGTTAGTTTTATTACTCCAAAATCTTTAATGTTGTATATAACTGATAAACTGATCTTGGAAACATGTACAATCAGTTCTGATGAATTCATCAGGCTATAAAATTTAGCTCTCATATACCACCTTATATACAGTACACCAGTAATATTAAAGGTGATAGATACTTGGTTGGGATTCTCCTTGCAGCTGTTAAATAACCCCTTAAGTAATATCCAAGAAATTAAAAAATGAGCATAGGTACTAAGAATTGAAGGAGATTTGTTCCTAAGCACATGGGAGAAATGAATAACTTAAGGAAAGAAACCATAAGGACACTGGCTGCCTCTTTTTCTGCATACACTTAATTTCCCCTCTAGTTTCATTTCTCCACAAGCACGCTACATCACTACAGTCCTTATGTTTCTATTTACAAAAATACCTGTGAAATATGGGAAGTGACAGAACGTATGATAAGTCATCAGTCATTTGACTTGGCTCTCTGATTCACACCCTGAAAAATGGCAAATGTGAATCCACAGCAGGCGGTAAGAAAAAAAACCTTATTTATTCTTCATTGAGGCATATACATTATGATAGGCAGATATTTTATGATGGAGAATGCCTAAAAAGGCAGAAAAGAAGGCATTCAATTTCACCGGATGGGCAAATTAGAAAAAAGATTACATTAGAAGGCATTGGAGTCAAATCAGGTATATTTATGTTCAGGTCTTCTTTGACATGTACAGATGTGGCCATTAAGACTGCGTGTTTTCCCGCGAGATGCCGCAATTTAGCGTGCGGCTTGCCGCGACTTGCCGTAAGCAACATTCAGGAATTTAAATAAATGTGTTGTGCTTCACTGAATATGGAAACGGACCAAGTACTGTACAACGATGAACTGTGTTAAATTAATTAGCCTAAAACAATATTGTTTCCAATGCTGAAGCAAACATGAATTTTATTTGGTTTTACAACAGATCTTCAATAATGAATGTGTATATGTGCTTCATTTTCATAATGATGAAATGAGATGCCTAAATTTGTGCTTTAAAATTCCTAATAAGTTTCTTATATAGTTTTTGTAATGTCTTAACAGGGACTAAACAGTGAAAGACATGGCAATGCCTCGTTTTAATTAGAATTTTAAAATAATAATTTTAATTTAATTTTAAAATAATATTAACTTAATATGATAATATTGTAGCGTTTTTCACCGCTAAGCAGGCACTTGGAGAGATGGGTGAGCTTCCTTGCTGCCCAATGCAAATGGCTGGGAGTAATTTATTTAACACAGCACATAAACCACACATTGACATTAATAAGGACACACTTCTGACTCACACACACACACCCTGGCCGAAGCCACTAACCCAAACACCTTTCCTCGACAGGGTGAACACCTAACAACCCCTCCCGCAAAGCATGATGGTTACTAGTGCCAAACCCCGCCCACGCCACAATATCATATTAAGTTAATATTATTTTATGAACACAAAGTTCTTCAGGCTTTTTGTAATAATCATCATATTTGCTGTTTGTGTCCAGCATTGAATAATTTTCATCCATTATTTAACCACAGCTGGAAACAATAGCTGGAATGTTATGTGATTGTAAATTTATGACTAAAATAAAGCTGTTCGTCTTTTGTAAAGTACTTTTACTTTTGTCACAGTCAGGCCAGACCAGGACACATAAAGACCCCACACCACGCCTCAGTCGTCGTCCGAGCTCGTACATATGAGTGTGGACTCATCTCCTGACTTTCCTAATAAGAAGATAAAGACTTACCTGTGTATTTACCTGTATCTCTGTTTTCAGAAGCTTTCCCGCTCACCATCCCGGAACGAGGAAACGCCGCAGTACCGTGGTGTGTGGGTCTCCGCCGGATCTCCTCGACCCCAGGTTCGCTCCAGTGTTGTAGTATTTCCTCAGGCAAGAAGTAGAAGAATCGAGTTACTGTTGGTCGCGCTCATTCACAAGTAATCATTTGATGCTTTCATAACTTTCCCTGCTGATGCACCATAGCCATAGCCTGCCGCTAAGTACGTGGACATTAATAAAAACTACTCATCTTGAAACTTACCTTTGTGTGAAGTCCATCCTTGTTACAGAAGCTCGGACCTAACGAACACAACAAGATGAGTGAAACAGACCCATTGCGGGAGCTGGTGAACCTACTTCGGGAGGCGATGCGAACACCACCGCCGCCATTTCCGGCCGCAGCCACCGCTTCTTCGGCGCCCCTGATTTCCAGCCCGATGGCACGACCAGCGGCCTTCTCTGGCACGGAGGGGAACTGCAAGGGGTTTTTGCTCCAGTGCTCGCTCACCTTCGCCCTACAACCCTCCAACTATCCAACAGATAAGTCAAAAATTGCGAATCTCATTTCTCTTTTGTCTGGACAGGCTTTACAGTGGGCAGAGGCTATCTGGTCACATGGGGGACGATTAATCGACTCATATGATCTTTTCATGGATCACTTCAAGGAGGTCTTTGAACGGTCAGACAGTGAGGCATCAGCCGGAGAACAGCTCTATCATCTGGTTCAAGGTAATCTGTCCGTACAGGAGTATGCCTTTCGATTTCGTAAGGCACAAGGCATCTCAGAACCTAGTGCCCCATTCGTCCAGCACGCACTGTGGTGAGTTCGATTGCAACCCAAATTGGGAAATGACAACCGTTTACTGAAATAACGTGGGCTTCATAGGCAAGGCAAGGCAAGTTTATTTGTATAGCACATTTCATACACAATGGTAATTCAAAGTGCTTTACATAGAAGAAGAAAATAAACATGAAATGAAATAAAAAATAATAGCAATAAGACATTTTAACAAAAACTTTTAAATTTCATTTAAAATAAAAATAAATGCAGTTTGCAACAAAACTTTAAACTAATTAAAATTTAATTAAAATAAAAATAAAAGACTAAGTAAAACTAATAAAAACATAATTTAAAAAAAAAATAAAACAGTTTAAGAAATTAGATAAACATAAGATAGTACAGTCAGTTCGGACGTAGCACAGTGCTCATTGAATAAATGCACAGCTGAACAGATGAGTTTTGAGTCTAGATTTAAATGTGACTAATGTTTTAGCACATCTGATCTCTTCTGGAAGCTGGTTCCAACTGCGGGCAGCATAATGGCTAAAGGCGGATTCCCCTTGTTTTGTGTGAACCCTTGGTATTTTTAACTGACTCGATCCTAACGATCTGAGTAGTCTGTTAGGTTTATATTCAGTGAGCATATCTGTAATGTATTTAGGTCCTAGGCCATTAAGTGATTTATAAACAAGTAAAAGTACTTTAAAATTTATCCTAAATGTTACAGGAAGCCAGTGTAAGGACCTGAGGACTGGTGTGATGTGATCAGATTTTCTGGTTCTAGTCAGAATCCTGGCAGCAGCGTTCTGGATGAGCTGCAGCTGTCTAATGGTCTTCTTGGGAAAGCCGGTGAGGAGACCATTACAATAATCCACCCTGCTGGTGATAAAGGCATGGACTAGTTTCTCCAAGTCTTGATTTGAGACAAAACATCTAATTCTTGCAATGTTTTTGAGATGATAGTATGCTGATTTAGTTACTGCTTTGACATGACTACTGAAACTAAGGTCTGTCTCCAGAATAACCCCAAGATTCTTGACTTGATTTTTAGTTATCTGACCCCTAGAGTGAAGGTATGCATTCACCTTCAGAGCTTCATCTTTGTTTCCAAATGCAATGACTTCAGTTTTCTCCTTGTTTAATTGAAGGAAATTCTGGCACATCCAACTGTTAATTTCATCAATGCATTTGCAGAGGGAGTCTATGGGGCTAAAATCATTTGGAGATAAGGCTAGGTAAAGCTGGGTATCATCAGCATAGCTGTGATAGGCAATTTGGTTCTTTCTCATTATCTGACTTAGAGGGAGCATATACAGGCTAAACAGGAGCGGTGCAAGAATTGAGCCTTGTGGGACTCCGCATGTCATGGACGTCCACTTGGACTTGTGCTCTCCTATACTCACATAATAACCTCTCCCTTCTAAGTATGACCTGAACCATTTGAGTACCATGCCAGAAAGCCCGACCCAGTTTTCCAGTCTTTCTATTAGTATGTTATGATCAACAGTGTCAAACGCAGTGCTGAGATCTAGCAGTACCAACACTGATATTTTGCCGGAGTCAGAATTTAAACGAATATCATTTATTATCTTTAGGAGCGCTGTCTCTGTACTGTGATGCGCTCGGAAACCAGATTGAAAACTGTCTAGGTATTCATTTGAGTTTAAATGGTTGTTCACCTGATGAAAGACAACCTTTTCAATAATCTTACCTATAAACGGAGGATTTGATATTGGTCTGTAGTTATTTAATACGGAGTTATCAAGATTATTCTTTTTTAAAAGTGGCTTAACAACTGCGGTTTTCAGAGAGTTTGGAAAAGTCCCAGAGAGAAGTGAAGTGTTCACCACTTCTAATAAATCTGTTTCCAAACAGTTTAACACACTTTTGAGAAAAGATGTAGGAAGTGTGTCAAGGTCGCAGGTTGACGATTTGAGGTGCTGCACTGTTTCTTTCAAGATTTTGCTATCAATTGCTTGAAAGACAGACATAGTAACTGTTTTGTGAGGTTGTGTTTGAGTTTTTCTGATCTCTGTACAACTTGTTGTGTTAATAGCCCTCCTAATATTACTGATTTTCTCAGAGAAAAAGAAAGCAAACTCATTGCATTTGCTGTCAGAGAGCATTTCAATAGGAATCTGACTTGGTGGGTTTGTCAGTCTCTCAACAGTAGCAAAAAGAGTGCGTGTGTTGTTTATGTTGCTGTTTATAATGTTTGAGAAATAGGTCTGTCTAGCTTTGGCTAGTTCCACACTGAAAACACGAAGGCTGTCTTTATAGATGCTATAGTGGATTTCAAGTTTTGTCTTCCGCCACATCCGCTCAGCTTTTCGACATTGTCTTTTTATATTCTGAACTGCTATTGATTTTCTCCATGGTGATTTTTGTCTGCCCGCCTTTCGGACCTTTTCTGGAGCAATATCGTCAATAACATTCTTAACTTTTGAGTTAAAGGAATCAAGGAGAAGATCAACAGAGTCTGCAGAAATGCTTGGTGTTAAAGATATAGCCTTCATAAATAGTGCACTTGTGTTCTCATTAATGCATCTTTTTCTGATAGATACAGATCTAGATTCGGTGGTAACAGAGATCAATATATCAAAGAAAATACAGAAATGATCAGATAGTGCTACGTCCTTTATAATAATGGATGAGATATTTAGACCCTTACTGATGAGTAAGTCTAGAGTGGGTCCACGATTATGTGTGGGTCCGTGCACATGCTGAATCAGGTCAAAAGTGTTTAAAACACTTATCATTTCTTTTGTAATATTGATTTCTACATTATCAATGTGAATATTAAAGTCCCCTGCTATGGCAAAACAGTCAAACTCTGAGGAAATCATTGATAGCAGTTCTGTAAACTCTTCAATAAAGTCTGGAGAATATTTTGGAGGTCTGTAAATAATGATAAACAGAATGCGTGGGGTACCTTTCAGCAATATACTTAGATATTCAAAAGATAAATACT
The DNA here is from genome assembly GCF_024256425.1 of Clarias gariepinus. NCBI lineage: Eukaryota > Metazoa > Chordata > Actinopteri > Siluriformes > Clariidae > Clarias > Clarias gariepinus. The sequence goes on along the minus strand of NC_071112.1, from coordinate 6,258,749 downwards.
GACCAAATGACATTTGCTTGCATTGATAGACATCTTTAAATAGAGCAGCTACACCTCCGCCTCTCCTAGCAGTTCTGCAGACACTCATGAAAGTAAAGTTAGGAGGCGCTGTTTCATTTAGGACTGTTGCACTGCAGCTATCATCTAACCAAGTTTCATTAAAAAACATAAAATCCAATTTGTTCGTGGTGATCAAATCATTGATTAGAAATGATTTATTTTTTAGCGAGCGAATATTTAAAAGTGCTAACTTGATGGCATTACTTTTTGTCCCCACAGTAATCTTAGTTTGATGTATAACAGGTCGGAGATTAGATGGGTCAGCTGTACGGCTTAAGAAGGCCTTGGGCTTTCTATCATGTGATAGAACAGAGATAGAGAAAGCTACAGGCACACTGGGTTCCCGCTTGTTCTGTAAACATTTGTAAATGTTTCTGCTATCGTAGCGGGGACCCGACACACATCACTGAGAGTTGCTATCTGTTTGTTTTATTTCACCTAGACCAGATGGAGGAGGGGGGTTCGAGCCTTGGCGCTGTGGCAGCGGTCGAAGAGCTCTCACAGGAGGAGGAGCTGGGCCCATAGGCCTTGGTGGTTGTGGAGCCCGCTGTTTTTTAGTTGGCATCTGGGGGCTTGCAGCAAAAGAGTGGGAGAGTTTGGTCCCAGTGTACACCAGTTCCTCCATTTTCTGTGAGAAGCTTAGAAGTGGAGAAGCTGGAGAGAGGGATACTGTGTCTGGTGAGATGGGCTCTGGTTCTGGTGTTTCCCGTGGCTGTAGTATATTGTCTTGAATTTCCTGGCTGTTTTCCAGAAGGTTATCTTGAAGCTGTTGTGGTATGTCACAGTCTGTCCGTGATGAGCTCTGTGGGCAGGACTGAGCCGGGATGTCCATGAGCAGTGGTTGTTTTGGCTGCGTGGTGTTATCAATGTCCTTGTGGGATTCTTTAACCCCATGATGACTCGATAACTGTCTGTGGTCATTCATACTTCGCCCAGGCGTACATGTGCCTTTCTCTGCTGAAGGATGATGGAGGGAGAAATAGATATTTTCCTTTAGCACCCTTGCACCGAGTTTGTTTGGGTGGAGACCATCCAGTTTAAACAGTTGTCTATGGCCCCAGAAAAGATTAAAGTTGTCGATGAAATTGACTCCTTTTGAATTGCAGGTTTTTTGAAGCCATGTGTTCAGCCCAAGTAACCGTGAGAACATGTTAGTTCCCCTTGCTGGGAGTGGTCCACTGATGAATGACTGAACTTTAAGTCTTTGAAGTGTTTCAAAGAGTTCACTGAAATCCTTCTTTAGGAGTTCCGACTGCTCTTTCCGAATATCATTTTTCCCCACGTGGATAATGATTCTGTTTGCAGTCTTGTGCTCCGTCAGAATGTTCCGAAGTTCCCTGTTCACATCAGAGACAGTTGCTTGAGGGAAGCAGCATGATGTTGTTGTTCTTGGTATAAACTGTTGAGACCTGCTAGATTTACGAGACTCACCAGCCGTATGCTGAGGTGGTCCATGATGACGATCTGCTGAGTGTTCTGCCTGTTTTGGAAGTCCAGCAAGTAACTTTGTTTCAAGAACTGCAATCCTTTGTAAAAGTGTTTGGCAGGTCATGCAGCAGGTAGATTCCACAAAAGGCATTTTCTTTCTCGTCTGTTTGAGGTAGGCAGCTGTGTTTTCTCGTCTCTGGAATGTAAGCTGCTGGCAGTGGGAGGAAGAAGTCCCCTTTTCATCCAATCACAAAAAGTTTTTAATTTTAGTTTTTGTGCCAAAAATGTTTTATTTAAGCACTGTGCTGATCTGCTGAGGTAGAAATCAAAGAAAAGTACAGATATAGGGAGCAAAGCAAGCAAAGCGCAGAGCAGTAAGCAGGAACGTCCGAATGGTAGCAAAGCCGGAAGTCGAGTTAATTGGAAGACCTTTGAGGGCAAAGCCGGAAGTCATAGATAATTGGAAGACCTTTGAGGGCAAAGCTGGCCTGTTAGGCGGGACGGTGTCCATCCTACTCTGGAAGGTGCTGCTCTCATTTCTTGCAGTATAGCTCATAGTCTCAGAAGAGGCCTAGTTAATCAGTGACAATCCAGAGCCCAGGCCAGGGAGCAGACAGACAGGCTAAAACAACCATCTGCTAGCTGCATAGAGTCGTCACTCAAGGTTCACTGTATTGAGACTGTGTCTGTTCCCCGAGCTAAAAACAAATTTAGAAAGACTCAGAAAGTCTGTTTTAATAATTTAATTAACATAGATATTACAAACTCAGATCATACTGAATGCGCAGCCGGCACCCCTGGTCTGAAGCTAGGACTGTTAAATATTAGATCTCTTGCATCTAAAGCAGTTATTATTAACGAAACTATCACAGACCAGGAGTTTGATATATTATGTTTAACTGAAAGCTGGATTAAACAGGACGAGTATGTAGCTCTAAATGAAGCTAGTCCTCCTGGATACAGCTACATACACCAGCCTCGGTTAACTGGTAGAGGAGGAGGCGTCGCAGTTATTTACAGCGATAATCTGGCTATCGTACAAAAACACAGATTTATATTTTAATGCATTTGAAATTCTCTTTAGTAACATAAAGTCAGCTCAGACGATTCCGCTAATCATCATTTACAGACCTCCAGGGCCGTACTCTGAATTTCTCTGTGAATTTGCAGATTTCCTTTCAAACCTTGTCGTTTCCGTAGACAAAGCGTTAATTGCTGGAGATTTTAATATTCATTTTGAGAATCCAGAAGACCCTCTGAGAGCAGCATTTATGTCCATACTGGACTCAGTAGGAGTAAATCAGTGTGTAGTAGGACCCACTCATAAAGCAGGTCACACTTTGGACTTAATATTATCCTTCGGATTGAGTATAAGAAACATAATTACAATTCCACAGTCTAAAGTTATATCAGATCACTGTCTTGTCTCGATTAAAGTGTCTCATAGTAATAATGTACGCACAGCACCGCGCTACCGCCTGAAACGTACATTCACATCAATTACGACACAGAGCTTTATCGATAATCTTCCAGAGTTATCAACTTTGATTGGATCGCCATCTGATTCCACAGAACTCGATCAAGCGACTGAATATCTAGAGTCAACACTTCGTCATAGCTTAGATAATGTAGCTCCAGTTAAAAGAAAAATGATTAGAGATAAGAAACTTGCTCCTTGGTATAACGATCACACACGCACTCTAAAACAAACCGCTCAGAAATTAGAACGCAAATGGCGTCAAACTAAATTGTTAGTTTTCCAAATAGCATGGAAGGAGAGCATCCTGAACTATAGAAGAGCTCTCAGTGCTGCTAGGTCAATGTATCTCTCCACTCTTATAGAAAATAACAAAAATAATCCTAGATTTTTATTTAATACCATAGCTAAATTAACTAAAAACAAGACCACTGCAGAAATCTCCACAACAACAACAACATACAGTAGTGAGGAATTCATGAACTTTTTCAATAACAAAATCATAAATATTAGGCAAAAAATTCAGGCTTTAAAACCAGACAATTTAAGTGATACAGATGATAAATTAATCACATCACATCAGAACCTAGAATACTTTACTCCCCTTGAAGCGAGTGAACTAATTTCACTCATCTCCTCTTCAAAATCATCAACCTGTGAATTAGATCCTATACCAACACATTTTCTCAAGCAGATAGTTCCAGCAATAACAGAACCCCTGTTAAAAGTAATTACCTGTTCACTCAGCAGTAGGTATGTTCCTAAATCCCTTAAATTAGCAGTTAAACCACTAATCAAAAAAACCTGACCTTGACCCCTGTCAGCTTTCCAATTACAGGCCGATATCAAACCTCCCGTTTATCTCTAAAATTCTGGAAAAGGTAGTATCACAACAGCTATGTTCATATCTACATAGGAATAGCATACATGAACTGTATCAGTCAGGATTTAGGCCTCATCACAGCACAGAGACAGCACTCGTTAAAGTAGTAAATGACCTCCTAGTGGCCTCTGATCAGGGTTGTGTCACTATACTTGTGTTACTCGACCTCAGTGCAGCTTTTGACACTATAAATCATGGTATTCTCCTTCACAGATTAGAAAATGTAGTAGGAATTAAGGGAACGGCCCTCTTTTGGCTCAGATCCTATTTGACTGATCGTTATCAGTTTGTAGATTTAGATCTCAAGTTGAGTTTGGTGTTCCACAGGGTTCTGTTTTAGGCCCACTGCTTTTTTCCCTTTACATGCTTCCTCTAGGCAACATAATTCGTAAACATGGTATTAGTTTTCATTGTTATGCTGATGACACACAAGTATACGTTTCTGCAAAACCAGATGAGAAAAACCAGCTTACTAAAGTTGAGCAATGTGTGCAGGACATAAGAGATTGGATGTTAATTAATTTTCTTCTGCTTAGTCCTGATAAGACAAAAGTTCTAGTTATAGGACCACAAGCAGATAGAAGTAAGCTTTCTGATCACACTGTGATTTTAAATGGCCCTTCTGTTCCATCAAGTGCAACAGTAAAAGACCTCGGTGTGATTATAGATTCAAGCCTTTTATTTGAAGCACATGTAGATAATATTACCAGGATAGCATTCTTTCACCTCAGAAATATTGCCAAGATAAGAAATATATTTCTCACTAAACGATGCAGAAAAACTAGTTCATGCTTTTATCACGTCTAGGTTGGATTATTGTAACACCTTACTGTCTGGTTGTTCAACTAGGTGTTTAAACAGGCTTCAATTAGTCCAGAATGCAGCAGCGAGAGTCCTCACTCGAACCAGAAGATATGAGCACATCACCCCTATCTTATCTACATTGCATTGGCTTCCTGTGAAATTTCGCATCGATTTTAAAATACTACTCTTGACGTATAAAGCATTAAATTGTCTCGCGCCGCAGTATCTGAGTGAACTGCTAGTGTCTTACAATCCGCCACGCCTACTTCGATCAAAGGATGCAGGCTGCTTGTCAGTACCGCGTATTATTAAAACTACAGCAGGGGGCAGAGCTTTTTCTTACAAAGCCCCAAAGTTATGAAATAGTCTTCCGAATAGTGTTTGGGACTCAGACACAGTCTCAGTGTTTAAGTGCAGGCTAAAAACCTATTTATTTAGCCAAGCATTTTTATAAATAGATTAGCCTTAGGTAAAGGAGCAGATCTGGGGGACTCATGGACGTAGAGCATTAGGTGAACTGGTATGTTTGGATGCTGTCTTCCCCACTCTCATTGATCACTCAGGTTTGTTGACGGTGAGGTGATTGGTTGCCTTACATCTCTGGAAGCCCTCATGTTTGTGTTTCCTTCTGGCTCTCCCTTTTTAGTTATGCTGTCATAGTTAGTCCTGCCGGAGTCTCTGCTTGCATTCACTTTTTACATTGTTCGACTGTGACCATGCCTAACTGTTATTTCTCCATCTCTTTGCTCTCTCCTTTTCTGCTCTCTCCTCTCTCTCCCTCTCTCCTCTACCTATCTCTCTGTTGAGCTATACATGTCGCTCCTGAGCTGCCAGTGATCCAGATCCCCTCTGCCCGCTGGACCTCTCTCACTCATCCTGGAGTCCTGCTTCTGGTTGGAGATCTCATCACATGGATGCCCCCGTGTGGTCTGCCTGGAATGCGTGTGGTGACTGGGGTTGGTTCCACTTTTCCATGAAGGTGGTCCTGTCCTCGACTGATGCAGACAGCTGTTCTCTGAGGACCTGTGACTTCAGTCGCTCAATAGTTCAGGACTGGAATTTTTCACAGTCTACCTGAGCCTCCAGGAACAAACTGGACTTTAATCTTACACATCTCCTCTTATACTGAACTTCCAGTCTCGCATATTATTATGCACATCAATCCCTGCTATCTGTTTTCACCCAGATGAGGATGGGTTCCCTGTTGAGTCTGGTTCCTCTCAAGGTTTCTTCCTATTACCATCTCAGGGAGTTTTTCCTTGCCACTGTCGCCGTCGTCCTAGGCTTGCTCATCAGGGACAATCATATAATTTTGATTCATACACATTCACATTTCATACAAACTTAATTCTTTTGATTGTGTAAAGCTGCTTTGTAATGATGTAAATCGTTAAAAGCACTATACAAATAAAATTGAATTGAATTGAATACTACCAATGTGACCCTCACTACTTGTCATCTGACTGTTTCAGTGGCCGCCCTCCTCGACTCTGGGTCAGCCGGCAACTTCATATCCGGGAAATTATGCCGGTACCTCCGACTCAAGACCACCCCGACCGAAAAGATCTACCAAATTCAATCCATAAAAACAAAACCCCGGTCCCAAAGGTCAGTGCATCTGTTCGCGGGCCCCGTGAGATTACAACTAGGCCTTCTCCATCAGGAGGACATAATGCTGTTGGTGCTGGAAAACTCCACCTCCGATGTCGTCCTGGGACGACTGTGGCTGATCCAACATAACCCAATCCTTTCATGGAACACAGAAGAAGTACTAAAATGGGGAGAAAAGTGCTCCACCACATGTTTTCCGGGGCTACCCGTGAAACCACAAACATTGTCACTCCAGACCACCTCCATCGAAAGCCCCGTGGAACAACAATCCGTGAGTATCCCTCTGCAGTACTCCTCTTTCGCGGACATCTTCTGCCCCAAAAGGGCAACTCGACTGCCACCTCATCGACCATGGGATTGTGCGATCAACCTGATTCCCGGAGAACCGCTACCCCGTGGGCGCATATACCCTCTATCTCTCCCCGAGCGGGAAGCCATGGAGAACTACATCTCAGAAGCACTTCAAAATGGCTATATCTGCGCCTCGACTTCGCCAGCTGCCTCCAGTTTTTTCTTCGTTGCCAAAAGCGGAGGTGGTTTACAGCCATGCATAGACTTTCGTACACTCAACCTCGCCACGGTGAAGTTTCGGTACCCCTTACCTCTAGTACCAGCTGCCCTTGAATGTCTCCAGCTGCCTCCAGTTTTTTCTTCGTTGCCAAAAGCGGAGGTGGTTTACAGCCATGCATAGACTTTCGTACACTCAACCTCGCCACGGTGAAGTTTCGGTACCCCTTACCTCTAGTACCAGCTGCCCTTGAATGTCTCCACGGCGCCAATGTCTTTACAAAGCTGGATCTGCGGAGTGCCTATAACCTGGTGAGAATAAGGAAAGGGGACGAATGGAAAACAGCGTTTGTGACACCGACCGGCCACTATGAATACCGCGTCATGCCATCAGTACACTTCCTCGGTTATGTCATAAATCAAAATGGAGTTAGGATGGATGGGGAGAAAGTGGCGACCATCAACACCTGGCCTCAACCTACCACAGTAAAGGAGTTGCAGCGATTCTTAGGATTTGCCAACTTCTACAGGAGATTCATTAAGAGTTACAGCATCATAGCCGCTCTGTTGACCTCCCTTCTTTGCGGAAAACCCAAAGGTTTGAAATGGACTCCTGAAGCTATCACCGCTTTCCAGCACTTGAAACAAGCGTTCATTTCTGCTCCCATCCTTGTTCATCCCGACCCCGAGGTTTCGTTCCAGGTAGAGGTTGACGCGTCCACCACCAGAGTGGGAGCCATTCTTTTCCAGCAACACGGAGACCCCCCTGTATTCCATCCATGTGCGTACTTCTCACGGAAGTTCAGTCCAACAGACGTGAACTATGACATCGGAGACAGAGAATTACATGCGATCAAGATGGCACTAGAGGAATGGAGGCATTGGCTGGAGGGGTCCGCCCAACCCTTTCAGGTACTCACTGACCACAAAAACTTGCAGTATTTAGAAGAAGCAAAACGGCTAAATCCAAAACAAGCAAGATGGGCCATGTTCTTCACCCAGTTTAATTTTAAAATCTCCTATCTACCGGGGACTAAAAACATCAAGGCAGATGCGCTTTCACGCCTGCATCCTCCGCTCGAATTCAAGGAAGAACCCGTGCCAGTGCTCTCCGAAAAGTTATTTGTCAATCCTATTTAATGGGAAATGCCTCAGTTCCTTTCAGAACCTGCTCCAATACCTCCACCCGGATGTCCACCACTCTTCCGGTTCATCACTGAACAAGATCGCGACTCTCTTATCCACTCCGTACATGTGTCACTAGGCACCGGGCATCCGGGAATAGACCGAACTCTCTCGCTTCTACGAGAGCGTTTCTGGTGGCCCAATATGGAACGAGACGTCAGAAGGTATGTCCATGGATGTAGAGAATGTGCCATGTCCAGAACTCCTCGACACCTACCTACTGGAAAGATTACACCGCTACCCATTCCTCAACGGCCCTGGTCACATCTTGGAATCGACTTCCTCATGGACCTGCCTGAATCTGAGGGACATACCTGTGTGCTGGTGGTAGTGGACAGATTCTCCAAGAGATGCCGTCTAATTTCACTTAGAAATTTACCGACTGCCATGACCACCGCAGAGCTGTTATTCAACCAGGTCTTTCGTTACTTTGGTATCCCGGAGGACATTGTCTCCGACCGAGGGTCCCAGTTTGTATCTCGAGTGTGGCGAGCAATTTTTCGGTTTTTGGGAGTGACAGTGAGTTTATCATCCGGGTATCACCCCCAAACCAATGGACAAATGGAAAGAAAGATTCAGGAAATTGGGCGCTTCCTTCGAACATTCTGCCACAATCACCAGAACTCCTGGCACCAGTTCCTGGGGTGGGCCGAGTACGCCCAGAACTCCCTGCACCAATCCACCACAGGTCTAACCCCCTTCCAGTGTGTTTTAGGCTACCAACCGCCACTGTTTCCCTGAAATGGGGACCCGTCAGATCTCCCCGCAGTCGATTTCTGGTTTCGAGAAAGCGAGAGAGTCTGGGAGGAGGCTCATCATCACCTACAGAAAGCGGTACGGAGATATAAGACCAACGCCGACCGACGCCGGGCCCATGCTCCAATTTTCCAACCTGGGGTCAAGGTATGGCTCTCTACGAGAGATATGCGCCTCCGGCAGCCCTGCAAGAAGCTTAGCCCCCGGTATGTCGGGCCCTTCAAAGTCTTGGAGAGAGTCAATCCGGTAACTTACAGGTTACAACTACCAGCAGAGTTCAGAATCCATCCCACATTCCATGTATCTCTGTTAAAACCTTATCGAAACCCTGTCATCTCTCCCACAGAGCCTGGTCCTGAAGAAGCGCCCCCTCTGCCGATCATCATAGACAAAGGGACAATCTACCAAGTTCGAGAAATCCTGAATTTTCGACGACGTGGTGGTCGACTACAATACCTGGTAGACTGGGAAGGATACGGTCCAGAGGAAAGATCCTGGGTGCCTCGTGACGACGTTCTGGACCCCACAATGTTGAAGGAGTTTCACAACATGCACCCAGAGCGTCCGGCACTCAGAGAACGAGGTAGGCCACCACCACGGCAGAGAAGCTGATCCTCAGGAGCGGGTCGTGAAGGGGGGTTAATGTCACAGTCAGGCCAGGCTCTGAAACCAATCAGACACAGCGACCTCTATCACCAGAATACTAATCACAACCACCTGAAACCAATCAACCGGAACACACAAAGACCACACACCACGCCTCAGTCGTCGTCCGAGCTCGTACATATGAGTGTGGACTCATCTCCTGACTTTCCTAATAAGGAGATAAAGACTTACCTGTGTACTTACCTGTATCTCTGTTTTCAGGAGCTTTCCTGCTCACCGTCCCGGAACGAGGAAACGCCGCAGTACCGTGGTGTGTGGGTCTCTGCCGGATTGCCTCAACCCCAGGTTCGCTCCAGTGTTGTACTATTCCCTCAGGCAAGAAGTAGAAAAATCGAGTTACCGTTGGTCGCGCTTATTCACGAGTAATCCTTTGATGCTTTCATATTTTTCCCTGCTGATGCACCATAGCCATAGCCTGCCGCTAAGTACGTGGACATTAATAAAAACTACTCATCTTAAAACTTACCTTTGTGTGAAGTCCATCTTTGTTACAACTTTACAAAAGGCAGCGTTATCAAAAGGTTGATAAACGCGTGTTGTACAGTATATACAACGCGACAGCGCGCTCGGTTACTGTAATCCCATTTCTCACCTTTCATGTAGGTCTACTCGTACTTATTAATTCATTTTAAACCCCTCAAAAATGCGGGTGTATAAAGCTCAAAACCTCCATCAGTTATTAAAGTTATTATCTATTTAGAAAAAATGCCCCAGTGATTTCAGAGCTTCAGAAAACCTCCCGGCGCTCTGTGCATAACACCGGGCCAACTCATGTCGGAAAGAATTCAAAAACGGTTTCTGAACGTGGGCTATTGTTTTTTTACGTATTATATTTGTTAATTTAATTTAAATGAGGTTTGGGCTCAGGACTTAGATTCGGCATCGTGATTCTCCTCTTCAATTTACTACATCATTTTAATCAGCGCTCAGCCGCATGCATAAAGTTTTCCAGAGCGCACCGGCAGACTAATGATTATGAACGCATCGGGAAAACAGCAAGCAGACTGACTCTGACCATTTAAAAATAACGTTTGCGTTAATTTTCTGACGCGCTCAAGTTCATCAAAAACAATACAGAACAGCGCACCTTATTTGCTTTCAAACATTTACAAAATTACGTTTTTTTCGTTATTATTATATATAGTTATATTAGAGTTATTATTATATATCATAGTTTTATTATATATATTATATAGTTTTAGAGTCCACATCAGTTACATTTTTGAGGACAATAGTTTTTTCAGCCTGTCACGGCGTGCGCTCAAGTCCATATCGCTCCTCGCTCACTAGTTAGGCGGCCTCCCCTTCAGATATGCGAAGAAGTGGGGCTGCACAATTAGGCACGGATGGTGAGCTCTCTTAGCTAATGATCCCGGGCTTGCACCCCGCGCTATAAAATACTCAGTGTTCGTTGGTTTACAGGGGATTTTACTACGCGGTGTGAGTGAGCACAACACCACGGAAGTGTGGCATGCAAGCGGGGCAAATGAAACGCGTCCCAGGGACTTTAAAGAAGAGCCAGCGCAAGCGGACGGAGGCAGGAGCTGCTGTCCGCGGATGGCCGTCGTACTCGTATTTTATAGCGCGGGGTGCAAGCCCGGGATCCTTAGCAAGGATAGCCCACCAGCCGTGACTAATTCCGTCATGTCATGTGGGCATTATAAGATTTGTATTGAAAAGTTCTAACTAAAAAGTGGCAGCTGGCACGCCTAAAAATAGACGCAGGTTAATTTTTTTATAGTCTAAATTAAAATCCTCCTCTTTAGTGCTTCCTATTCCTATTAATCCTGTTGTTCTTTTAGTGTCACTGTGTGTGCTTTACGATGCCAGACAACATTCAAATGCAAACTATTCACTCTCCCCAAGTGTGAATCGGCTGTTCTCACCTACAGTGGTTACTACCGCGGAATGTCTATGACTGCCACGCACTCTGTCGCGGCAAACGGCCAAAATAAATCAGTCGCAATTCAAAGTAATTTGTGAAATGACCGCCAGGGGACATTTTGCAAACGGCTGCAATTAATTTTGTTTAGACAGACTCTATGTTTCTCTCTGTTTACTGTTATTGTTATCATTGAAGAAAATAGCACAAACAACAGCTCAAGGGCTTGTAAAAAGATTTTTATTTTTAACAGTAAAAATGACAATTTTGGAGTCAGTGATCCAAGCACAACGTAATGATTTTTGTATGATAAAATGACTCGTGGCATAAATCTACACGGAGCGCTTCAGTTTCAAATAATCATTCAATAACAGGATAATAATAATCAAAAGTGAAATAATATTGTCCTTTTAGCTGTTTATGTCCACCATTTAATAATTATTTAATTATCAATAATTAAAGCTGCTCACATCGCGCGCGCTTTCACTTTAAATTGTGTCGGCTCATATCAGAAGCATTTTGATCAAAGGGGAGATTCGAAGGGGAAAAGTAAAAGTGTGTACAAGCAACATAGCACAATGCATGTGTGTGAATGGCCGAAATGTGGTTGTGAATAAATCTTATTTCTATTTACTTTAGGTTGTTGTTCTTGCAGTGTGTGCTTTGCAATGTTAGACACATTCAAATGCAAATAATACACCCTTCTCAGATGTGAATCAGCTGTTCTCATCTTTACACCCAGAGAAACTAAAATGCACCCCTCCTCACTGTGCATGGTTTCAGCAAAGTGAAGGATCTTGGATCTTGCTTCAGGCCTCTTATTCAATTTGTGTAAATTTAAAATCTTCTGGATTCTACATTCTAAAATTGACATTGTTACCATTTTTAATCCCTGTAATGAGATTTTTCTTATTATAACATGCATGTTATTAATCACTCTACACTTTTTAATTACTCTACAATGTTTTAATTTTAGAATTTATTTTAAAATAAATAAATAAACCAAATAAATATATTCCATTTGTATTATACCTTTGTAAAAAAGCATTAAAAACCATGGGTTGTGTATCGAGCGATTAAAAACAATACATGGCGTGTTATGATAAGGACATTTTCTATCTCTTCTATTACAGTGATTAAAAAAAGGGTAAAATGTCAATTTTGGAATCCACAGACGCTTAGTGGTCCGAGCACACCCTAATAATCTTTGTATCTATGATAAAATGACTCGTGGCATGAATCTACACGGAGCGCTTCAGTTTCAAATAATCATTCAATAACAGAATAATAATAATCAAAAATAAAATAATATTGTTCTTTTTGCTGTTTATGTCCACCATTTATTAATTATTTAATTATCAATAATTAAACCTGCTCGTGTCGGCTCATATCGGGAGCATTTTGTTTAAAGGGGCGATTAGAAGGGGAAAAGTAAAAGTGTGTACAACAACATAGCACAATGCATGTGTGTGAATGGCCAATATGTGATAGTGAATAAATCTTTTAGTGAATGTAAATTGTTCGCATAAACCCGCGGCGCGCGCATGTCAGATGATACATACATGATGATGTCATACAGCACACCAATATGAGAGATTTATAAGAGATTTCTCTTTCCCAGAAATATAACAAACACACATTTATACGTGTTAAATAAGCGCTGTCTTTGTGGCGCTTTGCGAAACGCACACCGATGCCTTATCTAAGTCATAATATACAAATATGTTTTAGCTGTGTAGTAGACCGCGTGCGCACAACCTCTCGCGGGCGAGCCTCTGAATACGTCATTTTAACGGGGGTGGGGATAAGAAACACCGCACCGGCAGAACTAGAATAATGATTATGATTGCGTCGGGGAAAACAGCAGGGAAACTGACTGGCCATTTTAATAATTTATTGATAAGTTAATGTCTTTTCGATTCAGCTGCAAGTGGATGCGCTCTAGTAATCCACGTTTTATATGAATTACATAGGCTAATTATTTTTCCATTAGTTTATATAAAAGCAGACATTTTGCTTTCTGGAAGTATATATTTTTCACGTCTGTGAGGCGAGTATACACGAAGTTTCGGTTTATTTTTTGATGCGCTCAAGTTCACCAAAACCGATACAGAATAGCGCTATATCCCTGTTTGCTTTCATTATTTTACAACATCATAACATTTTGTCGTCATTGTGCATGCACTTAAATAAAAGTAAAGTCTTATAAAGGCTATGTAGCTTATATAGCTTTATTATATAGTTTTTGCCCATTAATCTGACAACAACTGTAACTCACCCACTTTTTCTGATACACACACCCAGAGTTTTCTGGCTACGCGAGTGTTAAACATGATAAAATATTAAGTCTCACTGCGTTAACATTTACTTTGCTTAAATTCGATAGAACTTAGAAACGCCTATATTTAGGTTCTAAATTTGTACTGTAATTTTAATACTGTGATAATAAATTTGTTTAATGTTTCACTTGTATTTTATAAGGTTTTTGCCGGCAGTGGTACAGCGCAACGGGGGTGCTGGGATGTAAAAATGTAATTTGTTAAAATGTTTTTATTATTTGTTAAAAAACATTATGATGATCATAACAGCCTACTGCATTTAATTCTTATAATAACGCAAAAACACATCGACATCTGCTGACGCAGGAGCACGGGCTGACAATGTTGGAATTTTTATGGTAATTTATTTTCGTTTATTTCAGGTAATAAATCTACTCCAAATTCAATGAACACAAAATATAAGATGACGAAAAACATACATGCGTAGCTTTTCTAATTACGCATGATAAAATCTAAAGGCTCACTGTATTACGTTTACTTTGCTTAAATTCAACCCTTATAAGATTTAATTTAAATTCTACATTCGTACTGTAATTTTAACACTGCGAATTTGTTTAACTACAATGTTTCACTTGCTTTTATCCGCTACTATGTGCAGCTTTAACGGAGCGCGGCTCATTAATCCTTGAAAAAATTAACTGATGCCCGAGGCGTCAGTCTATAGTTATATAGCGCCACTCAGCGGTAGAAGCCAGCAAATGCACAAACCCAAATGTCGCCACGGTGAGGCGTGGCGGTAAAACCAGAATACCGCATGAGTAACATCTGTATACATTCAGAGGAACTGTAATGCACCTCTCCACACTTTAAAAACCTCTTTAATCTGAGGCTCTTCTGAAGACTTTCAGGACTCTTTTTAAATTTGTGTAAATTTAATCTTCTGGATTCTAGATTCTAAAGTTGACATTGTTACCGTTTTTAATCCTTGGAATGGTAGAAATAGATATTTCCCTTATGATAGCATAAATTGCATCATTTTTAATCAAAAAGGCCAATTTGTCTTTTCCTCATAAAGTGTTTAGGTGAAATTCCACCTATACAAGTGTGACAAATATGCAAAGAAAAAAATTAGGAAGGAGCAAATACTTTTTCATGGCACTGCACATTGTTCCATTGGGATGAAACGGTGCCAGGTGGTGTTATAGCACTTTCAAAATCATACTAACTTTACACTGATATGATCTCGGGCTTGCTCCACATTATAAAAGCAAGGCGCGGAGTATAGTCCGAGGTCCGGCAAGTATGTGATGTGGAGGAAAATAGGCAGTGGCGATTCTACACTGAACTGCTCCCCCGACCCCCTCCCATCAGCGCCACTTCTAACCCCAACCCCCCATGCTAGGGTACTTTTACTATGCTAAATTTATGAATTACACTCAAAGTATCAAATCCAACTATGAAGTCTGATTTAATTGTTATCATTAAACATTTTATATCTACTTATATTTTTCTATTTATGTTTAAAACTACATTTTAGGCAGAGACGTCTGCTCGGTCTTGTTAATTTATTTTAAACCCCCCAATTCTGCGAATTTCCCCAGCAGCGAAAACGGTTTGATAACTTCACACCTAAAGTATCGTGAATGAAAGGTGAGATAAGGGATTATAGTAACTGTGGGTGCGCTTCACCTCGGAGCACGCTGTCGCGTTGTATTCAAAGAATAGACTAAAACAAAATCATGTTTGCTTCAGCATTGGAAACAATATTGTATTAGGCTAACTTTATTAAAGTTTATACACTTTTGTATTCTTTGTTTACACACATGGGCATCTTAAAATTTTTAGATATTGATCCTTTCTCGATGCAGCGAAATTTCTGAGCAAATTAATAATAATTACCATGAATAAGAAGGAGGAAGAAGAAAAGGTTACGGGAAAATAAGAAAAAGCTTTAGAGGTAAATGCTGTAAAATGCTTCAAATGAACAGATTCTGCCTATAACAGGTCAGGGACAGTAAGGCTGGATCCAGCAGCGCACCACATCCCACATCATACTACATTGGCTAATTAAAGTGGAGATTAATTTTTAGAACTACTTACTAGTATAAAAATACAGGTATAACACAATACAAAAACGTAAAACAAAGTTTCACTGAACATATATTGGGTCATATTTGTAAAACAAAGGAAAGATTAATAAGACAAACAACATATAAAACTACAGTATTTTCAGTGTCCAGTAGCACCAGTCTCACAGATACCCAGGAGGCTTATGAACAGTTTGACAGCAAAATGAGACACTTTGTCAGTATTGTGATTTTTTATTTATTTATGTATTTCAAAAGATGCAAGACAATACTGCCAAAATGTATCATTTACATGCTGTTAGAAAATATTCTTTGCATTGTCTCTTATTAAAAAGCATTCATTATTCAAAGTTATTCATATTAGTGTAGTTAGTATGATTTTGAAAGTGCTTTAACTCCACCTGGCACAGTTTAATCCCAGTGGAACAATCTGACTACATGTGCAGTGCCATAAAAAAAGAATTTGCCCCTTTCTGATTTTTCTTCTTTGCACATTTGTCACCCTTGTATGGGTGAAATTTCATCTAAACACTTTATACGAAAAGGACAGATTGGCCTTTTTTTGTGAGTTATCATGAATATTTTGCATTTCGGGGATATCATCTTGATGCATTGTAATACATATCACTCATCAGTAATGATGAACCAGTGCCTGCTGATGATGACCAACACGTCTTCCCTGATTTACCAGAGCCAAGTAAAAAGAATGGCAATCAAACTGAATAAAATTAGTAGCAGCGATAACTCGTGCTAGTAATTATGTTAGTCAATATTAATTCAAAATAATGTTTCTCAGCATTATTTCGTATTAATATTGACTACCATAATAATTACAATAAGTAACTAGTTTACTAGCATGAGCTAATGCTGCTACTGATTTTATTTCAGCTCACCTGTTCAGTTTTATTGCCATTCTTTTTAAAATATTGTCTTTATAGATTTATATGTTGTTTGTCTTGATGTTCTTTTCTTCGTTTCTGTTTTACCAATATGACCCAATATATGTTCAGTGATACTTCAAATAATATGTTTAAATAGCATTGATTTCTGTATTGTGTTATGTTTTTATATTAGTAACTGGTGTTAAAATGTATCTCTACCTTAATGAGCCAATGTATTATGTGGGTGCGTTACAATAATAATAAGAATAATAATAAATTCTGAGAATTACTACTACTTATAATAATAATTCTGAATGGAGAAAACACAGTCAAAGAAGTATCATCATTGAAGAAAATGAAGAATAAATACATAGTTTGAGCTTGACACGTTTATGAGCTCTGTCGCTTGCTGTCAATGGGTGCCTAAGAGACACAACACATCGGCTTTAGTAGACACACAATACTTCAGACTGAAACACGACTGCCCCCCTACAGGTAATAAAGGGCATTTTCACAGCTTGCGGCGCATAGCCGCAGCAAGCCGCGGGATCCCTTTTTTCAAAATGTGCGTCTTTAAAGGCCCGATCTGTAAGACACCCTAGTAAAAAAGTATATTAAATCCTAGCATGCCAAAGCATACTTAAATTTACTTGCAGCCAGACTAATGACTAGTATACTTGAAGTTTGCTATTTTGGAACAACTAATTTTGTACTAAGTGTATTTAGGTTGTAATTAAATTGTACAAAAGTACAATTTAAAGTGTATTAAGTATACTTTTGTGTGCTAAAGTGGAACAACTTTAAGTATACTTAGTACACTTAAAGTATATGCCTGTGTGTGTACTAACATACATACCTGACAGTAATTAATACAATTTAAGTATATATTTAATATATTATAAGTATATTACAGCTATTTTTACTGTGTTACAAATACATGATTAATATACTATGAGTATATATTTTTATTACAGCAGTAGCTGTTATACTTCTGGTCAATTACAAATACTTAAAAAGTACACTTTGTGGTTAATACAAATATACTTTATTGTATCATACAGTACATAAAACCTTCTATATTACAGTATTGCAAATGTATTACCAGTACACTAAAGGTGTTTAGGATAATTTACAAATGCTGAATGTATTTTCTACACTATAACATGTTTTTATTACACATTACATTAGTACAGTTATTATGAGGGAGATTTTATTCATGACTTCTACAGATTTAATTTGCACAAGGTAACAAAAAACTGTCCTATAGTTTATTTGTATTTAACAAACACACAAACTAAAATTTAAACTGTAGTCTGAACACAGACAGACATTAGTATTAGAGTACACAGGTACAGTATTAGTTTAAACCTGGTGTGTTGATTCTAGCTGTTACACAGAGACTGAAAACAGGCTGAGAGCTATGGAGCCATTAAACCACACGCAAAAGTACATGAGATTTAGCAACAACACATTAGACAATACATTCTATAGTTTAAAGTATGTACTTAATTACAAATGACCTAACAAAAACCGTTAAATTTACCTTATGCCTATGAAAATAAAATAATAACGATACAAACTAACGCACGCGATGTTGCAGCTTCCAGTTGTTAATTCAAACTAGAAGTGGAGGACTGGGGAGCCAATCAGAGAGCGGACTTTACGAATCTGCCCGCCTACAATCTCTGATTGGATGGTGGGGCGCTGAATACTAGTCTATGGTTGGCTGGAATAGATACAAAGATATCACACTGCTGCAGTGTGTCACTTTATTCTGTGAGCGCACAGAAAAGTGAGAGAGTGCAAACATAAATTATCTTGAACAGGAAAAAATTATTTTCAGCGCACAAAAACGAGTTTAACATCGCGCATGAGAGAGAGAGAGATTCAGTGTGCAGAAACGAGTCTAAAAGCACGAGAGAGTAGTGCACTAAATATAAGTACATTTAAATTTAACTGATAATATACTGAAACTACCGAATATTAAAAATTGTCTTCTAATGTATACTTTCTGTACGTTTGTACAATGATTATTTCGAGCATATTTTTTTAAAAATATACCAAAAATACATTAAAAAACAAGTTTAAATAAGTATACTTTGGAAATTAGACCAACCTTTCACTTAAAGTATATTTTCCAATAATATATTTTTGAAAAGTGTACTATAATACAATTATTTTTAAGTATATTAAAAATTTAATTCCAAAATTTGATAAAAGCATGATGTTAGTATACTTTTTATATATTAACTGATGGTACAATATTTTGTTAGTATATTTGCAATGTACTATCGAGGATTTCAATATATTTGTATATTTGTCATGCCAATTTATATCCAGTTTTCTTGGTGGAGTTTAATTACCTTTGTTTATTTTATTACATTTTATGACCCATTTTTAGAATTAGCAGAAAATAGAGAGCAGATGTGGCAGTAGAGCAGACATAGCCCTGGTGAGAGTAGTAGCTAGAGGAAAAGCGAGCACTCGAACCCTCACAGATCCTTGTTCTTCACAAGGTGCAGAGTAAGGAAAAGAGGTAACTTTAGTGGTTGTGTAGGAGGCGAGGTCCAGCAGAGCAGTCGGAAGGAGACAGCCAGGTGCCAGGACCAGATGGGAGCAAGCCATGGAGAAGAAAAATCACATGGTCAGACCTCTGAAGGCAGTCTATGACATCCTCGCAAGTCCAGCTAACCTGCACTGCTGGGGCTTAAACACAACCTTGCTTCCTTTGCTAGGGAAAGGCTCCCAAACACATCTTCTGTCCAAGGGTTCTGGGGGAGGGCTGATACCACTGACGGCATGACCAGGTGCTTAAGACAATTACCGGAAGCATCCATAGTGCTGTGATCAGACAGTCAGAAGTCCAAACCCCGGACTTCCGATTTGAGCGATGTAGAGAGCGGACGCGTGCGTGTGAGTCTCCCGACAACTTAAACTTAAACAATAGTAATTGTTACTAATAACAGACCAAGCAAGCAGTAGGGAGCGGCGATACAGGTTTGGCGTTAAAAATGCCTAACTATAAAACGAAAACAGCTGATCAAGACCCAAAGAGAACTTCGATAAGTAGCAAGCTAGCTAAAATGGCGACGGCTGCTTGAGTGGCTAATGAGGAATTCTCTTTAAATATGCTGACTACGGAGCTGGAAAAACAACGCAAACATCTTAAAGAAGATATGAGTGCGCTAATCAAGGCTTCCCTTGCACCAATACAGCTTTCCATAGAATCGTTTCAGGAGACTGTGGATGCGTTTGGTAAACGTCTCGCAACCGTGGAAACAACGGCCGGGGAAAACTTCGAAGCTCTCAGTAAAGCGGAGGCAGACATCGCTGCGTTAAAAGCTACCAACGAAGCACTGTTAGACCGTCTGGACGACCTCGAAAATCGTTCACGTAGGGCGAACCTCCGGATCATAAATGTTCCAGAAGACAGCGAAATTGGAACGGACATGGTCAAGTTTACTTCGGATCTGCTGAAAGACGTCATGGGGGTTCAGGTGTTTGAGAAACCACCAGAGCTGGAAAGAGCGCATCGTGCATTGGCGACTAACCCCAGGGATGGTCAACCTCCAAGACCCATTATCGTTTGTTTTCATCGATACCAGGAGAAGGAACGAGCTCTGCGCTGGGCCAGGCAACTCGAACTGCAGTATCGAGGGAAAACTCTCAGATTTTACCCTGACCTAAGTGCAGTACTCTTCAAGAAGCGCGCTACCTTCAAGAACATCAAAACGATGCTCTATCAAAAAGGGATTCGTTTCAGATTCCTCTATCCCGCCCGCTTGCGATTTACTCACGATAGGGAGACCTTCACCTTCGAGTCAGCACCCGAAGCCGAAGCCTTCTTTGAACGTCGGATCAACGTGACCGCTGCTGGAGGGAGTAATTCCCGGTAAACTCAAACTGTTTCTGAACGACAAATTTAAAGGTGTACACACATCCATTACAAGATCTGTTCTTATTTTGTATTTTCTTTTTTTTCTTCTACCGCGACGGTTTACATTTTTGTTTGAGAGGGTGCTATCAAAATACCAGCGGATGGCCTAGTCGTCATGACGACTTACGTCCTTGGAAAGGTACTGTAATAAAGCACTGGAAGATGAACCATAATTAACCCTCCAGATTTCAGTTTTATTATTCTTATTGGTATTATTCTATTCTGTTTTGCCGAATGCCTATCTGAATGCAGTATTTACAAATTGCTGTGATGTATAAGAGATAGGGTGTCGGGAGCTTAACAGTTGAGTAGTTAATGGATAGCTGGGAGTGCAACAGGGTTAGTGGAGTCCTGCAGCTTACCTCGTTTGGGGAGGTAAACATAGGAAAGGGTGTTGTAATGTTAATGGCGTGGTTTACTGCCTCAGTGACTAACTTTTTTTTTTTTTTACTACTTTTATTTTTTCTGGATACTCAATTTGTTTTTGGGCTGTTTTCATTCATTGCCAGAGATATTGAGAAACTTAGCTGGATACCAGGTTTATCTATGCCGCAGGTGCCGTGTTCATCCTTCTATGCTGTACTATGTCTGATGTATCAAGCAGAGGAATGACAGGAAAGTCATTTGTTAGGTTTACATCATGGAATGTTAAAGGTCTTAATGGTCCTATAAAAAGGTCCAGAATTTTCTCTCATCTTAAATGTCTTAATTCCGATATAATCTTCCTTCAAGAGACACATTTACTTAATTCAGACCATCTTAGATTGAAGAAACCATGGGTTGGGCACATTTACCATTCTAAATTTAATGCAAAGGCAAGAGGAACGGCAATATTAATACATAAAAAAATTCAGTTTTCTGCGTCTAATGTTATTGCTGATCCTCAGGGTCGCTATATTATGGTGACAGGTAGGCTGTTTCAAACCCAGGTCTTGCTGGTGAACATTTATGGCCCCAATTGGGATGATAAAAATTTTATAAGAAAACTGATTGCGTCTTTACCCAGCTTTAATTCATATTATCTGATTTTAGGTGGTGACTTAAACTGTGTAATGAACCCAAATTTGGATCGCTCAAATCCAAAACCACAAGTTCCTTCTAAAATGGCATGCGATATTTCAGCATTTTTGAGCCAGACAGGCTGCGTAGACCCCTGGCGATTCTTTAACCCTCACAGTAAGGCCTTTTCTTATTTTTCTCATGTACATCACTGTTATTCTAGAATTGATTATTTTTTTATAGACAAAAGTCTCCTTCCCTCAGTAAAGGGAGTGGAATATTCTGCTATCGTAGAGTCTGATCATGCTCCCTTATTACTAGATCTCTCAGTTCCATCTAATTTTACAAGTTATACATGGCAATTAAATTCATCGCTGTTATCTGATGAATCATTTTGCAAACATGTGTCTTCCTCAATTGACAATTTTTTAGAATTTAATTCAACGGAGCATGTCTCCCCTTCTCTCCTTTGGGAGACTCTAAAAGTGGTGCTTAGAGGAGACATTATATCATATACTGCTTTTATTAATGGAGAGAGGGAAAGGAAAAGGCATCATTTAATTGATGCAATATCCAAAATCGATAGTCAATACTCTACCTCCCCTACACCAGAACTCTATAAGAAGAGGATTGATCTTCAGACTCAGTATAATTTAATTTCATCAAATCAAGCAGAACGGCTTATTCTTCGGTCACGAGGTTTTTTTTATGAACATGGTGATAAGGCTAGCCGATTCTTAGCCCATCAGCTTAAGTCCAGGTCATCAGCACAACATATCTCCGAAATTGAGAGTGATTCAGGGGGCTTAACAATTGATCCCCTCACAATTAATAATATTTTTATGAACTTTTATTCTAACCTTTATACATCAGAAACATCTAAGGATCGATCTAAACTGGTAGAGTTCTTTGACAAAATAAATGTTCCCACTATCTCTTTGGATCATAAAAAAGACTTGGATCATCCTCTTCAGTTGCAAGAAATATCTGAGGCCATATCAGCTCTGCAGAGTGGCAAGACTCCGGGGCCCGATGGCTTCCCGATTGAATTCTATAAGAAATTTTCAATTAAATTATCCCCACTTCTTCTTAGTATGTTTGAACATTCTTTATCTCAAGGAACTTTGCCAAAGTCCCTTAGTGAAGCACTGATTACTTTTTTACTGAAGCCCCAAAAAGATCCAACAAAGTGCAGCTCATATCGACCAATTTCTCTGTTAAACGCAGATATCAAAATTTTAGCTAAATTATTGGCAATTCGATTGGAGTCTCCTTTAGTTAATATCATCTCAGTTAACCAGACTGGTTTTATAAAAGGTCGGCACATATTTTCTAACATCCGTCGCCTTTTAAATGTTCTTTACACTCCCTCATCCCAAAACACCCCTGAAATTGTAGCATCATTAGATGCCGAAAAGGCATTTGATCGGGTGGAGTGGGATTACCTTTTTTTTGCTATGGATAGGTTTGGCTTCGGCCCCGAATTTATAAAGTGGGTTTCGTCTGCTTTATACTTCTCCAGTTGCTTCAGTAGTTACGAATAAATGGAGATCAAAAAATTTTCCTTTGTCAAGGGGCACTCGGCAGGGGTGCCCTTTAAGTCCCCTTTTGTTTACAATTGCAATTGAGCCATTATCGCTAGCATTAAAATCTATATCCTCTTTCCATGGCATAGTTAGGTGGGGTGTTGAACATAAGCTCTCATTATATGCTGATGACCTGCTTCTTTACATTTCAGATCCTTTATCATGCATCGATGACCTTATCAAAGTTTTGCACAATTTTGGGACCTTTTCTGGCTATAAGCTGAACATCTCCAAAAGTGAATGTATGCCAGTTAACTCATTCGCCAGACATATGCCTGACTCCATGCTTCCCTTCTGCATGGCAAGATCTAAGTTCAAATATCTAGGCATTAATATCACTCAGAACTTTAAAGGACTATATGAAAATAACTTCACTTCTCTATTGACTAAACTCAAATCTGATCTTCAAAAGTGGAGGCCTCTCCACCTATCTTTGGTTGGTAGAGTGAACTGTGTTAAGATGACAGTTCTTCCAAGATTCTTATATTTATTTCAGTGCCTCCCTATCTTTCTATCTAAAGCTTTTTTCAATACATTGGATAAACATATCTCCAATTTTATCTGGGATGGGAAAATCCCAAGAATTAGTAAAGAGTTTCTTCAGAAAAATAGAATTGACGGAGGTTTAGCTCTTCCTAACTTCTTATACTATTATTGGGCAGCCAATGTCCAAAAGATAATTTACTGGATGCACCCATCAGGGGGCACTGATTGGCTTGAAACAGAATCTAAATCTTGCACAGCGACCTCTTTACAAGTTCAAGTTCAAGTTCAAGTAGGCTTTATTGTCACTTCAACCATATACAGTTAGTACACAGTGAAACGAAACAACGTTCCTCCAGGACCAAGGTGCTACATGCAACATAAACTTACAACATAAATTAACAGAGAAGCTAAACTAGCTAGCTAGGAGGCCTAGTTAGCTGGCTAGCAGAGACAAGACAGATATTCCTAACATAACTTACAACATAAATTAACCAAAAAAAAAAAAAAACTAACTAAAAGACTATCTACAGGTTTTTTTTTTTTCCTTCTTCTTTTTCTTCTCCCAGACAACAACATAAAGTGCACGTGCAAATGTGCAAAACGAGCAACAACAAAGTGACAGTGCGACAACAATGACATATCAGAACATAAAACATAAAACATAAAATATGGAATTGAGGTAGTAAAAAACATAGCAGCAAGAATTGGTATTTGTGCAAAAAGTAATGAATATTGTGCAGAAGGGATAAACAATGAGGCATTTACAGATGTGTGTACGATAGTTTGTGTGGGTCAGTGTGTCTGCGCTTGTGTTGATTTGTCAGTCCAGTCACAGTGTTTTGATGTATTGATGTAGTTGAGTTGTAGTAGTTAAGCTGAGTGATAATGTTTGTGTGTGTGTGTGTGTGTGTGTATCAGTTCAGTCCCTTTTTGTTGAGGAGACGGATGGCTTGTGGAAAAAAGCTGTTGCACAGTCTGGATGTGTGTGCCCGAATGCTTCGGTACCTTTTTCCAGATGGCAGGAGTGTGAAGTGTGTGAGAGGGGTGTGTCCGATCAGCCACAATGCTGTTGGCTTTGCGGATGCAGCGTGTGGTGTAGATGTCTTCAATGGAGGGAAGAGAGACCCCAATGATCTTCTCTGCTGTCCTCACTATCCGCTGTAGGGTTTTGCGGTCCGATATGGCACAATTCCCAAACCAGACAGTGATGCAGCTGCTCAGAATGCTCTCGATAGTCCCTCTATAGAAGGTGATCAGGATCGGTGGTGGAAGCTGGGCCTTTCTCAGTCTTCTCAGAAAGAAGAGACGCTGTTGGGCTTTCTTGTGTAGGGAGCTGGTGTTGAGGGACCAGTTGAGGTCCTTCTCCAGGTGGACACCCAGGAATTTAGTGTTTTCGACAATCTCCACAGAGGAGCCGTTGATGCTCAGCGGAGAATGGTCGCCTCGTGTCCTCCTGAAGTCAACAACCATCTCTTTTGTCTTGTCAACATTCAGAGACAGGTTGTTGTTGTTGCACCAGTCCGTTAGCCTCTGCACTTCCTCTCTGTACGCTGACTCGTCGTTCCTGCTAATGAGACCCACCACGGTCGTGTCATCAGCGAACTTAATGATGTGATTTGAACTGTGTGTTGCTACACAGTCGTAAGTCAGCAGTGTGAACAGCAGGGGACTGAGCACACAGCCTTGTGGGGCCCCAGTGCTCAGTGTGGTGGTGCTGGAGGTGCAGTTCCCGATCCATACTGACTGAGGCCTTCCGGTCAGAAAGTCTAGGATCCAGTTGCAGAGGGAGGTGTTCAGGCCCAACAGGCTCAGCTTCCCGATCAGTTGTTGGGGGATGATAGTGTTGAATGCTGAGCTGAAGTCTATGTACAGCATTCGAACGTATGCGTCCTTCTTGTCCAAGTGTGTGAGGGCAAGATGGAGTGTAGTGGAGATGGCATCGTCCGTTGAGCGGTTAGGACAATACGCAAATTGCAGTGGGTCCAGTAAAGGGGGCAGCAGCGTCTTGATGTGTCTCATGACGAGCCGCTCGAAGCACTTCATGATGGTGGGTGTAAGTGCAACGGGACGGTAGTCATTGAGACAGGACACAGTAGACTTCTTGGGCACGGGGACGATGGTGGTGGCTTTGAAGCACGTGGGAACGACGGCGCTGCTCAGAGAGATGTTGAAGATGTCGGTGAGAACATCTGCCAGCTGTTCAGCACATTCTCTGAGCACTCTGCCTGGGATGTTGTCTGGTCCAGCAGCTTTACGTGGGTTGACTCTGCGTAGAGTTTTCCTCACCTCAGCTGTAGTGAGACACAGCACCTGGTCGTTCGGAGGAGGGGTGGGCTTCCTCGCCACCACGTTGTTCTGCCTGTCGAACCGAGCGTAGAAGTTGTTCAGCGCATTTGGGAGGGAGCCGTCACCGTCACAGGCAGGTGATGTCGTCCTGTAGTGAGTGATGGCTTTTAAGCCCTGCCACATGCGCCGTGTGTCGCCGCTGTCCCTGAAGTGATTGTGGATTCTCTGGGCGTGTGCGCGCTTTGCCTCTCTGATGGCCCGAGATAGTTTGGCCCTTGCTGTTCTGAGGGCCACCTTGTCTCCCGCTCTGAAGGCAGAGTCTCTGGTCCTCAGAAGTGCACGCACTTCCGCAGTAATCCAGGGTTTCTGGTTGGGTCGTGAGATGATGTTCTTGGAGACAGTGACATCATCGGTGCACTTGTTAATGTAGCTGGTCACTGATGACGTGTACTCCTCCAAGTCAGTGAAGTCGCCGTAAGTTGCAGCCTCCCTAGACATGTTCCAGTCAGTGCACTCGAAACAGTCCTGAAGAGCAGAGATGGCTCCTGCTGGCCAGGTTTTCACCTGCTTTAGAACCGGTCTTGAGCGCCTGACGAGTGGTCTGTATGCTGGAATTAGCATAACAGAGATGTGGTCTGAGTAGCCGAGGTGGGGGCGGGGCTCTGCCCGAAATGCGCCAGGGATGTTTGTGTAAACAAGATCCAGCGTGTTTTTCCCTCTCGTTGCAAAGTCCACATATTGATGGAATCTAGGAAGCACTGACTTGAGATTTGCATGATTAAAATCTCCGGCAACAATAAACAGTCCATCCGGGTGTGTATTTTGCAGTTCACTGATCTTTGTATACAGTTCCCATAGCGCTTCCTTAGCATTAGCACTAGGTGGAATGTACACTCCGATAATGAAAACAGTGGTGAATTCTCGTGGTAAATAAAAAGGTCTGCATCTAACAATCACAAACTCCACTAGCAATGAGCAATAACTAGAAACTAGCACAGAGTTCTTGCACCATTTCGTGTTGATGTAAACACACAAGCCGCCACCGCGAGTCTTACCGCACAGAGCTGCATTCCTGTCGGCACGAAACGAGGCTAGCCCGTCTAGCTGAATAGCGGCGTCCGGTACTCTGTCGCTGAGCCATGTCTCCGTGAAAACAAAGACACAGCAGTCTCTAACCTCACGCTGTGTAGCCTGCTGAAGTCGGATGTAGTCCAGTTTATTGTCCAGGGAGCAGACGTTAGATAGGATGATGGACGGGAGAGCCGGCCGGCTAGGGTTTGTTTTTAGCCTAGCACAGACTCCCGCCCGCTTGCCGCGCTTCTGCTTCCTCGCGCACCGCTTCCGATGACCCTTTCTCCGGCCGCCGGCATCAGGCAACGCCGAGGCTTTGAGGCCTGGTTCGCGCAGCAAGCCGAGGTCGCGTAGCTTTTCCCGCAGCTCATCGTGGATGTTGTTACCCGGGTTATTTAGGAACAAAAGTGTCTGGCTGTTGTATGTACGGACACCAGTCGCGACGGTATCCATACACGGAGTAAAATAACCGCGTTACACACAAAACGTAAACAACGTAAACAACGTAGCACCATTTTGGCTCCGGAGCGGCCGCTGCGTGCTACTGCTGCGCCGCCATCTTGGATCCACTCTCTAGCTTTTGGATCCACTTTCAAGCTCTTGTAACATGTAGCTTACCTATTAAAATAGTTAAATATACATCAAATCCAATTGTTCATTTCACTTTTAAAATATGGACTCAACTACGTCAGCATTTGAAGTTAAAACAAGCACTTTTGTTTCAGAGTCCAATATGCAATTATCATGCTTTCCTCCCAGCAAAACTAGACTCTGCTTTCAGACAGTGGCAAGATAAGGGAATTCTCGGTTCAGTGATCTTTATATTGATGGTATTTTTGCAAGTTTTAATGATTTGCGTTCCAAATTTACTCTTAATTCAGTTGACCTTTTCCGTTATTTTCAGATACGTAATTTCGTTATTGCCCAAAGCTCATCTTTTCCAAACATCCCCTCAAAGTCTCTTGTGGACTCTCTGTTAGAAGTACCCTCCCATCTACAAGGTCTTGTTTCAAGAATATATACAATTCTAATGTCTTTAAAAAATGCAAGAACAGACAAGATCAGAAGTAGGTGGGAGAGCGAGCTCAGTATGCAATTCTCAGAGGAATTTTGGAGGAATGCCCTCTTTAGAGTGAACGGTAGTACTACTTGTGCCCGACTGAGTTTAATACAGTTTAAGGTATTGCACCGTATGCACTTAAGCAGAACACGGATTGCCTCCTTTAATCCTGCTTTTGACAAGACCTGTATTAGGTGTCACACAGGTGAAGCAGACTTGACTCACATGTTTTGGGCATGCCCCACACTTACTGCTTACTGGTCAACTATATTTGATACACTTTCCAAAGTGTGTGAAGCACCACTAAAGCCATGTGCAGAATTAGCAATATTTGGTGTTCCAGGTGATGAATCAAATTTGACTAAAAGACAACTAAATATCATTGCCTTTGCATCCTTATTGGCTCGCAGACAAATTTTATTACATTGGAAATCTACAAATCCACCTAAAGTATCACAATGGCTTCGGGATCTGATGTTATACCTACATCTAGAAAAGATTAAATATTCAATCAGAGGTTCCCATAAATTCTCTTATGTCTGGCAACCCTTATTATCATATTTTACTGCCATAAAGGTACTTCCTTGACATTGTAATATTCCTGATTATGGTATCCAGTTTAAGTTATCTATTCATGTATCTATTCATTTATTTATTTTATTTTAACTTTTTCCATTTGTAATTATTTATGTATGTGTGTATATATATATATATATATATATATATATATAATTTATTTATTTATTTTATTTTATTATTATTATTATTATTATTTTTATTTTTTATTCTATTTTATTTTATTTTTATTATTATTATTTATTTATATATATATATATATATATATATTTTTTTTTTTTTCCCATTGTTATTTAACTATTGTATATTTATCTTTATATTTTAATCAATGTCATCATTAATATTAGGCAGTATGTTCGGGGTTGGTTGGGGAGGGTTTAAAAATTTAAAAATACAGTCTCTGTACAAATAATAGCATTTGTCTTTGAAATAAAAAAAAAAAAAAAAAAGAAGTCCAAACCCATGAAGCAGACCATCAGCTTTTTTAGAGCAGGAAAGGCAAGAGAGAGGTCCAGATTAGTAACATCAGGGATCCTGTACATAGCCCAAGACTGGCAATTGGTAATAGACCTGGGCAAACAACCAGGATTACCCCACCATACAATAATGGAGCCAGAGGCAAAAAAAAAAAACATCATTATGGTGGAGCATACTGTGCCATGAGGGGACAGAATGGAAAAGGCCTTTACAACTGATTTATTCTTTATTCTCTGGTTTCTCCAAATGGCAGCCGGCAAAATGTTTGAAATATTACGGTTATTGTGTTACAAAGTGTAGATTTAAGAGTTGTTTAAGCGAGAATGTATACGCTCAAAACATTTAGTCATCAGTTATTAAAGATAGCATTTATTTAAAAAATTGCCTCAACGATTTTGGCAGGCGATTCAGGCAATCCCCCGGAGATTTGTCCTCATGTAGCCACCCGACGCTGCCTCACCACGGCAAGAACTTTTGAAAACTACCGCTGGCTCTGATGTTTTTGTAGTGGTTAAAACAGCGGATTTATTTTACTTTGTGTATGTTTAAAAGCCAATCTTTGGTACAATCGGATATGGTATAATATATCACGGCTGTGTGACGCATCCTGTACTCTGCGTTCCATTTATAATATACCCAGTGTCCTCAAACCCTCGAGTGTGCACTTCCAAGTCAGGTCCATTCTTTGCGTTCTTGGAATTGAGACACGGCATGACAAACTTTCTGGATTCTTCACTCCTAAAGCCAAGGGCATATGGAAGCAAAATAGTCTCATTAATAATTCACACAAAAGACACGATGCACACATGCAAATCCCAATTCACATATGTGAAACTCAATTCACGTGCACAAAAAAAATATATATTCCAAAAAAAAAAAACAACTCACTAGCACGATATACATTTCACAAATACAAAACACAATTCACAGCGACTTTGCTGGCAGCAACGTGGGTACTCGCACTCTTTAGCCAATCAGATGCGACCTCACCATCCAACCAATCACACCCCTCTTGGAACGCAGCACTCAAGTAGCTCAGCTTTGATATACAAAGTTGGGATAAAAGTTAGTATTTCTGATATAAACACTAATGTCTATAATACAAAGGAAAATATAGTTTTTTAAACATTTTAAAAATGACTTTAGCTTCAAATAAAGGTTGTATCAGTTATTTTATGAAGTGGCCACAAGTGGTTGCTACTTCATTGATTCATTTATTCATTCAAGAGATTAGTTAAAAATATTGATTTATCCAGTAATGCAATGAGTAAAGCCTTGAGTCTTGTGGGAGAATTATGTTTATTGTAAAGAATTGAAAAATCATGGCTCTCAATTTATCCATTCATGCAGCTTAGAGTGAAATATCAATAACTATAAAAGATTGTTTAAGGTGACGAGAGTTAATTGATAAAATAAAATAACAGCATTACATGGCAGCTGGCAAAACTTGTCAGAGTACAGCGTTTTACTGTAGTCTTTTTTATATAAAAACAAATATTTATTTTTGTCTGATCCACTGATGGTGTATGAGGTTGGTTAGATTTTAAAAGGCTGTAATGACATCTCCTGGAATATGTATAATTTCATCCAGGGCACCAATAACCACTAGCTCCTGTCTAGCTAACTTAAAATAATTGTTTTGAATCATGCTGCATATCTTGTTCAAACCACATTGTTTCAACATAGTTGCTACAACATGCTATTGCTGTAACTGTTCAAACGGACCAAACACCAGTTTAAAAAGTCATAATAAATAATCAATTCACCACTCAAATTGTAAAGACAATAGTCAGTCACATGCTAGTTTACTATGCTGAGTGTATGCATTGTTTCATTTGAAAATGAAAAACTGTGGCAAACATGTAATGAGGGTAAAGTGTTTATAAAGATAATAAAGTGGTTAGCTGTGTTATTTCCGGCAAAGTTCATGAATGAAACATTATGAAATTAAATAATA
Source organism: Clarias gariepinus (assembly GCF_024256425.1). NCBI lineage: Eukaryota > Metazoa > Chordata > Actinopteri > Siluriformes > Clariidae > Clarias > Clarias gariepinus. Next base: position 6,227,808 of record NC_071112.1, on the reverse strand, counting down.
ACTTAGACGTGCATCCTGTTCTTGGTTTGAGTAGGTCTTCATGTCCGCTGTAATTAACTCAGATTGCACAAAAGGTGTGCAAAGCTGAGCTACTTGAGTGCTGCGCTTCTGGAGGGCTGTAATTAGTTAAATGATATGGTTGCATCTAATTGGCTAAAGAGTCCCATGTTGCTGCCAGTCCCACGTTGCTAGGACTTTAAGCAAGTCTCAAAAATACACAAACAAATCCAGGGCGATTCACACACGAAAGACGATTTTCAAATTCACAGTCTATGATACATCCATAAATTTTATACATTCAAAAATTTTGTACATAGTTGTACGTCTATGAATTGTGTTTTGCATTTGTGAAACGTATATATTATGAATATATATATTTATTTTGTGCACTTGAGTATTTTTTTTTTTACATATACATTTTTCGTGCACATGAATTGGGTTTTGCACATGTGAATTGGGATACGCAGGTGTGCATTGTGTCTTTTGTGTGAATTATTAATGAGACTGATTTGCTTCCATAGCCTAGAGTCTGCTTAGATGGAAACGTTGATTAGAGAGGTCAATAGAGAGCAGTCAGACAGAAAAGCTTCAGCTGTCAGATAACCACTCTCTATAACTGCTGTCAGATAACCACTCTCTATAACTCATGAAGCACAACAGGATGATTTCTATGGCAGATGCGAAAGCTGGGACTACTGCAGGAACAGGCTCATTAAAACTGGACAGTGGAACACAAGAGTGCCTTTTAACAAAAATAGATTATTGTATAATTTCATAGGTGTATGTCTTTTTGTTATACAAACAACATACATTTAAATATCGCCGGCCGGCTGCTTGGTCCCAGAGCAAGATGACAGGATGACACCCTGGTGGACACCCAGGATGAGCCCAAATTTTAATAATTAAAATTCAGAAGAATCTAAAAGCATCATTGTGACGAGTAGAAGGACATTATGGCAAAAATAAGTTTGTTATAGGTTTAAAAAAGATATCAAACATTATATAAAGAAGACTTAGTTTAAGTCAAACAAGATATCAGTGAGCAGTCTACAAAAATATGAAAGTCATCAAGGAGCAAAACATAAAACCTCCTTTCCCCCAATGTCTATAATAATCATTTTTGTTAAACAATTATTTAGAAATGCTTTAAAAGACTTTAAAGAGATATGTTTTAAAATGAATGGTCAAACCAAGCAAGGAGGATTTATATATTTTTTTTTCTACAGGAAAAACATCACTTAAAAGAAGAATTCACATAATTAACATGTACAAAAATATATAAATTATGTCATTTGAATACGATTACATTGTAAATTGAATACTAATGGTCCTTTTGTTTTGCAAACATAGAAATCTCATGTGTATGAACTAAAACAGATTTTCACAAATTCACATAAATGCGTCAATTATCTACCATCCTCCTGGCCCTCTAGAAACTTTCTGGATAAAATGCTTAAAAAAATGAAAACATGCTTCTTAGTATTTTTCCTTCGAATAAAACTCCTCTCACTGTTCAAGGAGATTTCAACCTCCCCTTTGACAAACTCCAATTCTCTTTCCTTCTCCCTCTCCTTAACTTCTTCTCATTAACACTAAACAGTTGCCCTCACACACACACAAGGGAGGGAATTCTCTTGACCTCATTTTTTTTGCCACCCCTCCCCAGTCACAGATATCACTGGTATTCCTCTTCATAAATCTGATCATTATCTGGCATACTTCACAATTACTCTTCCTATTCTGTTTAAAGTTAACCACAAAAATGTCTCTTTTACCTGCAGAAACCTTCACTCTGTCTCCCCTTCCTCTGTCTTTATGCACCCTATCATCTCTCCCAGACTCTGCAACTCATACTTTTCTCTCCTCACTCTCCTCATGAATGGATCTCCTATGCCTTCTGTCCTCTATACCAAGGAATGTTTATTATATTATATTAAGATTAATTAATATTGCACAACAACAGGAGAGAATTAAGAACTGCAGAGAAATCACAGCTTGATGCAGATCTTGCCTCTTACCAGACTCTTCTCTTTAAATTCTCATGTGACGTGACTTCTGCCAAAACTGCCTTCTACAGGGAAAAGCTGGAAGCCTCAGCACATAATACTGGCAAACTCCACAATATCTTCTCTGACTGCTGATGACTTTGCCACATTCTATGACAGGAAAATTGAAGCAATCGAGATGTTTCCTTTTAAAAGCTACACTTGATGCTGCTTGAAAACGCTATTCAATTCAATTTTATTTATATAGCACTTTTAACAATGGTTATTGTCTCAAAGCAGATTTTTCTTTCAAAAATAAAAAATAATTTTTTTAAAGAAAATATTTGCAAGTCTGTATGTGTGAGAAAAATGTGTTTAGATAATAATGAGATGAATGTATGAATGATGAATGAAATGTCTCTAATGAGCAAGCCAAGGGTGATGGTGACAGTGGCAAGGACTCCCTGAGATGGCAATAGGTAGAAACCTTGAGAGGAACCAGACTCAACAGGGAACCCATCCTCATTTGGGTGACAACAGATAGAAATTATATAACATCATGTGTGTTATGCAGGTAAAAGTTCAATATAACAGAAGTTATTTAAATTAACATAAAGTCCAGTTCAGCACTGTTCAGGGATGAGTCAGCAGGTGCGCAAAGGGCAGATGGGGTCTGGATCACTGGGAGCACAGGAGCAGGATGTGTAGCTTCAACCATCTTAAAGTAGAATCCAGCTAGAGCTGGTCCCTCTCTGGATGCCTCAGGAACCTTGCAGGGTTGGCCTTTGTCTACTGAAGCTGGCACAATCTCCAGATGCCTCAGGATGGGTAGAAAAATAAAGAACAGAAGGAGAGAATTAGCGTAGTTGCCATTCAGGATAGATGTACTGGAGTATGAAGTTATGGGATGAGTTATGCGTATGCCAGAATAAAGAGATGTGTCTAAATTGAGTCTACTCTGGAAGGCTATTCCAAAGCTTTGGCGCTAAATATGAAAAAGCCCTACCCCCTTTTGTAGATTTTAAAATTCTGGGAATTACCAGAAGCAATGGGAACGAAAATACCAACGCCTCACTGCAAGTGTCTGGACCCCCAAGGTTGTGTAGCGTGTGCGCAAAAAGGCCAAGGAGGTCTCAGAAGTATCTCTGGGAGGCTGACTCGAGGACCCGTGAGCCCAGAGTAGCATAAACATCCAAACTATAAAATCTAACAAATGTGTGCGGAGAGGACCAACCTGCCGCATCACACACTTGCTGCAGGGAAATACCTCTTGCCAGCGCAATAGATGAGGGGATCCCCCTGGTCAAATGAGCCCTGATTCCTAGAGGCGAAGTGAGCCCACGTGCCTCATAGAAGAGGCCAATAGCATCTTTCACCCAGTGTGACAAGGTTTGTGAAGTGGCGGCCGCCGCCCGGTGCGGCCCCCATAGCATATGAAAAGCTGCTCTGACTTATGCCACAGGCTGGTGCAGTGGACGTAATTCTGAAGAGCACGTACTGGACACAGTAAGTGAAGTCTCTCCTGCTCCAGAGCTGTAAAAGGCATCATTTAATTATAGAACTTTACACACATATTCTTAGACTGGTTGGAACTTTATTCTTAAACACATGAGAGAAATTGATGAAATATTAATATTATATTTACAGTTTTATATTAGTATATTACAATATTTATATTATATTTACAGTTTCACTTTAGTAGTTGATTACATCATTATTGTAAAGGGATCTGCCATATAATGTCAGTTTGAGCATCAACAGATTGCATATAAAGTAAGCCCATCATAGCCCCATTGAGTTTTAATATAATTCATAAATCTAAAATATAGAACAGGCCCCAGTATATTTAATCAGATGTAATGATTGCAACAGCTTCCCACCTACAACACATGTATCTCCTATACAGGAAAGGGTCATGTATTATGTAGCGGGTTCGCACTACAGTGTATCATCAAACGTTTAGTATTAGACACTAAGCAAGGATTTTTGCATTATGGACCATATCAGAAGACCACATTTGCTCATGAGCCAGTGTTGTAATGAGACAGGGGAAATAATCACCTACACCAAGTTGTAGTTACCAAAAAAAAAAAAAAGGGATTTTCTTTTGTGCATTTGACCATATTTACACAAATGAAAGTTACAACATAAATGATTCACAAAATACTATTTTTTGTTTTGATTTGAGAAATGATAATAAAATGATCTCTAATTTAATTGACTTTAAAATGTTTTTTCTTTAGAAATTGTGTATGTCTTTTTACAGTGGTGTGAAAAACTATTTGCCCCCTTCCTGATTTCTTATTCCTTTGCATGTTTGTCACACAAAATGTTTCTGATCATCAAACACATTTAACTATTAGTCAAAGATAACACAAGTAAACACAAAATGCAGTTTTTAAATTATGGTTTTTATTATTTAGGGAGAAAAAAAAATCCAAACCTACATGGCCCTGTGTGAAAAAGTAATTGCCCTCTGAACCTAATAACTGGTTGGGCCACCCTTAGCAGCAATAACTGCAATCAAGCGTTTGCGATAACTTGCAAACAGCGCTCTGGAGGAATTTTGGCCCACTCATCTTTGCAGAATTGTTGTAATTCAGCTTTATTTGAGGGTTTTCTAGCATGAACCGCCTTTTTAAGGTCATGCCACAACATCTCAATAGGATTCAGGTCAGGACTTTGACTAGGCCACTTCAAAGTCTTCATTTTGTTTTTCTTCAGCCATTCAGAGGTGGATTTGCTGGTGTGTTTTGGGTCATTGTCCTGCTGCAGCACCCAAGATCGCTTCAGCTTGAGTTGACGAACAGATGGCAGGACATTCTCCTTCAGGATTTTTTGGTAGACAGTAGAATTCATGGTTCCATCTATCGCAGCAAGCCTTCCAGGTCCTGAAGCAGCAAAACAACCCCAGACCATCACACTACCACCACCATATTTTATTGTTGGTATGATGTTCTTTTTCTGAAATGCTGTGTTACTTTTACGCCAGATGTAACGGGACACGCACCTTCCAAAAAGTTCAACTTTTGTCTCGTCGGTCCACAAGGTATTTTCCCAAAAGTCTTGGCAATCATTGAGATGTTTTTTAGCAAAATTGAGACGAGCCTTAATGTTTCATTTTGCCTAAAAGTGGTTTGCGCCTTGGAAATCTGCCATGCAGGCCGTTTTTGCCCAGTCTCTTTCTTATGGTGGAGTCATGAACACTGACCTTAATTGAGGCAAGTGAGGCCTGCAGTTCTTTAGATGTTGTCCTGGGGTCTTTTGTGGCCTCTCGGATGAGTTGTCTCTGCGCTCTTGGGGTAATTTTGGTCGGCCGGCCACTCCTGGGAAGGTTCACCACTGTTCCATGTTTTTGCCATTTGTGGATAATGGCTCTCACTGTGGTTCGCTGAAGTCCCAAAGCTTTAGAAATATCTTTATAACCTTTACCAGACTGATAGATCTCAATTACTTTTGTTCTCATTTGTTCCTGAATTTCTTTGGATCTTGTCATGATGTCTAGCTTTTGAGGAGCTTTTGGTCTACTTCTCTGTGTCAGGTAGCTCCTATTTAAGTGATTTCTTGATTGAAACAGGTGTGACAGTAATCAGGCCTGGGGGTGACTACAGAAATTGAACTTAGGTGTGATAAACCATAGAGTCGTCACTCAGGGTTCACTCTATTGAGACTGTGTCTGTTCCCCGAGCTAAAAACAAATTTAGAAAGACTCAGAAAGTCTGTTTTAGTAATTTAATTAGCATAAAGACCACAAACTTGGATCAGACTGAATGCGCAGCCGGCACCTCTGATCTGAAGCTAGGACTGTTAAATATTAGATCTCTCGCATCTAAAGCAGTTATAGTTAATGAAATTATCACAGATCAGGAGTTTGATATACTCTGTTTAACAGAAACCTGGATTAAACAGGACGAGTATGTAGCTCTAAATGAAGCTAGTCCTCCTGGATACAGCTACATACACCAGCCTCGGTTAACTGGTAGAGGAGGAGGCGTCGCAGTTATTTACAATGATAATTTGACTATTGTACAAAAACACGGACACAAATTTAATTCATTTGAAATTCTTTATAGTAACATAAGTGTATTTAACTATATTAAGTCAGCTCAGTCGATCCCGCTAATTGTCATTTACAGACCTCCAGGGCCGTACTCGGAATTTCTTAGTGAATTTGCAGATTTCCTCTCAAACCTAGTCATTTCTGTAGACAAAGTGTTAATTGCTGGAGATTTTAATATTCATTTTGAAAACCCAGAAGACCCTCTGAGAACTGCATTTATGTCTATACTGGACTCGGTAGGAGTAAATCAGTGTGTAGTAGGACCCACTCATAAAGCAGGTCACACTTTAGATTTAATAATATTATTTGGATTAAGTATAAGAAATTTATTCACAATACCACTATCTGAAGTTATCTCAGATCACTATCTTGTCTCATTGCAAGTGTGTCACAATAATAATGTACACACAGCGCCGCGCTACCGTATGAAACGTACATTCACATCAACTACCAAACAGAGCTTTATCAGTAATCTCCCAGAGTTCCCAACTTCGATTAGATCACCGTCTGACCCCACAGAACTCGATTAGGCGACTGAATATTTAGAGTCGACATTTCGCTATACCCTAGATAATGTAGCTCCAGTCAAAAGAAAAATTATTAGAGATAAAAAACTTGCTCCCTGGTATAACGATCACACGCGCACTTTAAAACAGACCGCTCGGAAATTAGAACGTAAATGGCGTCAAACTAAATTACTAGTATTTCAAATAGCATGGAAGGAGAGCATCCTGACCTATAGAAAAGCTCTTAGTATAGCTAGATCAACATATCTCTCCACTCTTATAGAAGAAAATAAAAATAATCCTAGATTCTTATTTAATGCTGTAGCCAAATTAACCAGAAATAAGACCACTGCAGAAATCTCCACAACAACATCATGCAATAGTGAGGACTTTATGAACTTTTTTAATAATAAAATTGTAAATATTAGGCATAAAATTGAGGTTTTGAAACCGAACAATGTAATTGATGCAGATGTTAATCTAGCCATGTCAGACCAGAACCTAGAATACTTTACTCCCCTTAAAGAGAATGAACTAATTTCACTCATCTCTTCTTCAAATTCATCAACCTGTATATTAGATCCTGTACCGACACATTTTCTTAAACAGATAGTACCAGCAATAATAGAACCCCTGTTGAGAATAATTAATTCTTCACTCAGCATTGGATATGTTCCAAAATCTTTTAAATTAGCAGTTATCAAACCAATAATTAAGAAACCTGACCTCGACCCCTGTCAGCTGTCCAGTTACAGACCAATATCAAACCTCCCCTTTATCTCTAAGATCCTGGAAAAGATAGTAGCGGAGCAGCTATGCTCATATATACATAGGAATGGCATACATGAACTGTATCAGTCAGGATTTAGGCCTCATCACAGTACAGAGACGGCGCTCGTTAAAGTAGTAAATGATATTCTATTGGCCTCTGATCAGGGTTGTGTAACTATGCTTGTATTACTTGACCTCAGTGCAGCTTTTGACACTGTTGATCACGCTATTCTTCTTCACAGATTAGAAAATGTAGTGGGAATTAAGGGTACAGCCCTCTCCTGGCTCAGATCCTATCTGACCCATCGTTATCAGTATGTAGACTTAAATGGTGATTATTCTGCATGTTCTCTAGTGGAGTTTGGCGTTCCGCAGGGTTCAGTTTTAGGTCCACTGCTTTTTTCCCTTTACATGCTTCCTCTGGGCAACATAATCCGTAAGCATGGTATTAGTTTTCATTGTTATGCTGATGATACACAGTTATATGTCTCAGCAAAACCTGATGAGAAAAAACAGCTTACTAAAATTGAGCAATGTGTGCAGGACATAAGAAATTGGATGCTAACTAACTTCCTTCTGCTAAATCCGGATAAGACAGAAGTTCTAGTCATAGGACCGCATACAGCTAGGAGTAAAATTTTAGATCATACCGTAACTTTAGATGGCCTTTCTGTTCCATCAAATGCAACAGTGAAAGACCTTGGTGTGATTATTGATTCCAGCCTTTCATTTGAAGCACATGTAGATAATATTACCAGGATAGCATTCTTTCACCTCAGAAATATTGCCAGAATAAGAAATTTATTGTCGCTAAACGACGCAGAAAAACTAGTTCATGCTTTTATCACCTCTAGGTTGGACTATTGTAATGCCTTACTGTCTGGTTGTTCAGCTAGATGCATAAATAAGCTTCAGCTAGTCCAAAATGCAGCAGCGAGAGTCCTCACCAGAACCAGAAGATATGAGCACATCACCCCTATCTTATCTTCACTCCATTGGCTCCCTGTGAAATTTCGCATTGATTTTAAAATACTACTCTTGACATATAAAGCATTAAATGGTCTCGCGCCGCAGTACCTGAGCGAACTGCTAGTGTCTTACGATCCGCCACGCCTACTTCGATCAAAGGATGCAGGCTGCTTGTCAGTACCGCGTATTATGAAAAATACAGCTGGGGGCAGAGCTTTTTCTTACAAAGCCCCAAAGTTATGGAATAGTCTTCCAAATAGTGTTCGGGACTCAGACACAGTCTCAGTGTTTAAGTCCAGGCTAAAAACCTATTTATTTAGCCGAGCATTTTTATAAATAGATTTGCCATAGGCAAAGGAGCAGATCTGGGGGACTCATGGACGTAGAGTATTATGGTAAACTGGTATGTTTGGATGCTGTCTTCCTCACTCACCATACCTAACTGCCATCTCTCCTCTTCTTCTCTTTCCCCCCTCTTTCTTTTTCCTCTCTCCTCCTGTCCCCCCCCTTTTCACTCTTTCTCTCTCTCTCTGTCGAGCTACACATGTCGTTCCTGAGCTGCCAGTGATCCAGACTCCCTCTGCCCTCCGGACCTGTCTGACCCATCCTGGTGCCCCGCTTCTGGCTGAAGATCTCGTCACATGGATGCCCCGTGTGTCTCTCTGGGATGCGTCTGGTGTCTGGGAATGATTCTCTCTACCTAGAAAATGGTTCTGGCCTTGACTGGTGTTGGCAACTGTTTCTCTGGGGACTTGACAGTTCGATAGTTCATGACTGGAACTTCTTACAAGTCTACCTGGGTCTTCAATAACTACCTGGACTCCATATTAACATCAATTAACATCAGCTATTATAGCTGAACTGCCTCCCACCCTACACACTGTATAAATGCAGATCATTTACTGCTTTTTGTTTCACCCAAATGAGGATGGGTTCCCTGTTGAGTCTGGTTCCTCTCAAGGTTTCTTCCTCTTACCATCTCAGGGAGTTTTTCCTTGCCACTGTCGCCCTCGGCTTGCTCACCAGGGACAAACTGACCATTTTGATTCATACAAATTCACATTTCATAATTCTTTTGACTATGTAAAGCTGCTTTGCGGCAATGAAAATTGCTAAAAGCGCTATACAAATAAAATTGAATTGAATTGAATAAACCACAGTTAGGTTATTTTTTAACAAGGGGGGCAATCACTTTTTCACACAGGGCCATGTAGATTTGGAGTTTTTTTTTTCTACCTTAACGTAAACCTTCATTAAAAAACTGCATTTTATGTTCAATTATGTTATCTTCGACTAATAGTTAACGGTTTTTGATGAGCAGAAACATTTAAGTGTGACAAACATGCAAAAGAATAAGAAATCAGGAAGGGGGCAAATAGTTTTTCACACCACTGTATATATATATATATATATATATATATATATATATATATATATCGCTGTGTGTGTGCGCTCAACCTTTTGATTTAACTTGTTTGTTTGCTTGCTTTAACTGTAAATAATACCCGAGTATACTCTGTATATAGAAATACACTTAAATCAATCCCTTAAAACAAAAATACTTAATAAAATAATACAATTCAATACAAATAAAGAAACAAAAAGACAATACAATATTAAAGCCCTTTAATTAAATATCCATTAGATGAATGAAGGTGTACACTGAAAAAAATAAATCTGAGATGTTGTAAATGTAGCATAATTAAATCTGTGTAATCAACATTAAATAATCAAGTTTGTACATTTACATAAATATATCCAAGTTAGAACTTAATCTGCATTTGTAAAGAACACAAGACAATGTGCATTTTTTCCATAATTTTTTTTTTATGTAATCCCTGACAATCTTTTTAAGTGGACACACAACAAGCAATAATCTTGTTCATTTTACTCTGTTTAAATAAAACTGCCTTCCCATGGAAAAAGCATGGAAAACCCCATATCAAATTAAAAGTGTACCAAAGCCTCATTGCGGTAGGAAACAACTCCTTGGAGCATTCTGTTCACCTCGTGTGCAAAAAGTTTTAACAAGCAGAAGACGACCTGTGGATTCAGGACCAGGTGCACTTTGAAGGAACTGTGGATGTTCAGAAGTGTATGCACGGGTTGTTTTTTTCTACCCAAGCGCTGGGTTGCTGCTGTTGGGTCATTTTTCTGGGTTATTTACAGAATGTTGGGTAGTTTTTGTGTTTTTGTGAAGTTTGCTTGGCTTTCCCCCAAAGTTCACCGGTGTATTCAGCGGCTGTCAGCTTCGTGTCTCTCTTGAGCTCCCACACCGCTGATGACGGTTCATCCTCCTCGGGCATTTAAGGGAAAATGACGTTAAATACAAGGTCTGTATACACATGTTCACTCACCTAAGTCACATATGACTGAAAAATTATTACTATATATAGCATTTATTACTGTTACCGTCTTAAGGTTACACTCAAACTTAGGCTGATCTGAGGTATGCTAATTTAGCTGACAATAGCTGCTAGTTAGCCAAAAAACCCCACCTGTTTATGAAAGAAACGGCTAAGAGCTTTTTAGCTTTCTTTGTAGAATGTTTGCGGAGTGACGAAGATGGTGAAGTGATGAATGAACGCTAAACCGTTAACTGTAGCGCTAGCATGACGCAGGCATTTAGTTAGGTTGCTAGCGTTAGCAAACACATTAACATTAGAACTTATTAATCTCACTGCTTGAGAATAAACTGGTGGGGTGTTACAAAACACTGATCTTCTCACAAATATACACACCTGCTAACCCTCCTGTTTTTCACTAGTTAGTAATTTACTCCACGTTCAGAATTCTCCCGCACTTCTCCCGAGTTATAACAATATTTTACACCTTTCCCCCTTTGGCAAGTATGAAAATGTATCACCAGTAATTGCATGTAAACTAACCAGGTAGCCCTCTTTAACCAAAGATGCTTGTGACTTAGGCTAATCTAACTAGTCAGCGCGCAAACTACAGGAGAAAGTACCACAGCTAAACAGATAACTACTAGATGGAAGTACTCATATTTGGGTGATTGTAACGTGCCCGTATGACACCAGCTATGACATTTTTTCGGTAATTAGCTTAAAATCAACGCAGACCACAAGATCAACTAGTCTGACATAAAAAGCTTTATCCTAAAAGCCATGCTTATTTTGCTGTTTTATTTTTGGTAATAGCTGTCTCCATGTTTTTGTTTAAGGTTACCTATACCCTATCTTAATGGACAGCTTTGTCATTTTTTTATTTAGTATCAATCCTATTACACACTAAATTATGTTTTAGTGTTTATGTTTTAATGTATTATTCAGTTTAATCTTCTATTCAACAAGATGTTTACTTTTTCATTTTTTTCTTTCTAAGGTTGGAACCAACATGGCTGAAGTGTCAAAGCCATACCCCTACATCCTGACGTTGGGAGATAATGACCAGCGCTGCTCTCAGGTATTCGTCATTCTGGTGGGACAGGATTTGGAGCAATGCACACTACTTGGGGCGGCTGATGTGTGCTTCAAGGCATTTTATATTTTTGACATTAACTATCCAAAGCAGTGTGCTCCTGTATAGGACTTTTTGTAATGATGCTATGAAATAGCGAGGCCTACTTGAAAAGTCATAGACAGTGTTTGTATGTCAAAATGAGACCAGTGCTGGATAGTTTTGTTCTGCAGAAAAGTTATCTAATGTCACAGAGAGATCCTGCTCTGTAGAAGTTGCCTCAGCCTATTTGTGCAATTACTCCATTCTGCGCTTGTGAGTAATAGTATGGTAATGATGTCGCTGTTGATTATCTGTTCTTGTGCTTTTGAAAAATAAATATTTTTTCTAAGAACATTTAATAGGATGTTGTTTATTGCATATATGTATGGTTTGCAAAACTTGGAAGTTTTTTTGTAATAGACCAGTATATCAAAGTAATTTAACTGTTTAATAGACATGAATAATTTTTTTTTTTTTTTTTTTTTTACAGATTCACTATAAACAAACAACCCATTTTGCTGGGTAAAATTAACCCAGCATTATAGTTAAATATGACCTAGCATTTGGGTTGAATATTTAACTCATCTTGCTGGGTTAAACAAATAACCCTTTTTTTCTGGGTTAAATTAACCCAGCAATATTAACCCAGTATTTTTTAGGGTGGTTCTTACTTCAAGTTTTGTGCTGGATGAAGTTGCATTTCAAAGTACAAAATTACACAACTGGTATTTTAACTATAATATATAAGAAATGCCTAACTAGATAATGTGAGTATATGTAACTTTAAAATGAGACTAGGACATTTAATATAACAAAGTAGGCCCCACTCCAAGTAATATAGAAACTTAAAAAAAAAAAAATCTATTAAAAATACATATTTGAAACTCCTAGTTAAGTTAAGTAGAGCATAGACACAAAAGAATGACTAGGGAAATTATTAAATTAAGTAGGGTTTACTTGCGAAATTAAATAGATTTAACTAGAAAAAAATAAGTATATTTTACTAGCAAAAAATATTTTTTACAGAAAGAAATGTAAGTAGTAAATACAAAGAATAGTCTTGTTTGAACTACATAATAATCTGATGCAAAAAGTTACCTTAATTTTTTTAAGTAGATCAAGCTGGATATTTTTATCAGTGTATGAAACGCAATTCTTCGAGGACAAAAACAAATCCTGTCTTCTGCAACAATGTCCACAGAAAACATATGAAATGGTCCTACCGCTCTGATGATTTACAACAATTTTCCCAGTTCAGAAATAGTCTGGCTCGCTAGTTCCTGCCAACGTTGTGCTCTTTGCAGATGGCAGAATATGAAATCCAGGACGCTCTTGCCCAACTTCCAAGAAGAATATATGCAAAAGACTCAAAGTAGAAAGGAAAAGGGAGAAAAAAAAACAACCTTGCAAGAACAAGGCAAAACACAATTAGTGTTTCAACATTTCAATCAGTGTTGCCAACTCGTCAGTAAGGAAAGTAGCTATTGGCTGTCGTAGAAGTCGCTAGAAGTCGCTAGATGACGTCATCACGTAATTTGCATAATGCAATTCTGTCATATGGCTTTCATAAAGTTACGTGACACTTATTTGAAGCTTGAAATATGGTAAGAATGTGTATTTGTATCTGACAAACCCATTTGTAACATTTCGACTTTTATCTCATAACATTGAGTTTATTCTTGTAGATTTACATTTTTTTTAATTTTTAACGTGGCACTAAAGCTCCATCGTACCGTCGTAGTTTTTATACATAGATATATAAATATATATTACTATATATATTACCATTTTTTTATATTTAGCAGATGTTTTTATCCAAAGGGACTTATAAATGAGGACATTTAAAGGAATTAAAATCAACAAAAGAGCAAAGACATGCAAATGCTATGCCATGTCTCAGTTAGCTTATACACAGTGCATTTAGCAAATGCTGATGATAGAATAGAAAAAGAATAATACATGCTTATGGTAGGCCTCTGTTTTTATTTTTTTAATATATATAATAGCCTAAATAAAAAAACAGGAAAGCTAGTGTTATTAGTTTAGTTTTTTTAATGTCACAATTCCTACCCTCCTCCTTTACCCGGGCTTGGGACCGGCAAAAGTGACCCAAATGAGACACTTTGGCGGAGTATTTTTTTTTTGTTGTTGTTTGTTTGTTTTTCTGTTGTTGTTTTTTTTTTTTTTGCTTGGTTTTTTTTTATCTTTATAATCTTATAATCCACTTAGAACCTTAAAACATGAACAGTTTAACCATAACATTGTAACATTTTTTTAATACCATCTACATTAACAATTTAACAGAGTAGTCCAAATTTTTTTGTTTTTTCCAGACCCTCCTCAACACTAACACTAGTTAACACTAGGGGGGGCTCCTGCGAGAGGACAGCCCTGTCTGTGAGTGCTTTGGGACGGGGGAGGGGCCGGCGGCGGCAGCTGCTGTGGCAAATTGAGAAGAGTCAGTACAGACACATCAGAGTCTCCAAAAGTCTCCAGTAACACAAGAAAAAGTCGCCAGATTTGTCGCTAGTCGCTTTTAAAAAAAATTGTCGCTAGAGGGATTTGAAAAGTCGCTAAATATAGCGACAAAGTCGCTAAGTTGGCAACACTGATTTCAATTAACCATTTCCAACTCAGTAAGGCACAGTAATATTAACACATTTCTAGCATTCCTTAATGTTTTACAATCTCCACACAGAACATACTGTAGCATTAATGTTTGAAAAAAAAAAAAAAAACATCTTGCAGCAAGTGTACTTAATTGGCTTATAGCCAATTACACACAAGACCACATGGTTAGCATAGGCCTCATGCAGGCTAGGTAACAAACATTGCACTTATCACCTAAATAAGTTAGTTTAACTCTTTTTAAACAATACATCCTTAATTTAACCAATAAATAAACTCACTTTACCTCTTTATTCCTTTATTCCTTTGCACTTACTGAACATATACACTTAACTAAGTTATACTTTTAAATTCACAAACTCCCCAAAAAAAGGAAATATGAACTCCATAAAGCATATAAAATAAATCATAAGCTTACTCACCAAGAAAAGAGTGATATCAGTTAGAATAAATCTTTATGTACTACAGAAAGGCTGTTTTACACAGATTTCACCAGATGCAATTGCCCAGCTCCTCGGTTACTCGGAAATAATACAGCTTAATAAACAACTTTTTCCTCCATGACAACAATTTAAAACTCAAGTGTTTTGTTTAATCCAATAGATTTTTAACCCCTGTATTGAGATTTTCTTTTGCTTTACTCGCACGCACACACGTTATAAGAAACAGAACACGCACTGTACACATGCGCTTCTGAACACAAAATAAAATGTTTCACACACACGTAGTCACAGTGTTATAGTAAACAGTACACGCATGCACAGATGATTATACCAGTAAAAGACGAGCACCAAGACCCAGCAGGGGAGACGATTACGCAGCGCAAGAGAGAGAAAAACTGTTGGCTCAGTTGTAATCACGTGACGCTCGGCTTTAAAACAAGTGCACGCGTGAAACATGATACTTGTTGCTTGTAAACCAAGACAATGCTCGTTTTTCAAGTTAAATTTTATTAAAAATATTTGCTCGTCTTGCGTTACTCGTAATCCGAGGTTCCACTGTAATTGTTAAACAGGCTAGTAGCCAGAGACCCAAAAGATGAACAGACAAAGTACACAGCAGACTAGGTATGAAACAGACTAAGGTTAGTGACTAAACAGGTTAGTACCTAAACAGACTAAGATCTAAACAGACAAGAAGACTAGACAGACTCGAAGACTAGACAGACTAAGATCTAATCAGGTTGGTAGTGCACTGGTTACTATTAATACAGACTAAGAACTACACATGCAAAGGAGGTTACTCACACATGAGGGTAAACACAAAAGGCTAATTCTCCTAGAGGCTAATCCTGCTAGGAGACACAGAGACAAAGAGACATACTAAATTAAGACAAATATTAACTTAAAGCTCCAAAAAACCAAAAGGCCAACTATAATTAAACAAACTAAAATAGACCATACCCAGACAAAACAAAAACCCACTTAACAAAACTGGAATTAATGCTGGACCCAGTGTCTTCTTCTTCTTTTGGTTTTATGGCGGGTTGCAAACCAACTTTAAGGTGCATACCGCCACCTACTGTGATGGAGTGTGAAGAGAATGAGCTACTTCCTCCTAAATCCTATTATATAACCCACTATTCTTAACAAATCTTATTACTGCATTTATTTGTTTTCCAGAATTTAGACCATCATTTAAAAAACTGTTTATGGTGAATTCCTGGCACCCTACTGCTTGTAATTCTTTCTTAAGAATCCTTCTTTCTTTTTCATATATCTTACATTCCTTCAACACATGTTCTATAGACTCTTCTGTCGAGCAGACTTCACATAAACCTGTGCTATGCTTCCCTATTAAGTGTAAAGTATTATTTAGATTTGAATGTCCAGTTCGTAACCGTGTAAAGATAACTTGTTCTCTTCTACTTAAGTTGTGAACTATTTTGCTTTTCTTTATGGTTTTTTGAACCTTGTAAAAGTGCCGACCTGTATGACATGAATCCCAAAATGTCTGCCATTTCCTATTACATGCCTTTAAAATTAACTGTTTTCCCTCTGATCTACTAAGTAAAAGGTTTATATTTGGTTCTTCCATTTTTAATGATTCTTTGGCTATTTTATCTGCTTCCTCATTACCTTGAATTACCACGTGTGCTGGGACCCACATAAATCGAATTATAATTCCCACTTGTTGTAAACTGTATAATCTGATTATGATTTCTGTTAAAATATCAGTTCTATTTGTTTCCATTGACTGTAAACTTCTAAGGACTGCCATAGAGTCAGAACATATTACCACTTTATCAGGTCTAATTTCATAAACCCACTCTAGTGCCATTAGAATTGCTGTCATCTCACCTGTATATACTGATGTACCATCTGTTATCCTTCCAGCCTTTCTCACCTTAAATTCTGGAACATAAAATGCAGCCCCTGTCCTTCCAGTATCTGTATTCTTAGACCCGTCTGTGTATATTTGAAGAAATTAATAATGTGAGTTTTTAATATTGTGGCGTGGGCGGGGCGGCGGCTGACGACCAGCATGCCTTGCGGGGATGTCGGTGTGTTCACCCTGATGGGGAAGGGTGTTTGGGTGAGTGGCTTCGGCCCTGTTTGTGTGTGTGGGGGGGTCACGTGTAAAATGTGCTCTGGTTCAGGCTGAAGCTGAATTGGATGTAGGTTCCTGAGTGAAGGTGCTGCTCATGCCATACCGGCTGTGTGCCTAATAAAGTACTCCTAGCCATTGCATTGGGCAGCAAATAAGCTCACTCGTCTCTCCAGCATTCTTTCCGGCGTAAAAACGCTACAATATAATCGTTTACATATGTAATTTTAAGTTTATTTCAGGATGAGCTATTATGCAAGGTGGAATTAGGGATAATACCACTATTGGGATAAATGATATTGAATCTAGTCCGTCTTCATTAACCCATCCCTTTATTTCCCATGCAAAGCCTTTACCTGTTGTATTTAAAATTTCCCAGCAGTCATTCAAGACTTCCCTTACTGGATGATCATCTCTCTGTCCCTTTAAGTTTATCCAGTATGCCATAGCTAGTTTCCGTCTTCTTATAAATAATGGCATTTCTGATGTTTCCACTTGCAAAGCTGCAATGGATGTAGTTCTAACTGCTCCTAAAATAAGTCTTAATGCCTTAGCTTGCATGACATCTAGTTTCTTTAACAAAGTTGATGATGCTGACTCATAAACTATGCATCCATAATCTAGTGTTGATCGCATAAGACCAACATAAATGCCCTTTAAAGACTGTTTGTCAGGTCCCCAATCTTGTCCTGCTACTGCTCTCATTAAATTTAAAATTTTTCCACATTTCTTTAATATATATTCTATATGGTCCTTTCAGGTTAATTTATCATCAAACCACAAAAAAAAAAAGAATTTTCAATATCCAAAACATGTTACCAGATTTTCACGAGGAAAAAATAATAAACTTTTTTCCTCGTGAAAATCTGGTAACATGTTTTGGATATTGAAAATTTAAATCCCCATTCTAATCTTTCAACCACTTCTATAGCTTCTTGAAATCCATATTAAAAGTTATATTCCTTCCTCTTTTCCACATTATTCCATCATCGGCATTTAAACCAGTGTTAATTCCTGGGGCTACTCCTTTAAAAATATTATTAATCATAATGTTAAATAATATAGGACTAATCACGCTTCCCTCAGGCGTTCCATTTTCCACACTTAAAATTTGAGACATTACACCACCCACTTGAACTTGAATTGTTTTGTCAAATAAAAAAATTTAAACCCAATTAAACATTTTTCCTTCTATCCCAATTCTTTTCATTTTAATAAGTAATTCTTCTTTCCATAGCATGTCATATGCCTTCTCCATATCAAAATAAACTACCACTAATCCCTCTTTAACGGCTATAGCTTTCTTTACATCTGTTTCCATTTTTACTAATGCATCCAATGTTGAACCGCCTTTTCTAAAACCATACTGATTAGGTGCCAGCACTCCCTTACTCTCAAGTACATAATTTAATCTATTTACAATCATTTTTTCCATCAGCTTACATAAATTTGATGTAAGCGCAACTGGCCTGTAGTTCCCTGCAATCGATGCATCTTTCCCTGGTTTAGCTATTGGAATTACTTTTGCATGTTTCCATGACTTTGGCATTCTTCCCTCTACCCATATCTTATTATACAAATCTAATACTACTTTGAGTATTCTATCATTTGCATTTTTAAGCATAATATAACAAATTCTATCTTGTCTAGGTGCTGTTTGTTTTATCCTGTGTAATACTCTTTTAAGTTCCCACATTTCAAAGTCCGCATCTGAAGCTTCTTTTCCATCAGATCGTTTAGTATAAATGTCCTGATTTTGATTCAAAATTTCCTGTCTTTTCATTCTGTAATTCTCATCAAGGTTTTCTTTACCATGAGCTTTCTGAAAGGTTTTAACTAATATTTCTGCCTTTTCCTTTTCTGTAACAGCTGTCCTCCCTTCTCCTAAGATTACTGGCATGTTTCTGGTTTTATATATTCCAATCATCTTCTTCAACATACTCCATACCTCCCCTAATTCAGTTTCATTCCCTATGGAATCACAATAATCTCTCCAATATCTCTTTTTTGCCTGCTTAATTGTTCTAGCTTTTGCTCTCTTCCTCTGATATCCTATTACAGCTTCTGGTGTCAATGTTTTTTTCAGCACTCTAAATGCTTTATTTCTGTTTTTAATTGAATTACTACATTCATCGTTCCACCATGGAACGTCTCGGGTTACTTTGCTGTAACCCTGTTCCCTGAAAAGGCGGGAACGAGATGCTGCGTGAAAAAGCTATGGGAAACATCCTGTCATGTTGCCGGTTGTGAAGCATGTGTGTATCAAACCAAATTTTGGCTTATATAACCTCGGTCGGGTGACGTCATCTGATGAGACGCACCTGCAGGTTATAAATAGGAGTAAACCGGAAACATTCCTCAGATTGATTTGTCTGAACGGACGTCCGGTCACGTAGGCAGTGCGGCATTGGGACGGAGCATCTCGTTCCCGCCTTTTCAGGGAACAGGGTTACAGCAAAGTAACCCGAGACGTTCCCTTTCAAAGGCTACACTCGATGCTGCGTGAACACGCTATGGGAACGAGAATACCAACGCCGTCGCACTGCAAGTGTCTGGACCCCAAGGTTGTGTAGCGTGTGCGCACAAGGCCGAGAAGGTCTCAGAACTATATCTGGGAAGCTGACTCGAGGACCTGTGAGCCCGGAGTGGCATGAACATCCAGATTATAAAATCTAACAAATGTGTGCGGAAAGGACCACGCCGCCACGTTACACACTTGCTGCAGGGGAATACCTCCTGCTAGTGCAGTAGATGAGGCGATCCCCCTGGTTAAATGAGCCCTGGTTCCTGGAGGCGAAGTGTAAGGGCCATATTTCATTCTTGTGATTTGTTGTTATGTTTATCTTATTTCACTTTATTAGTTAAGCAATAAGCATTAAGTATCATACTTATAATTTGTATTGTGACATCATTTCATGAGTTGTTCTGTGACATCATCCCACAGTTATGCAGTTTCATGTTTATCACGCACGTTAGTTGTTAGTTGCTGTTAAGACACGGAAGGATACAGAAAGGTTTGGAGCACACAAGCTTTTGACCGTGATAACGTGAGACAGTAAGCTAAAAGGAATACAGTAAAATAAGTTGTTGTAACTGTAATCTATCGAAGCTACAGAACACAGCAAGCGACTTGTTGTGACTACAGTGGATTTATGCAAGAAACTGTAACAACCGTTGTTTTTGATGTTGAAAATAAACAGGAGACAAAGAAATCAACAAACGTCTGAAGTCGTCAGTGAAACTGTGTAACAAAAGACACGCGTCAGAACTTGTGAATAACAAGCACCTACACGAAGTGAGCCCACGCGCCTCATAGGAGAGGGCAATAGCATCTCTCACCCAGTGTAGTGGCGGCCGCCCCCCCCGGTTGTGGCCCCAAAAACATGTAAAAGCTGCTCTGACTTATGCCACTGGCTGATGGTGTGGACGTAAATCTGAAGAGCACGTACTGGACCCAGTAAGTCTCTCCTGCTCCGAAGCTGTAAAAGGCGGAGGACAGAAGGCTTCAAAAACAACAGGGTGCATGTTGAGAATGGAACTTTCGGAAGATAGTTTAGTGAGAATGCAAAATGGCCCTGACCAGCCCAGGGGCAAAGTCTAGGCAGGATGGGGAGATTGACAGATCTCCAATCCTCTCAGAGAGGTAACGGCCCTTAGAAAAACCATCTTAAAGTTCAGAAACCTGAGGCGCTGACTCTAGTGGTTCAAAAAAGGGTATCAATTGGCTCTTCAAGCACGATAGATAAAACCCACAAAAGGGACCGTGTCACAGTAACCCCACCAATCAGGATGTGGCAGGCTGAAATAGCAGTTACGTACGTCCTGAGGGTACTAAGGCACAAGCCCGAGGACAACTTTTCCTGCAGAGACTCCAGCACTGAAACATTTCGGCAGTGGACTGGGTCTACCTGCTTCGTCATGCACCAACTTTCAAATACATTCCATTTGAGGGCATACGCTCTTCTAGGGGAGGGAGCCCTAGCACTTAGAATAGCTTTAATTACGCTGGCTGAAAGACCAGCTTGACTTAGTTGGTCCCGTTGTGGCAGGCTGAAATAGCTGTTACGTACGTCTTGAGGGTACTAGGCCACAAGCCCGAGGACAATTCTTCCTGCAGAGACTCCGGCACTGAAACATTTCGGCAGTGGACTGGGTCTACCTGCTTTGTCATGCACCAACTTTTAAATACATTCCATTTGAGGGCATAAGCTCTTCTAGGGGAGGGAGCCCTAGCACTTAGGATAGTCTTAATTACGCTGGCTGAAAGACCAGCTTGACTTAGTTGGTCCCGTTCAGGGACTGAACATGAAGGTTCCAAAACTCGGGCCGGGGATGAAATATCGTCCCCTGCGCCTGAGACAGAAGATCCCACCTCATTGGAATCACCCATGGTGAGCCGTTGAAGAGGGATACTAGAACCACACTCTGGTTGGCCAACAGGGCGCTATCAATAAGAGGCGCGAACACTGTTGATGGACCCTCGCCAAGACTCCCGGGAGCAGAGCTATCAGGAAAATACGCATAAAGGCATAACCAGGGCCATGTACGGGCCACGGCGTCCAAATCCGGGGTAGCTGGAAGAGTCAGAGAGTAGTAAAGGGGACATTTGCTGATCTTGCGAGGCAAAGTGGTCCATCTCTTCTACCTGAAATCTCTCCCAGATTGACTGACTATTTTTGGGGTGGGGTTTCCATTCCCCGTGTGTCAGAGATTGACTGGACAGAACAACTGCTCCCACATTCATATGCCCTGGAATGTAATTCGCCCTGAGGGACAGAAACCTGGTGCGCTAGCTATTTAGCGGCGCGAGCACAGTCCGCCCTGGCGATTAATATATGAGACTGCCATAGTGTTGTCCACCCGCACTAGGACATGGTAGCCTCTCAACTGCTGGAGGAAGTGCTTTAGGGCCAAAAATAGAGCCATCATTTCGGGGCAATTGATGTGCCGCGTGAGAAGATGGCCTCTCCAGCTCCCTTGGGCTGGACGGTCATCAAAGACCGCACTCCAGCCCATGAGGGAAGCGTCTGTCGTTAGCATCTGCGACGACAAGACGAACTTAGAGTGGGACCCAAAGTCAGAAACCAGGGTCTGAACCACATAGAAAGGGTACGAAGCACCTTGCGCGTAACCTTTGTTGGGGGTTAGCCCTAGAGTGAAATCCCCAGGTTCTTAGCCACAACTAAAATGCTCTCATGTGCAAAAGGCCCAAAGGTGTCACCGTTTATACAGCTGCCATAAGAGCTAAGATCTATGAAAGTGATGGTCACTTTCCGGTCTAGCTTGATTTCCTTGAGGGTGTTGAGAATGGATGCGACACGAGCGGGAGACAGCTGTGCCCGCTTACGATCGAATCCCATGTGACACCCAATATGTTGTCCTCTGAACAGGAAAGAGCACGCTTTTCATGGCGTTGGGTCTCAATCCTAAGAAACAAAGATGAGCTAGGATGACATGCTGATGTCAAAGCGCTAGCTACAGTACTGAGACTGGGCCAGCCAGTCGTCTATGTAATTTAAATACGGATGCCCTGGAGTCGTAAGCGCCAGAACTACATCCATGCATTTCATATATGTGCGGGTGAGAGAGCTAGACCAAATGGAAGGACCCGATACTGGTAAGCTTTGCCCCCGAAAGCGACCTTAGGAACCTCCTGTGTTGTGGCAATATTTCTATATAAAGTAAGCGTCCTTCAATCGATTGTCCCGAATCAATCGCTTGGTAGGATTTGAGAGCAATCACTTTGACAGTCAACATTTTGAAGCTGTATTTATTTATTTTAGATAGCGGAACAGCCCGCGAAAATCAAAAAATTGGACGTAGCCCCCCCCCTGTTCCTCTTGGGAACCAAGAAATACCGACTGTAGTAGCATGACTCACTGTCTGGTAGGGGAACATGTTCCATGGCCCCATTCCCCGGCAACTTCTGTCAGCAGATGCGCACTTTCCGGTTTCACGGAAGTGGAGACCACGCCGTTGAAACACGGAGGGTGATGTGAGAACTGCATCCTGTAGTTTCTCTCTACAGTGCTTAGTACCCAAGGAGATATGCTTGGCAGTAGTTTCCACGCTGCCAGTTTCTCTGAAAGGGGCAAAAGTCTCGGCGGCTTGGTTAAACAGGGGGGCAATGTTAGATGTTCGTCATCCTGAAACATGGCAGGAAAAACACGAAGAGCTAACACTTTATTGGAGACTGGTGTTGCCCGAAACACCAGTGGTGGCGGAGCAAAAGACACCGACCACCTGGGGTGACAGGGAGAACACTTCATTCTCGAAAGGAATCCTGCGTGCTTCTCCCCATTGGGGGGCAACCCCCATGGTCCTGGGCACATGAACCTCAGGGCTTCTTTGTGAAGAAGACAATATGCCAGTCTGAGCTCTTTTGAGGCGGATTGTGAAGCGCTGGCACGACGCACCCCAATCTTTACGAGGGGGTGCCCGGCTCAAAAACACTCTCCTTGTGTGTTTCACGCCTTGCAAGCGTCAGACCCGGTCGAGACTGGGTGGCCGACAGTCCCGACTCTTGAGCATGGCGGGGAAGGAATTTCCGAGGGCTTGTTCATATAACTTCGCCTCATGAACCTAGTGGCGAATGAGTTAACGACATCGCCAAACAGGCCGGAAGGCGAAATAGGGGCATCAAGGAGGAATGCGCAATCCTATGCTTGATGCTGCTGAGATTCAGCCATAAGTCTGCGGCCCGGCGTAATTCCGGAACGCCCTATCTTGAAGAGCCCTGCCAGTACTCAAGTCTCTCAGCAGGTCAGCCTGGTAGACCTGCAAAACCGTCATGGTGTGCAATGGAGCACCAACCAGACCTGCTGCCTGAAAAGCTTTTCCCTCCAGGGAAGATAAAAGTCTACACAGCTTGAAAGGAAGTATTAGCTTTTCAGGGAGGATGATGTCCCAGGAGAGATAGCCTGGAAGCGTCTCTTCTATCTGGGCGTCATCATATAGCCCTGCGCTTCCACATCAACTATATTTAAACAAATAAATAAAGTAGATGGCAGGAAAACACAGAATAGATACAGCTTACTCCATGAAAGGGTTAACTCATATAGAGATTGCTAAGAAAAAGGGAGAGAGCGTTGTTGAGGCTCTGCCCCCCGGCCACCCGACAGAACCTGCCGTCTAATGTTTTTTTTTTGTTGTTTTTTTTAGTGCTTGGGTGCTATTTCCATCGCCGCGGAGTGAGAGAGAATGTTTATCCTTGCCCATTCACAAGAAGCGCAGCGCGCGCTTGCGAGCGGACAGAGGGATTTCCCGATCCAACGAGGAAGGGAGAGATAGGAGTTTTAAATCCGTCTCTCACAGCTCTGCTGGATACACGCGTGTTAAGCCCCAGAAATGCGCCGCGGCCCGGAGCTTCTCAAGGAATGCTGGGCGCGCGCGAGCACTTTATTCGAAGCAGTAAAAGTGTGGAGATCGCCCTCCGATATGTATTTATCAGACACGGAGGGATATCTCAATTAAAACTCTGCCATATCGGTGAGTTAAACACTTTCTTATTTTGCTGGTTTAAACACACACGCATACACAACAAGGTGAAGACAAAAGATCTGAGGAATGTTTCCGGTTCACTCCTATTTATAACCTGCAGGTGCATCTCATCAGATGACGTCACCCGACCGAGGTTATATAAGCCAAAATTTGGCGTGTTTGATACACACATGCTTCACAACCGGCAACATGACAAGATGTTTCCCATAGTGTTTTCACGCAGCATTGAGTGTAGCCTTTGAAAGGGAACAGCTCTTTTCCTCCTATTTCCTTCAACTTGTGGTATACTTTCTTTTGCTGCCCTGGCTAAAATCAAACTTATCTTCTCTGTATTTTGTTATACTTCTTCCAATCTGCTTTCTCAAATTTCCTTTTATTTTGTTTTATCATCATATTCCTTTGCATTTCTAATCCTACCGTACAACTTACTGGAAAATGGTCACTTCCAACTAATGTTTGCTCCATCACCTCCCACTGACACTTCACTTCTATTGATGCTGAGACTGTTGTTAGATCTATGCATGATTTTATTTGTTTCCTGATGTCAAACCTCGTACCGCTACCATCATTTAAACATTCCAATAAATTGTCTTCCATATATTCTTTCACCACTATTCCATTTTTATCTGTGTTTGAACTTCCCCATATCACACTATGTGCATTAAAATACCCGCACCATATTACTATACCTTCTTCTTTACTCCAAATGTTATTTAACTCCATTGAAGATATTTGTTCACACGGGTTGTAATAGTTTATTATTGTTACTTTCCCTAACAATGTCCATACCTTCACCTTAATACATTCATATAGTGTTTCTACCCTTACTTCCCTATACGCCACCCCATTCTTTAAAAACGTTGCACACCCTCCACCAGTTGCTCTTGATCTATCTTTTCTAATGGATAGATACCTTGGAATAATGAAGTCTAAATGCGATTTAAGCCATGTCTCTTGGACACAAATTAAATCAGGAAGGTCTGTCATTTCATGCACAACCTTCTTGAACTCCTGGCCGTTCGCAGTCAGACTCCTAGCATTCCATTGTATTATACTAAATGTCATATTATTTGTTTAACCTTTGCCTGTCCAGGGTCTCCTGAGATTGCATTATTCTCAGTTTGCCCTAGTAATGCCTGAATTTTCTCAACTGATACTTCTGTAATACCTAGTTGACGAGCTGCTGCAGATATAATGATTTTCAGTTTCTCTGTTCTTTTGTTAGTTTGAGCTGTACAGTTGATGACTTCAGCAATAAATGCAATGAAGCTTACTTTGCTAACCATAAGCATATTTGCATCTACACTTGTTTTTGACCTTTCTGCTCTCCTGTTTGATGTTTCAGTTGCATTAGATCTTTCAGAACTCATTCTGTTTTCTTGCTCATTTTGAACCTTTTTAACTGCCTAAGCATAAGAAACATTATGCTCTGATTTGTACTTTATAGCTTCCATGGCTTGTTTTTGTGCTATGCATCCTAAGTATGCTGCACTACAGTGGGAGCCACGTCAAACAGCCGCTGTCGTGGAAATTAATTGAAGACTCAGGCTTAGGTTTTCAGAAGATAACGACCTTTATTTATCATGCAATAACGGCCGGGGGAGACTGCAGTGTCACACTGAGCTCTGAACGCTTTTCGTTTAAATACCCTCTGATACAATGGAGTATTCAGTATACAGTGATGTTCCACAACAGCTGAGTTTCTTTAAATTCCCCCGTTCTATGTATACCTCACCTTCCTGGGCAAGCACATTCCAGAAGGCCTTATATGGTTAGCTTTTGCACCTACGATTCCCCATCCTATGTATAGCTTGGATTCCTAGGCAAGCACTTCTCAAATTGACTACAGAAAATGACTATTATGTTCCAATGGGTACCTAAAAGTAAGTGAAATCACATAGAAATTACTACCATATATCCCCCCTTTGGGACTTACAAGTCCCACATTAATTGGTCAATCTAGAGTGCAAATCCATGTGTTAGTTGTCCTTACACTAATCTGGTGATTAAATCAAATCACTGGATTTTATCAATAACCAACCTATGTATTCGCACTTTAGGGGAGTATCAGCCAAACGTCTCTTTTCTTACTTTTGACGATTGGGACAAGAGTAAAAGACTGATCTCCATGACGTTATACTTTCCATAACACAATAACATGACATACAATGCAATTAATACAGTGACTTTCTAGGATTACACTAGTTGGACAATGTTTACAATCTAAATTGAAACATGTATAAATTGAAATATGAAACCCACAGTACAATTTAAAAGTTGATAGGATTTTAACCGCCTTGTCGTAATATACGAATCTTCAACCCAGATGCTTTGCACATCGTAGAGAGTCAGTTGGAGCCCACAAGAGAGGTTACTAGCACTTCATTATGGGCTCGTGTTTTCCATCCTTTGCCGTGGGGGATACGCATCAACATATGAATCAGTAAAGTCTCAGATTAAAGTTACACATGGGTGAGGTAAGGATATTCTTGATGACTGTGTCCAAAAATCCATCTTTGTCTGTTGTTGCTAGAAAATGCTGCTAAGTTAAAAGTCTTTGGTTAGATATAAATGTAATTTATAACTTTAGACACAGTAAAGTCAACCATCAGCTGCTCCAATAAAATTTCTGTATCTGGAATTAAAGAGATCATTGTTTAGCGGCATTACACATGGTCATAAGTTGTTTACGGTTTGCTTCCTTCTCAGGCACTTTTACTGTTGAGGGAATTAAATTAATTGTCAATGCTGCTGCGTTATCTGTGAAAGTAATGTAGGTTTGGTTAAACAGAATTGCATTTGTACCACATATTAAACATGAGTCATTGTCACATATAATCTGTACAACTGTTTGTCATGTCGGGTAAGTCAGGGGGAATACTGGTCAAAGTCAGTCAGTCAGTCTCATCTGTATGAGAAGCGGATGCTGCTTTCAAGCAGATTCTCATACTTAATTTGGAGTAGCGGAGTGTTTAACGCTGCACAATTTGATATCCAACTTGTGCCAATAGTTGGTTATTTTTCCAATTAGGATTTAATTTCTTTGCACTTTGCTACTATAGGATGTTAGGTTCTCCTCTCTTTTTCCTTCTTCTCTGGTACTTGTTTTGGGGACTCTTGTGTAATGGTTCAAGGGATACCACGTGGTTTTGCCTTTCACTTAAATTGCAGTTGGAGTGGCTGCCAGAACTTCGTAGGGCCCCTCCCTCCTGGCCTTGTGCCACTTCCTCCTACACACTCACAGATAGATAGACCTGGTCTCCTGGATTGATGGGACATGGAATGTCTTTTCCTTCCTCCGCCTTTTTGCTCTTTTCCTGCACATAGATTGCTTTATATATGGCAGTTAGCTTCATCATATATAATCTGAGTTTCAATTGCAATTGTTTTAGCGGTGGGCCTTTATATGGCCCCCTACAGAATTGCACTGGCATGAGTCGACCCGTTAGCATTTCATGCGGGGTTAAGTATGTATTTCTGTTAATTTGCATGCGATAGCTCACCAATGCAAGAGGTAATATATCAACCCAGTTAAGGTTTGTACTAGCACAATATTGTTAAGCTTGACTTTAAGAGTTCTGTTTATTCTTTCTACCATACCCTGGGACTGTGAATGATAGACACATCCAAAACTTTGTTTTATTCTCAACTGTTGTTAACAGTTTTCTGAATGAACACTGATTTATCATCTGAACTGATTTTTGACGGAATTCCAAACCTAGGCATCACTTCCCTTGTGAGGAATTTGATAACTGTTCCGGCCCCTTCATCTGCAGAAGGCATTGCTTCTACCCATCTACTAAATCTGTCAATTATTACCGGCATGTACCTTTTGCCTCGAGCATACATTTTTATTTCCATATAATCCATAACCAAGTGCTTAAAAGGTCCTTCTGGTACCGGTATATGACCAACGGATGATGCTGTTCCTTTTTGACATTATGCTTAGCACATATCTTACATGAAGCTAGACACTCATCATCTACAGCATACAGCTTGATTTTTCTCACAACCTCCTCTCTAGCACAATGGTCAAATCCACGAACATCTGAAACTAAATATGTTTAACCGTGCTGTGGGTGCTATGATCAGACTTTCAAGTGAACGTCAAATACCTTGTGCATCCTCCAACTTAGGCTGCGGTTTTAAGGACTATTGGCACCTGCACTGCCAGTTGACACTTTGATGCTTGCTTTGATTCTAGGTCTGCTACGGTGTGTTGTTACCTTTAGTGACATAATAACTGTCTTGGTAGCATCCTAACAGACATTAGTTTACTTGTTTGTTCAACATGCTGAATGAGAGTTCTGTCACTCCTTTTAACCCATCCTTACGTTCACACTGCTGTAAACAGATGACCTACCCCATGCGGATAGGCTGTAACTGAGCAGAACATGGTTGTGAAGTATGCTAAGATAAGATGGGTTTGAAGTTTTCTCCATCTTTCCTTATTACTGCATATTCTGTGTGACTTCCTCCATGGTCTCTAAAACTAGAACCATCGACAAAGTAAGTGACTTCTGCTTCAGCTATCAGTTTAGACTCAAGATCAAGTCGTAACCTAGTAAATGCCAATGAATTTGCCACACAATCATGAGACACTCCTTCATATGCTAAAGAAATTAATTTAGATGGGTTATCTGTGTTACACCTCTTTATAGTAAGGTCAGAGAATGAGAGCAATGAAGAATATTGTAAGGGTCCTCCACTAGAGGTCAATGTTTTTATTTTGTAGTTTTTGTTGGCCGACTCAGTTTCCCAGCAGGCAACTCGGTCAGGTGAGGCAGTGCACACCTGAACCGAGGTAGCCATCAATCAATCTATAAATAGCTGTTTAGACTGGGAAACTGGGTCGAGCATTTTTGGTACCACCACTGTCATTTATGTGGGCATTTTGTTTTGTTCTGTTTTGTTATCTGTTTAATTTGTACTTTGATTTTAGTTGTGTTGACTTGGGCTCTCTTATTGGCAATGTCTCTGTGTATGTTTTGTGTGTCTGTGTTTGTGGAGCTGATTCAGTCCTGTCCTCCTGTGTTCTTGTGGTTAGCTAGAGCAGGTAAGTAGTTAGGTGTGTGTGTGGCTAGGAGCATGATTAGCTAAATTCTATGTTGAGTTATAGTACAGGTACAGTACTAGCATGCTTCTAGCCATAGCCCCTCTGTGTCTCTAGCTGTCCTGTGTTTCCTCTCCCCCTAGTGTCCCAGTGTGCCTAGGTTTAGAGTGCTGTCCCTCCGGGCTTTGGAATAACGACTAGCTTGTGAGTGCCGCCTCGCTTAGTCTTGGAGGGCTGCCTCGCCTAGCCACTGGGTATCCTTTGTCTGTGTTTCTGTGCCCCTATTCCCTAGTGTGTTTAAGCTATTAGGTAAGTATAGCTTAGTGCATGTTGGGGCTAAAGACATGCTTAGCTAGGTGTATGTGTAGCTGACTGCCATGGTTAAGCTTAGCTTAACCATGTTTAGCTAAAAGCCATGCCTAGCTGATTGCCATGTCTTTAGCCCTCGTCCCGTCCCTCTCTTGGTCTCTAGTCTTTACGTGTCCCCCGTTCTTCTCTAGTGTCCCCCGTTCTTCTCTAGTGTCCCCCGTTCTTCTCTAGTGTCCCCCGTTCTTCTCTAGTGTCCCCCGTTCTTCTCTAGTGTCCCCCGTTCTTCTCTAGTGTCCCCCGTTCTTCTCTAGTGTCCCCCGTTCTTCTCTAGTGTCCCCCGTTCTTCTCTAGTGTCCCCCGTTCTTCTCTAGTGTCCCCCGTTCTTCTCTAGTGTCCCCCGTTCTTCTCTAGTGTCCCCCGTTCTTCTCTAGTGTCCCCCGTTCTTCTCTAGTGTCCCCCGTTCTTCTCTAGTGTCCCCCGTTCTTCTCTAGTGTCCCCCGTTCTTCTCTAGTGTCCCCCGTTCTTCTCTAGTGTCCCCCGTTCTTCTCTAGTGTCCCGTTTCAGCTCCACGCCTCGTTTGTGTCCTGTTATGTGTCTGTCCCTTTGCCTGTGTCTCGCCAGAGAGCCCCTGTTAGCACAAAGTTAAGTATTGTTTGAGTTTGTTCCTTTGTTTGTATCTTTATTTATACTTTGTGTTTACCCTTAATTAAAAGACACCACCCCTCTGCCTCTATGCCTGCTCCTTCCGCCCACGGCGTTCAACACCTGCCACAACACCTGCCACAACACCCCGCTCATGACAAATATGCTAGAATGCAATCTTGAGTTAGAACAATTTCCCTTGCTCTATTAATTCTACAACCTTATGATGTGTATAAATGGTTACTGGGTAACCCATAGTCAATTTAGATGCTTTGTCATATGCATAATGTATTGCTGCAAGTCCCTGCTGATGGAATGGTGGGTAACCTTGTGCTACATTATTTAACTTAGTGCTGTAGTAAACTAGGGGGTGTTTCCTTCTTCCACTGCAGGTTTCCTGCATCAACACAGCAGAGGCATATCCATCCACTTGGTTAGCCACATACAAATAGAACATTTTGGTATAATCAGGTATACCTAAATTGGTGCTGTCTACTTTTCTTTTTGAGTGATTCAAATGCTAACCGTGTTTGTGTTCCATTTAACTGGAGCACAATCTTGCAGTTCTTCTTCTCTCATTACGGTTTTACTGCACACTTCCCAATTCAGTTAGGATTAAAGCCTATTAAGCCTAGAGAGGTCATCAACTGTTTTACTGTTTGTGGCAATGGTGCTTTACTTATTCCTTCTAATTGAGTATGCGCTATGGCTATTGTACCATGTGAAATTAGCCGCCCTAAATATTCAACTTAAGTTAAGTTGTAGACACTTTATGACCTCCTTTTGCTAACTTACTGAGTCACTTGAATGAAATCCCTATGGCATGTTTCTAATGATGACGAACATATTAAGCAATCCTCCATAAACTAGAAAAGGTTACCGTATATCATTAAATCTGCTAAATCAGCTTTTAAACCTGATGAAATATATGCCGTGAGTGTTTGAATCTCCGTGGCATTTTTGGTACATATAATGTTTACCAGCATATGCAAATAAATATCTACTCTCTTCCATCACTGGAATACTGAAGAAGGCTGAACAAAGATCAATTACAGTAAAATATTTGGCTTCGAGTGGGACATTGGTTAGCAGTGTGTGGATCTGGAACATCTCCTGGATAATCCTCTATTATACTATTAATTGCTTACAAATTATGCACAAAACGCCATTTATTTTTGCCTGGCTTGATAACCGGGAAAATTGGAGTATTATAGCATATGGTTTTCTTTTAGTACCGATGCTTTTACCAGGCCTTTAATAGAATGCTTTATGCCAGCTTCTGTTTCAGGGCACAAAGGATATTATCTTATTCTGGGCAGTTTTACATTTGGTTTAAGTTGTTCTTGAACCGGGCTGGCTGATTTAATTAGGTCTACACCTGTATCATAGCGAGACTATAAATCAGGTGGGATCTGACTCTTCATTTCCCTAAACAATTCATCTTCAACAGTCTTAACTACCTCAGATGCTGATGCCATTTATGTTTGTGATGTGTGGCTGACTACAACCTTCTAAGGAATACCAATCAAGTTATTACCACACAAGATTTTGATACAGGTTTTCATCCGCAGAATGAAAATCAACAGGTTTATGGTTGACTTCCACTGGACTTCTTTAGCTTCCTTTATCCTTAGTTCTAAGTCCTTTGATCTGCCATTTTGTTCTACATATAATGTCACCTGAGGAACAGAATCAGTTACATTAAACCACCTCTTCCCAAAATCACTCATGTACACTGATTGCTGCTCCTTGTCGACCGATGATGATGTACTGTGTAACTACTTTAACCTTGTGCTCTTTTGTTTCTTCCTGCCATGTTTGTTCTAAGTCAGTATCCTTAGTTAAGTCATACATCATTGTGCAGTGAAAAGCCGCAGTGGGTACCTCCAGGATTTGTGATTTAATGAATCTTCCCCATTTGACCTAACTCCCTCTCTAGCTCCCTTATCCAATAAACATTTACCTGTGGTTCTGCCATTGCCATTTGATTTTAATACTTTTCAGGTCAACATACAGTACAACTTTTAGAGAACACCATATTTGAAGTCCTAATTTACATAATGCATCTCTGCTTAATTAATTTACTGGTGTCTGACTCAAGCCTTATACAGATTTGGTTACACTTATTGTTAATTGTAGACGGACTTGGGCGGGCATCTCTTAAATTTAAGCAGGTATAAACTGCTCCTGTTTCAACTAACATGGATGTATTTTTCCCATCTACCTCAATGTGTAACATGGGTTCTTGTTCAGCATTAGTTATTAAACTACCTAACTGATTCTCCCCTGTAGCACTCTCTGGGCACCCCTAATACCCCTGTTTTGGATCCCCCCCTATGTGTTTATTGGGCCTTGAACTTGATCTCGAGGGGGTCGTTGCAACTCCCCTCCCATCACACCCCTCGAGGGCTGGGCCCTGGATGTGTTAGGCAAATGTATCGGTTATGTCCAGCCTGTCCACACCCCCAACATACTCTGGGGGCAAAGTTCGCATGAGTGTCAGGTTCAGGCATCTGGTGTGAGCTTGGGAAGTGCCCTTCCCTGATGCTGCCGTTGCTGTGACTGCTGCTGGCTGGATCATCAGTAAAGGGTTTGGGCCTCTCACAGACAATTGTCCTGCTTCTTTTGTTACCAGGGTAACTTGGACTTTTCCCTTATTTCTCTTCATTAGCTCCTCGAGCTGTAACTGAGTCAGTTTTTCTGTACAGTTCATGTTCTTGAGTTCTTAACTTCTGCTCGTCTTCTATTTTGTTCAACAACATGTGAGACATGATTACAGAACTCTTTGTATGATTTAGAGATTAGGCCGACCACTTCTTACAGTTTACTTTTCACCAGTTGAGGCATGGCATTTCCTACAGTGTGTCGGAATAGTGTAGACAACAGTGCATCTTCCTCAGGATCACTTTTCAGTTTCTTGCTTCAC
This sequence comes from Clarias gariepinus, assembly GCF_024256425.1. NCBI lineage: Eukaryota > Metazoa > Chordata > Actinopteri > Siluriformes > Clariidae > Clarias > Clarias gariepinus. The sequence goes on along the minus strand of NC_071112.1, from coordinate 6,194,450 downwards.
CTTTTTAACTGCTTCTGAATGTACAGTTTTGGGTTTTCAGTCTCTTGCATTCATAGTTCCCACCGACAGAAACTTGCCTGAGGTCTTCTCTTCTAAGACCTTAATCCATTTCCCTGCCCCTTTGTGAATGTTAGGGAGGCAGTTGACAAGTCCCTCGAGATCTTGAGTTGCCCACGGTACATAATATCTCTGTGCACCTTTAATTAAAATTGGGAATTGTGGAGCTAGGTGCCTAAGTCTCCCAGTATTCCTTCCCTGTTTCCCACTGCCCATATTAAATGACAAATCCTTTTTACCATCATACTCTCCACTGTACAAAGATCTATGTCGATTCCTTAATGTTGTATCCATTTTTCTTCTTACTTGTCTGGGTTTTATAATGCCCTTGACTAACCTCTCTTCACTTGCTTCCCATATACCTTTTTTACTTTCTGTAGATCTGCCCTTATCTCCTCATAACAATCTAACAGTGTGCTTTCTTCTCTATCCATTTTCCTATCCTTTCTCTTTCTTCTGTATCAACTCCTCTCCTTCTTTCTTAAACAGAGCTAGGACTTCTCACTCCTGCTGTCTCTTTAACCCTCTTTGGACACATTTTTCTTCTTTTGCCGCCGTCTTATAATTTTTCACAGTTTCTTTATCCACACACTGCCACATCCAATGCTCCCTCCTTTGGCCATTTTGTAATTAAATCTTTAGTTCTCTTTTGCCATTTATTCAAGATCTTAGTTATGATATTTTCATGCAATGCATGCCTCAATACTAATGTATTCACCTGGGAGGCTGCTATTATGCTTGATAGTCTATGTCACCACAACTTAGATATTCTTGCTTTATTTTCTGATTATGCACTTACTTAGTGACTAAATTTACTTACAGTATACAATATTGTATAATCACAAATTTATCTTCCTTTCTTAACAAAACTCAACAATGATAACCACCCTCTAATATACAATATTTCACTATAGGACTTGCCACCCAGTACAGTCTATGTTTAACCACAGTGACTACTTTTATCTATAACCGATTAATGCCACAGTACTAATATTGGTTCAGACACATTCACCACTCCTGTCACACAGTGCTAGGTGTGGGGTTTAGATGAGGTATATGTGCAGAGGTGAATGCTTTGGAAAAGTCTTTTAATAAAGGAAACAGAACATGAGCAAAGAGAAGCTAACGTAACCAGAGCTAAACCAACCAGGAGCTGAACTAAATAAAGAGCTTAACCTACACAAGAACCTAAATATAACATGAGCTAACAAGACTAGGAGAGAAACATAAAATCCTAAACATAAAAGCTAACCATAACTTATAAGAGCTAACCAGAACAGACTATATCCAGAAACAAAGAGAATATGACACTAGAACAACCTAATACACGAAGCATATCATTCAATCAGTTTAAGTAGCTTAATTGAATGGCATAGGAACAATGGAAATGGCATGAAACAGACAGACACAGAGAAAATTTAACAACTAATTAACTAACCAACACTTAAACACAACAGATACCCAACAACTAGAACACAATGTTATTTATGATCGACTGATAATACCTCAGCTCAGGTGAGCGCTCACCCGACCGAGGTGCATTCTAAGAAATGAAGTTTAGAACCGAAGAGAAACACAAAAGGAACCTAAACTTACAAAATGGAGTCTGGACGCATGGCACCTTCTGATGTTAACCGTGACAACTCCACAATATTTCTTTATTCATAGAACAGTGACAACTCCACTGTATTTCTTTATTTATATATTTATACTTCGTACTTTGTTCCTGTTTTCTCTAGAAATTAGGCTAATTTATCCATACTTGTCTCTCTTATATTCTAATAAGGGCTCATTACTTTCTTTATTATTTTTACTCTTCTTTTTCTTTTTTCATTAATTTTATTTAATTTTTATTTATTTATTTACTATTTTTATTTATATATTATTAATTTTTTATAAGGCCTTCATACACACAGGCGTCTCCGGTCTGGCAGCAGCTGTCCCCCTTCTGCTCAGGGGTCAAGCCCTGTTCACTGGACACAGCTTATAATATCACTAAACCAGACTCTCTCTCTCTCTCTCTCTCTCTCTCTCACAGGCACACAAAGAGCTCCCTTGCATTCAGACAGTTTTAGACCAACACAACATCAATTAGACACAACCAATTGCAATTGCCTTTAACTTTATGGCACACAGCGGTGCTCCTCATACTTAGATATTAATATAAATTCATATACTTCCGTATACTGCTCATAAAAAAGATATCTATATAAAATTTCACCACCAGCCTCATACAATAATTTTTCGGTGGCTACACATTATTGACATACATCTGTACGTTCCTCATAAACGTTATTTATAAATATTTAGCTGCTGTTTACCCTTACACAAGCAGTATAACTAATTAAGCGCAATTCCTTATTAACTGCTTCTTTCCCATTGCCATCCAATCTAGGCCCTCTTGACAATGGGTACAAATTAATACCGAGCCACTCTCTCTTTAACACAAATAGATGCTCAAATGCGCTCTCTCATACTTGTCTTGTCATGCTGCCATCTAATCAAAGCCCTCTTGACAACATAACAGACCAATGCATGCTTAATTTATCAAATTACTATCAGTATAACAGTTAGTACTGTAAGCTGATGCATGCATTCTTTCCTGAAAACAAAGCCCATCCAAAACTACTTAATTTGGAGAGGTCTTTAAAGGCATTCTTACCAACACGGGTGATCCCAGCGAACAACACAAACTAAGTACATAAGCAAAAGTTGCTTACCTCTGTACGTGGCCACATGTTTTTGCTGCTCGCCAAGGAAGCCCATGCTGATCAGTCACCCTTGCCCCTTTTCCACCCTGCTCGCAGCGCCAATATGTCGTGGAAATTAATTGAAGACTCAGGCTTTGGTTTTCAGAAGATAACGACCTTTATTTATCATGCAATAACGGCCGGGGGAGACTGCAGTGTCACACTGAGCTCTGAACGCTTTTCGTTTAAATACCCTCTGATACAATGGAGTATTCAGTATACAGTGATGTTCCACAACAGCTGAGTTTCTTTAAATTCCCCCGTTCTATGTATACCTCACCTTCCTGGGCAAGCACATTCCAGGAGGCCTTATATGGTTAGCTTTTGCACCTACGATTCCCCATCCTATGTATAGCTTGGATTCCTAGGCAAGCACTTCTCAAATTGACTACAGAAAATGACTATTATGTTCCAATGGGTACCTAAAAGTAAGTGAAATCACATAGAAATTACTACCATACCGCTTGGATCATGATAGGTCCATGACAGGACCGTGACAGGACCACGATCGATCCGTGCACGGAATGTGATCCCCCGCGATGACGTAGTTAACGATGCCCCGCCCCAAAAAACGCCCCCATGCGCTTTCTAAAAAGATGGTTGCAATGCTGTATAATTCCGCCAGATGGAGCATTGACTGCTTCAGTTAACTGCAGTGTCCAAGCAGCCAGTTACTATATTTGATATATATATATATATATATATATATATATATATATATATATATATATATATATATATATAACATAACTTACGTCAACATAGTTTCATAAATAGATGATGTGGTAAAAAAGAGGGATAAAAAACGATTCATAAAACAGATTTAAATCCCTCAATACACAATCCATGATGCTTATGCTTTTTTTAATTAATGATTAAATTAATTAATTAATTAATTAATAAAACTACTTATTGCAATATTTTTCACGACATCCTTAATAATACTTAAAGACACGGTAACATCAGTAATTTATCTATACCAGTCGTTGTAGGTACGGAATACTATGCGGGCTATGTATAGTATTTTACATTACGGTGTATTTTATCTATTTCCGTTTAATACACTGGTAGATAATATTTTGCTGCAAAGTAAAGCTTAAAATTTAACTTCTGCTTGAGTTTGTTTTCGTTATATTTTTAATGTTTTCGCTGATGTTTTTTTTTCTCGCTGATAGTCAAAAATTGGCAAAACAAATCGATTAATAACGCATAATATCTGAAACAAATATCTGTCCATACGGATCAGTATGTCTTTAGTCATTTAACCAGCATAACGTCTCCCCCATCAAAGATCTGATGGGACATTAATCACTTATCACTACGGTGAATAAATGCGGCAGCAGAGTCAGATTAAATCCCCATAAACATTCACACTTAAAAAACAATACTAACAGAACTAAACAGTTCCAGTGGGTTAGCACCTGTTATCAGGACAGGGATCACCTACAGGATACTACTGTAATTTTTACTGCTTATATTTTTTGCCATAGTTTTATTTGGTTTTACGCGATTTCATGTTTTATTTGTTTGTGTGTGTCTGGTGTGTGTGAGAGAGAGAGAGAGAATGAGAGAGAGCATGTGCGCGAGAGAGGGCTTATATTGTGATTTGTCCAAGGTTACTAAAGACTGGCTTACTACTACTAATAAAAATATTTCAATGTAACCCATGGGTCTCAATCACAAAATTAGCCAACGCTGTAAACAGATGACAAGACAAATTATATAGGCTACTCTGAAATGTTAATTTGAACATTAATATATATATATATATATATATATATATATATATATATATATATATATATAACATAAATATAAAAACAATCGACTATTATTGTCAGGGTCAAGTTAACGGGGCTTCTCAGTCTTTCGTTAATTTTACTTTTAACCCGAAACCAATGTGGCTTATTAAAGATGCACTGTTTTATTGGACATGGCTGTTTTGTAATGTTCTGCAAAATAAACACTGTCTACGGTTCGAATATACTGTGAACGTCTCAAAGTCACGTCTCTAGATACTTCTGCAGTAATGTTATCGTGGTGTAAATTATTAACGTATCGATGTATTTCACTTGCAGACAAAATAGTCTAGTAACGAAAGTAATGAATTTGTCACTACTCTTCTCTTACGCAGCACGGCTAAAAAGATAATAAAAGTTACACCAATCCTGCCATGACGCTACCCTGTCCATACACAACACTGACTGGGGAGATGAACTTAGACTTTCCAAAACTTCCTATTATTTCATGAGATGAAATTAAGCTAGGATGAAGAGAACAGAAATGAACTCCCCTCTGTGCAATATCTAAGTAGAGTGTAACTGGAGCAGCCACAAAATGCCCCCCGTGTAACTCTGATTAGGAAAAGCTCACAGACACCAAACCTGCAGCACTTTGGTGTAATTTTTATTTTCTTATTTTAGTATTTTAAATTGTATTATGCCGTGCTGCATAAAAGAAGAGTAGTGACAAATTCGTTACTTTTAATAACGTGATGTTTGATTGTATATTATATCATTTCCAAGTTTGATAGTGTCGATTTTAGAGTGCATTATACGTGCGATACGAAAAGAAAGTAAATAAACACGTAGCAATGCAAAGAGGACAGAGCTGCGAAATATTTAAGCAATATAAATTCAACAAAGTGTGATCATAATGGGTGTTGTTGCTGCTGTTTTAGGGCATTACACACCTCTGAACGTCTTTTGTCTTGTAAATGATTATCTTCGTTCACCTTCCAATCCCCCACAGCGTACACACTCTGTATACTGTTACTATGTCTGTTGGGGCACTTAGTTATACACAGCACTTTAATGTATGAAACACTTACTTCCTGGTTTGTTTTATTTTAAATATTGCTTATTACCTTTTCCCGCAAAATAAACATTAAACATAAACAACATGTTATCATTGTGTAAATTATTAACATATTAATGTCTTTTAATTAAGGACAAAAACAGACCCTGCGCTTGTGTTTAGGACTGATGCTGAACAGCTGTGTTCATAGGTTTAATCAACGATTTACAAGACAACAGTTGAAGCGTTTGTGGATGAGAGTGCATTTCTCCGTTGGTTTAACACAAACTATTGAGCACAGACAAGTAAGTCTGAAGTACCCCTCCCCCCGCCAAAACACACACACACACACAGAGCAATTAGCACAATGTCATAGTCAGTATTCTCCACTGAGGTTTCTTACCTTCCACTCCTTCTAAGTTTGTCTTTGCTCTTTTGATGGAGTTCTTAAAACCCCCCCAAAATTTTATACTGAGAAAAATGATTATGGGTCACATAATCACAAACACAAACTAGCACAGATACATATGATCAAGTGTTTAACTGTTGTTTTCGTTTGTTTCTTTAACCAGTAATAATAATAATAATCATAATCATAATAATAATAATTATTATTATTATCATTATTATTAGCCCAACTCTTTGACTATTTAAAACGTCGGGTCACATTTTTTGCACATTGAAGTTGTTGGTTTAAGTAAATGTATTTTTAAATACACAAACAATCCCCCAACAATTAAAACACGCACACATGACTTTAAAAATAAAATTTATTCTTCCAAAACTAGTCAAAGGTAAAACAATAATTTGTATAAAACAGGTGAAAACATATTTAATTTTTGCTAAAAGGTCATTAAAATACCCGGATAACACCAGCTGCTTATCAGTCTCTATCTGGTTCTTTTATATTAAAATATCATTTTTTAAAAATATTAAAGAGGGAACTGTTTAATTCTTTGTTTCCCCCCTAAAGTATCAGACGTTTTGCAATTCTATGTTCAGAACATACAGTAGACCTGACCAAACATCATTCTAAAGCTGTTGCACTGTGACGTCATCCCTCCTACAGCTCCCTCAACAGCTTGTTCAGGCTCCTCCAGTAGCTCCAAAAGGCCAACCGTCATCCGTCTGACCTCCCAATCCTCCACAGCAGAGCTCTGATTAAAGACAACAGGAGAATGTAGTGGAGACAAAGATAAATAAACTTTACGGAATATCTAGTTGTAATAAATATAAAAGATATTAGTAAACCTACACCACAGAGTGTGTGTAAAATACTGTTTTGGGGAATTCTGGAATGTAAATAAACTGGGATAACTTTAACCATTGAACTTTGTTAGTGTTAACCCCGGTCTGTCTGTATTATCATCTGCATTAAATTAACCGAGAATTTACTTAATGCGCTTTTCATACAAATAAGTTAAGCGATATAACACTCGTATATATTAGTTCATCTCTGAAGCCAAACTATAACTTCCCGAGTACTGAAGCCCCCCACACCTCCCCCCCCCACACACACCTCCCCCTCCCCACACACACACACACCTCCCCACACAGGATAGAGCTCCTGTACATCTATCCTCAGCTTGTATCCTTCATGAACTGCATCACATTATATTCACAGAAATAACCTGCAGATTAACTCTTACCCAAAGAATAAATAAATGCTGAATTTATCCAGACAACACGCGGTCAGACTCTAAAGGCATTTTTATAGAGCACAAACACTCTTAATCCAGTAGTGCAGCTTTTGTAATAGGGACATTAATAGTATTTTCGAAGCTTTAGTGTCTTTCTTAGTTACAGAGGAGTGACATTGTGAGTTTGTGACACTGACAGTAAACTGTAATGTTAACTCCAGACTTGGTAAACAGATCATTAACTTATCTAAAGTTACATCTGACCGCTGCTGGTGCTGCCAGTGATTTTCAAAACGGCAGATAAAAAACTAAACTGGGAAATAAACTGTAAACTAATCCAAACAAATTTTATAAATTAATACACCACTTACCGCGAATAGTCCATTAAGCCGCCATCTTCATCTCAAGTGCAGTTTGGCAGCGTCAGTTCGGCGGGGGTGGGTTGTTAAAATCACGTGATTGCAACTCAGCGCAGCTAAATTGCTGGCTTGTGTTAACGTGTCCTTGAGAACGAAGCGCCATCTAGTGGTGGAACCAGGTAAATGCATAAATAGGGCTTGAATGGGCGTGTTTACTGTGAAATCTTGACACGATTTTCTCGAAGGAAAAGGAGGGGGGATTACGGCGTGCATAGGGCAGCCGTACGCCATTCGTACGCAATTCACACGGCCGCGGCTATTTGGTGTGGCTCCATCTGTATGTGGACCTCCACAGTTGCAACACTTAGGTTCAACTAGATCCCCACATTCTCCATAACCGTGTTCACCTCCACATTTACACCTCCATATTTTCCCATTCACCGTTATCATTACTGTTTTACTTGGCTCTTTTTTCCCATTTCTGTTTGCCGACAATCTTTTCACATCTAGGACCCAGTGTTCCAGAACAACCAGCTATTTATAACGTGCCTAATGAGCTACCTCGTTCAGTTGAGCACCCGCATCACCTGACCGAGGTGCCTTCTGGGAAACTGAGTCTAGAAACAAAAACTACAAACACAAAACATTGCCCTCTAGCGGGCAACCCTCACAGAAAATCTTCAGAAAACAGCTTATGAAAGCCCTCATCATTGATGAGGAGGTGAATTTGATAGAATGTTCGAATGCTGTACATAGATTTCAGCTCAGCATTTAACACTATCATCCCCCAACAGCTGATTGGGAAGCTGAACCTGTTGGGCCTGAACACCTCCCTCTACAACTGGATCCTGGACTTTCTGACCAGTAGGCCTCAGTCAGTACGGATCGGGAACTGCACCTCCAGCACCACCACACTAAGCACTGGGGCCCCACAAGGCTGTGTGCTCAGTCCCCTGCTGTTCACACTGCTGACTCACGACTGTGTAGCAACACACAGTTCGAACCACATCATTAAGTTCGCTGATGACACGACCGTGGTGGGTCTCATTAGCAAGAACGACGAGTCAGTGTACAGAGACGAAGTGCAGAGGCTAACGGACTGGTGTAAAGACAACAACCTGTCTCTAAATGTTGACAAGACAAAGAAAATGGTTGTTGACTTTAGGAGGACACGAGGCGACCATTCTCCGCTGAGCATCAACGGCTTCTCTGTGGGAATTGTCGAAAGCACCAAATTACTGGGTGTCCATCTAGAGAAGGACCTCAGCTGGTCCCTCAACACCAGCTCCCTACACAAGAAAGCCCAACAGCATCTCTTCTTTCTGAGAAGACTGAGAAAGGCCCAGCTTCCACCACCGATCCTGACCACCTTCTATAGAGGAACTATTGAGAGCATTCTGAGCGGCTGCATCACTGTCTGGTTTGGGAATTGTGCCATATCGGACCGCAAAACCCTACAGCGGATAGTGAGGACAGCGGAGAAGATCCTCGGAGTCTCTCTCCCGTCTATTGAAGACATCTACACCACACGCTGCATCCGCAAAGCCACCAGCATTGTGGCTGATCGGACACACCCCTCTCACACACACTTCACACTCCTGCCATCTGGAAAAAGGTACCGAAGCATTCGGGCACACACATCCAGACTGTGCAACAGTTTTTTTCCACAAGCCATCCGTCTCCTCAACAAAAAGGGACTGGACTGATAAACACAAACACACACACACACACACACACACACACACACAAACACAAACATTATCACACAGCTTAACTCAACTACCTCAAAATATTGGGACTGGACTGACTAATCAACACAAGTGCAGACACACTGACCTACACCACCAAATTATCGTACACACCAACCTGTAAATGCTTCACTGTTTATCCCTTTTGCACAATGATCATTACTGGACTAATTTTTGCACTACTTCCTCAATTCTTGCTGCTGTTTTTAAAGAATGTTTATGTTTACCCACTACCTCAACACCATATTTTATGTTCTGTTATGTTGTGGTTGCGCACTGTCACTTTGTTGTTGCTCTTGTTTGCACATTTGCACGTGCACTTTATGTTGTCTGTAAAAATGTTATACTTAGCTAGTTAGTTTTTGTTAATTTATGTTGTAATTTATGTTAGGTCTCTCTGTCCTGTCTCTGCTAGCCAGCTAACTAGGCCTCTTGGTTAGCTAGTTTAGTGTCTATGTTAATTTATGTTGTAAATTTATGTTGCATGTAGCACCTTGGTCCTGGAGGAACGTTGTTTCGTTTCACTGTGTACTAACTGTATATGGTTGTAAAGACAATAAAGCCTACTTGAACTTGAACTTGAAAATTTTTTATGGTTTCATGATTTTTTGCTTAATCTTTTATGAAAGCAGTGGTTAAGAAATATCTTATTATATTTTTAGCCTATACCTTTACAAAAGAGGAAAAAGAAAGAAACATCTAATGATATTTTAACACCAAATATTAAGAAATTGCAGTTATATTGAAGAAAAGAAAAGATGAGAAAAAGGTTAAAAAAAAATAAAAAATAAAAGGGGGTGAGACCAATAGTGCATTTGCTTAGTGTTTATTTACGAATGTGAATTAGCAAATTACACAATAAAAGTGGCTGTGAGCTTAAGAAGCTGACAAAGCCAAAATGATAAACAAAATTCCCTCCAGCTAGTCCCGAAGTAAAAGACCTAAAGCTGCACCAAAGAAAAAAAAAACTGAAAAACACACTACTTTTAAAAATGTACCTTAGCCAAAAACTAGGAGAAAACTAAGTATATGTAAAATTGAAGTAGGAATTAGAAAGATTATTATCTACCCAAAATGTGATGTGATGTCCTTATCTCTACCAGTTTCAGTAACACTTTAACAGCGCCAATATTTAAAATTCTTGCGCTGATATGAACTCTTTGTTACAGTTAAGCCCTTTAAGTTTCCATTGACACTTTAATGATACAAAGACAGAGGTCATACTGTTTGTGCCTAGTGGTGCCTCTGTTGCTGATGTAGATTTAGGTGCTCTGACACAATATCCATTGTAACAAATCTTGGTGTAAAATTGGACTTAAATTTGAAACTTGATGCTTAGATCAGTGCAGTTGTTAAAACATTTTTTTTTTTTTTTTTACATTTAGCCATTTGGCAGACACTCTTATCCAGAGCGACTTACATTTATCTCATTACACATCTGAGCAGTTGAGGGTTAAGGGCCTTGCTCAGGGGCCCAACAGTGGCAACTTGGTGGTTGTGGGGTTAACCTGGGATCTTCTGAACCGTTTCCCACTGTGCTACCCCTGGCCCCAACTGAGATAACTGGCCAAAGCCAAACCATTCCTTTCTCTGCATTATTTTGAGATTTTAATTCATGCTTTTATTACGAATAATTTAGATTATTGCAATGGACTTTATTATGGGCTCAGCCAGGCATCACTTGCACGATTGCAGCTTGTACAGAATGCTGCTGCACGGCTTTTAACTAGTACCAAAAAACTGAAGCACATTACTCCGATTTTAAAGTCATTGCACTGGCTCCCGATTCGTTTTCGTATTGATTTTAAAATTCTCTTATTTGTTTTTAAATCCCTACATGGTCTTGCCCCTCAGTATATGTCAGACATGCTCCAGCCCTACTGCCCTGCTTGCTCTCTTGGGTCAACTGCTCAGTCTTGTTTGGTTGTCCCCGAAACACTGAGAAAACTCAGGGGGGACCGTTCCTTTTCTGTCGCGGGTCCTAAACTATGGAATGATCTGCCATTGCATCTTAGACAGATTGAATCTTTTATGGTTTTTAAATCATCACTTAAAACACTTTTGTTTTATTAAAACTGATTCAATTTTTTATTTTTTTGTGATGTAACTTATTCTTGTTAGGCTGTGTACAGCACTTTGGCTGACCTTGTTGTTTTTTAAAGTGCTCTATAAATAAAGTTGGATTGGATTGGATTGACACAGTATCTGTACACTACGAGACAGTCACCCACAGTACAGACAGCAAATTGTTTACATCGTGCTGATTCACAGTCCTGAAGATAAGTGGTTTAGAGAATACCCGCTTCTTGAAGCAAGTGACTGGGTTTGTTATCAGGATGGGAAGATTATCTGGGAAGCACAAGCCATTTGTGGAAGCCACTGGTATCAGTTTGTTTCTGGGGAAGCAGAAAAGTTCAATACTCGTCTGTATTATGTCTGGGACCAGGTCAGTTTAAGCTTTCACTTGCCAAATTATACTTAACCTTCCAAGGTCAGGGAAATCCTCAGAGAACACCTTATAGAAGCCCTGAGTGCCTGTGAGCTTAATGATGTGATAGACTTCACAAGATACAAGATTTCTGAAAACAAAGGCTTCTTTAAAGCAAAGATTAGAGTAAGCAAATTTAAAAGAGAATTGGAAGAGGGTAATTATGAGAGCAAATATGATAATGATATAAAAACAGACATGGACAATGTGAATGATTCAAAATTGTCAAAATTGTAAAATATTCATTAATAGAAAGTACTGAATATTTAACCATATAAATATAATTGTCATATTTCACCACATGACTTTTAATATTGTTATTAAGTCTCTCAATTCAGACATAATCACTATAGTGTAATGATTTGTAACCAGATATAAAACTGTGAATCATGGGATTTGTAATGCTACTTTTCTGGATTTGCTGTGTGCACACATTCTAACATTTATGTAACAGGACATAAATAAAAAGTTTTTTCTTAATCATTAACCACCTCTGTGATTTAATTTTTAATGTATGGCAGCCTGGACAATTTACCCTCAATTTGACAATTTAACCACTTACCCTGCCACATTTTATTCCCTATTTTTTTTTAAGACACATACCCTTAGACTACTCCGTATCCATGTCCCATGGCCTAACCCAAACAGAAATCTCATTTAAGACAGGGCTTGGTGTTATAGCAGCCCTCATGCCTTCGGCTGCAGCACGTGGTAACCGATGCAGAAGTACTCTGACCACCTAACTGTCTCCCTGACAAGTGCACAGGCCCCGGTAATGCACTTAATACAGAATTAGGATCCTTAAGGCCCCCAATAACTATGGTCCTCTCGTTAGCACTTACAGGCCTACTTGGTGACCTAATCGTATCCAGGGAAACCTGTACCTGGGGGACTTGTACCGGAGGAATTTTTGGCACCACCATAAACAGATCAGTTTCTTCCCCTAAAACTTCTGCTGTCGGCACCTTGTTCTCCAAAGTGGGGGGATGGGGAAAGGCTGAAACCGGACCATCCTTTCAGATCCGGGCCTTTAAGGCAGACCGATGGACACAGGGCTCCACAGATCCTGGATCTTATGACAACCTCTGGTGCCATATTCATGCAGATAAACTAACTGACCCTCCCCCAGTGGCGTATCATGGGCATGGGCATCATGCTGTGGGACTGGGGACACTAAACTTGTAGAACCACTCCCCCACCAAAACCTGGGCTACTGTCTCTGCCCCTTGGATCACATTTAGGTAGCGCCAAGGTATACTTTGTAAAAAAAACGTCCGTCATAACCAGCACGTTTTTCAATCCCGACCAAGTGGGTTTTAACACAGTAAAATCAAGGGCCAGTACATAAATTGGCCTCGAGGCCAACAGATGGCCCATAAAGCTATTGGAAAGTTGTTCCCTCTCTACACCATTTTGCAACATTGACTGTCAGGCCGGGCCAAAAACAACGCTGTTGCAGCAACTCAGTGGTGCGTTCCACTCCCTGGTGTCAGTACCTCATGATGCAATAGTGCTGGTAACACCACTTGCAACACCTCTTCTTTCCCAGTTGAATGAAACGCTCGGCGGAACAATACCCCGTCCTGCTCACAGCTGACCCAATTGTTGCAAAGGAGTCATCACAGCCTTGGGTAACTGTTGATGTTCCTCTAAATTAGGTTAGGCTTCCTGCCTCCAAAACCTTAACACCTCACCTATAACAGGATCCTCCCCTCGTAATGACTGTATATCCACAGCCAAATGTCGACACACCTTTGCCCCAGAAAATATTCTCTAAACTTCTCAGTCATGGCCCACTTGAGCGCCAAAAATTCCAACTTCATGGAACTATAATTTGCCATATTGCACTCAGTGGGCCTAAGGCTGCGCCGAGCATAGGCTATAGGCCGCACCTTTCCTTCCTGTTCCTAGGACAGAACTGCTACCTAACCCCCATGACTAGCATCCACCTCCAAGATAAAGGGAAGGGAGAAATTAGCATAAGACAATACTGGGGCAGAAGTGAGCCTGCTCTGTCAGAGCCATCCCAAACCTCGACTCTGCTTGAACCCTGGACTTAAGTAGACTCAAGACGCATCTCTTCAATCTGGCATACGCGTAACTCATCCCATAACCTCATACTCCAGTACACCTATCCTAAATGGCAACTACGCTAATCCTCTCCATCTTTTCTGTATTTTGGGTCTGGTTCCTCTCAAGGTTTCTTCCTATTGCCATCTCAGGGAGTTTTTCCTTGCCACCGTCGCCGTCACCCTTGGCTTGCTCATCAGAGACATTTCATTCATCATTCATTCATCTAATTATCATCTAGACAATTTTTTTTTACACATACACACTTCCAAATATTTTCTTTTCTTTTTTTTCTAAAAAAAAAAAAAAAAAATTATTTTTGTGAAGCTGCTTTGAGAAAATTATAATTGTTAAAAGCGCTATATAAATAAAATTGAATTGAATTGAACTTATGACCCGCAAATTCAGCTACCAGACGGTGTAGCTGCAAAACCCTCTATAAACCACTTATAATAACTGGCAAACCCCAGGAACGACCGGAGCTCTGCCACCCCTGTAGGGCGTTGCCATTGTTTCACTGCCTCTGTCTTACTTGGGTCTGTCGACACCCTTTGGCAGAGATTATATGTCCCAAATAGCCTACCTCCTGTTGGAAAAAAAAGGCACACTTAGCTAACTTAGCCTTTATCCTCTCTCGCGCCAGCCAACTCAGAACCACCTCAAACACAATGCGAGAGGCATACAGACTACAACTCTCTCTAAAGTTGTATATGTGTTTTTTACCACATCACACTCTGACCGCGGTATCCGCTGGTACCGTTGATGAACTGGGGCCGAATCTGTCAAGGGTATGTCATGAGAAAGGAGCTTGGTACATCCCAAATCACCTTTGTGCGCAAAAAAAACTGTATGAAATGTAAAAAACAGGGATCTTACCTGGTCCTGTTCAGGCTCTGACAACACAGACAGATTTAGACTTTTATTTTGAAATTACCTGACCGCAAAGCTCAACATCCAATTTAACATAACCAACGTACGGAATTAACGACCCATTGGCTGCCTGAAGCTGAAACCAATGACATGCCCTGAGACGATCCTGACCCAAAAGTACAAATAGTTCCACAAAACAACTTTCCGTAATCGTAGATACAATAGGGCCAGTATCGATCAAACAGGGCACCTCCCATACAAACAAGGTGAGGACATGACGCCATTAGGTGTGGCAAGGAAGCTAATGTCATTGAGTCATGATCTTTCCCTACCGAACGGTGACTCAGCAGCTCGGCGGAACCTAGTTTTCCGTCGGCTGAACGAAAGGCTGTCTCGCCCTCGTCAACTTACTGCAACACTCCAAGTAAGTTGATCTAACTGCTGCTGCTGGGATATTAACATCTTCCTTAGCTCTGATTGAGAATGCCCTCGCACCCCATACTGGATGCCATACGCCATTGGGGCGGACTGACTACTACCCCTCGCCCCTCCTGGCATCCCTTCTTGTTCCCACCTAATTGCTTCCCTGCCCCCCAGAGTCATTCATTTTCTTGCATCACTCTCATAGAAACATGACAAAAACCTCTCTCCATCTCTCTCCCAAAGTCTATAATAATATCTCTTGTTAAGCGAATGTCACCAAAGGGCAGTGTAAGTACACTGAACTCTCTGAGGTACTGCCTTTGTACAACAAGCAGTCCTGGACCAGGAAGAGAGTAAGAGACCTCAACCATCTGAGCAGTGGATTTATGTTTCTGTTACAGAAACTACTCCACTCTATGAAGGTCAAGACAGAGAGAACCAACACCTAGGATAATAGCCTGGCCTTATTTGCACAACACCCACACCCCCTACATTTCTGTTATAGTAGTTATATACATATATATTTTCTTAAAAAAAAAAGTTGGACAAAGCATTTCACTGCATGCCGTACAGTGTTGAATTAATGCCCAGAGTGTTGACTTGATACCATACAGTTTATATACAGTAGGTCCAGTTGGACTTAAATGACTATCCCTGTATATGTGACTGTGTGAGACCAGAACACGGTAAAACTGATTTGAATTTTATGTTTTTAAATCCTATATATTGGCAAAGAGTGTTAAATTATGTAAAATCTTCCTATGTTAAATTCCACAGTTATGTTTCACCTTATATTTACACCAGGAATATTGAAGAGGGACATGTAGTTTGTTTGTTTCTCAAACAAATTTGTTCTTAGACATGTATGATGTAGTTAAAAAAACCATAAGGTCCCTCCCCCCGTCTTTCTCTCTCTGTCTCTCTGTCTCTCTCTCTCTCTGTGTGTGTGTGTGCATACAGTACACTGCATCAGTTATCCTGTTGTGTAAAAGTCCACAAGCTGTACTTTACTACATTTACACAGGGGATGGAACATAAGTAACTTTCATAGGATAACAGTCATCAGTCATTTCACTCGGTTGTCCGATTCACACTCTAAAAATAACAAATGTAAATCCACAGCAAACTGAAAAGTGTACGAAACTCAAATTTTAAAACAAAGACAACAAATAAAAGATTTTCTATGCTAATACAGTGGAACCTTGGATTACAAGCATAATTAGTTCCACATTCCACATTTGTTCCACATTCCACATTTTGGAAGCATTGGAAGCAGGCTCGTATTTTTTTCCCCCAATTTTCTCTCTAATTTAGTCGTGGCCAATTCCTCCCCGTCACTAGGGCGCTTCCACATTAAGGCTACTACTAACATTTAGCTGGGAGGGCCGAAGACTATCACGTGTCACCGATCGCATCTTTTCGAACTGCTTGCTCACGCACCATTAGAGGCGGAGTAACCCACTCGGAGGAAAGCGCTAGCCGCTCCTTCCGTGTGCGTGAGCTCACAGATGCCCCTGATTGGCTGTAGAGCCATAATTAATGTGGGAGCACAAAGTACCTCTCATCCCTCCCCTTTCAGAGAGCTCGGCCAATCAGCTCTTTCTAGACCTCCGGCTGTGGGAGGTAACAGCATCACCCGGGGATTGAACCAGCTTATCCAACAGATAAGTGTTTTCATTTATGCACGTGCTGTGTGTGTGTGTAAAGTAAGAGGAGAGGAGAAATCAGATCCCCCCTCTCCCTCTTTTCGTCTTACATGGTTACCCCCTTATCCTTTTTTTATTTAAGTTTCACACACACACAGAGACACACACACACACACACACACACACACACACACACACACACACACACACACACTCTTATCAGAAAGTAATGCTGTAATGTAACTGATTACTTTTTAAAGACAGTAATTTTGTAATGTAATTAGTTACTTTAAAAAAAAACATCCCCCAACACTGGTGTGGAGTCAGGATTCAAGGCAATCCTTGAGTCCAAGCAGTTTAGGCCTGGAGCAGAAGAGTTTTCATCGTGGGTTTAAAAATGAACAAAGAGGATATTAGAGCAGCAAAGAGTCCATAAGGCCATAAAAATTACAAAGAAAGTGTCTTATAAAGCGTATATGATTGTCAATGATTTAACATGGCAGTAAGACAGTGTTGAAAAAGCAAATAAAATATTGTGCAAAAACAAAACAACACTCATACCATGTTGTCATATACAGTAGGTCTTGGAGCTGGGCCACCATATCTAGCCTCTCCTGCATACATTTCCTGCACAAGAGCAATACAATCTCCAAAAGTCTCACTTTCTTGCCATTCCTTTGTTGTGTCCCCACTTAAAGAGACTCAGAGACACTACTATAAATAGTGTGCTATTAAGTTGGGCTGAATCTAATTCTTAATTTGCTAATTAAAACTTTCTCTTTTCAATTTGTCCCTCTACCTATCACATCTACTATGTCCTGTATTAAATGCAAATATCTCGACTCTATTTCTGTTGCCATTGTTGTTTTACCTTTTACCACACAATACCTGAAAAGCACAGTCATGCTGGAATAGGCCCAAACTGTTGCCACAAAGTTAAAGGCATAGCATTGTCCAAAACGTATTTGTATGCTGAAACAGTAAGATTGCCCTTTACTAGAGATTAGGGAACTGAAACCTGAATTCAATAATTAACAGGTTTAGCCAAATATGTTAGTCCAGTGTATTTCTGTCCATCTGAACATTTATCATGCAGCCTACGTTTATTGCTTAAATTCTTTTTTTTTTTAACCAAAAAGGTTTAAATGGGTTTATCTAAAAATCTAACATATACAGTACATATAATGTTTAATATTAAGTTCTATAAATTATCAATATTAGATTTTATCAGGATAAACGTTCAAAATGTACAGTAAATATATTTTTACATTTTTTTTTTAGTTGCTCATTATCATTAAACAATTAGGTCCTTATGACATTTGTGACCTTATGACCTTATCAGGTAAAATTAAAGCAGCAGGACAATAAAATAAAATAATTGTAGATAAGGAACACTCCATATGCATTTATTTCACAAATTTAGAAATCATTGATTGCAATTAATATTTTACATTACACACACACACATTAACGGAAAGACTGTCAATTAACTAAGAACATCGCTAATAAAACTCGTGTGAGCGCATACTAACGGAATCACTGCTGTAAAGTAAAAATAAAACAAATTACCTGCACTTTACCTTTGAAAAGAATTGTGACAGAGCAGTGTTCCCATTAGAGAGAGAGAAAGAGAGTGTGTGGGTGTGTGTATGTGTGTAAGGGCAAGAGAAGGAGGGGTGTGTGTGTGTGTGTGTGTTTGTAAAGGCAAGAGGAGGATGATGTGTGTGTGTTTGTGTGAAAGGGCACGGTGTCCAATGACGTGCGCACACACACATAGGCTGAAACAAAGAGAGAACTTTATTCTCTCTAATGAGACTTTCTTTTGCTTTACACGCACACACACGTGTTATAATAAACAGTACATGTGCGCTGTACACACATGCATACAAACACAAATTAAAAATGTTTTATGCACACACACGTGGTCACAGTGTAAACAGATGTTGATTATACCAGTCAGAGACGCCCAATAAGACCAAGCAGGGGAGATGATTACCCACAATTCTGCAGCGCAAGAGGGAGAAAAACCATTGGCTCAGTGGTGATCACGTGACACTCGGCGTCAAAACATGCATGCTACATGATACTCGGTACTCGTAAACCAAGTTTTTCAAGTTCCGCAAGACGAGAATCTTTGCTCGTCTTGCGGAACGCTCGCAAACAATGTTATTCGCAATCCGAGGTTCCACTGTATGTTTAACATTTGGAGAATAATTCTTCTTTCCGCCATTTTATCCTTTGCTATAGAAACTCTTAAGCCTCTTTAAATTCTCCTCTCTACTCTTAACAATTTTTACCTTAGGAGCTGTTTTTAGGGCTAAGATGTTTTGTTATTAAGATTTAGTCCTAAATTTAGGGGAAATTTTAGGAAAATGTCATAATTCTAGAATCTTCTTTGAATTTCATCACTAGGATTAACTTTTAGGCTTAATAAACTTAGTGAATTCGAGCCCAAGTCTCCTTGTCCACTTTTCCCTTTTCTGCTGATACACCAAGTGCCCTCCTACCTGTCTCCCTGATCACCTTAGCTGTAGTTGTTCAGTCAACTGGAAGAACCTTCTGACCACCAAAAGCCTGTCACAACTCCTCCCCGAAAACTATTTTTCCTTTTTTAACTTCCACTATTGTCTTCTGCTCTGCCTTTGTCCTTTTTACCTTTCCCACCACCAGGGTAATTTTACACACCACCACCCTGTGTTGTCTTGCAACACTCTCCCCTACCAATACTTTGCAGTCACTGATCTCTTTTAAATTACATCATCAACACAAGATGTAGTCCACCAGAGTGCATTTGTCCCTGCTCTTATATGTCACTCTATGTTCCTGTCTCTTCTGGAAGAAAGTATTCACCACTGTCATTTCCTTTCTCTTTGCAAAGTCCACCACCATCTTTCTTTAGCATTCCTATCCTGAAGACCAAACCTGCCCATTACACTCATCATCATCTCTGTAGTGACCAAAGCGTCACTTGTTTAGACGCCCTTACAGTGAATTCAATAGTGCTTCAATGACGAAATGATTTGATACGATGATGACTTAGTTTATTCTAAAAAAAAGGAGAAAGAAATAAAATATATTAAACAATTAGTATTCTCGCTATCCACACATTAAGCTTTAAGCATCAATTGAAACCTTACATCTGCTGGCGTCTTCCACTGTTCCATGAGCTCATTCTGTCGTTTACTAGGGACGCGATATTTAAACAATCTTTGGTAACAGTCCTTCGTCAGCAGGTGTCACTACATAGACAAATAATTGCTCCTACACACTGGCCCTCTTATTGTTACTGGCTTCGACAAGCAATAACAATTAAACAATATGGAGCCATTAAACAATCCAAATAATTTGTAAATTAAATATACACAACTCATAATATAATTTATATATTTAAATTATAATGCAGATTGTCAATACTTAAAGATTATTGAAATAGTTGTATACAAGTTCAAACATAAGAAAGGTAAACAATTTCACTGAATCATCATACAGGGTTTTGCACTAACAACAGATCTTAGTAATTGATCTTTCTATAACATTTAATTTTGTTTTTATACGGAGGCAACGAACAATTCCTTTGGAATCTGCAATTGTCTCAACAACCCTTCCAATAATCCAAGTTCCTCTTGGTGCAGTAGAATCTGCTACCAATACAATATTTCCCGGAATAAAGTTTCTTTTTTTGTCTGTTCCATTTTTGCCTTTCTTGTAGAGTTGGAAGATATTCTCCCACCCATTTTTTCCAGAAAATATCTGAGAGATATTGTACCTGTTTACATCTACGTCTAGTGTATAAATCAGTTTCTCTGAACAACCCTGGAGGTAGCACGTGCTGGCCCTTTAAAAGCAAAATGTGATTTGGCTAGAGGTTAGAGATCACTAGGATTGTCCAACATTGTTGTCAATGGGCGACTATTGATGATGGCTTCTACCTCACATATAAAGGTATTAAGAGATTCTTCATCTAAGGTTTGTTTTGTTACAACTGTCATTAAAGTTTGTTTTACTTGTTTGATTAGTCTTTTCCATATTCCTCCATAATGTGCCACCACTGGTCGATTAAACATCCATTTTTCTCTTTTTTGCTGTAGTGCGACTTCTATTTTGTTGTCTCGATATGTTTCTACGATTGCCTTTTTTAGTTCATTTTCTGCTGCAGTAAAATTAGTTCCATTATCAGATCTTATTTCTTGTACCTACAAATAAATCTCTGGATTGCATTGATACACAAATCGGTGTCCAGTGAATTGGCTATTTCTAAATGAATTGCCCTTGTTGTAAAACATGTAAAAATAACGCCATACCTTTTGACATCACTACATCCTCTTTTTACTATCATTGGGCCAAAGTAGTCTGCTCCAACATGGAGGCAGGTCTGGGGTTACTCTTTCTTTTGGCAAATCTGCCATCTTTTGTTCCTCAAAGTTAGAATGCAAACATCTGCAAAAAAAAAAAACACTCTAAACAAATTTTCCTAGCCAATGCATTAGCTGCAGGAATCCAATATCCTTGCCTTAATTTGAACAGCATGTGATTCCTTACACAGTGCCCTAGTTGTTCATGAATGTTTCTCAAAACTAGTTTCGAAACATGCATCTTTTTTATGGAAGAATAACGGGATGCTTTCTTCCCTCTGGCATTGCCAATCTGCCAAGTCTGGCATTGCCAGTCTGCCAACATATAGAAGTTCATTTTTAATAATAGGATCCAACTTGCGAATAGAGCTGTTTGTCTTCACATGGCTACCCCTTTTTATAGATTCAATTTCCTCAGCGCAATTCTCATTTTGACAGAAGTGCAAAATTGCATTCTCAGCTCTTTTGAGATCAACCAGTGAAATGAGTTAAATATTGAATATTAACCTTTAATCATCTCTTTTCTTTTCTTTGCGAGATGCAAAAGTAAATCCCTTAATTTCAAAATCCATGCAACAGCTTTTATTAACTTGTTCCATTTAGAATAGTAGTGTACAAGTTTATTTGTAGCATTGCATTGTTAATTTATAAGTGTGTTCACGATCAAAATGTTCCTTTTTACTTCAGGATCGTCATCCTTACTGCATGCATGTAAAGCAATGTCAAAACTTGGCCATTCTGTTTCTGAGTGAGAAATTCTGGACCGTTGAACCACATACTTGAAATCCACGAGATGCACAATCTGCAGGGTTTTGTTTTGTGCTGATGTGTCGCCAGGGTGTGATTTCTGTCAGTTCTCTGATCACGGTAACTCTGTTGGCAACAAAGGTTTTATCTCTTTTACTCTTTTTTCTAATGTATTTCAATACAGATGTGCTATCCGTCCAAAGGATGGATTTGTAGAGTGGAATATGCAGCTCAGTTTTAAGCATTCGTTCCATACGTGCGGCCAGTACTGCTGCAGTTAGTTCCATTCTTGGCATGGTGGTTTGTTTTAATGGTGCCACTCTAGACTTTCCCATAATGAAAGAAGTATGAATGTGATTTGATGAATTTGTTATTCGCAGGTATGTGACACAGCCATAACCACTTTCGCATGCATCACTGAAGTGATGTAGCTGTGCAGACCTGATGGGATCAAATTTCTTTGGTTAGATGCATTGTTTAATCTGAAAAGATTTAATGCAATTTAATCCCATTATCCATTCTTGCCACATCTGTACATATTTGTCTGGCAAATTTTTGTCCCAACCATAGTTAAACTTGCACAGTTCTTGCAGAATGTTAATTGCTATAAGAACAAATGGAGAGATAAATCCAAGTGGATTGTACACGGATGAGTCAACTGAAAGGATACCTTTTCGTGTACATGCTTGTCCTTTCAAGTTCACTAAGAAATTTAGTTTGTCTGTTTCGACACACCACTGTATGCTAAGAGTTCGTTCTACAGGTAGACTGCCGGACTCAAGGTCCAGATTCTTTATGTTTTCCGCCCTGTCCATTTGCGAGATCAAGGTTAGTACTCTCCTACTATTACTGACCCATTTGTGCAGACGAAAGCCACCCATTGAGCAACCTACTTTAAGCTCTTGGCTTAACGTAACACCATCTGCTTCTGTTGCACAGATTTTAAACAATCATCCACATAAAAGTGTTTTTTGATTGTTTTAGTGGTTTCAGATGAGAAGGAGTCTTTGTGGTCCTCTACTGTTTGCTTAAGGGCAAAGCAAGCACAACTTGGTGAAGATGTTGCACCAAAAAGATATTTTCCTGCAAGTTTTCACTGATGTCACCATTTGGCCACCACAAGTAACGCAAAAAGTTGACATGTTCTTATACCCTAACTTGATGAAACATGCTCTCTATGTCTGCCATGATTGCAACTGGCTCTTGCCGAAAGCGTAACAGAACACCAATTAGGTCACTAGTTAGATTTGGACCCTGAATTTGGCAGAGCTTTTTTTTACAAAGCCCCAAAATTATGGAATAGTCTTCCAAATAGTGTTTGGAACCTACCTAAGTCTAGGCTAAAAACCTATTTATTTAGCCAAGCATTTTTATAAACAGATTTGCCTTACTGTAGGTAAAGGAACAGATCTGGGGGACTTATGGACGTAGAGTATTATGGTGAACTGGTATGTTTAGATGCTGTCTTGATCACTCAGGTTTGCTGACGGTGAGGTGATTGTTTGCTTTACATCTCAGGAAGCCCTCATGTTTGTGTTTCCTTCTGGCTCACCCTTTTAGTTATGCTGTCATAGTTAGTCCTGCCAGAGTCTCTGCTTGCACTCTACAGTTAATATACATTCACATTATACATTGTGTGACTGTGACCTTTCCTAACTGCCATCTCTCCTCTTCTTCTCTTTCTCCCCCTCTTTCTCTTTCCTCTATCCCCCTGTCTCCCCCTTTTAATCTTTCTCTCTCTCTGTCAAGCTACACATGTCGTTCCTGAGCTGCCAGTGATCCAGACTCCCTCTGCCCTCCGGACCTGTCTGACCCATCCTGGTGCCCCATTTCTGGTTGAAGATCTCGTCACATAGATGCCCCGTGTGTCTCTTTGGGATGCGTCTGGTGTCTGGGGATGATTCTCTCTACCTAGAAGATGGTTCTGGCCTCAACTGGTGTTGGCAACTGTTTCTCTGGGGACTTGACAGTTCGATAGTTCAGGACTGAAACTTCCTACAAGTCTACCTGAGTCTTCGATAACTGGACTCCATATTAACATCAATTAACATTAACTATTATAGCTGAACTGCCTACCAC
The DNA here is from genome assembly GCF_024256425.1 of Clarias gariepinus. Taxonomy (NCBI): domain Eukaryota; kingdom Metazoa; phylum Chordata; class Actinopteri; order Siluriformes; family Clariidae; genus Clarias; species Clarias gariepinus. The sequence goes on along the minus strand of NC_071112.1, from coordinate 6,170,425 downwards.
CTTACACACTGTATAAATGCAGATCATTTCCTGCTTTCTGTTTCACCCAAATGAGCATGGGTTCCCTGTTGAGTCTGGTTCCTCTCAAGGTTTCTTCCTATTACCATCTCAGGGGGTTTTCCCTTGCCACTGTCGCCCTCGGCTTGCTCACCAGGGACAACCTGACCATGTTGATTCATACACATTCACATTCCATACAAACTTAAATAATACTTTTGATTGTGTAAAGCTGCTTTGCGACAATGACAATTGCTAAAAGCGCTATACAAAAAAAATTGAATTGAATTGAATTTAATTAGTTTACAATTCAAAGTTGTCCCCTAAAAGGATGCCAAACAATTAAATACAACTCTTAATTTACCCTTTTTTGGATGATACACTCCATGATGTGGAATATACCACACCTTTTTACTTTGAGGCTTAATGTCCTGTTGTGGTATAGTTTATCTTCCACTGACATTTCAGTTTTTTTCTTCAAATGCAATTTCTGGGAAATCTTGACGGTACTGCTTGATCAACAAATCATTTAGATTTGCAACAGAAATTCGGTTTACAACCAAGGGTGAATGCCTTCGCTCTTGGCATACATAATCTTGCATAAGACCATTTATTACCCATCCCAAGGGTGTTTTAACAGCATACGGCCCATTACCGTGACTGTTGAGTACTTTCCACGTTTCCATCAACTTTGCAGCATTCATTCCAATTAATAATCCGATATCTGCTTCTATCTGTGGTATTTGAACTTCACTTAAGTAGCGCCATTTATGGTGCACATCCTTCACTTTCACTGGTACAATAGCAAGCGTACACTGCTTGTTTCCTTCCTCTGCAGAGTCATTTTCTAACGATACTATGGCACTACTTAATGATGTGCTTTTAGCCTTGTTACAGTCATTTTTTATACTTTTATCTTTGTTCCTTTGAATGTGCAGAATTGTTGGGTGCAACTGTGAGCATTCATTTCAAGACAGTCGTTTTTTGCACATTTTGCTCAAGTGGCCCTTTGAGAGGCATCCAAAGCAAATTCCACCTTTCATTAAGAAATTTACCTTTTCATTATTAGACTTGTGCTTAAACAATTGTCACATGTCTCCAAAGTATGGTTATTAAAACAATATAGAAAGGAACTTTCCAATGTTTTGAAAAAGCAAACTGAAATAACTGAGATGTTAGTAAAACAACAGAAGTTATCCTTGCTTCCGGACAGAGAAATTGAAATTTTTGATGGTGATCCTCTTCAGTATAGATCAGTCATCAAGGCTTTTTAAAGAGGCATAGAAAGTAAAACCGAAAGCTGAAGTAAAATCCTTTAGCTTCTGTTTATATTTTGTTTTACCTTTAGGTTCTGATATTAAGGCAACTGTTGTAGCAAAACTACTATTTCCACTGTTATATTTGACAGCTGCTCCCTTTTGTTTTGGGTTTACCTTTGTTTCAGTCAGGTTCTGAATGTCTCCAAAGGTTGGATCCAGCATGGCTCTCGCATGATCTTCAATGAATTTAAGTAAATCCTTCAATTCTATATTTCTGCACTTGTCTTGAATTTTACAGACAACTGATCTCCACTGATCTCGTAACTTGAAATGTAGTTTTGATGCGATTATTTTTAGATTTGATGGCCTTTCCAGTTTATTCAAAAAGTCAACATCTTGCATGTTAACAGCTTCTCAAAAAAAGCATATAAGCGTAAAGCAGGACCATCTTCAGCTTTGATAGAAGACTATTTCAGTACTTTATCAATGTATGCTGCTGATATCTTAATGCTATTACCAAAGTTCCATTCCAACTGCTTTTTGTCTTCTTTATAGGCTTTATTCGGATCCATGTGCAGAAAACTATTAATAAGATTTCTGGGTTGCCCCCTTGTATATTGCTGCAGGTAATACAGTTTCTCATCCAGGCTTTCGGTTTTACTTTCTATGCCTCTTTGAAAAGTCTTGATGAATGTTCTATACTGAAGAGGATCACCATCAAAAATTTCAATTTCTCTGTCTGGAAGCAAGGATAACTTCTGTTGTTTTACTAACATCTCAGTTATTTCAGTTTTCTTTTTCAAAACAGCAGTGAGAGATGTACTGTCAGGATTAGCTTTACCAGTGGCCTTGTTTGCACTTGAAAGTTGTCGAGATGACGTTTTTATTTTGGATTTGAATGAAGAGTGTCCCTTTTAAGTTCCTTGAGTATCCTGAATTTGTCTAGGAGCTATATACTCAGTAGGTCTTTCCAACTGGAATGAGCTCAGCATTGACCTTGGATTTAATTCGCTTGCTTCTTTAGAAACCTTGACTTTGGTCATTTGTGAGGCACTGTCATTAGGCCCAACAGAATCTTCCTGCTCCTTTTCTTGGTCGTCTTTACCATCTAACCATGTCTGTAGATTCTTCAAAAACCGCTTTAACCAATCAAGGTGATCTGCCTCCTTCTCACAATCATCTTTTATTAAGCTCTGCACAGTCACTTGCAAATCTGTAAATTCTGACAAACAGTTTTTAAACGTTTCCAAATGCTTGTAAACAGTTTCTTTACTTTCATTCGCTTCAACAAGAGCGTCTATTTCATTACGTTTTCTTGTTAAGACAGAGTTTTCCTCTGCATGAGGCAATTAACTTTAAATGTTTTCTTTCATCCGTAACCTCTTGTTTCTCTTCTTCAATCATTTTGAATCTCATTTAACTCCACATTTTCATTAAGAATTACAGCTAAGTGCCCACTTGCATAATAATTAAAACAGTTTACATCGCATTTACTCACGGCATCTTTGTTTAGTCCAATGTTAGTCCGTGTTTCTTCACGTATGTGTAACAATCCATGTGGTATGGATGCCGTCCGATTTCAACATTAGCATCATGACCTTGTTGAACGTCTTAGTAAATGTTCCAAAAATATCCAAATTCAGTCCAACACCTCAAACCAAGCAAACTTTATTCCAGTGTTCTTTCCTTCAACGCAAAAGGTTTCAACTTTTGTAGTGACCAAAGCGTGATTTCTTCTTCACTTGTTTGGACGCCCTGACAGTTGTCACACACACCCGCTTTGCGACTGGCTCTAGGACTCGGAAGTAGTACGGTCGCAAAACAGGAAGCATAAAAGAAGACAAGATGGCGCTTTACATCACTCAGTCATTGAGTTCGCCTGATGTCGGTTCAGATCGTCTGTCTGCCATTTTGTAAGTACTCACTTTTTTGGGTCTACTTTCTGATTCGAGTGTGTGTTTACAGGACGCGGGTTAAATTTGTGTTTTTCCCTTGCTCCCCTTTCGTGAGATTCCTTAGACTAAATCGCATGGTTATCCTGCCTACTCGCTTGCTTCCGTGTTTGGGTTTACCATCCACGCTACAAAGGGCTAACCGCTAAGTGCGAAGTCTTTTGATCATCCCGGTTTGTTCGTGACAACAGTGAATTCAATAGTGCTTTAATGACGATATAATTTGATACAATGATGACTTAGTTTATTCTCAAAAGAAGGAGAATGAAAAAATATATTAAACAATTAGTATTGTCATTATCCACACACAAAGCTTTAAGCATTAATTGAAACCTTACATCTGCTGGCGTTTTCCACCGTTCCACAAGCTCATTACATCATTTCCTAGGGAGCAATATTTAAACAATCTTTAGTAACAGTCCTTCGCCAGCAGTTGTCACTACATAGACAAATAATGGCTCCTACATCTCTCTTCCCTTCCACAACATGTCCATCTTCACCAATCACCACTCCCTCACCTCTGTGGACGCTCTGCATCTTACCCCAACTTACCCCAGAATTTCTCCTTCTCTTTTGAATCACCTGTGGGGGCATAACCACTAACAACATTCCAATCACACCTTCAATTTCCAGATTCAATCTCATTACCCTATAAAATTTTGGCAGTGGTAAATAAAAAGCGCCAGGATAATGTTTTTTTTTTCTTCTTCCTATTTTGTCACGAGTCAACGTAGTGATTCCTGTAAAATTACAGAAAAGATTCCTGTAAAGCTCTGACTGACTTGTATGTCCTTACAAATAATAAATACCTTTCCTCCAAGACTTTGTTCATGTAGTGTGTCTTTGTATGCCAGGAGACAGAGCATATGATAGTTATTGTTGTCTGAAAAAATTTTACAAAAAATGACATGGTTGTTTGGTCAGACCCTGAAACATGGTACTGTATACAGTATGTATGCATGGCATTCTAAAGTGGGCAGGCCAAAATGTCTTTAAAAAACACCTATAAAATAAAGGATCTAGTATCTAGGCATTAAGTTATATAAATCCCAAGGAAATATTTTGTACTGTCAACTGAAAAATCGGATTTAGATCTATAAAATAATAGCAACCGCCTCATCTATACCAGTTGAATATAATAGACTTTGGTATGTAGCTTTTACATATTTCTGTCTATTCTCATGTTCTTAAAACACTTCCCTTCCAGCACAAGGTAGGTTTATTCCCTTTATGCTGTTGAAGTTGGAAAACCTGTTCTGACCTGATTTTCAACTACTGTACCTGGTGACTTTGGTGTACAGACATATCATGCATATCATGATATTACTGAGGGGATTATTTGGGATAACAGCTGCAAGGAGAAACCTAACCAAGTATCTATCACCTTTATTATTACTGGCGTGATGTATATAAGGTGGTATAAGAGCTGAATTTTACAGCCCGCTGGATTCATCAGAACTTATTGTACATGCCCAAGATCAGTTTAGAAGTTTTTTTTTACAACATTACAGCATTATATGTCTGTACCTGGTGACTTGCTCATAAGATGTGGCACAGAAACCAAGCTCCACCTTTAATAAGTTAGTGTTTTATTACTCCTAAAACTTTAATGTTGTAAAAAAACTTCTAAACTGATCTTGGGCATGTACAATAAGTTCTGATGAATCCAGCGGGCTGTAAAATTCAGCTCTTATACCACCTTATATACATCACGCCAGTAATAATAAAGGTGATAGATACTTGGTTAGGTTTCTCCATGCAGCTGTTATCCCAAATAATCCCCTCAGTAATATCCAAGGAATGAAAAAGTGAGCATAACTCGAAGGGACTCGAAGGAGATTTGTTCCTAAACACATGGGACAAATGGATAATTCAGGTAATGAATTCATAAGTACACTGTCTGTCTCTTCTTGTGCATACATTTCATTTCTCCTGTAGTTTCGTTTCTCCTCAAGCTTTCCCTCACTCCTTAGGTTTCTATTTGCTAGAATGCCTGTGAGATATGGGAGGGGACAGAGCATGATACTGTATAAAGGCAGCGCTGTTAGAATAACAATCAAGCATTTGACCTAGCTCTCTAATCGACACACTGAAAAATGGCAAATGCTAATCCACAGCAAGTGGTAAGTAAATGAAACAAATAAAAGACAACCTATTTAACTTATTTCTATGCTTTTAAATGTGTATACTGTTTAACATCTTATTTATATTTGATATAATAAGCATATATAATGTATGTTATACTTTTATTAACACTAAATTATATATTCTCTAAGCTAATGTGAAAAAAAAATCATTCATATATAGATAAGTAAATTTTTCCAGTATGCGTTCATATATACGACTTATTCTTGTAGGTTAACATCCAGCATAGGATGAATTTACGCGGAAAACATGAGTACTTCATCAAAGGGCAGCATGTGACTTTAGAAGAACTGAAAAAACAAATGTCCCAGCAGGACCCTAAAAATCCTATGATGAACTATTTACAAAAGGAGATCCCATCCTACCCAACTCCAGTTGAATTCAGGGTTTCAAATGTTGCCCATGTTACTGGGAAATCGGGATTTGATGGGATACTGAAGTCTGAACAGTTCAGACCTGGAGCAGGAGAGTTCTCATGGTGGGGCTTGAACATTAGCAAAGAGGATATAATAGCAGCAAATGATTGCTACATAAAACAGAACTTAAATAACCAAGCCCAAGTGTTGAAAAACCAGGAGCCATTTCTGGAGAAATTCACCACTTCACCTCCATTCAAACCATCTCGCTACGGTAATTATCGCTTCACGTTTCCCCTGAGTGAGCTGATGAAGTGGTACAAGGAACAGAACTGTGGGGGAGAAGAGCCGGTTCTCAGAGTGTATGAGACCGCCACCTACAAACAGGAGATTATGTACACCGTGCTGATTCACAGTCCTGATATGGCAGGAAATGAGTGTTATAAAGAATACCCATTTCTTGAAAATAATGAGTTGGTTCGTTTTCAGCATGGGGAGATTATCTGGAGAGCACAAGCCATTTGTGAAACACACTTGTATCAGTTTGTTTCAGGAAAAGCACAACGGCTTAGTTCTCATCAGTTTTATGTCTGGGATCATGTTAGTTTAGTCTTTCACTTGCCAAATAATGCATCTTTTAAAATCCCCAGAAAACGCCTAATAGAAGCCCTCGATGCCTGTAAACTTGATAGGATAGATCTCTCAGGGTACCAGGGTCCTCCAAACAATGAGCAACGCTTCTTGGAAGCTGAAGCAGAAGTAAGTAAATTAAAAAAAGAGCTAGATCATTAGAAAAAAAGAAAAAGAGCAAATAATAAGATAAAAATTAAAAAGGTGATAGGCACATGGGTGTAAATGATTGAAAATAGCTGTGAGCATGTGAAGAGGATGAAGAGCAATAAAAAATTGTAAAACATATTCATGGATTTAAAAGTGCAAAACACCAGTTTAACCTACTGTCATATTTAACCACATCTGATTTAATACTCATTTATCATAATAATAAAATCAATTTCTAATGACAACATTGTAATGTTTTGCAGTTTTAAAAAACAAACATAATGTGATTTGTAATGATACTTTTTTCAAATAAATATATTATAAGAATACAAATGATACTAACTATGTAACAAGAGCAAAATAAAATTGTTTCTTTTTCATCTTAAAACTTCTCTGTGATTTAATTTTTCTTTTGTTATAAAAGTTTCAGTTTATGATAAGGAAGTATTACGATTAGCATAGATAATCCATCCATTAGCTTCGGTTTAGAAGGGAGAACAAAACTAAAAAACCTGTCATGGTTCGTAGTTGCCGTGGTAGACCCAAGTGCAGATGAGAAGCAGGAAGTGGTGCTTTCAGACTTGTTATGGCAAGACAGGCTTAAATCCGTGCACAAGGCAGACGTGACCGTTAGATTGGGAACCTGCTTGTGCTGACGCGTGCACTTTGAGCTTGTACTGGATTCGGAAGCGGAGCGCCGCCGTGAGGTGAATGAGCTCCGTGTAGAGAGCCGGCGTGTGTAACTTGAGCTTGCATGGAATGCGGAAGCGGAGCGCCGGCGCGAGGTGAATGAGCTCCGTGTAGAGAGCCGGCGTGTGTGACTTGAGGTCGGGCTGGCTCGCAGATGACGCAGACGCATGTGAATTACTCATGGTCGAGAAACAGACAGAAGTCGAAGCAGGGGGGCAGGGGAAAGGTCCATAATCCCGGCTCGTGGTCGAGAAACAGTTCCAAAGGTCAGTACCGGGAGAATCCGAGATGGCGAATGATCCGTGACGTGAGGCGAAGACGTGGTCATTGAAACGAAGCGAGGTCGAAAACGAGAAGGCAAGACGAGACAGAATGCTGGAAAATTGGACATGGTGAGTGCACAATAATCTGGCGAGGAAGTGTAGTTTGAGTACGAGTTAAGTAAAGAGGAGAGGTGATTATAGATGGAGTACAGGTGTGCAGAGTGGAGAATGAGGCGGTGAAAAGAAAGCAGTGGGATGGATCATGAAACTGGAGTGTGCAGGTGATTCATGACAGGGCTGTGACTTGGCGGGTCATGACAGTACCCCTCCCTCTACGAACGCCTCCAGGCGTTTTAGCAGGCGCCTCGGGGTGAAGTCTGTGGAACTCAGTAATCAGAGATCGGTCTAGTATAAAGCTGACTGGTACCCAACTTCTTTCTTCAGGGCCATAGCCCTCCCAGTCCACCAAGTACTGAAGACCGCGTCCGCGTCGGCGAGACTTAAGAAGCCAGCGAACTGTAAAGGCCTCCCCCCCATCTATGAGCCTTTGTGGTGGAGGGGGACGGGAGGGTGGAGCCAAGGGACACGCAACCAACCTACGGATTTGGGAGACGTGGAATGTGGGATTAATTCGGCACATGGACAATGGCAGGGCCAGTCTGACGGAACATGGGTTGATGATGCGGGTGATGGTAAATGGGCCAAAGAACCTTGGTGAGAACTTCTTGGAAGTTGTCTTAAATGGAAGATCGCGAGCAGAGAGCATGACTCTTTGGCCGATGCAGCTAAACGATGACTGTTAGCTTTGTGCTGGAAGATACTTGGTCGAATGTTGTAGTCGGGTACGAGCACGTTGCCATGTCCTTTTGCAGCGGCGAACAAAGGCTTGAGCTGAGGGGACCGTGGCTTCTTCCTCCTGGGAGAGGAACAGTGGTGGTTGGTAACTGAGACAACACTGGAAAGGGGACATTCCAGTGGAGGAGGTGGGGAGCGAGTTATGAGCATACTCGATCCATGGAAGAAATCGGCTCCAAGAAGAAGTGACGTGAGACGCCATGCACCTCAGTGATTTCTCGAGTTCCTGGTTCATCCGCTCAGTTTGGTCGTTGCTTTAAGGGTGAAAGCCAGACAAGAGACTAGGTGTGGCCCCAATAAGACCACAGAAGGCCTTCCAAAATTGTGCTGAGAACTGAGGGCCTACAGACAATGTCTGTAGGCAGTCCGTGAAGTCGAAAGACATGAGTAATTAGAAGTCTCCTTGGCAGAGGGAAGTTTGGGTAATGGAATGAAGTGGGCAGACTTTGAGAACCAGTTGACCACGGTTAAAATACAGGTGTTGTTGTCTGAAGATGGTAATCCTGTAACAAAGTCAACGGAGATGTGAGACCAGGGGCGGTGGGGAATCTGGAGGGGTCTTAGGAGACCCTTGGGGGCACGATTTGTAGTCTTATTTCTGGAACATGTATCGCAGGATGCCACAAAGTTTCCGACGTCTTCCTTGATAGTGGGCCACCAAAAGCGTTGTTGCGTCAAAAACCGGGTACGGGTCACCCCTGGGTGGCAGGCTAGTCTGGAGCAGTGTGCCCAATCCAAAACTTGGGGGCATAGACGTGCTGGTACGAAAAGTAGCCCAGGGGGGACATTGCTTGGGCCCGGCTCTTGTTCAAGGGACTGAAGGACTGCGTTCTCCACTTCTAGTCGTGTGGTGGCCACAAGACAGTGAGGTGGAAGGATGGTCTCTATGAGGGTGCATCCTGAGAAGTGGAGAACTGCCGGGAGAGGGCATCGGGCTTGACATTCTTGGAACCTGGACGATAGGACAGCGTGAAGTGGAAGTGTGAGAAGAACAATGACCAGCGTGCTTGGCGTGAGTTGAGTCTTTTGGCTGATCTTAAGTATTCAAGGTTCTTGTGGTCAGTCCAGACTAAAAACGGGTGTTCCGCCCCCTCCAGCCAGTGCCTCCATTCCTGAAGGGCGAGCTTGACTGCCAGTAATTCACGTTCTCCGATGTCATAGTTGCGCTCCGGGGCGGTGAGTCGACGGGAAAAGAAGGAGCAGGGGTGAAGTTTGTTATCCTTGGGTGACCTCTGAGAAAGAACGGCCCCGACTCCCATCTCAGAAGCATCAACTTCGACAACGAATTAAAGGGAGGGGTCTGGGAAGGTAAGGATGGGTGCCGTGGTAAAACAGTGCTTAAGTTCAGCTAGGGCTTTCTCCGCCAGGGGATTCCATTTAAATGGGGTCTTAGTGGAGGTGAGTGTTGTGAGCGGGGCCGCCACCGTGCTGTAACTCCTAATGAAACGGCGATAAAAGTTGGCAAACCCCAGAAAGCGTTAAAGCTCTCGTCTACAAGATGGCACTGGCCAGTCTGTGACTGCCTTGACCTGGGTCGGGTCCATTTGAATGCCCGCAGGTGAAATAGAGAATCCCAGGAAGGAGGTGGAGTCAACGTGAAACTCGCATTTTTCAGCCCTGACATAAAGTTTGGATAGCGGTTTTTAATGGTAATTTTGTTCAGTCCTCTGTAATCGATGCAGGGCCTGAGGGACTTGTCTTTCTTTTCCACAAAAAAAAATCCCGCACCAGCAGGGGAGGGCGAGGGGCGGATGATCCCTGCAGCAAGTGATTCGGTAATATATTGTTCTATGGCCTCTCTTTCAGGGCGAAAGAGGGAGTAGAGTCATCCATTGGGTGAGGTGGTGCCTGGGAGGAAATCAATAGCACAGTCGTAGGGTTGGTGAGGTGGTAGTGAGACAGCCCGTGACTTGCTGAAGACCGGCTGCAGATCTAGGTAATTTACCGGGACCTTGGATAAACTGGGGATCTCCTCCTGTGGCGTGGAACGTGTCTGGGTTATGGCCGCGGAGCGTAGACACAAAGAGTGGTAAGTTGAGTGCCAATCAAGAATGCTCATTTTTACCCAATCGATGTGGGGGTTATGTATTTTTAACCATGGAAGCCCCAAAATGATTGGGGCATGTGCATGGCTCCAGAGTCCACCAGGGCATATGTAATATGAGACTGCTCTTTGTGGGTTAGTGTAACAGCAAAGCCTGATCGTTTATCTGAAAAAGAGGTAAAGCTGGAGTTCCCCATGGTCCCCAGCATAACCAGGGGGTTCCGGCCCTTTAATGGGCAGGTACATACGACATGGCCAATCCTTCCACAGTAAAAACAGGCCCCGTCATCCCTTCGCCGTTGCCGTTCCTTTGGCGAGATGCATGCGCGGTCAACCTGCATTGGTTCAGGAGATGAATTCGGTGTGTCTGAGGTGGTGGTCGGAGCGTATGGCTTAGGAGTTTTATAATGTTCCTCTTGCCGGGTCCGTTTATGGCCGTCAATATGGGTTGCTAGGTCAGATAGCCCCTGCAGATCCGATGGAAGCTCACGGGCTGCGAGCTCATCCTTGATTAAATCGGAAAGTCCATGAAAAAATGCATCAAAGAGTGCCTGAATTACCAAAATTAATGGCATAGTCAGAGACGGAGCGGACCCCTTGGCGTAGCTGGAGTATTTGGTTGGCTACCTGGTGTCCCGAAAATGAACGGTCGAAAACTCTCCTCATTTCATCAGCAAAAGCTTTGAGGGTCAAACAGCAGGGAACCTGTGCATCCCATAGTGATGGTCCCCATTCCCTTGCCTTCCCGGAGAGGAAGGTGATTATGTAAGCGACTTTTGACCGTTCTGTGGGGAGTGAGGAGGCCTGCAGCTCATACACAAAAGAGCACTGAGAGAGAAAAGAGCGACAGGTGGAGTGATCCCCGTTATAGTTGGGTGGCGCCGGGAGACATGGCTCACGATTATAGGCATCCACAGGAGCAGGGGGGGCACACAAGAGGGTGCTGAGGACGGGTGCGTTTGCTGCACTTGGTTGCTGAGTAACGTCAGGGTCTCTGTGAGAGTTTGGAGAGTGTTCGTTATTTGTTGAATTTTCTGCTGGTGAGTATCCAAGAAAGTTTCTTGACTCTTTAATGCCCCCTCCAGGTGAGTAATCTCTGCTGGGTCCATATTTGGCCAGATTATACTGTCACGGTTCGTAGTTGCCGTGGTAGACCCATGTGCAGATGAGGAGCAGGAAGTGGTGCTTTCAGATTTGTTATGGCAAGACAGGCTTAAATCCGTGCACAAGGCAGACGTGACCGTTAGATTGGAACCTGCTTGTGCTGACACGTGCACTTTGAGCTTGTACTGGATGCGGAAGCGGAGCGCCGCCGTGAGTGAATGAACTCCGTGTAGAGAGCCGGCGTGTGTAACTTGTAATACGAGTTAAGTAGGGAGGAGAGGTGATTATAGATTGAGTACAGGTGTGCAGAGTGGAGAATGAGGGGGTGAAAAAAAAGCAGTGGGATGGATCATGAAACTGGAGTGTGCAGGTGATTCATGACAGGGCTGTGACTTGGCGGGTCATGACAAAACCTAGGGACAGAGACACACCATCTACAGTATCTTTGAAAATGAAGTTTTTATTGGTTTTCTTAAACATAACATACAAGTACAAAAATCCAACAACAACTAGGTTAATGTACTATTTACAAAACAAACACACAAAAAAACCTTACACAACAATGGTGATCACCAAGTAATAACCAGAAATACCACTGTAAAGCACCACAGATTAAGCAAGTTACAATCTAAACATGGATCTATTATCAGTCATCCTTTGAAACCACAGTCTAAATAAATTCCTCCCATATTTCCACATCTTAATAATTTTGATTCAATTTGGCTAGCAGTTTTTCATATGATACATTCTCAGTCATAAATTCAATCCACATTTTAATTGTAGGACATTGAATATCTTTCCAAAATTTAAGTATCAGTCGTATTGCTGTGACTACACCCACTGTAATAAGAGAGAACTCAATGTTTTTGATCTGTAAGATCTCTGATTTATCTCCCAACAAACACATCCTGGGTGATAATGGAATGTCAATTCCCAAACATTCTCCTACATATTTTAACACAGCTTTCCAAAAAGGTTGAATCTTTAAACATTCCCATAGAGCATGCATATATGTACCATTTTCTTCTTTACATTTCCAGCATTTATTATCTTCCTTACAACCCATTCTAAAAAGTCGAACTGGTGTGTAATAATACCTATGTAATACCTTATATTGAATAAATTTGCCTCTTGCTTCTTTTATATACTTTCCACTGTTGGACAAAATTCTCTTCCAGGTGTCTTTATCTATGTCACTATCGATGTCTCTCTGCCAAATCAGTCTTAGGTTTTCACAGTTATTGTCATTGATCCTTAAACAGAGTTGGTAAAATTTAGATGCCCTTTGGACAGGTCTTGGTAGTTCAAGGAAATTTTCTAAAACATTTTTATTTTGTTCCATGGGAACCTTTACCATCAAGCAGTGCCTAATTTGTAAGTATTTCCAGAATTGATCACGGCCTTCTAACTAAAATTTTTCTTTTAGATTATTAAAAGACAAAAGCGTATTATTACTAAATAAATCCTTTAGTGTACGTATTCCGTTTCTAAACCACTGTCCCCAAAACAAGGGCTTTTTACCAACTCTAATGTAAGGGTTATTCCATATTAAAGAGTAATGTTGACACCAGTAAGAAATCCGACATTTTTTGTGGGCAATTTCCCACACCTCTTTAGAATGACGCAGTACTGGGTTGTTCATTGGGTGTTTTAAATCCCCCTCTGAATTTTGGGAAAGAGCCTCTATTGGCCTGAAAGGGGAAGTAAGTTGTCGTTCTATCAATACCCAATCTAAATCTGAATCCTCATTCCCCCAATGTCTAGCGAGCTTAGAGATTTCAAATGCTATTTTATAGAGCTCTACATTAGGTAATGCTAAGCCTCCCCTGTCTCTAGGCAACCATAATTTATTTACCCCAATCCTGGGTCTTTTACCTTCCCATAAAAAATTCTTAATCATAGCATTATATTGTGTATATATCTGAGGAGGCATGGTAACAGGAACCATTCCTGATATGTAATTAAACTGTGGCACTACCACCATCTTTATTATATTAATCTTCCCCCATAAAGTTAACATAAGTTTTTTCCAACTATCTAATTTTGTCTGTATTTTCTGCAACAAAGGTTCCATATTTAAATACAATATATTCTTTAAATTAGGCCTCAAATTGATGCCTAAATATTTAATTCCTTTATTCATCCATTTGAATTTAAATGTGTTCACTGAGGAAGAAAAACATGCTTGTGATACTGGCATAGCCTCTGACTTATGCCAGTTTATTTTATATCCTGAAAATTTTGATCACAAAATTTCACATTAAAGTGCTGGTAAGGAACACGTTGGTTCTTTAACTAAAAGCAATATGTCATCAGCATATAATAATAATTTGTGTTCTCTTTCCCCAGCAAATATGCCTTTAATTCTTGGGTCTTCTCTAATCATTGACGCAAGCGGTTCTAAAACTAATATAAAAAGTAATGGACTGAGAGGGCAGCCTTGACGGGTGGACCTAGACAAATTAAAAAAAGAAGAAGTTATTCCATTAGTTATTATAGCTGATTTAGGGTTGGAGTAGAGAATTTTAACCCACTTCACAAAACCTGAACCAAAACCATATTTCTCTAAGGCAGCAAACAGAAACCCCCACTCCACCCTGTCAAAGGCTTTTTCCGCATCTAGGGACATTGCCACAATTGGGTCTAAATTAGAATGATTCATCCATATCAGATGTAATAACCTCCTCATACTGTCGGCCGAAGATCTATTTTTTATGAAGCCCACCTGATCTTTATATATTATTTTAGGTAGAATACCTTCTAATCTCGAGGCCAGTAATTTTGTTAACACTTTGAAGTCTACATTTAATAAACTTATTGGACGGTAATTAGCAGGATCTGTCAGATCTCTTCCTGGTTTTGGTATGACTGTTATTATAGCTTCATTAAAACTGTCAGGCAGCATATTATCCTTAAGTACCTCTGAATATACCTCCGTTAATATTGGGGTCAACTCCTCCACAAACTTTTTGTAATATTCAACTGGGAATCCGTCAAAGCTTGGTGATTTTTGATCAGACATTATGATCTTTTTGACCTCTTCTTGTGTTATCGGTGCATCTAATAAGTCTCGTTCATCAGGGGATAAAATAGGCAGTATAACATTGGTCAAAAAATCTTTTAACTCTTCCTGACTATAGCTGGATTCTGATGTATATAATTTTGAATAAAATTGGTTAAAAACCCTATTAATTTCTTTGTCTGAGGTAATCACCTTATTTCCTTCCTTAATTGCAGGTAAGATATGGGATTCATCACATTGCTTTATCTGTCTAGCTAGCAGTTTCCCCGCTTTTTCCCCACTTTCATAATACTTGGTCTTTAATTTAAATAAAGCATATTCTGCTTTTTTATTAAAGAGTTCGTGTAAATCAAATTTTAACTGACAAAACTGTTTAAATTTTGGTTCCGTGAAACCTTGCACCAATTCTTTTTCCAAATCACTAATTTGTTTTTCTAAAAGTTTCACTTTTCCGAAATATTCTTTTTTCTGTCTAGTAGCATAAGCAATACATTTTCCCCTGATATATGCTTTAGATACATACCATACTGTTGCTAATCTTGGGGTTGACCCAATATTAAGCTCAAAAAACATCTTTATGTCATCCTGTAATGAATTTACAAAGACCTTATCATCCAACATAAAAGTATTTAATCTCCACCTCCCTCTTTTCTTATTGTCGATCTTCATTTCTAATTTCAGCTCCACCTGTGCATGATCTGTCAGTGATATAACACCAATTATACAGTCAGCAACAGAGTCAATTAATGAGTTGGGGATCAAAAAATAGTCAATTCTCGAAAAGGGCTTATGACAATTTGAGAAGAATGTGTATTCCCTTTCTCGTGGATTGACCAGTCTCCAAATATCTGTTAGTCCATTGTCATCCTTCAGAGTGTGAATAGCAGCCCTGTCTCTGGGGTTAAATCTCATCGTCTTTTGACTTCTGTCCAGGATGCCATCCATAGTTTGATTAAAGTCACCCCCAAGTATAATGTATCCCTTGAGATTAGCCAATATTTTGTTTACTTTGTAAAAAAATTCAGGCTCCTCCTTATTTGGTGCATATATATTGCACAGCACTACTTGAACATCATTAAGCTTAGCTTCTATGCAGAGTATACGGCCGTCCTTGTCTTTATGTTGCTTTGCTAATACAAAATTAATTTTTTTTCCTCACTAGAATAACTACTCCGCTTCTCTTGCTTGATACCGAATTGTGAAAAACATGACCGACCCAATCCCGTCTAAAGCTTCCCTTTCGTCCTTAAAATGTGTTTCTTGCAAAAATGCAATATCAACTTTCTTTAGCTTAAGGTATGTAAGTATTTTCTTCCTTTTAACAGGTGACCCACATCCGTTTATATTCCAAGTTATAATATTTGTAATTTGCCTATCCATCCCACACTAATAAAGTATAATACTTTGCACCTAATGTGCTCCATGACAACTTCCTTGCTGTGCTCCAAATAAGAAGGTAAAATAACCCTTTAACATATAAACTGGTATTATCCTCACTGTCACATCTGAGTAAAAACCAATGGATAAACCTCCACTATTTTTGTGAACAACAGAATCTTAAAATGCATACAAAAAGTTCGAAAAAGAAAGAAGAATGTAAACAAATTGTGGGTGAGACCTTTTGGTCCGTGATGCTCATAGTCAGCGCACACGCTAACTCGGGAAGACAGACCCCAAAGCTTTCCCGGACCCACCTTCTGAATCATGTCTCATAATACTTCGACTTACATATTTCCAGTGATTTACTCATCACCTCTTTGTGTCTGGATGTGATCCTTTATATAACTTTCTGCTTCCATGTGATCTGTGAAACTCTGTTTCTTCCCCTTCCAAGTAAACTTAAGTGTCGCTGGATGAACCAGCGTATGTCGAACCTCGTGGTCCCAAAGTAACTTCTTCGCTGTGGAAAATTTTTTCCTCATCATTGCTCTCTCCCTCGACATATCCTCAAAAAAGGACAGCTTGCAGTCTTCCCATTTTAATCCTTTGCTCTTTTTTGCTTCTGCCAAGACTC
The DNA here is from genome assembly GCF_024256425.1 of Clarias gariepinus. Taxonomy (NCBI): domain Eukaryota; kingdom Metazoa; phylum Chordata; class Actinopteri; order Siluriformes; family Clariidae; genus Clarias; species Clarias gariepinus. Next base: position 6,153,944 of record NC_071112.1, on the reverse strand, counting down.
TCTCCCTCGCGGTATAACGCAGAAATTTCACCATCACTACTCGGGGACGTTGATCATCGTTAGGCTTAGGTCCGAAACTCCGGTGACTGCGCTCTATCTCAAACTCCAGTCCCGTCAACCCGAAGCACTCTAAAAGGATCTTAAGCACGTACTCGTTCATTTTGTAGCCTGCTTCTCTACCCTCTTTAAGGCCGAGTATTTTAATGTTATTCCGTCAGCTACGGTTTTCTAAGTCCTCGGTTTTATTTCAAAGCTCGTCCACGAGTTTCACCATCCTCTCGCTATCACCCTTCAGACGATTTGATACATCCTCCACGTGCGAAATACGAGACTCCGTTTCATCGAGTCGGGCCTGCACGGAGCTAATCGCATCTTTAAGTTCCGTAGTGGTCGCTTTAATAGTGACCACATCACTTGCTACCCCTTGTAAAGTAGAGTTCATTTTGCTAATTTCGGCAAAAAGATCTTTCAAATTCGGGTTTTGATTAACTTTACTTGACTCTGGCGACGGGGAGTCGCTAGCTTCTGCGCTCGTTGTTTTTAGGCGTGTTTGAACCCCTCGAATTGGCTGCTTGGAAGATGTCATCTTGTCGTCTGTTATTTACTTTAAGTAAGAAGTAAATTATCAATCGAAATTTGTTTGAATTTGCGAAGCAAATATCCTAAGTAGTGTAATTATTGGTGGGTATCCAGGGCCGTGCTCTAGCGTGCTGCCATTTCCCAACTTGACATCACGTGACTCCCCCATCTACAGTATCTTAACTAGTAGTGCAGAAGATAAAAATTTGTCTAACGAACACCTGGACAAAAGCAGATAGTTTTATCTTAATTATTTCTCTCTAATTTAACATGTCCTATATCCTACTACTTTGTTAGAGGTTGTCAGCAACATTATTTTGTTTTCATCAATTTAAGCATTATGGATACAACATTATGCTTTATGGATGTATAAACTCTCAGAGAATGTATTTGTTCCCAATATATCTAAACCATCAGTTTATATTTTAGATATAAATCAGAATAATATCTGTCTAGACATTTTTAAAATATAATGCATATGCATTAGTTTTATATCTTACAAAAGGCGGAAAAAAATGTGTTACGAATGTGACAAAATATTTTTTAGGATTTCTTTTAATTAAAATGCACAACCAGAAGCATTAATTGGCTATACCCAAATAATGAAAAGATGCCTCTTCACAGAACCTAAAATAGTTCCTTTATTTTAATTTAAAATCTAGACATTTTTTAAATATAATGCATATGCACTAGTTTTATATTTTACAAAAGGTGAAAAAAATGTGTTACGAATGTGACAAAATATTTTTTAGGATTTCTTTTGATTAAAATGCACAACCAGAAGCATTAATTGGCTATACCCAAATAATGAAAAGATGCCTCTTCACAGAACCTAAAATAGTTACTTTATTTTAATTTTCTAGTCCCCATTCATGAGGAATACGTGTGCACCGTTATGAAAGTGACATTCCTGAAAATGGCACTTACCAGACTATGAAAAATCATGCACAAATCTTTAAAAACTTGAAGAGAGATATAACATACGTATTTGAACCACTAGATGTTAACATCTGTGTTATTATAGTATAGGGAAAAAACACTTTTCATTGAAAGGTTGTTTTAAGGAATTGCCCTCTTTGCATGTCTTATTACAAATCACCACAGCCTGTAGGCATGCGCCTAAATCTTATATCGTGCCCCGCTCACTTCGAAGCTCACTAGGTAAGCGGCCTCCCCTTCTGAAGGTATGTAAAGGGATGTGGCTGCCAGAATGGGCACCAGCTGGTGATTAATCCCTAATAATAGGTCCCGGGCTTCTCCCCGCTCTATAAAATACAGCAGGGACTGTAGCTCAGGGTTTGTTGGGTTATTGGTGTGGAACTAAAAGAAGTCACTAAGCAGAGTCGTGCGGGACGCACGCCACGGACTTCAAAGTCATGAATAGCATTCCGTCCTTTGATCACTGCGGCAATGACAGCCGCGAGCACACGCCACTCTGCCTGTAGCCACCGCTCACCAGCCTGTGCCCGCATGCCAGCGGGGCACTGCCCACCAGACTGCACGTGCAAACCTTTTCTTCCCTTTTCCATTCCTTCTTTAACCCTTTCCTTCCCTTTTATCCTAAATAATATCACTCCTTTTCCATAAGACCTCACCTTGTGTCCGTGTTTGTTGCCCGTGTCCCAAATCGGTTACAAAATACATATATTTGACACCCCTGTGCACTTAAAAATCACAATGCATATATAATTTTTTTTGTGTAATGTTGTAATAAAAGCCCTTGTATAAAATTGTATGCCTGAATTGTCTGCCTAAAATGCTTGTCTTTAAAAAATACATGGGACCATGCTGATGTCCAAGTCTTGAATAGATTTTGATGATTTGATTTAGATTTGTATTCTTCAATTGGTATAAAAGTGCTCTTAATAGTTTATTAACAGTAAAATCAGAAAGCTTAGCAATGTAACTTCTATTTCTTCTGGCTCCCAGCTAGTGAGATAAAATGATGCTTTCACAGAATTGCTGAATGAATTTACTGTGGTTATTTATAATAAAAAATAGTCCAACAGCATTTACATATTTAATGGTTTTTCCTTAGTTTAAATAGTTTCCTGTCCGCTTTGTGAAATAATTATAGGTTTTAACCATAATTGTTACAACAAAAATCTTTAAATTAGACAGTTCTAAGCTGTAAAAAAGGTGGAAATAAATCGTTATTATTACAACATAAAACTTTAAATTAGACAGTTCTGAGCTGTAAAAAAAAAAACATCGTTATGAACCGTAATTGTTACAATGTAAACCCTGGAATTTGACGGGTATTTGATTTTGTTTTTATACCAACGTAAAAACATGTTCATTAGACAGTTATAAACTTTAAAAATGACAATTAAAGTAAAATATACAGTATAATGAGTGCAATCCCATACAACCAATAACTTTAAAACCAAATTCTTTGCCATAATGTTCTGGCAACCACAACTGACTCTTTTTTTCTTAACCCGTAAAATTAACGGTTTATTTTTTTGCAAGTCACTTTTATAATGGATAGAAAAAAGGGCTAAAGAGGTATTCAGCACTTTGCTTTGATGACTACTCTTTATTTCTACTCTTTCAAGTCTAAATACATCAACAGTCAGAGAATTTACAAATATACTGCAGATTGCTGGTATCTTCCTTGCATGATTCGAAGTTTGAACTGTGCTTACATCTACCTATCATTTGTTACACTGCAAGCCCTACATAACAAGTTGTCTGGAAAACACAGATACCTGAGTTGAATGGTGCCGTGTGAACGCATTTTTTGCTAATGGTCATAGTATTCAGAGGACATCAATGTAAATACAAACTTTTTATTGTTTGTCTGTCTTTGTAGCTATAATGTGTTTTACTGGTGATGTTTTAATACAGAACTGCAGTAAAAGTTATCTACAAACTGGCTGTTCCTCTTTTACCTTCTTCTTCTACAGTGGCTCGCCTAACAAAACCTATGATGCCTGCATAGAGTATCCCATCACAGTTTAGAAGTAAAGACTTTATGGACTTCTTCAATGAAAAAAATATATCAGGAAGAAAATGACGGAGGTTCAACCTCTAATAGCATCCCATGATCCAGTTCAGTCTAAAGCTTCACATTTAGATTTTCAGTGCTTTACAGGTATAGGACAGGAAGAGCTGTATGAACTTATCACCTTGGCTAAATTAACAACGTGCTTGTTAGATCCAATCCCAACCAGATGTTTAAATGAAGTGATGCATACGATCGGAAAGCCACTTCTAAACATTATTAATTTCTTATTATATCTAGGTCACATCCCTAAACCTTTCAAGTTGGCAGTTATTAAGCCTCTTCTTAAAAAATCTAATTTAGACCAGGGCCGGTTATGGACCAGAATATATGGGGGGGCAGTCAGAAATGTGAAGGGGGCATGATGTGTACACATCATGTTCAAGCACTGTTTTTTACCCTGTGCTTAAAGTAACAGTATTATCGTTGCTGAATTGTGTTGTTAGCTGCATTAGAAGCCTGGAGAAGAGGAATGCACTTTGTCAGGCCTCTACAGTACAGACCTGTCCAACTTGGGTGTCCCACTTGAAGACTAAGCTCCTGCTGGTATAGCTCTTAAGGTCACTGATGAGGCACGCAAACCCCCTGACCACAATAAGGTGGCAATACCTCAGAGGGGAAACTAAAATAGAAATATTTAATAAATAAAATAAAATATCCTTAATCCAGATTTTATCAATGAATGACATAACATTTGTCTTAGCTGGATGGTCTAATTCTCAAAAATACCTAACCTAAAGTAAGACATAACACAATATAACTAGAATATTTACAAAACTGAAAGGTTGTCTTATGAATAATAGAAAAACTAAGTTAAAACAGATGGGCTATAGAACAGATCATATTATGTTTTTTTATATTTTTTATTTTTTTGTTATTTTTTAAATGAAAGTAAATATTAAAATAGTAAAAATATTTTTTTTTATAAAATTAAATGAACAGCTCTCTTCTCTTTAATCCACTCTAAAACAACAGTCTCCTATTTCCCTTTGGAAAAACTTTTACAAATTCATCCATGAACTACAGTGTGGGGCAGGGCTTTACGCAGGGGTCTGTCAGACAAGGGTAATTTGTCTTTAGTCTGTCAAATTCAGCAGACGTGGACTCTGTGCTTGTTGTAACTAAAATAAACGCTGCAGCTTCTTTAACGTCTTTTCACTCCATGACCGCTGACACTACGTTAGGCTACGACTAACATTTGCATATGGACGGTGATTGAATGTTTACCGAGGGCTTAGGGGAGGTGTGTGTGTGTGTGTGCTGCAGCCTGTGAATAAATACAGACAGAGACTTAAGGGAAATCAAATACCGTATTATGTAGTGTCCCTTTTTCTGCGGATTTTTCTGCTACCGCAGATAATTTTATTAACTTGTAATATATTCATTTTGTGAATATATTAACATGTGCTTTCTCATCATTTAAAAATTTTAATTTGAGGGGGCAAGACATTTATTTGAAGGGGCACTGCCCCCTCTTGCCCCCCGTAGAACCAGCCTTGATTTAGACCAGAATGAAATAACAAATTACAGACCGATTTCAAACTTTCCGAGAAAAACAACATCCTTGAAGAATTTCAGTCAGGTTCATGCCCCATCATAATACACAAACTGCACTAGTTAAGATCGCAAATTACTTGTTTTCAGCTTTGGACCAAGGCTGCATGTCAATACTAGTCTTACTTGATCTTAGTGCTGCGTTCAACACTATAGATCATAATATTCTCATAGATTGCTTAAAAAAATCACATAGGTATTCAGGGACAGGCTTTAAAATGGTTTAGATCATACCTGTCTGATTGATACCATTTTGTAGATCTAAATGGAGAACATGGTGTAATGTCAGTGAAATATGGGGTCCCACAAGGGTCAGGTTTAGGACCTCTGCTGTTCTTAATATACATGCTTCCCTTGGGTAACATCATTAGAAGACATGGGGTTAGTTTCCATTGTTATGCTGATGATACTCAATTATATATCTCAACTAAACCAGACAAAATACCTAAGTTGTCTAGACTAACTGAGTGTGTCCAGAATATAAAAGATTGGATGACCAATAACTTTCTTTTACTAAATTCAGATAAGACAGAGATATTACTTATTGGCCCAAAAATCAATACACAACAGCTTTCCCAATTCAGCCGGAATGGCAACTGTGCTAATTCTTTTCATATGTTCTTAATCTTTCTACCCATCCGAGGCATCCTCCGCGTGCTCCGTTCTGCCACTCTGTCCACCGCCACCTATCGCCAGCTGTGTGCCCGCATGCCAGTGTGGTACAGATGGAGCCACGCCAAATAGCCGCGGCCGTGTGAATGGCATACGAATGGCGTATGGCTGCCCTATGCACGCCGTAGTCCCCCCTCCTTTTCCTTCGAGAAAGGCGTGTCAAGATTTCACAGTAAACACGCCCATTCAAGCCCTATTTATGCATTTACCTGGTTCCACCACTAGATGGCGCTTCGTTCTTAAGGACACGTTAACACATGCCAGCAATTTAGCTGCGCTGAGTTGCAATCACGTGAGTTTAACAACCCACCCCCACCGAACTGACGCTGCCAAACTGCACTAGAGATGAAGATGACAGCTTAATGGACTATTCGCGGTAAGTGGTGTTTTAATTTAGAAAATTTGTTTGTTTTAAAAATCACTGGGATCACCAGCAGCGGTCAGATGTAACTTTAGATAGGTTAATGATCTGTTTACCAAGTCTGGAGTTAACATTACAGCTTACTGTCAGTGTCAGAAACTCACAATGTCACTCCTCTTTAACTAAAAAAGACACTAAAGCTTCAAAAATACTAATAATGTCCCTATTACAAAAGCTGCACTACCAGATGAAGAGTGTTTGTGCTCTATAAAAATGCCTTCAGAATCTGACTGCGTGTTGTCTGGATAAATTCAGCATTTATTTATTCTTTGGGTAAGAGTTAATCTGCAGGTTATTTCTGTGAATATAATGTGATGCAGTTCATGAAGGACACAAGCTGAGGATAGATGTACAGGAGCTAGCGAGCTAAACACTCATAACCGGGTTTATATTTTTCTCAGTTTGGCCGGGACTGCGCTGTAGCGCGAGCGCTTAGTTACCGAGCTGGATATAAACTCTGAGGTGTTTATCAGTTAAGGAGTGGGGGGAGGGGGAGGTGTGTGTGTGTGTGTGTGGGGAGGTGTGGGGGGCTTCAGTACTCAGGAAGTTATAGTTTGGCTTCAGAGATGAACTAATATATACGAGTGTTATATCGCCTAAATTATTTGTATGAAAAGCGCATTATGTAAATTCTCGGTTAATTTATTGCAGACGATAATACAGACAGACCGGGGTTAACACTAACAAAGTTCAATGGTTAAAGTTATCCCAGTTTATTTACATTCCAGAATTCCCCAAAACAGTATTTTACACACTCTGTGGTGTAGGTTTACTAATATCTTTTATAATTATTACAACTAGATATTCTGTAAAGTTTATTTATCTTTGTCTTCACTAAATTCTCCTGTTTTCTTTAATCAGAGCTCTGCTGTGGAGGATTGGGGGGTCAGACGGATGACGGTTGGCCCTTTTGGAGCTACTGGAGGAGCCTGAACAAGCTGTTGAGGGAGCTGTAGCAGGGATGACATCACAGTGCAACAGCTTTAGAATGATGTTTGGTCAGGTCTACTGTATATTCTGAACATAGAATTGCAAAACGTCTAATACTTTAGGGGGGAAACAAACCTTAAACTGTTCCATCTTTAATATTAAAAAAAAAAGATATTTTAATATAAAAGAACCAGATAGAGACTGATAAGCAGCTGGTGTTATCCGGGTATTTTAATGACCTTTAAGCAAAAATTAAACATATTTTCCAGTGTTGCCAACTCGTCAGTAAGGAAAGTAGCTATTGGCTGTTGTAGAAGTCGCTAGATGACGTCATCACGTAATTTGCATATTGCACGCTGCACATGCAAGTTATTTGCAAATTCAGAAACCGAAAGTAAGAGACAATTCTGTCATATTGCTTTCATAAAGTTACGTGACACTTATTTGAAGTTTGAAATATGGTAAAAATGTGATTTGTAACTGACAAACCCATTTGTAACATTTCGACTTTTATCTTATAACATTGAGTTTATTCTTGTAGATTTACATATTTTTTTAATTTTAACGTGGCGCTAAAGCTCCATCGTACTGTCGTAGTTTTTATACATAGATATATAAATATATATTACTATACATATCACCATTTTTTTTCATATTTAGCAGATGTTTTTATTCAAAGGGACTTATAAATGAGGACATTCAAAGGAATTAAAATCAACAAAAGAGCAAAGACATGCAAATGCTATGCCATGTCTCAGTTAGCTTATACACAGTGCATTTAGCAAATGCTGATGATAGAATAGAAAAAGAATAATACATGCTTATGGTAGGCCTCTGTTTTTATTTTTTTAATATATATATAATAGCCTAAATAAAATAAAAAATATAGTAAACAAAAAGAACAGGAAAGCTAGTGTTACTGGTTAACATAAGTTTAGTTTTTTTTAATGTCACAATTCCTACCCTCCTCCTTTACCCGGGCTTGGGACCGGCAAAAGTGACCCAAATAAGACATTTTGGCGGAGTTGTTTTTTTTTTTTTTTTTTTTTCTGTTTTTTTTTTTTTTGCTTGTTTTTTTTTTATCTTTATAATCTTATAATCCACTTAGAACCTTAAAACATGAACAGTTTAACAATAACATTGTAACATTTTTTAAATACCATCTACATTAACAATTTAACAGAGTAGTCTAATTTTATTTTTTATTTTTTTCCCAGACTCCCCTCAACACTAACACTAGTTAACACTAGGGGGGGGACTCCTGCGAGAGGACAGGCCTGTCTGTGAGTGCTTTGGGACGGCGGAGGGGCTGGCGGCGGCAGAGTCTCCAAAAGTCTCCAGTAACACAAGAAAAAGTCGCCAGATTTGTCGCTAGTCGCTTTTTAAAAAAATTGTCGCTAGAGGGATTTGAAAAGTCGCTAAATATAGCGACAAAGTCGCTAAGTTGGTAACACTGATGTTTTCACCTGTTTTATACAAATTATTGTTTTACCTTAAAATCATGTGTGCGTGTTTTAATTGTGTTAAATTTTATTTAAAAATACATTTACTTAAACCAACAACTTCAATGTGCAAAAAATGGGACCCGACGTTGTTTTAAATAGTCAAAGAGTTGCGCTAATAATAATTATTATTATTATTACTGGTTATAGAAACTAACGAAAACAACAGTTAAACACTTGATCATATGTATCTGTGCTAGTTTGTGTTTGTGATTATGTGACCCATAATCATTTTTTTTTTTCAGTATAAAATTTTTTTGGGGTTTTAAGAACTCCATTAAAAGAGCAAAAACAAACTTAGAAGGAGTGGAAGGTAAGAAACCTCAGTGGAGAATACTGGCTATGACATGGTACTAAATTGCTCTGTGTGTGTGTGTGTGTGTGTGTGTGTGTTTTTGGCGGGGGGAGGGGTACTTCAGACTTACTTGTCTGTGCGCAATGTTTGTGTTAAACCAATGGAGAAATGCAGGAGCGCGCACACACACACACACCTCTCATCCACAAACGCTTTAACTGTTGTCTTGTAAATCGTTGATTAAACCTATGACCACAGCTGTTCAGCATCAGTCCTAAACACAAGCGCAGGGTCTGTTTTTGTCCTTAATTAAAATACACCAATATGTTAATAATTTACACAATGATAACATGTTGTTTATGTTTAATGTTTATCTTGCGGGAAAAGGTAATAAGCAATATTTAAAAATAAAACAAACTAGGAAGTAAGTGTTTCATACATTAAAGTGCATTGTATAACCAAGTGCCCCAACAGACATAGCAACAGTGTGTGCGCTCTGGGGGATTGGAAGGTGAACGAAGATAATCATTTACAAGACAAAAGACGTTCAGAGGTGTGTTATGCCCTAAAACTCATCTCATGAAATAATAGTACGTTTTGGAAAGTCTGAGTTCATCTCCCCAGCCAGTGTTGTGTATGGGCAGGGTAGCATCATGGCAGGATTGGTGTCATTTTTATTATCTTTTTAGCCGTGCTGCGTAAGAGAAGAGTAGTGACAAATTCATTACTTTCGTTACTGGACATGGTTTATTTTGTCCGCAAGTGAAATACATCAATACGTTAATAATTTACACCACGATAACATTACTGCAGAAGGATCTGAAGAGACGTGACTTTGAGACGTTCACAGTCTATTCGAACCGTAGACAGTGTTTATTTTACAGAACATTACAAAACAGCCATGTCCAATAAAACAGTGCATCTTTAATAAGCCACATTGGTTTCGAGTCAGTAGTAAAATTAACGAAAGACTGAGAAGCCCCGTAAACTTGACCCTGACAATAATAGTCGATTGTTTTTTATATTTATGGTTTTTTTATATATATTTTTTTTTAATGTTCAAATTAATGTTTCAGAGTAGCCTATATAATTTGTCTTGTCATCTGTTTACAGCGCTGGCTGATTTTGTGATTGAGACCCATGAGTTACATTGAAATATTTTTATTAGTAGTAGTAAGCCAGTCTTTAGTAACCCTGGATAAATCACAATATAAGCCCTCTCCCGCGCACGCTCTCTCTCTCTCTCTCTCTCTCTCTCTCTCTCTCTCACACTCACACACACACACACACACACACACACACACACACACACACGAACACACACAAACAAAAAAAAAAATGAAATCGCATAAAACCAAATGAAACTATGGCAAAAATATATAAGCAGTAAAAATTACAGTAATATCCTGTAGGTACTCCTGCGATAACAGGCGCTGACCCTCTGGAACTATTTAGTTCTGTTAGTATTGTTTTCAAGTGTGAATGTTTATGGGGATTTAATCTGACTCTGCTGCCGCATCTATTCGCCGTAGTGATAAGTGATTAATGTCCCATCAGATCTTTGATGGGGGAGACGTTATGCTGGTTAAATGACTAAAGACATACTGATCCGTATGGACAGATATTTGTTCCAGATATCATGCGTTATTAATCGATTTGTTATGCCAATTTTTGACTATAAATAAATAAGCGGAATAAAACATCAGCGAAAACATCAAAAATATAACGAAAACAAACTCAAGCAGGAGTTAAATTCTAAGCTGTACTTTGCAGCAAAATATTATCTACCAGTGTATTAAACAGAAATAGATAAAATACACCGTAATGTAAAATACTGTACATAGCCCGCATTTGTATTCCGTACCTACAACGACTGGTATAGATAAATTATAGATGTTACCGTGTCTTTAAGTATTATTAAGGATGTCGTGAAAAATATTGCAATAAGTAGTTTTATTAATTAATTAATTTAATCATTAATTAAAAATAGCATAAGCATCATGGGTTGTGTATTGAGTGATTTAAATCTGTTTTATGAATCGTTTTTTATCCCTCTTTTTTACCACATCATCTATTTATGAAACTATGTTGACGTAAGTTATGTTATATATATTAAATATAGTAACCGGCTGCTTGGACACTGCAGTTAACTGGAGCAGTCAATGCTCCATCTGGCGGAATTATACAGCATTGCAACCATCTTTTTAGAAAGCGCATGGGGGCGTTTATGGGGCGGGGCATCGTTAACTACGTCATCGCGGGGGATCACATTCCGTGCACAGATCGATCATGGTCCTGTCACGGTCCTGTCATGAACCTATCATGCTCCAAGCGTCTGTTTGACGTGGCTCCCACTGTACTGCCCCCGGATCTGCACGTGCACCTTTGTTCCTTCCCTTTTTCTTTTCGTCTTCTCTCTTTTACCCCTTTCCTTCCCTATTTTACCTAAATAAATTACCCTTTTTCCTGTAAGACCTCGCCTCGTGTCCGTGTTTTATGGTGCTGCCCGTGCACATAGGGTCGACCCGTTACAGTTCATTGTGTTGTTTCTTGTAAATGTATTCTTTTGGTTGATTTTCTCTGCTTGCTCTGTTAATATTGTATTATGCTACTCCACTTATTCTTGTTTTGTTTCCTACAATACTATTGTTTTGTTAATTATAAGCCAAAGCTATAAAGCCAGGCAGGTTTGAACAACTTTTTTCCCTTAATAAATAAAATTACAATGCAATTGTATAGCGAGTAACGCAGTTTGTGAGTGTTTCGCAAGACAAGCAAAAATTTTTGTAATAAATTTTTTCTCTCTTGTTCTGCGGAATTGTGAGTAATCATCTCCCCTGGGTCTTAGTGAGCTAAGCACTGGTACAATCAACATCTGTGCACGTGTGTACTCTTTACTATAACACTGTGACCATGTGTGTGTGCGTGAAACAATTTTTTTTTTCTGTCTGTATGCAGGTGTGTAAAGCAAAAGCAAGTCTCATTAGAGAGGTTAAAAATCAATTTTCTCTCTCTGCTCAAGGCTCAGCCTGCTCTTTGTGTCTGTGTGTGCGCACGTCATTGGACACCATGCCACACACACACACACACACACACACACACACACACACACAGACCCCTCCTACTTTTACCTTTACAGACACACACACACACACATTCTTTCTCTCTGCTCTACACAGAAACACTGCTCTGTGGCAAAGATAAAGTTCAGGTTAATTTGTTTTATTTTTACTTTACAGTAGTGATTCCTTTAGTGTGTCACTCAAGTGTCATTAAAGAGATTTCTTGTTTATTTTTCATTTTCTTGAATATAAACAATACTGTATAAAAAATACTATGTTATTTTTATACAGTGTTTCCATAGTGTGCGCACGTGTGTGAAAAGAGTGGAGGAAGGGTAACTGTGTGTTAGGTTTTAAATGAAGATGTAGCGTGTGTCCGAGCTTTAAGCTAAGAGAAGAAGAGTTTTAGCTTGTTGTGTCCGCTGCACCTTGATACACTTACCGGTCCGGGCCCGATCGACCGGGAGAGACAAACACACACACACGCAGGCATGATGCCTGAAGATCTCTGTTTATTCTCAGCAAAGAGAGCACATTTAAACGGTGCTACGTCCCGAACATCAAAAGAACCAGTCATTAACATGTCAGTCATAGAGGGACCCGGAGACAGACAGGTGAGAGGAGAAGAATTTGCATTCTCCTGATTAAACAAAAGGATTCTAGCAGACAGGAGCCATTTGGATGTATCCTCGTCTGCATACAGGATATAGAAGGTGTTACTACAGGAGGCATGAGGAAGCATAGTGAGGGGTCTGTTCTCAGAGCACAGGAATCTTCTTATTAGATTACGTTGTCTTACTACATTATAAAACCTTACACTGTGTAAGGCAAGAAGGGGGAAAGAGGAGCTTACTTTAGATTTACACACACATACACAGCGCCTGCACGCACAAACGGAAACACTTATCTGTCGGAATGTATTTTTACTTTTTTTTTAAAGGTAAAGTGCGATCAATTTGTTTTATTGTCACGACACGCCAGGTCACGCCCACCTGTCAAAACAAACCACGATTATCTGCATTTCCTTTCCACACTCTGTGCTTTAATTTTGCCGGCTCATGCACACCTGTTTTTCATCTCCATTCATTAGTTTACTCTATATTACTCTCAACTAAACAACCACTCCTTGCCAGATTATTGTGTGCTTTCATGCCCAGTTTTCCAGTGTTTTTTTCTACCTTGACCTTCAGATTTCGACCAACGCTTTGTTTTACAGATCTCACTCACGTCTCATGCTTTGGATTATCGTTTTCTCTGTTCTCTGGATATCTACCCTTGCTCTCGTTTTACGACCACGATTCTGAATCACGGACTTTCTTTGACTTCACGGCAGCATACCACGGACACCCACAACCAAAATTATTCCCCGCGGATCAGACCTGCATTAAGCGTGCATCGGCTCTTCACTTCTGCTTTCTCTCCTCGCGCCGTGCCTCTGCATTAATCGACAGGACTTTTCATTCACAAAACTATCAGCACATAATACATTTCAGAATATCCAGTGCTGCTTCTCTTACGCACTCTGTGCTTGGATCCACCTTGTCTGCACGGACCGTGACAGTATAATCTGGCCACTTATGTATCCAGCAGATATCGCGCGACTGGAGGCAGCGCTAAAAAACCAAGGCGCAATGTTAGGCTCTCACCAGCAGGATATTCAGGACATCATGACCGCGCTTCGCACAGTGACACAAACGTTGACCTTCCTCACTAACCAGATCCAGCAGCTGCACCTTACTCCACCTCCTACTCCTCAGGTGCTGCCACCACCACTGGTACCCATCGCCCGCCATAAACCACGCCTCCATGCGCCACCCACTTATAATGGTGATCCACTCACCTGTTGTTCGTTCCTTTCTCAGTGCTTTCTCGTGCTTAAGCTCTAAGTCTCATCCTTTCCCACAGAACGTTCGAAGGTAGCTTACATCATTACTCTATTTCAGGACTCTGGCTCCCTCTTGTGGCTGAGATCATCAAGCACTGTTCAATGCTTTTCTTCCACTCTTTAAGAGCTCGTGGATCTTGCTGCTTGTATCGACATCCATAAGCAGGATCGTCACACGGAACCCCTTCAGACACCTAACACCCCGGGGTTTACTTAACCTTACATCTCAGACTGCACCAGACGTTTATATCAAACCCTGCCTGAACCCATGCAAATTGGCTGCACATGCCTTTCGCTAAAAAAGTGCCAGCGCTGTCGCGATGAGGCTTTTACATTGGCCAAGAGGGCCACTTGGTACGATCCTGTCTGTTAACACTAGAACTACCAGAGAGGGGCCATTTGGCCCTATCCCCCTAGCTCTACCTGAGAGGGGCCATTTGGCCCGGTTGTTTTTACCTAATATCCTTAATCACGTGTGAACAGTTGCCTTTGTTCTGTAAATGTGGCAATTACTTACAGAGCGACGTACAAGGTGCTATTGACTTTACAATCAGGGATCACAGTCATCTAGGAGCAATATGTAAGGGGCCATACCATGGGTACAATTGGTGTAGAAAAAATTTATTTAAAGATTCCAAAGTTCAAAGCGTATATTTTCTTAAACAAAAAACATACAACATAAATTCAAATTCAAATTTTATTTGTCACATTCACATACATACACGGTACGGCATGAAGTGAAATGTATTGCACGACTGCCCAACAAATTTACACAATAAGAAAACACAATAAAATAGAATAAAAAGAAAAGCATAGAAGAGGCATACTGAAGACAAATGGTATGTAAATTCCACTCATTTATTTCCACGTAGCCTTTTCCCAGCATAAAAACTACTACCACTAATAGAAAAATATATATTTACATAAGTGCTTCCTTTTTCTGTTATCTCCAATCTCAACTATGTTGTGCATGGTGCTGAGGATGCAGACGGTCTTCCTCCGCTTGGGCGCATAAACTGTGAGTGTAGTGCCAGTTGTTGAAAACACCTGATAAGTAAGATAAGAAAAGATAAAACGTTATAGTCATTGCACTTTTATATATAGTATACAGTAATAGCACAATGAAATTGGGAGCTCTTGCTCTAGGTTCAAAATAGAAAAGAAAAAATAACAGCACTTATATAAATGCTTATATTAATATAGATCAAATAAATAATACAGCACTTTATATAAAAATAGATAAAAATAACGACAACATACCTGTGTGGTGAATTCGTTGCGGTCCGAAGATTGTTTGGCGGATTGTGGAAGCTCACGACGAATCTTGTTTATGGTGCCAACAAGCGTAGTTTTCCAGGCTGAGCAGTCGTCCAGCAAGTGACAATGAAGTGAAGTAATTGTCAGTGGTAACAGTTCTTCCCTTGTCCATGAAAGGCTCCATCAGCTTCATGACCACACTCTCGGACAGTCTCTCCCCAGAGGGACGACGGAGGTCCTTGCCATGATAAGGAATAGCGTTGCACATGTATTTTGACTTCAAGTCACATGCAACCCAAAACTTGATTCCAAACTTGTTAGGTTTTGTGGCAATGTACTGCTGGAAAGGACAGCGAGACTTGGTTGGAAAAAGTTGCTCGTCGACAGTTAGTAACAAACATCTGCCAAACGTTTGAGATTGCTGTGAACTTGTCCGTTGCTACCCGTTGAGTGCGTGTGTCCTTGTCATCGAAGCGTAGGTGTCTCATGATGTCCTGGAAGCGGTTTTGGGCCATCGTGCTCTTGACGTGTGAGATCCCCAATGTTGCCGACCATGCATCAGCCAGCGACGGAATTCTGATCACCCCCCTCCAGAGAAGGATGGAGTTGAACGCCATCAGTTCATAGACAGACATGTCCCAATCTGCTTCCATCCTGCGGCCATACTCAACTGTACATTTTCTAGTGTGAAGGATGTCCCAACTCACAAAAAACAAGAAGCTCTGCAAGCGATTTTTGATGGTTCTTCTGACTTCTCCTGTTGGCTCTCCATCACATGTATATGTTTCTAGTTGGCCGTGAGGGAGCGGCCTCCCTACTTCTTCCTCAACCCACACTGTGCCATATTTTGCCATCTCATAGCTGGAATTCTTCTGTGTGGTCTGTGTCTTTAGCTGACTTTTCTTCTTAAGAGGAGTTCTACTTTCTAACCCGGAACACATCTCATCACCTGAAGACATGTCAGAGTCCGAACTCTCTTGCAAGTGAATGGATACTTCCCCACCATCCAAGTCACAAGAGTCCATGCAAAGCCTCAGCAGCAGTGTACTGTCTTGGCATCTTTGCAGCTTGTTCGTACCGATAAGTTCTTGAAGATTGTGAATGCATGTAGTAAACTATCCCTTTTATTCTCAAGTTTAGCTTGTCATCAGTAAACAGCCCTGCCCACAGTCATCCAAACCACAGCCATGTGTGACGTACTTTATAGTACACTTCTTGGGGGGAAGGGGAGTGACACATTACAATGGGCTACCCATTGTTTTGCAGCAGAGCCAAAGCCTCAGCAGCAGTGTAATGTCTTGGCATCTTTGCAGCTTGTTCGTACCGATAAGTTCTTGAAGATTGTGAATGCATGTAGTAAACTATCTCTTTTATTCCCAAGTTTAGCTTGTCATCAGTAAACAGCCCTGCCCACAGTCATCCAAACCACAGCCATGTGTGAGGTACTTTAGAGTACACTTCTTGGGGGGAAGGGGAGTGACACATTACATGTCCAAACATCTCAAGGGCCCCAAAATCACCTCTGCCCCAGAGGGTTAACCACATAAGGCATATTTTAGGTTTCAGACATTTAAACACACATATGTAATGGTAAAACAACACATGTTGAGCTTGTAAAATACCCAAAGATGTCTATGGAAGCAACAATAACAACCCATTCAAATCTAGTTTGCTCATATGTTTTATTCATAACAGATACACATAGTGTAAGTAACTATAAAGTTTACTCTATTCTTCACACATATTTAAGATAAAATAGAATGAAATGATGGATGAAGTGTGTAAGCCTATAGTGTTTCACCTTTCATGTTTGTTAATTCAATACTGCTGAATACACCTAATCTTCCTGAAAAATAAAAACTTTGTTTTATATTCATATTATGTTTATTTGTAATGTGTATCTATTCGAATAACAGAGATAAATTGACACAGATTTTTATCTTTGCTCATTCTGCTCTTTGCTTTATTTTATACTTTGTTACCTGAAAGGCTTTCTTTTTATAAAAAAAAAAGTCTAATTAGTTTGTGTGTACGTCTCAGACAACTTGCAAAATAGTAAAATCAATGAGAAAGAATCATGATGTAATCCTGATATTTACATATATATATATATATATATATATATATATATATATATATATATATATATATATACATATATATATATTTATATGTCTTTGACCTTAATTATGTACATTTAAATTATTATATATGGTATGTGGTTTAATTTTGATAGGTTAACTGTTTTTTGTGGCGTTTAGTGCTCCTCAGCGTGTTCAGAGAGAGAGAGAGATCACATTACACATACGCTTTTTCCACTCAACTCTTTAGGTGGATTTTTCCCTGGTTTTTGTTCTCCTCTTCGATTTAAATATGGTTTCCCAGCGTCCTTCAAAGCTTTTCTTACTCTGCCCTTCCATTTGTGGGGGGAAGGGGAGTGACACATTCCAATCGGCCACCCATTTACAAATGAATGGGAGTCAATTGTCAGTGATTAGGTTGTTAGTTTAAAACCAAGGGGCCATTTGGCCTACCCCTGGTAGAGCTGGAGGGGTCAGAAAAACCTGGTAGTTCTAGTGTTAAAAGCCTGGGCCCCCAGGTAATTCTGGGAGTACAAGGGGGCCCTAAACCTAAGTCTCTCTCAGATTCTCGACCGCTGTTCTAGGTAAACTTGACCTATGATAATCAGCCTCATGTCATGAACACCCTCATAGATTCTGGAGCCGCCTCAAGATTCCATCTCACCCACTCAGCCAGCCTCTTCATGTTCAGGCACTAGACCGTAGTAAACTTCCACCAGTCACTCACCACTCAGCTCCACTCACCCTACAGCTCTCTGGTAATCATGCTGAAACCATCTCCCTCCTGATCATCCAAAGCCCCCATGCTCCAATAGTTTGGGGTCTCCCATGGCTCAAGAAACACAACCCTCATATTGACTGGACTAGGAACAGCATCCTCGAATGGAGCCCTGCCTGTCTCTCCTCAGAACACACCAACCACGTCACAAGAAAATATTCGCGCCTTTCTTCGGTACCTGTCGAATACCATGACCTTAAACAGATATTTAGCAAATCACATGCAATTTCTCTTCCTCCTTACCGCCCCTATGACTGCGCCATCAACCTCCCCCCCCCCCCCCAAAGGAGCCCGCCTCTATTCATTGTCACTCCCTGAAAGAGAGGCCATGAAACAATATATCTCTGAGTCCCTAACCGCTGGAATCATCCGTCCCCTTTTTCTTTGTGGAGAAAAAGGACAAATCCTTTGATCCATGTACAGATTATAGGGGGCTCAACGAAATTACAGTCAAGAACTTAAACCCTCTTCCTTTGATGTCTACAGCCTTTAAATTACTCCAAGATGCTCACATGTTCACCAAACTTGATCTCAGAAATGCTTACCACCTAATCAGGATCAGAGAGGGTGAATGGAAAACAGCCTTTACCACCCCCACGGGCCACTATAAATACCTGGTGGTCCCATTCGGCCTAACTAACACCCCAGCTGTGTTCCAGGCCCTTATAAATGACTTCCTCAAGACCTTTGTATTTGCCTATCTTGACGACATTTTGATCTTTTCTCGCTCACTTAAGGAGCACAGAATCCATGTCCTTCAGGTGCTGCAACGCTTAATGGAGAACAAACTTTATGTTAAAGCAGAGAAATACCAGTTCCACCAGGAATCCACCTCTTTTCTGGGCTACCTTATTTCTCCGTCAGGAATTCAGATGGACCCAGCCAAGATCAAAGCTTTTCCTGAATGGCCCACTCCCTCTTCTAGACATGAGCTTTAACACTTCCTGGTGTCTGCTAACTTCTACCGACGTTTCATCAAAGCTACAGCCTGGTGGCCACAGCCCTCACCACTTTCACCTCCATTAGGATTCTTTTTCAGTGGAAATCTCAAGCCCAGGAAGCATTCAATCATCTGAAGTGTTTATTCACAACAGCGCCTATTCTTATCTTCCCCGACCTTGCACATCAGGTCATCGTTGAGGTCGACGCCTCCAAAACAGGAGTCGGAGCTGTTCTCTCTCAGAGATCTCCTCGAGATAACAAACTTCACCCATGCTCGTTTTTCTCTCGCCGACTCACACCCACTGAGGGCAATTACGACATTGGGGATCGCAAGCTCTTAGCTGTAAAGCTCGCCCTAGAAGAGTGGAGACACTGGCTGGAGGGAGCTGAACACCCCTTTCTCATCTGGACTATAAAAACTTTGAGTATCTCAGGGCAGCCAAAAGATTAAATTTACATCAGGGACGCTGGTCCCTGTTTTTCTCCAGATTTGACTTCACGCTGTCTTACCGCCTAGGCTCTAAAAAAACACTAAGCCTGATGCTCTGTCTCGTCAATTTGCCACCCCCCAGGACACTCCCACCATAGAAACTATTTTACCACCCCAATGTCTGGTGGCAGCCACTTAGCTTGAAGTAGAAAATCAAGTCTTGCAATCACTGACGCACGAGCCAGGTCCTAGCAATGTTCCCTCCGGGAGACTCTTCGTCCCAGCCACAGTCCGCTTCCTAGCACTAGAGTAGGGGCCATAACTCAAAGCTAGCATGTCACCCTGAAGTAGTTTTGTCACTAGGTTACCAACAATAACACATGCATACTTACCATAGTCGACCGTTTTTCCAAAGCCGCTCATTTTGTCCCTCTTCCCACATTACTGTCCGCTAAAGAAACTGCCGAGCTCATGATTAACCATGTATTTCGTCTCCATGGCCTCCCGGTAGACATAGTCTCAGACAGGGGTCCACAGTTCTCGGCTCAGTTCTGGAGGGCTTTTTGTAGCCTCATCGGTGCAACACCTAGCCTCTTGTCTGGTTTTCACCCCCAGAGCAACGGCCAGACAAAACGTGCGAATCAGGAGCTTAAGAAGACCCTAAAATGCATGACTTTGCGGGATGCAGCTTCGTGGAGCCATTTCCTCCCCTGGGTGGAGTATGCACACAACTCACACACAACGTATGCCACTAATATGTCTCCTTTCCAATGCTGTCTAGGCTACCAGCCACTGTTATTTCTTACCCAAGACGAGGAAACTGCTGTCCCGTCAGCCCAAGCCTTTGTCCGCCGCTGCAAAAACACATGGCGACGGGCCCGTGCTCAGCTGATATGCACCGTGAGCATCTTTCAACATAAGGCCAACCAGCACTGCGCTGCAGCCCCAAAGTACCATGTTGGCCAAAGAGTCATGCTCTCTACTCGTGACCTATCACTTAAGACCACATCCAGAAAACTCTCGCCTAGATTCATAGGTCCCTTTACGATTTCACGCATCATCAACCCCACCTCAGACTGTCAGACTGGCTCTATGCGTTGAGTTCACCCCACATTCCACGTTTCCCAGATCCGCAGGTTGGTTCCATGCTCTCTGGCTCCATTTCCTCACCCCCCTCCTCCACTTCGACTCATAAATGGGGGCGAAGCCTTCACTGGCCATGAACTTCTCAAGTCTCGTTGCAGAAGATGCGGCCTACAATATCTCGTGGACTGGGAAGGCTACGGGCCCGAGGAAAGGAGCTGGGTGCCAGCCAGATTCAGCCTGGACCTCTCTTTGATCTCGGACTTCCACCAACTTCATCCTGAGGTCCCCTCAAGAACACCAGGTGGCGTCCGTAGGACGGGGGGGTACTGTCACGACACGCCAGGTCACGCCCAACTGACAAAACAAACCATGATTATCTGCGACTCCATTTCACACTCACGTTCCTGTGCTTCAATTTTACCTCGACCTTCAGATCTCGACCCACACTTTGTTTCACGGATCTCGCTCACATCCCACGCTTTGGATTATAGTTTTTTCCGTTCTCTGGATATCGACCCTTGCTCTTGTTTTACGACCACGATTTTGGATCACAGACTTTTTTTGACTTCACGGCAGCATACCACACACACCCACAACCAAGATTATTTCCCACGGATCAGACCTGCTTTGAGCGTGCATTGGCTCTTCACTTCCGCATTCTCTCCTCAAGACTCGCGTCGTGCCTCTGCATCAATCGGCAGGACTTTTCATTCACAAAACTATCAGCACATAATACATTTCAGAATAACCGGCTTCTCTTACGCACTCTGCGCTTGGATCCACCTCATTTGCACGTACCATGACATTTATTTTTTTGTAATATTACAGTGGTTACTCAATCGGAATGTAGGTTCTACCGTCGCGGCGCTCGGCGGTACCGTTTGGCTTTGTGCGTTTGCTGGCTTTTACCGCTGAGTGGCGCTATATAACTACAGACTGAAGCCTCATGCCTTAGTTCATTCTCTGCTGGATTAATGAGACACTGAGTTTTAGAACTGCACGTAGTAGCGGATAAAATCAAGTAAAACATTGTAGTTAAACAAATTTATAATCACAGAACTAAAATTACAGTACAAATGTAGAATTCAAATTAAATTAAATCTTATTAAGATCAAATTTAAACAAAATAAATGTTAATACAGTGAGCCTTTAGATTTTATCACTTGTAATTAGAAAAGAAGCGTGTAGGGTTTTGTGTCATCTTATTTTTTGTGTTCTTTAAATTTATAGTAGATTTATTAACTGAAATAAATGACCATAAAATTAAAACAGTGTTAGGACGTTCTACTGCGTCAGCAGATGTCGGTCTTTCAGCCCCGCTTGTGTTTTTGCATTATTATAAGAATGAAATGCAGTAGACTGTTATGATTTGTAAGGGGTTCGACCCATGTTACCCAAACGACTCAGTTCAGATGTAAGTAAATCGATAGAAAGTAAATGGCTGTGCTGGGGGAGGGAGGTGCTAATGATTTGGTCGGCTCTGTGTGTGTGTGTGTGTGTGTGTGAGAGAGAGAGAGGGGTGTCGCGGTGGTTGATTATTCAGTGAAACAAAGGCTCAGCTGAAAAATGTTAGGCACATCAGTCACTTAACCCCCAATAAAAGGTATTTAGTTGTAATATAACAGATGCGCACTAAATACCAAACCTAAACCAGGCACAAGGATTAATAAAACAAGATAGCCCCCATCCCCGTTTTTTTTAATAAAAATACCAAAGAAGATTATTGTGTATAGACTGATTAAAAACAATGCAATTTATGCTATTATAAGGAAAATCTCAAGTTCTTCCATTCCAAGGATTAAAAAGGCAACAATGTCAACAATGTTAACTTTAGAATCTAGAATCCAGAAGATTAAAATTACACAAATTTAAATCACTGAAAGTCAGCCTCAGATTCAAGAGGTTTTTAAAGTGGGGAGAAGTGCATTTCAGTTCCTCTGAATGTATAGGTGAGAACAGCTGATTCACACCTGGGGAGGGTGAATAATTTGTATTTGAATGTTGTCTGGCATTGTAAAGCACTATAGTGACACTAAAAGAACAACCCAGGATTAATAGGAATTATTATACTGCATAATTATTATTTAGCACAAAAAAATTCCTCCGCTCGGGAAAACTATGCGTGCGGTTGAGCGCCGATTAGACTTTAGGAAATTAAAGCGGAGGGTTTTTATTTAGACTATAAAAAAATAACCTGCGTCTATTTTTAGGCGTGCCAGCTGCCACTTTTTAGTTAGAAGTTTTCAATACAAATCTTATAATGCCCACATGACATGACGGAATAAAGGCACGGCTTATTATGATCCCAGGCTTGCACCCCGCGCTATAAAATACTTAGGGTTTGTTGGGTTACAGTGGATTTTACTACGCGGTGTGAGTGCAATGGCCATTCGTCCGCTCGCGCTGACTCTGCTCTCCGCGGATGGCCGGACCGGCCCCTCCCACCTCTCGCTCCTTTGAAGTCCCCGGGGCACGTTCCATTTGCCCTGCTTGCATGCCGCACTTCCGCGTTGTTGCACGCGCGTTGCATACACAGCGCGTAGTAAAATCCACTGTAGCCCAACAAACCCTGAGTTTTTTATAGCGCGGGATCATTAGCAACGATAGCTCCCCATTCATGTGTAATTCTGCGGTCCCGCTGCTTTGCATGTCTGAAGAGAAGGCCGCCTAACTAGTGTGCGAGGAGCGATATTGATTTGGGCGCACGCCGTGACAGGCTGAAAAAACTGTTGTCAGATTAATGTGCAAAAACTATATAATAAAACTATATAAGACTACATGGCCTTTATAAGACTCAACTTTTATTTAAGCGCACTCACAATAACGAAAAAACTTAATGATTTTGTAAATGTTTGAAAGCAAATAAGGTGCGCTGTTCTGTATTGTTTTTGGTGAACTTAAGCGCATCAGAAAATAAACGCAAACGGTTTTCTTAAATGGTCAGAGGCATTTTTTCTAAATAGACGCTATCTTTAATAACTGATGGAGGTTTTGAGCTGTATACACACGCATTCCTGCCTAAACAACTCTTAAAACTACACCTGTGACACAATAAACAGTAATATTTCAAACATTCTGCAGGCTGATATTTGGAGAAATGAAAAAATAATGAATAAACCAGTTGTTGAGTCAAAATAACCCAACCAGGTGTTCATTTGTAAACTACATCTCATAAGAGCCAACATGAGCAACCCAACAATGTGTTTAAAGTACCTAAAATAATCCAGAACTTAAATAACAATAAACAGATACAGAGATACGCTGTATAACAGTCACTATTGTATTTACCGCAACGAGCGAAAATGTCACTTTGCGCCACCTGGCGTCCATTTTACGAATGACTTTAAAATGCAACTGATTTATTTTGGCCGCTGACTTTTTTACACGGCAGTGAGCGCGATGGTAATAACCATTCCAATTGATCAACTACTGTATGTGTTAATTCAATTTTCAATTCAATTTCAATTTATTTTATTTGTATAGCGGTTTTAACAATTGGCATTGTCCCAATTGATCTGCATTCATACTGTGTTTCAGCGAGGAATCGAGAGGTTCAGTAGATTATTTGCCTTTAATGAATGGTTACAATCTTGGTGTCAACAACAGAGATTACCCTTTGTTGATAACTGGAATGTTTTCTGGGAGCGTCCTAGGCTCTACCACAATGATGGCCTGCACCCTAGCAGAGCTGGAGCAGCGGTCCTTTCAGACAACATCTCCAGGACACTACGAATCATCTGACTGGCAGTAAGTCATACATTAGATTCCTTAGATATAAGCCACATTACAACTTACCATACTAAGAGATGCACACACATAGCTTGTCCTATAGAAATTGTGTCTGTTCCCCGAATAGTAAGAAAAAAAAAAAATTCATTAAATCCAGCTAAAACAATCTCATACCAATAAAACCAGAAAAAGGCCAATTAAGTAATCAAAATCTACCTCTAAAGTTTGGACTTCTTAACATTAGATCCCTTGCGCCTACTAAAGACAGATTTACAAGTAACTTGACAGATCTGTCCCAATTTCTTATTAGACCCCTAAATGCAGACGATCTAGATGAAGTGACTAGCAGCATGGGCAGTATTTTTACCAGTACATTAGAAACTGTTGCTCCCATCAGATTAATAAACGTTAGAGATAAAACACTTGCACCTTGGTACAATAGTCATACTCGTGCCCTAAAGAGAGAAACCCGTAACCTCGAGCGAAAATGGAAAAAAACTAAATTAGAAGTTTTTCGAATTGCGTACAGATGTCGCCATTAAAAATGCAAGTTTCGAGAAAAGGAATCCCGTGACATTTACATTTGGGCATTTGGCAGACGCTCTTATCCAGAGCGACTTACAAAAAGTGCTTTAATGTATACATCATTGAATACATACTTACACTGGGTTAACTAGTTTAATAACTAAGTGCTATTAGTCCAACACAACTGGGAAGAGGTTGTGTTTTTTTTTTTTTTTTTTAGGGAGTTAGTCCAAGTACTGGAGAAACAAATGCGTCTTGAGTCGTCGTTTAAAGATAGTCAAAGTCTCTGCTGTACGGACATCTAGAGGAAGTTCATTCCACCACCTACGTGCCAGAACAGAAAAGAGCCTGGATGAATGCTGCCCTTGATCCCTAAGAGATGGTGGGATGAGACGAGCAGTGCTGGAGGATCGAATGGGAACGTGGTGCCGTGCGTGGGGTAATTAGCGCAGAGAGGTAAGTGGGTGCTGGGCCATTTTTAGCTTTGTAGGCAAGCATCAGTGTTTTGAATTTAATGCGGGCAGCTACAAAAAGCCAGTGCAAGGAGCAGAGGAGTGGGGTGGTGTGGGAGAACTTGGGAAGGTTAAAAACGAGACGTGCTGCTGCATTCTGGATCAGTTGCAGAGAACGAATCGTGGACAGAGGCAGGCCTGCCAGGAGTGAGTTGCAGTAGTCCAGTCTTGAAATAACAAGGGACTGAACAAGCACCTGAGTAGCCTGTGAATAAAGAAATGGGCGAATTCTTCTGATATTGTAAAGAAGAAATCCACAAGAGCGAGTAAGGTTAGCGATGTGTGGGGAAAATGACAAATGATTGTCCACGGTTACCCCAAGATTGTGGGCGGTGGCTGAAGGAGTGATTTGGTTGTTGTCCAGGGATATCACAAGTTCTTGACCTGAGGATGAGTCACAAGGGATAAACAACAGTTCGGTTTTACTGAGATTGAGCTTTAGCTAATGAGCAGCCATCCAGAATGTAATGTCTGCCAGACATGCTGAGATCCGGGTGGAAACCTGAGTGTCTGCGGGAGGGAAGGAGAGAACAAGTTGGGTGTCATCTGCATAACAATGGTATGAAAATCCATGCGATGATATGACCTTACCAAGAGACCGGGTATAGAGGGAGAACAGTGCCGTGAGTACCAAGAGACCGTACCAAGAGACCGGGTATAGAGGGAGAACAAAGACGTGCCGCAGCTTTGCGCGGCTGCACACAGCAAGCTGTGAAAATGCCCTTTATTACCTGTGGGGGGCAGTCGTGTTTCAGTCTAAAGTATTGTGTGTGTACTGCCGAAAATGTGTTCTCTCTCTTAGGTGCCCATTGAAAGCAAGCGACGGAGCTCAAAAACGTGTTGAGCTCAAACTGTAAATACTAGTATGTATTTATTTTTCATTTTCTTTTCTCCTTTAATGATGATACTTTTTCGACTGCGCTTTCTTCATTCAGTATTATGATTATTATTAGTAGTAGTAGTGCTCCGAATTTATTATTGTTATTGTTTTTCTTATTATTATTGTAACGCACCCGCGCGTGTGTGCAAAAAGACTACAATGATGTATATGTTAGCCTAAAACAATTGTTTTGTGTTTATGCGCTTTAAATATACACAAAAACAATAAACACTGTCTTGTGCAAAGTGAAAGTGAGTTGCGCGTGCGGCTTTTTGATCAAAAGGCTGATAAACGCGTGCGCAGATTTATCGATAACCACAAAAATATGTACTACTCTCTGAATACAATGCGACAGCATGCAAAATCCCCGGGCTTTGACTGCACTTCATTCGTTAGTACTGTAGTAGTACACTAAAATATGCTGGGTTTCTGTAAACACATCGTTGGGTTGTTTATACTGGGTCAAAATTCTGTGTTATTTCAGGTACTTTATTCACACTGTTGGGTTGCTTTTTCTATAAATACTAAAAATGCTGCATTTCAATGCAAAAAAAAAAAAAAGGAAAAAAGAAACTTCTCCGTTTTGTCCCTAGACCTTTTGTTCTGGTGTTTATGCAGTAAACCCATGGGTGAACACGATGATTTAAGAATTTAATTAAACACGAATATAAGTGGAATTTTAATTCAAATCCAACATTTTTATGGTTAGTGACCGGTGCAAGGGCGTCAACTCGCACGTTCTACGATATTCCATTGTCCACGTGTTACTGTGTGTGCATTGCAATGTCAGACACATTTAAATGCAAATAATACACCCTCCCCAGGTGTGAATCAGCTTTTCTCACCTTTACACTCAGAAAAACTTAAATGCACCCCTCCCCACTGTGCATGGTTTTAGCAAAGTGGAGGATCTTGGATCTTGCTTTAGGCCTCTTCTTAAATTTGTGTAAATTTAAAATCTTCTGGATTCTACATTCTAAAATTGACATTGTTACCGTTTTTTAATCCCTGGAATGCGATTTCTCTCATCATAACATGCATGCCTTTAATTACTCTACAATGTTTTAATTCTAGATTTTATTTAAAACTAAATAAATAAACCAAATTAAATTATTCCATTTGTATTTACCCTTGTAAAATAGCATTAAAAAATGATGGGTTGTGTATCGAGCGATTAAAAACAATACAAGACATACGATAAGGAAACTTTCTATCTCTTCCATTCCGGTAATTAAAAAATGGCTCACCAGCCGTGCCTAATTCCATCATGTCATGTGTCCTCCTCTTTAATTTACTACGTAGTCTAAATTAGCGCTTAGCCACACGCAAAAGGTTTTCCAGAGTGCACCGGCAGAAATTGACTAATGATTGTAAATGTGTTGGGAAAAACAGCAAGCAGACTGACTCTGATTATTTGAAAAAACGTTTGCGTTCATTTTCTGACGCACTCAAGTTCACCAAAAACAATAAAAAACAGCGCAGCTTATTTGCTTATAATTGAAAGCTTATTTGCTTTCAAACATTTAGAAAATCATAACATTTTTTCGGTATTGTGAGTGCGCTTAAATAAGTCTTATAAAGGCTATGTAGTCTTATATAGTTTTATTATAGTTTTTGCAAATTAATCAGAGTCATCATCTGTTACATTTTTGAGGACAATAGGTTTTTTTAGCCTGTCACGGCATGCGCCCAAATCAATATCACTACTCGCTCACTAGTTTGGCGGTCTCCCCTTAAGAAGCGGGGCCGCGGAATTAGGCACTGCTGGTGAGCGTCTCGGGTTACTTTGTTGTAACCCTGTTCCCTGAAAAGGCGGGAACGAGATGCTGCGTGAAAACGCTATGGGAATATCTTTTCGTGTTGCCGGTTGTGAAGCATGTGTGTACCAAACACGCTAAATTTTGGCTTATATAACCTCGGTCAGGTGACGTCATCTGATTAGATGCACCTGCAGGTTATAAATAGGAGTGAGCCGGCAACATTCCTCAGATTGATTATCTGAACGGACGTCCGGTCACGTGGGCAGTGCGGCATTGGGACGCAGCATCTCGTTCCCGCCTTTTCAGGGAACAGGGTTACAACAAAGTAACCCGAGACGTTCCCTTTCAAGGGCTACACTCGATGCTGCGTGAAAACGCTATGGGAACGAGAGTACCAACGTCGCCGCACTGCGAGTGTCTGGACCCCGCATTGTGTAGCGTGTGCACACAAGGCTAAGAGGTCTCAGAACTATGTCTGGGAAGCTGACTCGAGGACTCGTGAGCCCGGAGTGACAGGAACATCCAGACTATAAAATCTAATAAATGTGTGCGGAGAGGACCAGCCCGCCGCATCACACACTTGTTGCAGGGGAATACCTCTTGCTAGTGCAATAGATGAAGCAATCCCCCTGGTTGAATGAGCCCTGATTCCTAGAGGCGAAGTGAGCCCACGCGCCTCATAGAAGAGAGCAATAGCATCTCTCACCCAATGTGACATGGTCTGCGTAGTAGCGGCCGCCCCCCGGTTGCGGCCTCCATAGCAAATAAAGAGCTGCTCTGATCTACGCCACTGGCAGGTGCGGTGGACGTAAATCCGAAGAGCACGTACTGGACATAATAGGTGAAGTTTCTCCTGCTCCGAAGCTGTAAAAGGCGGAGGACAGAAGGCTTCAAGAACAACAGGGTGCATGTTTGAAAATGGAACTTTCGGAAGATAGTTCAGGTGAGGATGCAGAATGGCCTTGACTAGCCCAGGGGCAAAGTCCAGGCAGGATGGGGAGACTGACAAGGCGTGCAGATCCCCAATCCTCTTGAGAGAGGTAATGGCCATAAGAAAAACCATCTTAAGAGTCAGAAGCCTGTCAGACGCTGACTCTAGCAGTTCGAAAGGAGTGTCAATTAGACCTTCGAGCACGATAGATAAATCCCATGAAGGGGTCGTGGCTCTAGTGGGTGGCCTCAACCGTTTAGCTCCACGAATAAAACGGGCAACTAAAGGGTGTTTTCCCACAGTAATCCCCTTGATTGGAACGTGGCAGGCTGAGATAGCGGCCACGTACGTCCTAAGGGTACTAGGGCACAAGCCCGAGGACAACTTATCTTGCAGGAACTTCAGCACTGAAATAATTTGGCAGTGGACTGGGTCTACCTGCTTAGTCATGCACCAACTTTCAAAAACATTCCATTTGAGGGCATAAGCTTTTCTAGTGGAGGGAGCTCTAGCGGCTAGAATAGTGTCAATAACGCTGGCTGGGACACCAGCTTGACTTAGTTGGTCCTGTTCAGGGGCCAAACGTGAAGGTTCCAAAGCTCGGGTCGGGGATGAAATATTGTTCCCTGCGCCTGAGACAGAAGATCCCTCCTCACTGGAATCATCCAAGGTGAGCCATCAAGGAGAGATATTAGATCCGAGAACCATACTCTGGCCGGCCAACGGGGCGCTATCAGTAAGAGGCGCAAACCGTGTTGACGGACCCTCGCCAGGACTCCCGGGAGCAGAGATATTGGCGGAAACGCATAAAGGTGTAAATTGGGCCACGTATGGGCCATCGCGTCCAGACCCAGGGGAGCTGGATGAGTCAGAGAGTAGTAGAGAGGACATTGTGCTGTCTCTTGGGAGGCAAAGAGGTCCACCTCTGCTGTAAAGAATCTTTCCCAGATTTGGCTGACTATGTCGGGGTGGAGTTTCCATTCCCCGTTTGTCACAGCTTGTCTGGACAGTAAATCTGCTCCCACATTCATGTGCCCTGGAATGTAAATCGCCCTAAAGGACAGGAACTTGTCCTGTGCCCAGAGCAGAACCTGATGCGCTAGCTCGTTCAAGCGGCGTGAGTGCAGTCCACCCTGGCGATTTATGTAGGAGACTACCGATGTATTGTCCACCCGCACTAGAACATGGTAGCCTCTCAGCTGCTGGAGGTGCCAAAAATAGAGCCATCATTTCGAGGCAATTGATGTGCCATGCGAGAAGATGACCTCTCCAGCGCCCTTGAGCTGGACGGCCATCCAAGACCGCACCCCAGCCGGTAAGGGAAGCGTCTGTCGTTAGCATTTTGCGACGACAAGACGGACCTAGAGTGGGACCCAAGGTGAGAAACTGGGGTCCGAACCACATAGAAAGGGTACGACGTCCTTCGAGCGTAACCCTTATTCGCCTTCGGGGATTGGCCCTTGTATGAAATCCCCTGGCTCTTAGCCACAACTGAAAAGCTCTCATGTGCAGAAGGCCCAAAGGTATCACCGTGGATGCAGCTGCCATGAGGCCTAAACATTTTTGAAAGTGATAGTCACTTCCTGGTCTAGTCTGATTTCCTTGAGGGCGCTGAGGATGGATTCGACACGAGCGGGAGACAATTGTGCCCGCATAGTGATCGAATCCCATCTGACACCCAAGTATGTTGTCCTCTGAGCCGGAACGAGAACGCTTTTGGTAGCATTGAGTCTCAATCCCAGCGAATGGAGATGAGCTAGGACGACATCGCGATGTCGGAGCGCTAGGAATAGGAATGCCCTGGAGTCGCAAGGGAGCCAGGACAGCATCCATACATTTTGTATATGTGCGGGGTGACAGAGCTAGACCGAATGGAAGGACCTGATACTGGTAAGCTTCTCCCCCGAAAGCAAACCTCAGGTACTTCCTGTGTTGTGGCAAAACTTTTATGTGGAAGTATGCGTCCTTTAAATCTATCGTCACAAACCAATCTTCTGGTTGGATTTGCGAGACAATTATATTGATGGTTAACATCTTGAATCTGTACTTTTTGAGATAGCGGAAGATCCAAAATCGGACGCAGCCCCCCGCCTTTCTTGGGAACCAGAAAGTAGCGACTGTAGTAGCCTGACTCCCTGTCTGGAGGAGGAACCTGTTCTATGGCTCCCTTCTCCAGCAACGCCTGGAGTTCGGAGTTTAGCAGATGCGCTCTCTCCGGTATCACGGAAGTGTAGACGCCGTTGAAACGCGGAGGGCGATGAGCAAACTGAATCCTGTAGCCTTTCTCTACAGTATTTAGCACCCAGGGAGATATGCCTGGCAGTAGCTTCCACGCTGCCAGTTTCTCCGAAAGGGGTACAAGTTTTAGTGCGAGGAGGGGGTGTTAGTGGTTCGGCATCCTGGAATATAGCAGGATAAAACCGAGGCACTAACATATCTCTGGAGGTCGGTGAGGTCCGAAACACCAGAGGCGGCGGAAACTGAACACCGACCCCCTGGGGGTGTCCGGGGGGGCATGCTCTTATAGGAAAGAGCGTTGAGTGCTGCTCCCCGGGGGGGATCACCCCCACAGTCCTAGGCACGTAGGCTTCAGGACATAGTCTTTGAAAAGAAGACAGTGCGGCGATCTGATCTTTTGGAGGCAGCCTGTTGGGGGCGACGAGCCGTACCCCAGTCCTTACGGGGGGGGGGGGCCCGGCTGCTGACGCTCTCTTTCTGTGCCTCTCGCCTGGTGAGATTCAGATCTGGCCGAGGCTGGGTGGCCGAGGGCCTCAACTCTTGAGCACGGCGTGGGAGAAATTTCCCAAAAGCCTGTTCATACAATTTAGCTTCTCGGAACCTAGTGGCGACGGAATTCACAGCGTCGCCAAATAGGCCGAAAGGTGAGACAGGGGCATCAAGGAGGAATCTTCTATCCTTGTCCTTGATGCCTGTCAGGTTTAACCACAGGTGCCTTTCAGCGGTCACCAAGGAGGCCTGGGGTTGTCTGTTTAGTCGCACGCAGGGATAAATCAGTAGCCCGGCGTAATTCATTGAATGCATCATGATTCAGTGTGCCGCTCGTGCTCAAATCTTTCAGCAGATCAGCCTGATACGCCTGCAAAACCGCCATGGTGTGCAAGGAAGCGCCGGCCTTACCTGCTGCTTGGAACGCTTTCCCTACCAGGGTAGAAGAAGTTCTACACGGCTTGGAGGGAAGTGTTGGTTTCTTTAATGAGGATGATGTTCCAGGAGAGAGATAGCCCGCAAGCGTCTCTTCTATCTGGGGCATCACCACATAACCTCGTGCTTTTGCATCAACGATGTTCGAATAAAACGAAGTTGATGGTACAAAAATACGGGAAGAAAAAGGATTTCTCCAAGAACGAGATAACTCGTTGTGGAGGTCATCAAAAAATGGGAGAGAGCGGTGTTTTGGCTCCATCTCCTGGCCACCCGACAGAAATTTGTCATCTAATTTAGATTGTTTTGGGTGAGCCTGCTCCTGTGGCCAGTCAATATGCAGTCGTTCGACTGCACGCATTATAACTTCAAGCAATTCCTCATATTCTCTCTCATCTTTTGAAGAGCGTTCTGAGGAAGCAACTTCCATTTCCACAGAAGCAGGAGAACAAGTCTCTTCAACACACCCGCGAGAAGCACCGGAGTGCGCTCGTGAAGTGGAAGGAGAGACATCGGGATCGGGGGAGAGGGCGAGAGAAAGGAGGGACTCCGTCTCTCGCTCCTCGGCCAGATCTGCTTGTGATCCCCATGAGTGCAGCGCGGCTCGTGGTTCCCTAAAGAACGCGAGACGCGCGCGAAGCAGCTTCATGGGGAGAAGATCACAGTGCTCACACTCTCAATTAAGCCCTTCGAGAGCGTGCTTCTCACCCAAACATTCGAAGCAGAATGTGTGCATATCGCCCTCCGAAAGGAAATTTTCACAAGGGGGGGGACATCTAGTTCTAAACTCTGCCATACTAACTGGTGAGTTTTATGAGATTTAATTCTGCTTATTTTGTATTTTTGTTATGCTTGCTGACACACACACGCGCACAATGCGGTGAAGAAAAAGATCTGAGGAATGTTGCCGGCTCACTCCTATTTATAACCTGCAGGTGCATCTAATCAGATGACGTCACCTGACCGAGGTTATATAAGCCAAAATTTGGCGTGTTTGGTACACACATGCTTCACAACCGGCAACACAAAAAGATATTCCCATAGCGTTTTCACGCAGCATCGAGTGTAGCCTTTGAAAGGGAACTATCCTTGCTAATAAAATACTCGGGGTTGAAAGGTCACGTGACCCGGAGCAAGATGGACACTTGAGACTTGGCCCTCTCCAAACCTTGGCTTATTGTCTCGTTTTCTTCAAGTAAACGTCATATTATTGGTCAAATTTTGTCTCAATTATGCCAAAGCCACAGCGTGACAAAGAATTTCCTATCTTTTCTCTGTCTGGCTCGTCCTCTAGTGTGGGGAAAAAAGCGGTGCTTCGTTTGACCGCATGCTCCGCTAACAAGGACCAGCAGGAAGGAACCAGTTACATTGCCTCAAATCCATCTGGTATGGCAACTACTGATCAAATTCTAGCAGAAATAAAATCAGTGGCCTCACGTGTTAATAATATGGACGAATCGGTTGAAACGCGGCTGGACAGGATTGACAGAGCTTTGGATGATATAAAAACATCTGTGGCGTCGGTTGAGCTCTCTCTCTCTAACTTATCTAATCGGACGACCAACTAAGAAAGACGCGTGGATGAGGCCGAATCCCGAATCTCTGTCACTGAGGACAGTTACAGCATCGACACTCGGCTTTCCGCAATGCAAAAGACAGTGGATATGTTACAGCTAAAAGTCCATGACCTGGAGAACGCGGACGTCGGAAAAATTTTAAAATCATCAATCTCCCGGAGAGGGCAGAGGGCTCTACCCCGCTCGCAGCCTTGCTTCTAAATCTCATCCCGGTTGGCCTACCTGCTGACTTCCTGCTGCTGGAGATTGAACGCCGCGAGTTTGATACCGTGGGGAAACTAATGGCCCGTCGTAACATGTATCGAGGCTTTGCTTATCCAGCACAGCTTCGCTGTCTTTATAATGGGCAGATTCCAAATTCAAATTAAAATTCAAATTTTATTTGTCACATACACAGTCATACACAGTACGAAATGTAGTGAAATGCTTACACGACCGCCAGTGACCTTAAAAAGAGAATTTAAAGCTTATAATAAGTAATAAATATGAATAAAAGAAATACGATAGAAAATTTAAATGAAAAAATAAAATAAAATTTAACTAGGAAAAGTAGAATTAAAAATAGAATCTAAAAATAGAAATATACTGTACAAATAGAAATATAATGGTGTGCAAATATGCATAGAAAAAGTGACTTTGTGCAAAGGTTATTAAAGTGTCTTTGTGCAATGGTCCAGAATGTAAACGTAAACATGTAGTGTAGATGTGATGTGCATGGATTGTCCATAGTGTCCATGGATGTATAAAGATTGATTGATTGTAAAAATTGTGAAAATATTGTGTTAGTTCTGCATAGTGGTATGGTTGAGAGACCTTATCGCCTGCGGAAAGAAGCTCCTCCTCAGTCTCTCTGTGTTGGGCCTCAGGGAGCGAAATCGCTTCCCAGACCGCAACAGAGTGAACAGTCCATTGTTGGGGTGGCTAAGGTCCTTCACGACCTTCCTGGCCTTGATCCAGCACCGCTTGGTGTAGATTGAGTTCAGGTCAGGAAGCTCGGTGCGGATGATGCGCTCAGCTGATCGCACCACCCTCTGTAGAGCTCGTCTGTCCTGCATGGTGCTGTTCCCGAACCAGGTCGTGATGTTTCCCGTCAGGATGCTCTCTATGGTGCAGGAGTAGAAATTCCTGAGCACCTTGGAGGGCAGTCTAAAGTCTCTCAAGCATCTGAGGTGGTACAGACGCTGCCGGGCCTTTTTTACCACGGTGTTGATGTGACAGGACCATGCCAGGTCCTGCGTGATGTGAACTTTGAGGTATCTGAAGCTGTCCACTCTCTCCACTGGGCTCCTGTTGATGATGGGGGTCTGGTAGTTCCTTACCTGCTTTGTACTGAAGTCCACTATCGGCTCCTTTGTCTTGCTGACGTTCAGGAGGAGATTGTTTCTCTGGCACCAGTTCTCCAGATTTCCACCTCCTCCAGGTAGGCCGTCTCATCGTTGTTGGTGATCAGGCCCACTACGACAGTGTCGTCAGCAAACTTGATGACGGTGGTGGAGTTGGTAGTGTACAGAGAGTACAGCAAGGGGCTCAGAACACAACCCTGGGGGGCTCCAGTACTGAGAGTGATGAAGGCTGAGACATGTCTGCCCATCCTTACTGCCTGTGGTCTGCCAGTCAGAAAATTGGAGATCCACTGACACATGGATGAGCTAAGTCCCAGGTGCTCCAGCTTGGTGGTGAGTGTGGAGGGAATTATGGTATTAAATGCAGAGCTGTGGTCAATGAAGAGCATTTTCACATAATTCCCCCTCCGAGTGTCCAGGTGGGTGAGAGATGTATGGAGGAGATGTGAGATTGCATCGTCCGTGGAACGGTTTGGACGGTATGCAAACTGTAGTGGGTCCAGTGTGTCTGGTAGTGAAGAAATGATGAAGTCTCTGACCAGGCGTTCAAAGCACTTCATCACTACTGAGGTGAGGGCTACAGGGCGATAGTCATTGAGAGAAGCAGGGTGGGGTTTCTTTGGGACAGGAACAATAATGGACTCTTTGAAGCATGTGGGGATCACCGACTGAGATAAAAAGATGTTGAATATCTCAGTGAACACAGGTGCTAGCTGGTCTGCGCAGGCTCTAAGAATACGACCTGAGATGCCGTCTGGTCCTGCTGCTTTCCTTGTGTTCACTCTCTTGAAGGCTCTCCTCACGTCATGCTCAGTGATGATGAACGCGCTTCCGGTGCTGGCAGTGACTTCCTGTCTGCAGCCATTAGCGCCGCTAGCATTAGCATCGCTAGCGTCTTTAGCTGCAGCCTCGAAGCGAGCATAGAAAGTGTTCAGCTCGTCTGCCAGAGTCACGTCCGCGTTCGTCATACCGGATGTTGTTGCTTTATAATCCGTTATTGTCCTTAGTCCCTGCCACAGGCTCCTAGAGTCACTCTGTTGGAGTTGTAACTCTAGTTTCCTACCGTAGCGCTGCTTCGCCTCTTTCACCGCCTTCTGGACGCTGTATGACGCAGTCTTGTACGGTTCCATGTCCCCCGACGCGAGTCCCGTGTTGTAGGCAGCAGTGCGAGATCTCAGTGCGTCGCGGATGGTTTTATCCTTCCACAGCCAGGGAAACATTTTAATAGTCTTTTTTTCCACGGTATCATCCGCTAGTTTCCCGATGAATCCCACAACCGCTTCCGTAAACATGCTGACGTCATCGGAGCTGTTTCTGAACATGTCCCAGTCTGCGTCATTGAGTGCGTCCTGTAACGCGGCCACCGATTGGTCCGTCCAGCGCGCGACCTCCCTCTATTCAACTCAATTCAATTTTATTTAATTTTATTTATATAGCGCTTTTAACAATGGTCATTGTCTTAAAGCAGCTTTACAAAGATGAAAGAAATTCAAAAAATAAATAAAATTAAATTAAAATTAATAAATAAATAATAATAATAATAAAATATTAATAATAATAATAAATTGTGTATGTGTGAGAAAAATGTGTCTAGATAATAACAAGATGAATGAATGAAATTTCTCTGATGAGCAAGCCAAGGGTGACGGCGACAGTGGCAAGGAAAAACTTCCTGAGATGGCAATAGGAAGAACCCTTTCAGAGAAACCAGACTCAACAGGGAACCCATCCTCATTTGGGTGA
This sequence comes from Clarias gariepinus, assembly GCF_024256425.1. Lineage (NCBI taxonomy): Eukaryota > Metazoa > Chordata > Actinopteri > Siluriformes > Clariidae > Clarias > Clarias gariepinus. Next base: position 6,117,301 of record NC_071112.1, on the reverse strand, counting down.
TAACAGATAGAGATGATATAACACCATGTGTGTTATGCAGCTGAGAGTACAATATAACAGGAATTCTTTAAATTAACATGAAGTCCAGTTCAGCATAGGGATGAGTCAGTAGGTGCAGAGGGCAGATGGGGTCTGGATCACTGGGAGCACAGGAGCAGGATGTGTAGCTCCAATTATAATAAGGCAGAATTCAGCTGGAGCTGGTCCTTCTCTGGATGCCTCAGGATCCTCACAGGGTTGGCCTTTATCTACTGAAGCTGGTACAATCTCCAAATGCCTCGGGGTGGGTAGAAAAGTACAGAACAGATGGAGAGAATTAGCGTAGTTGCCATTCAGAATAGATATACTGAAGTATGAAGTTATGGGATGAGTTACGCGTATGCCAGATTAAAGAGATGCGTCTTGAGTTTACTTTTAAACTGGGAAACTGTGTCTGAGCCCCGAACACTGTCTGGAACGCTATTCCAAAGTTTTGGAGCTAAATATGAAAAAGCCCTACCCCCTTTTGTAGATTTTGAAATTCTGGGAACTACCAGAAGTCCAGAGTTTTGTGATCTTAAGGAGCGTGGTGGATTATAGCTTTTCAGAAGACTGGTCAGGTATGTGGAAGCTAAACCATTTAAAGCCTTGTATGTAAGTAATACTATTTTGTAATTAATTCTAAACTGAACAGGTAACCAGTGCAGGGATGATAATATTGGGGTTATATGATCATATTTTCTGGATCTGGTGAGAATCCTGGCGGCTGCATTTTGGACTAACTGAAGCTTGTTTATTAAGGATGCAGGACAACCACCTAGTAATGCATTACAATAGTCTAGTCTAGGTCATGAATGCCTGAAATAGCTTTTCTGCATCAGATACGGATAAGATGCTCCTAAGTTTGGCAATATTTCTATGAGAATATTATGATCTATAGTGTCGAATGCAGCACTAAGATCAAGCAAGACTAGTATTGAGATGCAGCCTTGGTCCGAAGCTAAAAACAAGTCGTTTGCAATCTTAACTAGTGCAGTTTCTGTACTATGATGGGGCCTGAAACCTGACTAAAATTTTTCAAGGATGTTGTTTTCCTGCAAGAATGTGCATATTTGAGCTGATACTGCTTTTTCTAATATTTTTTATATAAAGGAAAGGTTTAAAATTGGTCTGTAATTTGTTATTTTATTCGCGTCCAAATTAGATTTTTTAAGAAACGGCTTAATAACTGCCAACTTGAAAGGTTTAGGGACGTGACCTAGATATAATAAGGAATTAATGATGTTTAAAAGTGACTCTCCAACTGTATGCATCACTTCTTTTAAAAATCTGGTTGGGATTGGGTCTAACAGGCACGTTGTTGATTTAGCTGAGGTGATAAGTTTATAAAGCTCTTCCTGTCCTATACCTGTAAAGCACTGAAAATCTAAATGTGAAGTTTTAGGCTGAACTGGATCATGAGATGCTATTAGAGGTTGAACCTCTGTTATTTTCTTTCTAATGCTATCAAAAAAAATTAATGACTAACAAAATTCTTTTTTTTTTTATAAAATCAACTGTTCCAACATTTTTGGCACCTATAACAATTGCGATAAAATAAATGAAATTGAAGCATTTTTGTATTTTTTTCTGTAGTTAATAAAGTTGATTAGACCATCTAGAAACTTATATTTAAAAATTCATGAATTACTGTTTCCATGTGGTATAAATATGACATGACAAATAGGGCTATTTCATTTACCTACACTGTAAAAACAATCTCTGTAATTTATGGTAAAATACTGGCAGCTGTGGTAGCCAGAATTTCACTGTACAAAATATGGTGATAGTTGTTATAACACATTTCGGTCTTTTGCTAAGGAAATTGTACATTATTATAGGTAAGATTGCTTTTTGTTTACATTAAATTATATTAAAAAATGATATAATGTTAATCTGGATACAGTTTATTTTAGTGATAAAAACAGTATGACTGTATAATGTATTCTGGTATTTTAAGATTTTAAGTAAATTACTGGCAGCAGTGATAGCCAGAATTTTACTATGAAAATACAGTAAATCACATGGCATTTCAATTGCTTAGCATAAATTTTACAGTTAAAAATTGCTGATGGTAAATTACAAAGTAAATAGATGAATTAATTGTAAACAAAGGTATAGACTATTTTTGATAACTTTAAGACAATGTTTATGATCAGATTAAATTAATTGCCCAATATAAACTATAATAAGTAGTTTAAAGTAGACAATACTTGAAAGATATCATCATAGTAAAATGAATAAACAAACATTTTTCACTTGCCCCGGTGGATAATAAGTAATTAGTCACACATTCCAGAATTGGTACAGTGTCCCATTCCCACTAGGTCCGCTTGAAGACTCAGCTAAGTTCCTCAGGTGTATGCTTTGGACTGGAATGATCCTTTTGCAGCAGTTCCAATGAAGTACACTCACTCTAAAGAATTATTAGGAACACCATACTAACACATACAGACGCCTGCACCTTGCCGACCAACGTCCGGCAAAAAACAAGGGTTCAACACCCGGGAAAAATAAAAATAAATAAATATCCAAAAATGATGGCAATACTCGCAGTGGTGTTGATTGAAAGGTGATAATTTATTTACAGTGCTTGAGAGGGGTCCCAGTGGAAAACAAATAAAAACCAAACAAACCAAACCAAAGCTATATACAAAGTAACAAAATAACACCATACAAAAAAGAAAAAAAAGGAAAAATGGAAACAAACAGATAAACACACTCCGATTGTGAAATATAGCTCACGGCACCACAGTTGCACGCTCGCTGGCCAGGTAAACCGACCCTGTACACTGGTTTGGGGCTTCCCTTTATAGTTCAAACCCCGCCCATCTCAGAACAAACCAAGCGAAATTACCAGAAATGGGAAGTATGACATAGTAAGTATATAGATTTGTTTGTGCAACACACATAACATACACATAGATAGGCACCCACTTCATGCTCTTTTGGTTTAAGTCATTATAGACTTAAATAACAGAAACAAATAACAGAAACAAATATTACAAACCTAACACAAACATTCATACTCCCCTTTATGACAAACAATGGATGAGTCGGCTTCCGGTTGCTTCGCGCCGGCGCGTAGTGACTCTGACACTATATCGCCAGGCCGCTAGGTGTCGCTCGGGTTAGCTGGCCGATAGTAGGAAGCAACGCGGAAGACCGACTAAACCACTGAACAAACACTAACAAACATTGACCACCGGCAAATACACAGAATATACCAAACACAAAACAATAGACAAATCAAATGTGTGTGTGTTGGTATGCACAGCGAGGATTATTTTGGAATGGAAATGGAGTGGATATGTTTGTGTGTATGTTAAACCAGTATACCGACGGCGTGCGTGTGCACCCGCATCCCCTCAGCATGGGGAGTACAGAGGAGGAGTGAGGTAAGACGTAATTATGTGCGTGTGTATGTATGTGCTGTGCAAACCGACAGGGACAGGTCACTTTGTGACAGTGGCATTAATTTAACAAGGTGCTAAAAGCATTCGTTAGAAATGTTGGCCCATATGGATAGGATAGCATCTTGCAGTTGATGGAGATTTGTGGGATGCACATCCAGGGCACGAAGCTCCCGTTCCACCACATCCCAAAAATTCTCTATTGGGTTGAGATCTGGTGACTGTGGGGGCCATTTTAGTACAGTGAACTCATTGTCATGTTCAGGAAACCAATTTGAAATTATTCGAGCTTTGTGACATGGTGCATTATCCTGCTGGAAATAGCCATCAGAGGATGGATACATGGTGGTCATAAAAGGAGGGCCATGGTCAGAAACAATGATCAAGTAGCCCATGGCATTTAAACAATGCCCAATTGGCACTAAGGGGCCTAAAGTGTGCCAAGAAAACATCCCCCACACCATTACACCACCACCAGCAGCCTGCACAGTGGTAACAAGGCATGATGGATCCATGTTCTCATTCTGTTTACGACAAATTCTGACTCTACCATTTGAATGTCTCAACAGAAATCGAGACTCATCAGACCAGGCAACATTTTTTCATGCTTCAACTGTACAATTTTGGTGAGCTCGTGCAAATTGTAGCCTCTTTTTCCTATTTGTATTGGAGATGAGTGGTACCCGGTGGGGTCTTCTGCTGTTGTAACCCATCCGCCTCAAGCTTGTGCGTGTTGTGGCTTCACAAATGCTTTGTTGTATACCTCGGTTGTAACGAGTGGTTATTTCAGTCAAAGTTGCTCTTCTATCAGCTTGAATCAGTTGGCCCATTCTTCTCTGACCTTTACCATCAACAAGGCATTTTCGTACACAGGACTGCCGCATACTGGATGTTTTTCTCTTTTCACACCATTCTTTGTAAACCCTAAAAATGGTTGTGAAAATCCCAGTAACTGAGCAGATTGTGAAATACTCAGACCGGCCCATCTGGCACCAAAAAACATGAAAATTGCTTAAATCACCTTTCTTTCCCATTCTGACATTCAGTTTAGAGTTCAGGAGATTGTCTTGACCAGGACCACACCGCTAAATGCATTGAAGCAACTGCCATGTGATTGGTTAATTAGATAATTGCATTAATGAGAAATTGAACAGGTGTTCCTAATAATCCTTTAGGTGAGTGTATACAGTGCCTTAAAAAGTATTTTCCCATTCTCTCTTTTTTTTTTCTTGCATATTTGTCACACATAAATTACAGAAAGATAACCAGAGTAAATACACAATGCAGTTTTTAAATGATGAGAAACGATCATTTATTAAGAGAAAAAACTCTCCAAACCTACCTAGCCCTAAATCTAATAACTGGTCTACAACTAACCATAAAATATGATTGTGAAAAATATCAAATCTTTTAAAACAGTTTTATTAACAAAATGTAAGCTTATTTAAAACAACTAGAAGTCACTAAAATTATATGCAGTTATAGTTAGTCCAGCCGGAGTCCCTGCACTAAAAATACATTCACCTTATATATTATGTGACCGTGAACAGTTATACAGTACTGGCTCGCTTTCTCTTTTCTCCCTGCCTCTCTGTTGAGCTACTTATGCCGTTTCTGAGCTGCCAGTTATCCAGACCCCCTCTGCCCTCTAAACCTGTCTGACTTGTCTTGGTGACCTGCTTTTGGTTGGAGATCTGGTCTCCAAGTGACTGCAGAAGCCAAAGTATTTAGTTTCACTCACTATATATTTTTTAATCAAAAAAGACAAAGCATACTTTAATTCTAGTGAATAGTCATATCAATAAGAAAATTTATAATGCAGTCATATCAAGTCACACAAACACACGCACACACAAACACACATGACCATGTTGTTGCCCAGATGTGTTCAGTCAGATTGATTGGGACAGATCTTTGCAGAGAGAGGCAGTTGTGTATCAGCCTTTTGTACTACCCAACACATCAAGATGAGCGAAACAGACCCATTACGGGAGCTGGTGAGTCTACTCCGGCAAGCGATGCTAACACCGCCGCCGCCATCACCGGCCGCAGCCACCGCGGCTTCTTCGGCGCCCCCAGTGGCCAGCCCAATGGCCCGACCAGCGCCCTTCTCCGGCACGGAGGGGAACTGCAAGGGGTTTCTGCTGCAGTGCTCGCTAACCTTCAACCTACAGCCATCCCTGTACCCGACCGATAAGTCTAAAATTGCCTATGTAATTTCTCTCTTATCTGGACAGGCATTACAGTGGGCCGAGGCAATCTGGTCGCATGGTGGACCTTTAATCGAGTCGTACGAGCTCTTCATGGATCATTTCAAGGAGGTCTTTGAGCGATCCGACAGCGAGGTGTCTGCTGGAGAACAACTATATCATTTACATTTACATTTAGGCATTTGGCAGATGCTCTTATCCAGAGCGACTTACAAAAAGTGCTTTAATGTTTACATAGTTGGATACATACTTATACTGGGTTAACTAGGTTAATAACTACGTGCCATTAGTCCAACACAACTAAGAAGAGTTTTTTTTTTTTTTTTTTTCTCCCCGGGGGAGGGGGGGGGGGGGTAGTCCAAGTATTGGAGAAACAGATGCGTCTTAAGTCGTCGTTTAAAGATAGTCAAAGTCTCTGATGTACGGACATCTAGAGGAAGTTCATTCCACCACCTAGGTGCCAGAACAGAAAAGAGCCTGGATGAATGCCGCCCTCGATCCCTGAGAGATGGTGGGATGAGGCGAGCAGTGCTGGAGGATCGGAGGGAACGTGGTGCAGTGCGTGGTGTAATTAGCGCAGAGAGGTAGATATCATCTTACCCAAGGTACTCTATCGGTACAAGAATATGCTCTACAATTTCGCACTTTGGCAGCAACGAGTGGATGGAACGAGAGTGCTCTCCTAACCACCTACCGTCAGGGGCTGGAGCCCGCTCTCTGACGCATGTTGGCCACATACGATGATGACATGGGGTTAGAACAGTTCATTCAGCTCTCTATTCGCTGTTCAGTACGACTCGCATCATGCCAAACCAACTCCGGAAACGAAGTCGTCCCAGTGGCTGGATCGCAGAGAAGGGTAGCAACTCCAGAACCCAAGGATGAACCAATGGTTCTGGAAAAAGGAAGGATAACATTGGCGGAGAGAAACCGACGGCTGTCCCAGGGTCTCTGCCTGTACTGCGGCGACACGGGGCATCTCAGAGCCGAGTGCCCCATCCGACCATCTCGCGCTGTGGTGAGTTCGATTTTAACTAAAATTGAAAAACTACAACCTCTAACCACCAATGTGAACCTCACTTCTTGTCATATGTCGGTTTCAGTGGCAGCCCTACTCGACTCAGGGTCAGCCGGCAACTTTATCTCCGGGGAATTAAGCCGGTACCTCCGGCTCAAGACCAGTCCGACCGAAAAGACTTACCAGGTCCAGTCCATAACTGGAAAACCCCTATCCAAAGAGTTTGTGCATCTACTGGACGGCCCCGTCAAACTTCAGATTGGCCTTTTCCATCAGGAAGAGATCCAGTTGTTATTAGAAGTATTAGAAGACTCCACCTCTGACGTCGTCCTGGGTCGACCATGGTTAATCCAACACGATCCGATCTTGTCATGGACCACAGGTGAAGTGCTGAAATGGGGAGAAAGATGTACGACTACATGTTTCCCAACACTACCAGTAAAACCACAACCATTACCAATCCAGACCACCTCCATCGAGAGCCCCATTGAACAACAATCCGTGAGTGTCCCTCCGCAATACTCCTCCTTCGCGGACATCTTCTGCCCCAAAAGGGCAACTCAGCTGCCGCCCCATCGACCTTGGGATTGTGCCATCGACCTGATCCCAGGAGAACCACTGCCCCGTGGACGTATCTACCCTCTGTCTCTCCCCGAGCGAAGTGCCATGGAGAACTACATCTCGGAGGCAATGCAACATGGCTACATTCGCCCCTCAACGTCACCAGCAGCCTCCAGCTTTTTCTTTGTGGCAAAAGGAGGAGGTGGCTTACGTCCCTGCATCGACTTCCGTACCCTCAACCACGCCACAGTCAAGTTCCCATACCCATTACCCCTAGTTCCAGCAGCTCTCGAATGTCTCCGTGATGCAAACATCTTCACGAAACTAGACCTTCGGAGCGCCTATAATCTGGTGCGAATAAGGAGGGGAGACGAATGGAAAACAGCCTTTGTGACACCTACAGGTCACTATGAATATCTTGTGATGCCATATGGTCTGGTCAATGCCCCCGCAGTCTTTCAGAACTTCATGCATGAAGTACTCCGAGAATTCCTTCACAGATTAGTCATCGTATACATTGACGACATTCTCATATTCTCCAAGTCAGAAAGACAACATCGACATCATGTTACACAGGTACTCTAACGTCTTCGAGAGTTCCACTTATTTCTGAAAGCTGAAAAATGTTCATTTCACCAGTCCTCGGTACAGTTTCTGGGCTACGTCATCGACCAGAACGGAGTGAAGATGGACGCGGAGAAAGTAGCAGCCATAACCACATGGCCCCAACCTACTACTGTTAAAGAGCTACAGCGATTTTTAGGATTTGCCAACTTTTACAGGCGGTTCATCAAGAGTTACAGCACCACAGCAGCCCCCCTGACTTCCCTCCTCCGCGGCAAACCCACATCATTGAAGTGGACTCCCGAAGCCATCGCAGCATTCCAACACTTAAAACAAATGTTCACTTCTGCTCCCATCCTTGTCCACCCTAACCCCACACTGCCGTTCGTGGTAGAAGTGGATGCATCAACCGTCGGAGCGGGAGCCATTCTCTCCCAACAGCAAGGAGAACCACCCACCTACCATCCATGTGTGTTCTTTTCACGCAAGTTCAGTCCGACAGAAGTAAACTATGACATTGGCGACCGAGAATTACTCGCTATTAAAATGGCATTGGAGGAATGGAGACATTGGCTGGAGGGGGCAGCCCAACCATTTTTAGTCCTCACTGACCACAAAAACCTACAATATTTAAGGGAGGCAAAACGGCTAAACCCACGACAAGCTAGATGGGCCATGTTCTTTACTCGGTTCGATTTTAAGATCTCCTACCTACCGGGAACTAAGAACATTAAGGCAGATGCGCTCTCCCGCCTGTATTTTCCCACTGATTCCATCGAGGAACCCGTACCCGTCCTACCCGAAAAATTTTTGTAAACCCGATTCAGTGGGAACTTCCTTCTTTCCTCTCAGAACCGGCTCCAGCACCTCCACCAGACTGCCCACCACTACGTCGTTTTGTGTCAGAAGATGATCGCAACACCCTCATCCACTCAGTACACGTTTCACTAGGCACAGGGCACCCAGGAATAGACCGGACTCTCGCGTTGTTACAAGAACGCTTCTAGTGGCCCAACATGGGACGCGATGTCAGAAGGTATATCCTGGGGTGTCAGGAATGTGCCATGTCCAGGACCTCTCGACACTTTCCTGCTGGGAAGATCATTCCCCTGCCCATTCCTCAGCGACCATGGTCACATCTCGGAATAGACTTCCTTACAGATCTGCCCGAATCGGAAGGATATACCTGCGTGCTGGTGGCTGTCGACAGATTCTCAAAGGGATGCCGCCTGATCCCCCTCAGGAACTTACCAACAGCCATGACCACTGCAGAAGTACTCTTTAACCAGGTCTTCCGCTACTATGGAATCCCAGAGGATATTGTCTCCGACCGAGGACCCCAGTTCATATCTCGGGTATGGCGAGCCTTCTTTCACCGTTTAGGAGTAAGTGTAAGTTTGTCGTCAGGATATCATCCCCAGACCAATGGACAAACAGAAAGGAAAATTCAGGAAATCGGGCGCTTCCTCCGAACCTTCTGCCACAACCATCAGAACTCCTGGAACCAGTTCCTGGGCTGGGCTGAGTACGCCCAGAACTCACTATGTCAATCCACAACAGGTCTCACCCCCTTCCAGTGTATCTTAGGCTATCAACCTCCGTTATTCCCCTGGAATGGGGAACCGTCAGACCTCCCAGCAGTGAACTTCTGGTTTCGGGAGAGCGAAAGAGTCTGGGAGGAGGCTCATCATCATCTGCAGAGAGCTGTGAGGAGGTACCAGACCAATGCCGACCGGCGCAGATCCAACGCTCCAACCTACCAACCTGGAGACAAGGTATGGCTCTCCACGAGAGATATGCGCCTCTGAAAGCCCTGCAAAAAACTTAACCCAAGGTATGTTGGTCCATTCGAAGTCTTGGAACAACTCAGTCCAGTAACGTACAGGTTACAGTTACCAGCACCCTTTAGAATTCATCCCACCTTCCATGTGTCACTGCTAAAACCTTACCAAAACCCTGTCATTTCTCCCACAGAGCCTGGTCCTGAGGAAGAAACACCCCCTCCTCCGATCGTCGTTGATGAAGGTACCATTTATCAGGTTCGTGACATCTTGAATTCCCGACGTCGCAGTGGCCGTCTAGAGTACCTGGTAGACTGGGAAGGATACGGCCCAGAGGAGAGATCCTGCGTGCCTCGCGACGACATTCTCGATCCCACAATGTTGGAGGAATTTCATCATACTCACCCCGAGCGTCCGGCACCCAGAGGACGAGGTAGGCCACCACGACGACAGAGAGGCCGACCCTCAGGAGCGGGTCGTGAAGGAGGGGGTAATGTCACAGTCAGGCCAGGCTCCGAACTCAATCCAACACAGCGCCCTGTATCGCCTGAGTACTAACCACCACCACCTGTCCGTAATCAGCGTAAACGCATAAAGACCACACACCACACTTCAGTCAACGTCCGGGCTCGTACCCATGAGTGAGGACCCAACGTCTAACGTTCAAGTAAGAAGATTAATACTTACCTGTTTACTTACCTTATATCTCTGCTTTCTACAGCGTTCCAGTCACGGTCCCTGAGCGTGGAGCTCCGTTTGCTGTGGTGTGTGAGTCTTAGTCGACGATCGTCAGTTCCAGGTTTTTGCCGCTATATAATTCAATGTCCCTTCGCGAAAGATAGGAGAAGTGAAGGTTAACAGATTCCGGCCCTAGTTGCTAATCAGCTAAAGATTCCGGCCCTGCCGCTACGTACTCTGAATTAAATAAAACCTGCTTATCTTGATACTTACCCCTGTGTGGAGTCCCACTTTGTTACAGTTTGGTTCTTTAGAATGGATTATTATGCAGGCTTTATGGTGGAAGTTTAGATGGACTATTACTCGATGTAGTAGTAATTAGTCATGTTATATTTTGTGATTTATTTTTGCTTTTATTCATCTGTTTTACATTAATACTGCCAATTAGTTAAAGCTTTTTTAATGATCATTCATTAATTTATTTAGCTACACTATTTGTGCAAAGAGAGAGAGAGCAGGTTTGGGCTCTAGTGAAGAGACTGCAATTCTTTTGGTCTGTCCATGTGGCATATCGGACAATCGAACAACAGATACTCCCCACCCTGGATACATGTCCATTGTGTCTGTTTCAGTTACTAAAGGGGTCGGGTTGCTGGCTCGATGCCCGATTGTCAGTGACACACTACGGGCAATTTGCAATAATCTAATTTGCAGGTCTTTGGACTGTGGGAGAAAACGTGGGTCCCCGGGGGAATTCCTCAATGCACAGGGGGAGAACAAACAAACTCCATGCGCACAGATGCTAAAAAGTAATTAATAACTTTGCGTGGTGATATATTAAGTGACATTATATTGAGTGACCTGTTCAGTGACATCACAAACAGTGACATCACATTGAGTAACATCATAGTGTGACGTGATTTAAATGTATATTTATTTCATGCTGCCTGTCTGTTATAAGCAAGTTTAATAAAAGTCATCTGCTTGTGACCAATCTTTCTGGACCTTTGACCTTGAATAGAAATCAGATCCAGACCTATGAATATTAAATTTAAGTAACTCCTATACTATGAACATTAGCAAAACACGCCTTTCACTCAGCATCCTTTAACCTAGACCTCTGTGTTTTCCATACATTTGTATTATTCACAATAAAATTTATATTTACTTGACATCACCCAACACTAAATTAAAGCATTCAGGTCTGCATATGCCATCGGTATTGTACCCAGAAAACAAAGGCTGGCTTCAATTTACCCTGCTGGCCTACTTACAACAGTACCACTAAAATCCCTGGCAGTTACATTTTATCATTTATATCGTTTAGGAATTATAACATTATTTCCACACCACCACACTACTGCTTTCCTGCCACTGACCTCCTATATGTTCCCGTATCAAATCCAAAACACTGATAATTGCCTACAAAGCCAAAAAACAGCATCCTCAAAGCTGCACACCCCCACTGCAGCATGTCCCTTCATTTGTTAGGAACTGCCAAAAACAACGTGTTTTTAAGAGTGAAAGCACAGGTCCCTCATATTTACAGCAATGGCTGTCCAAGCCACCTGGCCAACTAATGGAGTTATATTAATTTAGAGAGCAGGATGACTTTTCTTTGATCTGTAAGTGTCACGAATTGGGTGTTATACTGGCTGATGTTACTGCCATAGGCTAAAAAGTGCAGGCATAGGCGCAGAGGGGGTGATGGCAAACAGTCTTTTATTTAACAAAACATCACACAAAACATGGAATAATAAAGAAACTAACCAAGGACTCAAACCAATAAACACAAGATCTTTAGGTACACAAAGGTTCTTTAGCTTAACAAGGGCTAAGAGTGAGACAAAAGGCTCTGTAGCTAAGAGCAAGACAAAGGGCTAAGAACAGGACAAATAAACTAGTCCTGGAGCTGAAACAAGACAAGACACAACGAGGAGATGGGACGGGACAGGACTAGAGATGGGACGAGACTAGAGAAAGGACAAGACAGGAGAAAAAACAGGACTAGCGACAGGACAGGACTAGCGACAGGACAGGACTAGCGATAGGACTAGCGACAGAAGAGTACTGAATGATCGCGTTTGTGGTTAGTGGGGTTAGTGGCTAATCTGGTTATGGCCGAAGTGGATGATGAACTAACGGGTTAGTAACTAACTGGGTTAGTACCTAAGCACATTAGTAACTGAATTTACACGGGGGGAACGAACACACTAAATGCCAAGCCCACATAAGGCTAATCCGACTAAAGGCTAAAGCCACTAGCGGCTAATCTGACTAGAGGTCAAGCCTACTGGAGGCTAAATCTACTAGCGGCTAACCCCGCTAACGGCTGCACTCTCACATGGCTAGACATACAAGGAAGCTAAACATACGGGGAAGCTAAACATACAAATGGCTATAGAAACCCTGGAGGCACACCAAACATTACTTACATTAACCTCGAGACAAACACAACACTTAACGAGACAGAATCAGCTTCACAAACACAGAAACACAAGGAACATAAACATAATCAAAACTACAGCCTTCAAACTTTTAACACGTTATATAACAAAACTTAAACCAAATAAAACAAGACAAAACAAAAGCCCACATAATACTGACAGTAAAGATAAACAATGCTCGACCCAGTTTCCCAGAATAAACAGCTATTTATTAATGGTCTAATGAGCTACCTCGGTTCTGGTGCGCACTTTCATCACCTGACCGAGGTGCCTTCTGGGAAACTGAGTCTACAAACAAAAACTACAATAAACAAGACTTTGGACAAACAATGCCCTCTAATGTCAAACCCTCACAGTACCCCCACTTAAAAACTCTCCTCCGGAGCGCTAACGGAGGTCCTGGGCATTCTTCCAAATGTCCCAGGTCGTTCCACCCGACTTGCGACGACGATGAGCTGGCTTCCCAAGCAGAGTGGGAGGGAGGGCGAGTCTGGATTTCCGCCGAGGCCGGAGGCAGAAGGGTTTGGTCAGGGTTAAGTGGCAATGGACGCACAACGTCGTCATAGGCGGGTGGCGGAGGCAGCACTGGATTGCTCTTATAGGCCGAGTGGCTGGGGCAGCGCTGGATTAATGTTGTAGGCCGGGCAGCCGATGCAGCACTGGGACGTCTTCACGCGGGGGTGAGCGTAGTGCCTCATGCTGGAAAGCGTGGTGCAGCACTTCAACGCCGGGTGGCGGAGGCCGCACTGGCTCCTCCCTTGAAGTTGGACTGAGGACGCCGCTGGAGAGCGTGGTAAGGGCTTTCTCTGGGCTTGGCTGAGTACTCAGCTGGGCTGTCTGAAGACATGGTGCCTCCACTGAGGCTCTCCAGAGTTCTGGAGCCTCCACTGAGGCTCTCCGGAGACCTGGAGCTCTCTTGCTTCCAGTAAGTTCGCTGTTTTGCTGTAGGGCAACCCAATTATTCACAAACTGCTTTCCCTGGCATTAAGGTCCCAAATGAGCTACCTCGGTTCAGGTGCGCACTCTCATCACCTGACCAAGGTGCCTTCTAAGAAACTGAGTCTAAAAACAAAAACTACAATAAACAAGACTCTGGACAAACAATGCCCTCTAGTGGCGAACCCTCACAGTAAGTATTTGTTGTAATTGAATCCCTCTAAATTCAGTATATTTAGATACTCAAATATAAAAGATGCAGAAGCTCACTGTAGTGAGGAGAAAATATTACCATGGTCAAAGCTACTTGTTAAATAAACAGCTACAGTAAGTTTTGTAGTGTATCACGTGCAATACGTGTGACGTCATCATGTACATGATGGTGAAAAAGAAAAAAAAATTAAGTGAAGTACGCAAATGGACTGTCTCGTGTCTGATTGAATTCAGCGTCTTTAGCTAGAGTAAGCAAAGACACAACAATGGCGACGAGGACAGTTAGTAGATAATAGCAACTTAAATTTGAGTGAGAGTAAGTTTAACCTTAAAGGATGGACCCCACCACAACAGTGCCAAAATTTGACTGTTACAGTGATCCGACAACTTTGGGACCACGCTGGACAAGATGGCTGTCAGCAATTGAATATTTCGCTGACGGAAAAGGATTAATATTAGGACAAAATGCAAATGATGCCACTAGACAACTGAAAAGAGCACTATTACTTCATCACACTGGCACAGATATGCAGGATACATTTTCGATGCTGGAAAACACCGGGACTGTAACAGAATACGACGCGGCGGTGGCTGCTCTGAACGCTTACTTCGTTTCCTAAGTTAATACTGCGCTGGCAAGACAGTCCTTTTATCAAATCACACAAAATATAGGTGAGACTATAGACTATATAAACCAAGACTGTGGTTTTGGTGTGGACAGAGATAACCAGCTGCGTGATGCTGTTTTAAGCAAATGTGGTTCGGATTATGTAAAGAGAAAATTATTAGAGGAAGGAACTGAACTAACACTAACACTTGAAATTGCATATGCAATGCATATCAGTCAGCCTGGAAATGGGAAAGGGCAGTACATCGAATTGTAAAGAAAAGAGGAAATTACAAAATAACAGTCACAAGACAATCAGGAAAAAAAAAATGAGAAACAATGTTACAGATGCGGATCACAGGATCATCTTGCCAAAGACCTAACCTGTTCAGCAAGGGGGCAACAATGCCGAAAATGCAAGGGTACTAACCATTTTGCCAAAATGTGTAAAACCAAAAATGCGACTGGGCAGACAGTATAAATATGTTGGTGGAGAAACGAGCAAAGCATATGAAGATCAATATGCATTTGTGGTGAAAGACTGTAATCTAAACAGATACACATTTACTGTTGGTGGAGTTACCTTAGACATTTTGATTGATTTGGGGGCAACAAGCAATATTATAAAGTCATTGTAGAAAAAGCAAAAGAATTGCGTGTCATTCATACAAATCTGACAAAAAGCTATATGCATACACCTGTAAAGAACCCTTATCCATAAAAGGAGCCTTCACATGTGAGATTAAATGCAGGAAACATGGCACAGAGGCTGAATTTGTGGTAATTAAAGGAAAAGGAGAGTCCCTATTGGGTAAAGAGACAGCAACCAAACTTGGAGCACTAAAAATTAGGCTCAACATAGTAACAATCAGTGATATGGCAAACCAAATTCGGAGAACAGTACGCAGCTCTGTTCAGAGGAGTTGGAAAACTCAACACTAAAAAGATTGATTTATACATTGATGAGACTATGACTCCAATAGCTTAACCAATACGCCGAATTCCATTCCATCTGAGAGAAGCAGTAGAACGGAAAATTCAGCAGCTTCTAGAATTGGACATCATTGAACCAGTGACTACTGCCACCCCATGGGTGAACCTGGTAGTGATTGTTCCAAAGCCTGACAAAGATATTAGACTATGTTTGGATATGAGGCAGGCAAATAAAGCAATAATCCAGGGCCAATATCCAATTCCAACTGTAGACGAGCTCCTGCAGAGCATGGATGGCTCCTCAGTCTTCAGCAAACTTGATTTAAGTGGGGATACCACCAACTAGAGCTTACCCCACAGTCCAGAGGTATCACCACATTTGCTGTACACAATGGTACATACCGAAAAAAGAGACCAGTGAATAGTTGTCATGATCTCGGCTGGTAGAAGACGGACGCAAAATGCAGGGGTAATTTTCAAGTCTTATTTGTTTATGTATCAGAGACGCAGAACAACAAAAAAAAAAACTCAACAACTCAAAAGAAATAGACACTTCCTCAGGCCGGGTCTGCAGATGGGAACTTTAGTGGGAACAACAACAGAGATTCTCAAAGAACCAAAAACAAGACAGAGGTCATAACATTCCCGCTGATAACTGCTCAGCCTTGAACTTGACACGCCTTCTCTAAGTGCACTGGCCCGGTCCCTGCAGACACCTCTTAGTCCTAAAGAGAAAAAAAACAATGAACAAAGAAACGTTACAGACAAACATTGACGGGCATGAAAACAACAGTGAATGGACAGGTGCCTACGGGTTCGGCTGGTTCAAATAGTGACACACAAGGAAGGGACACAGGTGAAACTAATTTGACATTCCTGGGAGACATACCAACGCAGACACACTAGGGGGAGACAAAGCGGTGGCTCAGTAATCCAGAGAACTTGACCTTATTCCCCGGGGCGTTGGGGCACAGGTGTGACAGTTAACCCCCCCCCCCCCCTCCTCAGGACCGGCCTCCGTCATTTTGGCGGAGGGAGTAGGGGCTTGCCGACAGGATGGAGTGGTCGGCGGGTAGGGCGGGTCCGAGGGCCCGGCCTAGTCAGGTGGAACGCTGCAATGAGCTCGGGGCTCAAAATATCTTTGGCTGGGACCCAACTCCTCTCCTCCGGACCATACCCTTCCCAATCTACAAGGTATTGCAGAGCCCCCCTTCTCCTCCACGAGTCTAGTAGTTTTGTTACCTTGAACGCTGGGGCGCCCCCCATCTTCACAGCCCCAGGGAGCAAGGACTCCGGTGTGCCCTCGTCTGGCGGCCCCCGGATCAATGGCCTGAGAAGAGAGATATGGAACACAGAGTTAATGCGCATATGGTTCGGAAGTTTTAATTTAAACGAAACTGGGTTGATTTGAGAGAGAATGGGGAAATGGGGATATTTCTTGAATCAAACTACTGCTTGGGAGATTTTCGTGTGTGCATCCTCCCATACTGTCTTTGCTCTTTTAAACCACTCATCCACCATGGGTACATCGGTGGAGGTGGCATCCCAGGGACAGAGAGGGGGGGTTGATGCCCAAGCACACACTGAAACGGCGTTAGGCCGGTCGCGGAGTGATATAACGAGTTTTGTGCCTCCTCCGGGTTTGGTGTTGATTGTGGTGTTGGATAGTATCTGATAAGGCATCTGCCTTTTTATTTTTGGAGCCTGGTTGATACATAATATGGAAGAGGAAACGTGTGAAAAACAGTGCCCACCGGGCTTGACGAGTCTTTAATCTTTTGGCTTGTTGAATGTATTCTAAATTTCGGTGATCGGTTAGTACTGAACGGGTGTTTGGCTCCCTCTAGCCAGTGACGCCACTCCTCTAACGTCGCTTTTACTGCGAGTAGTTGTCTATTACCGATGTCATTGTTTCGCTCAGCAGATGTCAGTTTGCGAGAGAAAAAAATGCGCAAGGGTGGAGTTTCTCGGGTTGACCGTAACGTTGTGACAGCACCGCCCCTACTCCTACCTCCGATGCGTCGACTTCGTCAATAAACGGCTTGTCGGGGTTAGGAAGCCGTAACACAGGTGCTGTAGTGAATGCCGTCTTAAGTTTTTGGAATGCTGTTTTCGCTTCCGCTGTGAACGAGCCTAATCGTTTTGGCTTTCCCCTTAAGAGGGAAGTAAGCGGTGCTGCCATAGAGCTAAAATTTCGGATAAAACGCCGATAAAAATTGGCGAACCCAAGAAAACTCTGTAGCTCCTTTAAGGACTTGGGTTCCGGCCATAGAGTTACCCTCTCCACCTTGGACGTCTCCATCTCGACCCCCTGTTGCCCTATGCGATAGCCGAGAAATGCAATCTCACGTTTGTAAAATTCACATTTTTCTGCCTTCGCTTAGAGCGAAGTTCACGCAGACGCCGAAGTACGGCGGTTACATGAAGGAGGTGTTTGGAATATGACCGCGAGTATATCAGAATATCATCTAAATATACTATCACAAAATGGTTAAACATATCCCTAAACACATCATTCATAAACCCCTGAAACACCGCAGGTGCGTTTTCCAATCCATATGACATCACATTATACTGATTATGTCCCGATGGAGTGCTAAACGCAGTCTTCCACTCATCGCCTTTACGTACACGTACGAGATTATAAGAGCTGCGGAGGTTGAGTTTTGTGAAGATGGATGCGCCTCGGAATTGGTCGATAGCGGCCGGTATCAACGGCAGCGTGTGCTTATATTTCACTGTCACTGCATTGAGACCTCTATAATCAATACAGGGATTTAAGCCTCTTCCTTTTTTTTCTATAAAAAAGAAACCTGACGAGGCGGGGGAAGTGGACCTGCTGATGAGTCCCTGCCGAAGAGCCTCCTCCACGTACTCCTCCATCGCCCGGGTTTCTTTCCGGGATAATGGATAAATACGCGAGCAAGGCGGTGTTTTCCCCAGCAGGAGCTCAATCGCGCAGTCCCACGGACAACGAGGGGGAAGCCTCGCTGCTGCCCTAAGACTAAATACATCCTCAAACTGCGCATACTCTGATGGCACGTTAGTTGACACTTGGGCACGCGGGCTTTCAAAACTAGTTGTTTGGAACGTCAATGATAACGGTGTACAGAATTTCGTGCATACGGGGCCCAGGAGATGATGCTGGCATTTGCCCAATTAAAATTAGGGTTATGAAAACCGAGCCAGGGTAGCAGGGTAGTCCCAGTACGACGGACTGGTGTCACTGGGGAAAGTTAATTGAAGGGGCGCAGAGATTATTGTAACCGGCGATTGTATGAGGTGACGGCCATCCAGAGCTTTAATAGATATCGGGTACGGAAGCTTCGACACCGGAGCTCGCAGCGAGGAAAGAAGGGTAGATGAAATAAAATTTCCAGCCGACCCTGAATCTATTAAGGGAAAAACAGATAAGGTATGGTTATTATATGACAGTTGAGCTTTTAAACAAAAATGTAGATGGGTGCAAGATGGGGTGAGGTGTGTTACTTTTAGCAACGAGCACAAGCGAACTTGCTGGTGTTCCCCCCCACAGTACAGGCACAGTCCCGACATTAAGCGCCATGCTCTCTCCATCGCCGATAAGCGGGAAGAGCCGAAGTCCATCGGCTCTGATGGAGACCCTTCGCTCAAGTTTTGCAGCAGTTGGCTGAGGTGTTCTTTGCGGCGGGGCTCCAGCCTCTTATTGGGAGGTCGGGATGTCGAGCGCCGTTGCTGAGCACGCAGGTGTTGGTCCAGTTTAATGGCGAGTGTGATGCAATCTTCCAGTGGCATTTCGGTGCTCTGCACGCAAGTAAGCAAAGCAAAGATACAAGTTTTAGATTTGGCCAACTTTAATTGTTTTGTAAAAGGCATACATATTGTGCATACATAAATAGAGTACATACATACTAATATACATACATACAGTAGGTGGACACCCATAATGCTTATTACTATCGCGCTCACCTCCGCAGAAAAACAGCAGCGGCCAAACTAAACCAGTCGCATTTCTAAGTAATTCGTGAAATTACCGCCAGGTGGCTCAAAGTGACATTTTCCGTTGTCTCGGTTTTTAAATATAATTAGAGCTTAGGTCATAATAAAGTCATAAAAATATGTTGTATCGTAAAAATATTACAATGATAATAATTTCCAGATCCAAGTACTGTGTCCAACAAACATGAAAAAATACAAACTCTTTGTTTGTATCTGTTTAGTGTTATTATTTAAAAAAAACAGCAGAAACAACAGGTCCAGGGCTTGTAAAATATATATATATATATATATATATATCGACAATAACTAACTAATGTCACAGCAGCAGAAGCAAAACCATACAAGCATGTCTTGTATCATACCGATAACCACCATGGCCATCTTACAGATATGTTATCCTGCATACAGATATGTTATCCATCTTACATGTTATCCTGCATACAGATGTGGCCATTAAGACTGCGCGTGTTTTCCCGCGGGATGCCTCAATTTAGTGCGCGGCGTGCCGCGACTTGCCGTAAGCAACATTCGGGAATTTAAATAAATGTGTTGTGCTTCACTGAATCTCCGCCAGATGGCGCATGGAAGGACTTTATTTAAACGCCGGACCAAGTACTGTACAACGAAGAACTGTGTATAGTTACTTAGCCTAAAACAATATTGTTTCCAATGCTGAAGCAAACATGAATTTTATTTTGCTTTACAACAGATCTTTCATGATAAATGTGTGTATATGTGCTTCATATTTTTTTCATAATGATGAAATGAGATGCCCAAATTCGTGCTTTAAAATTCTTAATAAGTTTCTTATATATTTTTTGTAATGTTTTAACAGGGACAAAACAGTAAAAGACATGGCAATGTCATGGTTTACATGGTGTTAAAATTAATTTAATTTCCTGATAGTAGGCTATCTGATAGTCTTAACTATGCGAATGTCCTGATTCGTGAATATGCCAACATATCTTATTTAAAACGTAAAAAATGTGTCGACATCATCAGAAGACATGAATGAACTATATATATTATATTATTAAGTAAATATTATTTTATGACCACGAACTTCTTCAGGCTTTTTATAATAATCATCATATTTGCTGTTTGTGTCCAGCATTTAATAATTATTTCATACATTATTTAACCACGGCTGGAAATAATAGCTGGAATGTGATGTGGTTGTGAATTCATGACTGAAATAAAGCAGTTTGTCTTTTGTAAAGTACTTTCACTTTACAAAAGGCAGCGTTTTTTCAAAAGGTTGATAAACGTGTGTTGTACAGTATATACACCGCGACAGCGCGCTCAGTTACTCACTTCTCACCTTTCATGTAGGTCTGCTTGGACTAATTAGTTTTAAACCCCTCAAAAATGTGTGTGTATACAGCCCAAAACCTCCATCAGTTATTAACAATGGCATCTATTTAGAAAAAATGCCCCAGTGATTTCGAAGCTTCAGGAAATCTCCCGGCGCTCTGCGCATAACACCGGGCCAACTCATGTTGGAAAGAATTTATAAACGTTTTCTAAACGTGGGATATTGTTTTTTTTTTTACTTATAGTATTTGTTAATTTAATTTAAATGAGGTTTGGGCTCAGGACTTCGATTCGGCATCGTGATTCTCCTCTTTAATTTACTCCATAGTTTTAATCAGCGCTCAGCCGCATGCATAAAGTTTTCCAGAGCGCACCGGCACTGACGCGCTCAAGTTCACCAAAAACAATACAGAACAGCGCAGCTTATTTGCTTTCAAACATTTATAAAATCACGTTTTTTCGTTATTGTGAGTGCGCTTAAATAAAAGTTGAGTCTTATAAAGGCATGTAGTCTTATATAGTTTTATTATATAGTTTTTGCACATTAATCAGAGTCCTCATCTGTTACATTTTTAAGAACAATAGTTTTTTTTCAGCCTGTCACGGCGTGCGCCCAAATCAATATCGCTCCTCGCTCACTAGTTAGGCGGCCTCTCCTTCAGATATGCGAAGAAGCGGGGCTGCGGAATTAGGCACGAATGGTGAAGAAGAGCTCTCCTTGCTAAAGATCACGGGCTTCCAATCCGCGCTATAAAATACTCGGGGTTTGTTGGTTTACAGTGGATTTTACTACACGGTGTGAGTGAGACGCGCGCACACAACGCGGAAGTGCGGCATGCAAACGGGGCAAATGGAACGCGGCCCAGGGACTTCAAAGAAGAGCAAGCGCAAGCGGACGGAGGCAGGAGCTGCTGTCCGCGGATGGCCGTCGTACTCGTATTTTATAGCGCAGGGTGCAAACCCGGGATCATTGGCATGGATGAGCTATGTCCAGCTCTGTACCAGCATGTCATGTGGGCATTATAAGACTAAAAAGTGGCAGCTGGCACGCCTAAAAATAGACGCAGGTTAATTTTTTTTATAGTCTAAATTAAAATCCTCCTCTTTAGTGCCTCCTATTCCTATTAATCCTATTGTTCTTTTAGTGTCACTGCGTGTGCTTACAATGCCAGACAACATTCAAATGCAAATTATTCACTCTCCCCAAGTGTGAATCAGCTGTTCTCACCTATACATATTAACCTATACGTTCTCACCTAAAGTGTTTAGGTAAAATTCCACCTATACAAGTGTGACAAATATGCAAAGAAAAAAAATAGGAAGGGGCAAATACTTTTTCATGGCACTGATATGAATAACTTTGAATGATGAATGCTATGTTAATATGATCTCGGGCTTGCTCCACATTATAAAAGCAAAGCGCGGAGTTTAGTCCGAGATCAGGGAAGTACGTGATGTGGTGGAGAATAGGCAGTGGTGGTTCTATACTGAATTGCTCCCCGGGCGAGACTCCCTCCCGCCCCCCCGTCAGCGGCACTTCTAACCAACCAAACCCCCTCTCTGAAGTCTGCTCGGTCTTGTTAATTTGTTTTAAAACCCCCAATTCTGTGAATTCCCCCAGCAGCGAAACCGGTTTGGTGACTTCACACCTGTAGTAAAGGTGAGATGGGGGATTACAGTAACTGTGGGTGCGCTTCACCTCGGAGCGCGCTGTCGCGTTGTATTCAATGAACAGGCTAAAACAAAATCATGTTTGCTTCAGCAGTGGAAACAATATTGTATTAGGCTAACTTTATTAAAGATTATACACTTTTGTATTCTTTGTCCACACACGTGGGCATCTTTAAATTTTTAGATATTGATCCTTTCTCGATGCAGCGAATTTTCTGAGCAAATTAATAATAATTTCCATGAATGAAAAGGAGGAAGAAGAAAAGGTTATGCGAAAATAAGAAAAAGCTTTAGAGGTAAATGCTGTGAAATGCTTCAAATGAACAGATTCTGCCTATAACAGGTCAGGGACGGTGAGGCTGGACCCAGCAGCGCACCACATCCCACATCATAATACATGCTGATGATGACCAACACATCTCCCCTGATCTACCAGAGTCAAGTAAAAAGAATGGCAATCAAACAGAATAAAATTAGTAGCAGCATTAACTTGTGCTAGTTATTATGATGGTGGTCAATATTAATTGAAATAATGTTTCTCAGCATTATTTCGTGTTAATATTGACTACCATAATAATTAAAATAAGTAACTAGTTTACTAGCATGAGCTACTGCTGCTACTGATTTTATTTCAGCTTACCTGTTCAGTTTTATTGCCATTCCTTTTAAAATATTGTCTTTATAGATTTATATGTTGTTTGTCTTGATGTTCTTTTTTTTTTTCGTTTCTTTGACCTAATATATGTTCAGTGATACTTCAAATAACATGTTTAAATAGCATTGATTTCTGTATTGTGTTATATTTTTATACTAGTAACTGGTGTTAAAAATGTTTCTCTACATTAATGAGCCAATGTATTATGGTGTGGGCTGCTGTGGGCCAGGAAGTCCAGGGCCACTTTTTGGTCCCAGTCCGCCCCTGTAATAACGAATGGAGAAAGCGCAGTCAAAGCCCGGGGATTCTGTGTTCCGCGGGGGCCAGTCGTGAATAGCTGACACTCAGTGACAGCCAATGAAATTGAAGCATTTTTGCTGCTTTCCACGTGGTGTGGCGTTGCTTAAATAATATCCGTATAATATCCGTATATCCTATAAAATCGTCCAGACCCTGGTTTGAATCCCGCTCTGGATGAAAATGTAATAAATGTGAATCCTTTGTTTTACACTTTTTGCCTATGATAATCATAAAATTATAGCAACTGTGAGGTGAGTGCTAATGTGTTTCATAGCTTAAGCAAAAAAAAATTCTCAATTGCAAACATGCATTTAGTACTGAAGCATAAATTGATAATGTAATGGCTATATTGTGGCATTTTAGCGAATAGCACCGGCATTTTGAGCACTGGCTGGGAATCGAACCTGGGTCTCCCGCATGGCAGGCTAACGTCATACATCTTTGTAGTCCTTTTGCACACGCGCGGGTGCGTTACAATAATAATAATAATAATAATAATAATAAATACGGAGAACTACTATTACTAATAATAATAATTCTGAATGAAAATGATGAATAAATACATAACAGTTTGAGCTTGACACGTTTATGAGCTCTGTCGCTTGCCGTCAATGGGCGCCTAAGAGACATAACATTTTTCGGCTTCAGTAGACACACAATACTTTAGACTGAAACACGACTGCCCCCTACAGGTATTAAAGGGCATTTTCACAGCTTGCCGCGCGCAGCCGCGGCAAGTCGTGGGATCCCTTTTCCGAAAACGTGCGTTTTTAAAGGCCAGATCTGTATGTAACCCCTAGTGTGTTAGTACACACAAAAAAAATCAATGGGGGCCACGGATGTCAGAGAATAGAAGGAAAAGACATGTCCCTGTTAAATTTTATGGTTACACTTTAGCAAACCCGTGGAGTAGCCCAGGGTCAAATGTAGGTTGGTCACTCTTACTTGGCGGAGGAACAACTGTAGCCCTAAACAAGGTAAATGGTTTAGCATACATGTTATTGATACTGAAAAATGACACCGTAAATGCCCTGCAGTTAGTAAATTATGAACTTAGGCAGGTTAGAGAGATCACGATTCAAAATAAAATGACTCTGGATATTTTACTAGCTGAGAAAGGTGGAGTGTGTAAAGTTCTAAACACCTCTTGTTGTTTCTATATACCTGACCATCATTAAAATATCAGCAACATCATAAACCACATGATTCTGCAAACACCTCCCCATGCAGAGTCTTGGATTTCGTGGTTAATGCAATTGTGGGGAGGCTGGGGTTATTGGCTGGTGTATAGTGTTCTACCAATTGGGATTATAATCTTGTTAGGCCTCTGTATAACACTCTGTAATTGCAGATATATACAGGAACTAGTTCTAAACACAGTAAAATATCAAATGTTAAGACAGACTGAAAACAGAAAACGGACTCAACGGACTTCTGGGACGACCCGACTCCTGACAGAGTTCAAAATTCCGGTGACTATTATTTTGAATGTAATTTAGATCCTGATATGGAAGAAGACATAATGTAAATTATTAGAGAAATATACAGCATGTATATTTAAGTAGGTTGCAAAAATTTTCAAAACTGCTTTTGTGTCAGGGGTAGTGTAATGACCCCTGTGTGCATTAGAGTGCTATTGATAATGTGGTTTAAAAACCCAGGTTGGAGAGACAATATCAGATGAAAATTGCCTAATGCATGACTTTATTAGTATTGTTTTGAATTGTAGAATTAAATTGTTTAGGTTGTTATAGAATGAAAAAAAACCCCTTTTGGCATTATATGACAACCTAAACATTTTAATTCAAATTGTAATGGAAAAATTACATTTTAATTATGTATTAATGATTGTGCCACGTATAAAAGTTTTAAACTTGTTTGTCGAAGCTTAGAAACACAAGGCCGAGAACAAAATAGAAACGACCTGATTGTAGTTTGTCATGCACACTTGGTCCACGACTGGCACTAGGACCCGGAAGTAATGCGGTCGTGAACCAGGAAGCATAAAAGGACTAAACAAACCACAATACATCGCTCAGTCATTGAGTTCGCCCATGCCACTTCGGATTCGTTCGCCGATTCGTGAGTACTCACTGTCTTGGGTTTGCTTTCAGATTGAATGTGTGTTTATAGGACGCGGGTTAGATTGTGTCTTTCCCTTGCTCCCCATTTGTGAGAGTCCTTTAACTGAACAGCGTGATTATCCTGCCTACTCGTGTTCTTCCGCGTTTGGGTTTACCATTCACGCAACAAAGGGCTAACCGCTAGAGCTACGTCTTTTGTTTACTAAGGTTAGTTCCTGACATAGTTGTCCCTGAATAAATGATAAGGTATGGACATCTGGTCTGGGTCAGATGAAGAGTCATGAGTTTGAATGTAGGAACTTCATGTCTGGGGCGTTGATTATGTTAACAGAGATGTTTGTGTATAAAATAGGTCAGCTGGGAGAAAAAGATTACCTTTCTCCATGCTGCAACTGCCATGCCCAGAGAAAGCCCTCACCACACTCTGCAGCTTTGTCCGCAGCTGCCTGGTTTAAAGGGAGAAGCCAGGGCTGCCTCCGCCGCCCAGCTGCGGTGACATCGAATCTCCACTGCCTGACTTCGAAGGTGGAACCAGAGTGTGCCTCCGTCGCCCGGCGTGAGGACGTCCCAGTGCTGCATCAACCACCCGGCTTGGAGGATGACATAGCGTTTGGTACTGTGAGGGTTCACCACTAGAGGGCACTGTTTTGTTTTGTAGGTTTTGTTTCTAGACCCAGTTTCCCAGAAGGCACCTCGGTCAGGTGATAGGGGTGCTCACCTAAACCGAGGTAGCTCATTAGACCTTTTTATAAATAGCAGTTTGTTCTGGGAAACTGGTTTTGTTAAGTGGGCTTTTGTTGTGTTTGGTTATGTTCTGTTTTAGTTGCCAATTGTTGTGTGGAGCTGTTTGGTTAAGTTTACATTTCTTTTTGATTAAGTAGGTATTGTAAGTATGTCTCTTTGTCTCTGTGTCTCCTAGTAGGATTAGCCTCTAGGAGGATTAGAATTTTGTGTGTTTCCACTTGTGTATAAGTAACCTTCCTTGGGTGTTTAGTTCTTAATAAGTTTATTAGTATAAATACTAACCATTAACATCGAACCTGATTACATCCTAGTCTGTTTACTCTCCTTGTCTGTTTAGCTACTAACCTGTTTAGCCACTAACCTGTAAAGTTCTTAGTTCGTTTCATACCTAGTCTGCTGTGTACCTAGTTTGTTCATCCCTTTGGGTCTCTAGCTACTAGTCTGTTTAGCTAACATATAGCTTAGCAGCTAGTGTGTACAGTATAACAGCTAGTAGGCCTAGCCAAGTCTGTCTCGTGGGTTTAGTCCCTAGAAGGTCAAATCCCTTGTGTGTTTAGTCTTCCTGTAGGTATAGCATGTTTAGTTTGTTTAGTTATTGTGTGTTTAGTTTCGTGGTATGTTCAGTCCCCTGTATGTTTGGTTATTATTTTGTGAGTTCTGTTTGTCAAATGCTCCAAGGTAAAGCCAACTTCCTTTGTTCATGTTTTGTTATCATTAAAAAGACTTCATGTAACATTATCCCCTCTGCATCTATGCCTTGCCACCATCAGGCCCACAGTCCAACAGCTAACAAATATGACATCTGAGAGTTTGTATGTTACATCCATACTGCATAATGCTTGAATTGATGAAAACAAAATAATGTTTTCCTTTTTATCGTAAATATAGTATATCGTAAAGTTTCCTGCAATCAACCATATTTTCATATGTTTTAAACTGTTAAATTTAAGGTCTTACTCTGTAAAACTAATTACAGTTTTTCATTGTAAATTCTACGGTGATTGCAAATTTTGTGAAATACGGTTTTATTCTGTAGCATTTAAATTCAAATTTTATTTGTCACATACACAGTCATACACAGTACGATATGCAGTGAAATCCTTACACTAGTAACTAGTAAAATATGCTGTACAAAAAAATATACTGTAATAAAAGAAATATGTTAGAAAATAAGATTAACTAGTGAATGAGAAAAAAATATCAATATAACAGATATAGAAATATAGAAAAAAAATTTTGCTCTGGTGTGCAAATTTGCATAGAAAGTGACTTCGTAAGTGTCTTATTTAAAGTGATTTGTGCAGTGGTCCATAGATGAAAATATAAATATGAATATGATATGATTTATACGGTATTTTAATGTTAAATTCACGAACATTTTTTACACTGTGATGTTCAGTTTAACCTAATTGCTGACAACCTTTAGTTGTAGGATATAAGACGTGATCAATTAGAGAGAAATAATTAAGATAAAACTTGCTGCTTCTGTCCAGGTGTTCATTAGACAAATTTATATCTTTTACACCACTAGCTAAGATACTGTAGATGGTTTGTCCCTGTCCCTTGGTTCTCCAGTTTTGTTCTCCCTTCCAAACCCAGACTGATGGATGGATTGTCTATGCCAAGCATAATACCTTCTTATCATGAACTGAAATTCTTATAACTAAAAAAAAAGGAAATCACAGAAGTTTTAAGATGAAAAAGAAAACATTTTATTTAGCTCTTGTTACATAGTTAGTATCATTTGTGGTCTTATTGATAGTATTATGATAAATGAGTTTTAAATTACATGTGGTTAAATATGACAGTGGGTTAGAGCGGTGTTTTGCACTTTTAAATCCATGAATATGTTTCAAAAAATTTTATTGCTCTTCATCCTCTTTATGTTCTCACTGCTATTTTCAATCATTTACACTCATGTGCCTATCACCTTTTTAATTTTTATCTTATTCTTTGCCCTTTTACTTCTTTTCTAACCATACAGCTCTCTTTTCAATTCACTTACTATTGCTTCAGCTTCCAAAAAGCGTTCCTCCTTGGTTTGAGGACCCTTGTACCCTGAGAGATCTATCTCATCAAGTTTACAGACATCGAGGGCTTCTATAAGCTGTATTCTGGGTATTTTAATAGATGCATCATTTGGCAAATGAAAGACTAAACCTACATGATCCCAGACATAAAACTGATGAAAATGAAGCCGTTGTGCTTCTCCTGAAACAAACTGATACCAGTGTGTTTCACAAATGGCTTGTGCTTTCCAGATAATCTTTCCATCCTGATAACGAACCAACTCACTATTTTTAAGAAATGGGTATTCTTTATACCACTCATTTTCTGCATTATCAGGACTGTGAATCAGCACGGTGTACATGATCTCCTGTTTGTAGGTGATGGTCTCATACACTCTGAGAACCGGCTCTTCTCCCGCACAGTTTTGTTCCTTGTACCACTTCATCAGCTCACTGAGGGGAAACGTGAAGCAGTAATTACCATAGCGAGATGTCTCTGGTTTGAATGGGGGTGAAGTGGTGAACTTTTCCAGAAATGGCTCCTGGTCATTCAGCACTTGGGCTTGGTTTTCTAATTTCTGTGCCATGTAACGCCTCTCTGCTGCTGTTATCTCCTCTCTGTTAATTTTCAAGCCCCACCATGAGAACTCTCCTGCTCTAGGCCTGAACTGTTCAGACTCCAGTATCCCATCAAATCCCGATTTCCCAGTAACATGGACAACATTTGAAACCCAGAATTCAACTGGAGTTGGGTAGGATGGGATTTCCTTTTCTAAATAGTTCATCATAGGATTTTGAGGGTCCTGCAGGGACATTTGCTCTCTTAGTTCTTCTAAAGTCACATGCTGCCCATTGATGAAGTACTCACGTATTCTGCGTGAATTCCTTCTGTGTTGGATGTTAATCTACAAGCAAAGGTCGTATATATGAACACATACTGGAAAAATTTACTTATCTATATATGATTTTTTTTTTTCACATGATCTTTTAGAATATATAATTAAGTGTTAATAATAGTATAATATATGCTTATTATATCAAATATAAATAAGATGTAAAACAGTATACACATTTAAAAGCATATAAATAAGTTAAATTGGTTGTTTGTTTGTTTTTTCATTTACTTACCGCTTGCTGTGGATTCGCATTTGCCATTTTTTAGAATGTTGATAAGAGAGCCAGGTCAAATGCTTGATTGTTATTCTAACAGCGCTGCCTTTATATCATGTGCTCTGTCCCCTCCCATATCTTACAGGCATTCTAGCAAATAGAAACCTAAGGGGTGAGGGAAAGCTTGAGGAGAAATGAAACTACAGGAGAAATGAAATGTATGCACAAAAAGAGACAGACAGTGTCCTTATGGATTCATTACCTGAATTATCAATTTGTCCCATATGTTTAGCAACAAATCTCCTTCGAGTCTTAGTGCTTATGCTCACTTTTTCATTTCCTGGATATTACTGAAGGGATTATTTGGGACAACAGCTGCAAAGAGAAACCTAATCAAGTATCTGTCACCTTTAATATTACTGGCATGATGTATATAAGGTGGTATATGAGAGCTGAATTTTATAGCCCGCTGGATTCATCAGAACATATTGTACATGTTTCCAAGATCAGTTAAGAAGTTTTTTATAACATTAAAGTTTTACGAGTTATAAAACACTAACTTATTAAAGGTGAACATGAGAATAGACAGGATAATGTAAAAGATACATACAAAAGTCTGTTTTTGAGTGTACATAGATTTAAAATCTATTTAAAACCTATTCAACTGGTATAGATCATTTTATAGAACCAAATCCATTTTTCCAGTTTACAGTCCAAAATATTTCCTTGAGATTTTATATAACGTAATGCCTAGATGCTATATTCTTTATTCTATAGGTGTTTTTAAGACATTCTGGCTTGCCTTGTTTTTTTTCAACAAATATTTTAGTTTCATCCCACTTAAGGATGCCATGGATACATACAGTATTTACCACATTTTAGGGTCTGGACCAAACAGCCATGTCACTTTTTGTAATTTTTTATCAGACAACAATAACTATCATATGCTCTGTCTCCTGGCATACAAAGACACACTACATGAACAAGTCGGTCAGATCTTTTCAGAATATACATTGTCATAGAGCAACTTTACAGAAATCTCTATGTAGATCGGTAAGGAAAAAAGCCCTGCTCTGGATTCATTTTATCCTACCACTCTTGATTTGCTACAGGCTGATGTTTTCAAGATGTGTTCTCTTGTTGGGAACTTGTTAAGAAGAACAGTTTCCAGAGTTCTGCAGTGGATGGAAGCATAAGGAATTTTACCTTACAACAGAAATCAGTTCTTTAAAGATGTTCTATATGAGCAGCCTTTATGCAAATCTTGGAGAAGTTCCCACTCTTAATCTCTGTAGTTTTATTTCTCTCACTTTCACTTAATTACACAGAATTGTTTTTAAAGATCATCACATTACAGTTGTCAGTAATAATTTTTATGAACTTTGCCCATTTAGTTAGAACATCCTGATTAGCTTGGCTGTACGTGTACACACCTAAAAAGGCAGGTTGTGCTTAACAGTGACAGAGATAAAGCACATCTCAGCCCTTGTGACCTTCTCTCTATAAGTTTCCTCTAAAACTTATGATTTTTGTTAAAACAGAATTGTGTTCAGCATCTGTATTATGTTGTGCTCCCTAAAAGACATGAAAGTAGAGATGCCATTTTAATAGTAATGTTGTTTGGAGGCCACCAGGGTAAATTGAAGCTAGCTAATGTTTTCTGGGGACAATACCTGTGGTTTATGCAGACATGTATGTTTTAGTTAAGTGTTGGGTGATGTCAATTGAATATCATTTTTATTTGATAATGATACAGTTGTCTGGAAAACAAAGAGGCCTTAGTTGAATGGTGCTGAGACAACGCCATTTTTGCTTATGCTTAAAGTGTTCAGAAGACATCAAGGACAAAACGGAACAGTTTATTGTTTCGCTGTCTTTGTAGTTTTGTAATTGGAAACAATATGGGTAGTTATGATGTGAAAATGGTGATGTCTTAATATTGGGCTGCACTGAGGGACATGTACAGACTGGCTACTGCTGTTTTGCATTCAGCTACTTTGGCTTCTTCTGTTTTGCCTCCTGCTGCTTTGCATTCTTTCGTTTGCTCTTTTCAGTTTTGCCTTGTTCTGTCTTTGCTTTTGCCTTGTTATTTTAAAGGTATTGTCTCATCCTCTTAATTCCTGTCCATTTTAAGTTTGTCTCACTTTGCACCTCAGACTGCCTCTTGACCTCAGTTTATTGCTGAGAATTACCTTACTTTTTAAAAAACTTTTTGTGTAAGAAGTTCATTGTCCTGATTTACTCTGCTTTTTGTCGTGGGGGGTATTCTAAAAAGCTTAGTTAACTTACCATTTGATAAATCATAACCTTGGTTGATTTACCCCAAACCTGCATACCATGAGTATTTTGATCCAATTTTAAATTTTTAAATTTAATCAATCTCCTACTGGTTACCCAGAGTTAATGCGCGTGCACGGTGCATACACAAAAGACTTTCCACTGAAGGATGAAGATGACGATAAAGAGACCACATCTGCTGTGACAGAAGTGGACAATGCTAGTAGGTATGATGCATACCATTATAATGCATGCCCCCTTTATAAATTAGTGTAACAAACTTTCATTGTTCTTTCACAGTACATACCTGGGGATTGGCCCACAGATAAAGGTCCTTGAACCTCAATGCACGATCTAAGCAGTGTAAGAATTTGTGTGCACTCCATATTTTAATTTTATTGGCTGACAGAAACTCATTTTTTAAATAATTTTTGCCTTCCTAAAGGAGCTGTATAAGGATCATCTTCAAAAACATATAATAACAAGTGACATGGAGATGGACCTTATACAGCTTATCAAATGGAAAAGAAAAGGCTATCCATTAAAAAAGCAACACTAGAAATTGAATAACTGAAGCATCGCTCTTAGGGTGAGAACTTGTGTGTATATAAACCTGTTGCATGTTAGAAGTGTTGTGTATATAAAGCAATGTAATACAAGAAAACACATTTCATTTCATTTTACTTTCATTATTTTTCAGGAAATAAAGAAATAAACTACACAGCAGACCAGTGCAAACAATTTAATAAAAGTAATTTTGACAAATCCTGTCTCTCACATGTCTTCCATCTCTGTTGTGTGCAAAAATCTGTAGAGGTTCCTCTGGGCCATCTTCTTCAATACAAGGAGGGTGGCTCTCTCCTCTTATAGTGGCAATGTTCTGAAGCACAACACAAGCCACTATGATGTCACATGCCCTCTCTGGACTGACCCGTAGCCCACGCAGACACTGAAACCTAGATTCGAGGATCCCTATGGTCATCTTCACCTTGGCCCGTGTTTGGCTGTGAGCCAGGTTAAAGCGTGTCTGTGGTCCAGGATCAGGTTCAAGGTAGGGTGTTATTAAATAGGGCAGACAAGGATATCCTCTGTCCCCCAGCAAGTAACCATTGTACTGTCCTGTAATGATTCAAGTGTACAATACTAATATAGTAAAAAGAAAAAAAAAAAACATTGTATAAAGCAAAACATACCCCACTGAAATGTCTGGCATAATGATGACTCGTCATATATGGAGGTATAAAGTGTGTGTGTGTGAGGGATGAATACATGTATAGATATAAATAGTATGACTACATATATGTATTATATGCATTATAGATTTTACTACAAAGCACAAACCTGCCACTCTGTGGATAATAACTCTTTTTAATAACACGCAGAGGTTTATGGCCAGGGAACTGTACAAACGTGTGTAAGAAGCGTTTAAGTACCAGACATAGTGCGAATGGCTCTACACACTTTCCCACATGCTCTGCATCGCCCACATTGTACAAAAAATGACGCAAAAAAACAAAGTGCTATGCACAAAATGTTTTTGTTATGGTAAGTTGCTATGGTTACGTACATACCCAGAAAGTTACCTCTGTTTTTGAAACTGAAAGTTGAGGTTATCCACTAACTTACTCTTAAACTTACCTGGGTATGTCACTGATAAGAAAAAGAGAAAAAATCAAGTAGCCACATTTAAATTAACTACCGAAATTTAAGTACACACACGCGCGTTCCTATAAGCAGCATACCACGCACTCGCGCTCCTACACGCACGCGTTACTACACGTTACTACGCGCTACACATGCGCGGCGCTCCGACGCGCGGCGCTCCGACGCGCGGCGCTCCGACGCGCGGCACACCACGCACGCGCTCCGACGCGCGGCACACCACGCACGCGTTCCGACGCGCGGCACACCACGCACGCGCTCCGACTTTGGCTGCTGATCATGAAAATCACACCCAAATCTGCCTAACACATACAGTACCATTATCTTTGTCAAGGTTTTCCTTATGGTATTTACTTTTGTTTCTGTAATAACCCTATCAACAATATTTTTTACAGAATGAGGGCAGGTTGGCTTGCAGTTTACTAGTAGCTTGCAGTCTGGTCATGTCTGGCCTTGCATACATGTATGCAATTTATTGTGATAATGTTGGCATTATAGTGTGCACATATTGTTTTAAAATATAGCAGTGTATCAGTAGATAAGAGGCTATATATATATAAAGTTAATAAATACATTTCTGAAGATTTAAATGCCCATGTTATTGGCAATGCTGAAAAAAGTCTAATTTAATTTCTAATTCCCAACTTTGCCATTGTCTACTGAACCAACATTGTGTCAACATTGGGCCAACCTTGCCATTATACCCCCACCCCACCTATGCGGTTAGACTTACAGTGAGATGCAGTGTTAGGCACCGTGAGCTGCCGCGATTGCCTGCTAACATTCCGCCGACATTCCGCAAAGTTCTGCAAGGTCGCAACCTTCCACGAGAATCGGCAAAAAAATTAAACGTTTAAATTTTTGCACGGAAAGGTGAAAACAAACTCAGCAAAACTCGCAGTAAATCATGATGAACCGTACCTACAGTCATCGTGCGAAACCTCGTAGGTGAGATGGGGATTATACACGCGAATTTAAAGTTATTATTTCGTAAAAACCACACTATTTTACGAGTGGTATCAAAAAACACACTACACATAATATCACAACGGTGGACGAACAGGGAGCTACGGGGTCAGCTGATTTAAGTAGGGTAGCACACAAGAGAGACACAGGTGAATCTACTTTAGTGATATCGGTGGGAACCATACACACCCAGACACACTGGGGGAAGACAAAGCGGCGGCTTAGTAGTCTGGAAGGCCAGGGGGACACCTTTAGGAAACACCCCAGCGAGATGGTCTGTAATAACAACAGACGCCTCCCTAACAGGATGGGGAGCAGTTTGGGAAGGCAAATCTGTCAGGGGCACCTGGGACCTTACCATGGACAACATGTCAGCGGTGTATCAAATCAATCACCAGGGGGGCACCAGATCAGCACGATGCCTCCGTGTGACAAGAAAACTACTTTTCTGGGCATCCCAAAACTTCCTATCTCTTAAAGCTGCATTTATACCAAGAGCGGTGAACAAAGCAGCAGACCAGCTGTCTCGAACCGGACCACTCCCAGGAGAGTGGCGTCTCCATCCCAAAACGGTGAGACCTGTATGGGAACACTTCGGTACAGCAAAGATCGATCTGTTTGCAACAGCAGGGACAACTTATTGCCCCCAATGGTACTCCCTGAGCAACCTGGGAAATCCTTTGGGGATAGATGCACTATCTCAAGAATGGCCTGGAGAGTTGTTGTATGCTTTCCCCCATCTACCTCTGATTCCCCTGGTGCTAAGGAGAATTGCGATAGGTCATCACAAAGTCTTGCTTGTGGCCCCAAGATGGCCAAAGAAACTCTGGTTCCCAGCACTTCTACGCTTGGTTCAAGGTTACCCCTGGCAGCTACCGGAAAGAGCTGATCTCCTGTCTCAAGCAGCAGGACAAATTTGGCACTTAAAGCCGGAAATTCTACAATTGTAAGTGTGGACTCTACTCAGCCCTTAGCTACTTAGATGGGGCTGTAAGGAGAACAATAAATAGCTTTAAGGCACCCTCTACTTGGAGTAACTATTCAAGCAAATGGCGAATATTCCCCACATGGTGCCGAGATCAGCAGCTAGATGCTACCAATTGTGACACTAGCTTTGTTCTTTGGTTTCTCCAGACGTTGTTGGATTCTGGGAAATCGGTTAACACTATAAAAGTATACATCTCAGCCATCTCACATTCATCAGAACAGGGTGTAAGTGTTGGTAAACACCTCTTAGTGTCTCAGTTTCTTAAGGGCGCACACTGCTTATGCTCAGGTAAGATTATAAGGTCACCCGCTTGGGATCTTACTACTGTCCTGTGTTAACTGGTTAAAACACCGTTTAAACCTTTGGATCAGGCCAGCCTGAAGTTCCTGACAGGGAAAACAGTCTTCCTCCTGGCAATATGTCCAGCCAAGAGGGTCAGTGAATTGCATGCGCTTTCAGTCAGTGAGGACTGTCTGAGATGGAAGGCGGAAAACGTGGGGGTTTTTCTCTGGCCAAATCCGGCATTTCTACTCAAAGTCTTTAGACCTGGTACAATAAATCAGGTGATTGAGCTGGATGCTTTTCACCCAGAGCCCCCTTGGTCAGGTACTGAACTAAATAGCCCCTCCCTATGATGTGCGCATGTGCGAGCGTGCAGCAGCTTGGTGCGGTTGCTCTCGGAACTTTCGTGTTTTTTTACTTTTTATTATACTTTCTTTCCATTATTTACTTATAATTTTTTTTTTGTATTTACCAAGTAAGGTCGCCCTTTCAAACCATGCATTTTGAAAGTGTTCTTGTTCTGAGTTACGCAATGTTAATTACATTTTCGGCGCTCCGGGTGATCAGCGCGCAACAGCAAGGAGCCGGCTCCTTTGTTTACACCAGGGAACAGCTGATCGCACTGAAGCCGGCCGGCATCAGAGACCCGATTCTGTATAGGACTTTAAACATTCCGGATGAGATACGGAGGAGGACGACAAGAGGATGCAGGGGTGGAAGGAAGCGGCGCAGAGGAGCAAGAGAGGAAGAGAAACGCGTGGCGCATAAGGAAAGAATGAGAAAGTACAAGCCGTATGTCCCGTCTCTCATCATGGGCAACGTAAGATCTCTGGACAATAAGATGGACGAGTTGACAGCTTTGTTAAGGACTGAAAACATCTTCCGCGAGTGTAGTCTGATGTGTTTTACAGAGACTTGGTTACACAGTGATGTGCCTGACTCTAATATTACACTGGACGGCTTCAGCGCGATACGGAGCGACAGGACGAGGAGAGAGAGAGTGGTAAGAGGAAAGGAGGGGGGCTGGCTGTTTACATCAACAACGTGTGGTGAAACCCCGGTCATGTGACTGTTAAGGAGCGCGTTTGTAGTCCAGATATTGAACTGTTGGCTGTCGGACTTCGCCCATATTATTTACCCAGAGAATTCTCCCATGTGATAATAACGGCTGTGTACATTCCTCCATCCGCAAATGCTGCTGCCGCCTGTGACGTCATTCATTCTGTAACTGCCAAACTCAAGACTCGACACCCTGACGCCTTTCTCCTGATCTCCGGTGATTTCAACCACACATCGCTGACCAAGACTATTCCCACTTTCACTTAATATGTGGATTGCCACACTAGGGGGGAGAGGACACTAGACCTGCTGTATGCTAATGTTAAAGGTGCTTACAGTGCTGCAGCACTTCCCCCCTTGGGAAGGTTGGATCACAACCTGGTCCACCTCATGCCAACATACAAACCCCTTGTTCAGAGACAGCCTGCCATAGTGAGGAGTGTAAGAAGGTGGTCAGAAGGAGCCACTGCTACATTGCAGGATTGTTTCGAGGCTACGGACTGGGAGGTTCTCAGTGCATCATATGGCGAGGACATTGATGGAGTGACGGACTGCATCACAGAGTACATTAACTTCTGTGTTGACACATGTGTACCGATGGTGATAAGGAAGCAGTGAAGAAGGCTCAAAAAATGCTAACTGGCAAAATCAGGGAGGGGAAAGAGTCATACAGGAGAAAACTGGAACAAAGGCTGAAACAGAACAACACAAGAGAGGTGTGGAGGGGCATGAGAAGCATCACTGGCTATAGGACAAGCGGCCAGACTATTGGGGGAAATGTGGAACGTGCAAACGACCTTAACACTTTCTTTAATAGATTTGATGTCCCTATGTCTCACACTTCTCCCGGCTTCAGCCCCAATCCACACTCTCCTGCTCCTATGTCCTCCCCTACACAGAAATCAGTCACAGTCACTACTCCTGCACTCCCAGCAATCAATATCTCAGTGGATCAGATGAAGCATGGCCTCAGGAAGATCAGCCCTACGAAAGCTGTAGGTCCGGATAAGATCAATCCGAGAGTCCTGAAATCTTGTACTCCCCAACTATGTGGTGTCCTCCAGTACCTCTTTAGCCTGAGCCTGTCTCTGCAAAAAGTCCCTGCACTGTGGAAAACATCATGCATTGTGCTGGTACCCAAAACACCACGTCCTTGTGCCCAGAACGATTTCAGGCCTGTTGCTTTGACATCACACATTATGAAGGTGTTCGAGAGACTGATCCTGGATACACTTCGTCCCCTGGTGAAGTCCTCTCTGGACCCTCTTCAGTTTGCCTATCAGCCGTTCATGGGAGTCGATGACGCCATAATACACCTGCTACATCGTACCTACTCTCACCTTGACAAGCCTAGGACCACAGTAAGGATGATGTTCTTTGACTTCTCCAGTGCCTTCAACACCATCCAACCGGCAGTACTGGGGGAGAAACTAATGAACATAAACATTGACACCCGCTTGGTTTCCTGGATCATGGACTATCTGACCTGCCGTCCCCAGTATGTCCGACTACAGAATTGTGTTTCCGAGACTTTGATCTGCAGCACTGGAGCTCCCCAGGGGACTGTACTGTCTCCGTTTCTTTTCACCCTACTGTATATACATCTGACTTTAAATATAACTCAGAGTCATGCCACCTGCAGAAGTTCTCTGACGACTCTGTGGTTGTTGGGTGTGTAAAGAAGGGTGACACCTCTGAGTACCAGTCTGTGGTGGATGATTTCGTTTCCTGGTGTGAGCGTAACCACCTACAACTAAACATCAGGAAAACAAAGAAAATGGTTGTAGACTTTAGGAGAAGCAAGACCCCTGTGACTCCTATATCTGTAAAGGGAGAGGTAGTGGACATTGTCTCTGAATACAAATATCTCGAAGTCCATCTGGACAACAAACTTGACTGGTCACTCAACACAATGGCACTCTACAAGAAAGGACAGAGTCGGTTGTATTTTCTTCGAAGGCTCAGGTCTTTTAACGTCTGTAACACCATTCTGCGGATGTTCTATGAAACCGTTGTGGCGAGTGTCATTTTTTATGCTGTGGTCTGTTGGGGTGGTAACATTAAGGTGTCTGATAAGAACAAACTGGACAAGTCAATTAAAAAGGCCGGATCTGTGCTAGGCATGGAGCTTGACTCTGTGGATGTAGTAGCAAAGAGGAGGATTTTATTCAAAGTACAATCCATTTTGAACAATCCTTCCCACCCGCTATACAGTGTCTTTGCTGAACAGAGGAGCAGTTTCAGCCAGAGACTGATTACTATCAAGTGTTCCACAGAGCGCCACAGAAGATCCTTTTACAACTCTTCCCTGTAACTCATACACACATGTATGTGGATTTTTCACTAACTGGTACACAACAGGACATTACCACTTACCATATTAATAATATAATTACTGCAATACTACTTCCCAATAAAATATGTAATACAAGATTACATACAATAATACAATATTACATAAACAATACTAGATTACTGTGCAATACTTACAAGTGGCCCTGAGTCATATTCTTATGGTACTTACTGTTTTGAGAACTTTTTTTTTTAAAGATTATTATTATTATTATTATTTATTACCTTTATTCTTTATTACCTTTCTTAGTTAACAACTGTGAGCACCTGTAACCGAGCATAAGCAATTTCCCTCTGGGATTAATAAAGTTATTTGAATCTTGAATCTTGAATCTATGTCCCGTCAGAGCATGGCAATCATACATTGAGCATCCATTGTGGCAGTCACATACAGAATTATTTGTATGTTTTGATAAAAAATGCGCAAGCAAGTCTGTGTCCAAGCAACATTTATCTCACTGGATAGTGGATACAATTTCACAAGCATATTCCAATCAAGATCTACCTATTCCCGGTGGTCTAGTTGCCCACTCTACCAGGCGTATGGCCACCTCCTGGGCAGCACTTAAGGGAGTATCACTTTCAGACATATGTGATGCCAAAAACCAAACGAAAGCTCTTTTATTGGAGCACCTGGAAAAAAACACAACCAACACAACATAACTATAATAACAAAAGCTAAACACCAAACAGAACTTAAGACGGGCTATTTATAATCATTCCCTTAATTACTCACCTCGCTTCAGGTGGGCGCTTCCATCACGTGACCGAGGTGCAGTCTGGGACATGACATCCCCAACTAAACATAACAGAAAAAACACAACAAGTCTGGGCATTTGTCGCCCTCTAGGGGTTGATTCTTACAGCTACATACCATACAAAAGTGCAACTTAAATAGACTGGTAAAGGTGTTTGTACTTTCCTTACTCAAAGTTGCTCTGAAAAGTTTCCTAAATCCCTTTTAGTTTAGGACTCCCAGCTAGGACTTTTTAAGCTAAGATAGGAGCTCTCTGAGAGAATTCTAAGAAGCTTTGTAAATAAGGGCCCAGGAGTTTATACAGAAAAAAAGGTTAACTGAAAGAAGTGGGACACTTAAAGGACTGAAGAGAGTAGACAGGAGTACAGGGAGATGCAGCGTAAGGTGAAGGTAGAGGTGGCAAAGGCCAGACTTGTATGCTATGTTGGACAGTAAGGTGGGAAAGGTGGATCTGTACAGATTGGTGAAGCATAGAGCTAGAGATGGGAAGGATGTGCAGCAGGTTAGAGTGACTAAAGCTAAGGATTGAATGTACTGACAGGTGCCAGAATGGTGATGGGAAGAAAGAAGGAGTATTTTAAAGAGATGATAAATAAGCAAAATGAAAGATAACGAAAAGTAGAAAAGAGGACTGGTGTGGATCAGGAAGTAGAAAAAAAAAAGTAAAGGGAGGCAGGTGTTGAAGAGTGGAAAGGCAGTTGGTGCTGATGACATACCTGTGGAGGTATGAAAGCGCTTAGGAGAGGTGGTAGTAAAGTTTCTAATTAGTCTGTTTAACAAGATCTTAGAGAGTGGAAGGATCCCCGAGAAATGAAGAAGAAATGTATTGGTGCCGATCTTTAAGGACAAGGAAGATGTGAAATATTAATAGCAATCAGTAATTTCTAAATTTTTGGAATAAATGCATATGGAGTGTTCCTTATCTACAATTATTTTATTTGATTGTCCTGCTGCTTTTATATGAACTGATATTGATATTTTGTCATAAGAACCTAATTGTTTAATATGAGCAACTAAAAAATGTTTAAAAAAATAATAATAAAAATACATTTAGTGTACATTTCGAATGTTTAACCTGATAAAACCTATTTATACCCAATTATTAAATATTAATGATTGATAAAATGTAATATTAAACATTACATGTTGTAGGTGACATTTACAAAACTATACCAGATTTTTAGATGAACCCATTTGGTTAAAAAAGTAATAATAATTTAAGCAATAAAAGTAGGCTGCATGATAAATGTTCAGCTGGACAGAAATACACTGGACTAATGTATTTGGCCAAACCTGTCAATCATTGAATTCAGGTGTTTCGGGTCCCTAATCCCCAGTGAAGGGCAATCTTACTGCTTCAGCATACAAATACATCTTGGACAATGCTATGCTTCCAACTTTGTGGCAAGAGTTTGGGGAAGGCCCTGTTCTAATCCATCATGACTGTGCTTTAGGTATTGTGTGATGAAACTATACTGTGTATAGGTAATATATTATTAATAGTATACGGTATATACAGTAGTACACTCATTATAGTATATACTTATATAATAAAAAGTATATACAGTATACAGCTAAACTTTGGATTGCGAGTAACGCGGCTACAGAAATAAGATAATAACAAGGTGGTAATATTTGAATTTAATACAGAACATAGTAGATGTTATAGGTAGAGGGACAAACTTGAAAGAGAAAGCATTAATTAGCAGAATAAGAATTGGTTGCAGCCCACCTTAATAGCACACTATTTATAGAAGTGTCTCTGAGTCCCTTTGAGTGGGGACACAACAAAGAAATGCCAAGAAAGTGAGACTTTTGAGCATGTATTGCTCTTGTGCAGGAAACATATGCAGGGGAGGCTAGACATGATTGCACAGCTCCAAGACCTACTAG
Source organism: Clarias gariepinus (assembly GCF_024256425.1). Lineage (NCBI taxonomy): Eukaryota > Metazoa > Chordata > Actinopteri > Siluriformes > Clariidae > Clarias > Clarias gariepinus. The sequence continues at coordinate 6,075,821 of NC_071112.1, read as the reverse complement.
ACATAACAACATGGTATGAGTGGGGTTTTTTTGTACTTTTTACACAAAACTTTATTTGCTTGTTTATCACTGTCTAACTGCCACGTTAAATTATTGACAATCATGCACGCCTCAAATGCTTTTATAAGGCACTTCCTCTTATATCCTTTTTGTTCAATTTCAAAACCCACCATGAAAACTCTTCTGCTCCAGGCCTAAACTGCTTTAACTCAAGGAACGCCTTGAATCATGACTGCACAGCAGTACTGGGGGACGTAACTTTTTAAAGTAACTAATTACATTACAAAATTACTGTCTTTAAAAAGTAATCAGTTACATTACAGCATTGCATTCTGATAAAAGTAACTAGTTCGAGTACTTTTCCATTGCAGAAAATGAAAACTCCTTTGTGATTCCTCATGCATGTTGTTTTAGTCAAGACTCAACAAAGTTTGGGCCATAATCTGTTAACTACTAATACCAGAGGTGTGGACTCGAGTCATGTGACTTGGATTTGAGTCAGACTCGAGTCATGAATTTAATGACTTTAGACTCGACTTGACAAAATATAAAAAGACTTGCAACTCGACTTGGACTTTAACATAAATTCGCCAGTTCGCAAAATGATACCGAAGGTAGTTTCGTTTGGCTATAAAAAATTGGCTATATGCGCGGACCACTGAGCTTCTACGGAACGCAGTAAAGGCCAAAAAGGAACTAACTCTAGCCATCAGGATGTGTTTCCCTTGTTATCTTGGACATATTTAGAATGATGAACCTCAGCTGAGTCACTTGTAGGCTGTAAACATGTCAGTACATGCATTGTATTGTTTATATTTAATCACTGGTATACACTACCCATGATTTGTTTATGCTATTTTATCAAGGGATTTCTTTTAAATACAGTATATATTTAATACAAAGACCACTACGAGTCCTCACTGGACCCACTGCAATTTGCGTACCGTCCTAACCGCTCAACGGACGACGCCATCTCCACTACACTCCATCTTGCCCTCACACACCTTGACAAGAAGGACACATATGTTCGAATGCTGTACATAGATTTCAGCTCAGACAACACTATCATCCCCCAACAACTGATTGGGAAGCTGAACCTGTTGGGCCTGAACACCTCCCTCTGCAACTGGATCCTGGACTTTCTGACCGGTAGGCCTCAGTCAGTACGGATCGGGAACTGCACCTCCAGCACCACCACACTGAGCACTGGGGCCCCACAAGGCTGTGTGCTCAGTCCCCTGCTGTTCACACTGCTGACTCACGACTGTGTAGCAACACACAGTTCGAACCACATCATTAAGTTCGCTGATGACACAACCGTGGTGGGTCTCATTAGCAAGAACGACAAGTCAGCGTACAGAGAGGAAGTGCAGAGGCTAACGGACTGGTGTAAAGACAACAACCTGTCTCTAAATGTTGACAAGACAAAGGAGATGGTTGTTGACTTTGGGAGGACACGAGGCGGCCATTCTCCGCTGAGCATTAACGGCTCCTCTCTGGGAATTGTCGAAAGCACCAAATTCCTGGGTGTCCACCTAGAGAAGGACCTCAGCTGGTCCATCAACACCAGCTCCCTACACAAGAAAGCCCAACAGCGTCTCTTCTTTCTGAGAAGACTGAGGAAGGCCCAGCTTCCACCACCGATCCTGACCACCTTCTATAGAGGAACTATCGAGAGCATCCTGAGCGGCTGCATCACTGTCTGGTTTGGGAATTGTGCCATATCGGACCGCAAAACCCTACAGCGGATAGTGAGGACAGCGGAGAAGATCATCGGGGTCTCTCTCCCCTCTATTGAAGACATCTACACCACACGCTGCATCCGCAAAGCCACCAGCATTGTGGCTGATCGGACACACCCCTCTCACACACACTTCACACTCCTGCCATCTGGAAAAAGGTACCAAAGCATTCGGGCACACACATCCAGACTGTGAAACAGCTTTTTTCCACAAGCCATCCGTCTCCTCAACAAAAAGGGACTGGACTGATAAACACAAACACATTCACACAAACATTATCACACAGCTTAACTCAAGTACCTCAAAATATTGAGACTGGACTGACTAATCAACACAAGTGCAGACACACTGACCTACACCACCAAATTATCGTACACACCAACCTGTAAATGCTTCACTATTTTTAACAATCTTTTGCACAATGATCATTACTGGACTACATTTTGCACTAATTCCTCAATTCTTGCTGCTGTTTTAAGAAATGTTTATGTTTACCCACTACCTCAACACCATATTTTATGTTCTGTTATGTCGTGGTTGCGCACTGTCACTTTGTTGTTGGTCTTGTTTGCACATTTGCATGTGCACTTTATGTTGTCTGTAAAAATGTTACTTAGCTAGTTAGTTTTTGTTAATGTATGTTGTAATTTATGTTAGGTCTCTCTGTCCTGTCTCTGCTAGCCAGCTAACTAGGCCTCTTGGTTAGCTAGTTTAGTGTCTATGGTAATTTATGTTGTAAATTTATGTTGCATGTAGCACCTTGGTCTTGGAGGAACGTTGTTTCGTTTCACTGTGTACTAACTGTATATGGTTGTAATGACAATAAAGCCAACTTGAACTTGAACTTGAACTTGATTTCTTTCATATGCAGTTTGGGTTTATTCAAATAATGTGACCTAGTGAATTGACATCACGCGGATAAAATGCTAATTATCTCGCATGATAATAATAATAATAATAATAATAATTATTATTATTATATAATATTTAATTATAATAATAATAATTATTATTAATATTATGATATATAATATTTAACTATAATATAATAATAATAATTATTATTACTATTAGTATTATTAATGTCTTGAGACTGTATCTGACGGGTCTCTATTTTGGCATTATGGTTTTGCTGAAAAGGCATATTTGATATAAAATATCAGACAAAATACTGACATGTTTACAGCCTACAAGTGACTCAGCCGAGGTTCATCATTTTAAATATTTCCAAGATCCTTGGCTAGGGTTCGTCAGGGACACTAACTGTCCTTTTTATTCTTTACCGCGCTCTGTAGAATCTCAGTGGTCCGCGCATAACCCATCGCGGGCGGGCCTTCTCCTAAATGCGCGTTCCCTGTGCCCTTTTCATGGGAGTAGGGCTAAAAAAACGCATCCTGATGGGGGAACAAACTTCGACACAGCATGAGGTAGCCTACGTGAGTGTATCACACAAGGTAGGGAGCAAAGTTCTTTAATGTTATGTGAAAAAAACAACGTTATTGTTTGTATGAAGTAGCCTACTTCATTGAGAATATGTGCTACCATTTTACATTGCTACTAGCATTTACTAACATTTGTATTTTTATGTATCTGAGCAATGTTCTTTCATAAAAAAAGGTTTGTTTAATAAATACAGATCTTACAACCATACATAATCTGTATACATTTTATTTTTCTGCTAAAAAGACTTGAAAAGACTCGAAAGTCAAACCGTAGGACTTTGGACTTGACTTGAGACTTGTTGCCTTTGACTTGGGACTTGACTCGGGACTTGCCTGTCTTGACTCGGGACTTACCTGGGGACTTGAGGTCAATGAGTTGAGACTTACTTGTGACTTGCCAACCAATGACTTTGTCCCACCTCTGACTAATACCGTATCTCACCTACGCAGTTTTGCACGGTGGCTGCAAAAAACAAGTCATCATGATTCACCGCAAGTTTTGGCGCTGTGATTATGTTTCCATCTTTCTGCACGTCGGTCCTCACATAGTCAAACAGCATAGGTGAGATAGGGGTATAACAGCAGGGTTAACAGAGGGGCACAGGTTATTGGGGCGGGGCTTGTAGGACGAATTTCACACAAGCACACCAACGGATTGGGAATGACTGCTGTCTGGCTCATGGATTACATACGTTGTCTGTATAACGGAGTTCTTTTTTTGAAAAAAATAACTAAATAACTAAGTACTTAAATGGCAGACCTAACGCGTAGATTACTTGTTACATCAAAAGTAATCCAAGTAGTCTAACCCGTTACTTTGTAACACATTACAACCAACATTCCTCCACAGTAACATGAGCTACATTTGAAACATTTGAAACACAATTCCACTGGACTTGGGTAGGGTGGGATCTCCTTTAGTAAGTACGTCATCATGGGAATCTGAGGGATCACCAGAAACATTTGTTCTCTCAGCCTTTGTAAGCTCACATGCTTCCCTGTGATGAAGAGCTCATTTTTTCCACATGCATTCCCTCTGTATTTAATGTTAATCTACAAAGATATGTAACACTCACTGTAAAAACAACACAGGAAGCAATTTATTCATCTTATACTGTGTATAGTTAATATATTATTAGTTAATATTGTAGCGTTTTTCACTGCCACGAAGGGACTAGGAGAGACGAGTGAGCTTCCTTGCTGCCCAATGCAAATGGCTGGGAGTATTTTATTTAACATGGCACGAAAAGTCACACAACCACACATTCAACACAGATCAACAAGACACACTTCTAACTCACACACACACACCCTGGCCGAAGCCACTAACCCAAACACCTTTCCTCGACAGGGTGAACACCTAACAACCCCCTCCTGCAAAGCATGATGGTTACTAGTCCAAAACCCTGCCCACGCCACACTGCCCCCACCCGAGCTGTGACCGTCCCCGGTCACGATGGCGAACTCAGTCCTGAAAGCGTGACGGTGGTCGGCGCTGGCGTTGTGAACGCCGGGGTCTTTTTGCGGGGGAAGGAGGGCCGCTACCCTCTCCCTGAGGCTGACCGGCCTCCACAGAGTTTGAGGTCCCGCTGGCGTTGGGCTGGTAGAGCGCGAGGCGATCCCGGTGGAGCACGACCACTCGCGACCGCCCCGTCAACCTCACCCGGTAGACTACATCAGAGAGCTGGGCGATTACCGTACAGGGGCCCACCCAGTGAGACATGAGCTTAGGCGAGAGCCCCCTTTTCCTTCCGGGGGAATACACCCAAACCTGCTCCCCAGTGGCAAAGTCTCACCCTCGGCTGTGAGTGTCATACACGCAGCGCTGTTTAACACCGGCGTCCGCCAAGTGTCTACGCGCCAATTAGTGGACACGGAACAGTTTGTCTTTTAAGGAACAAAAATAATCCAACCCAGGCTTCATGGGTAAATCAGACTGGGGAGGTGGCCCGAACACAAGGTCCACAGGCGTGCGCAACTCGCGCCCGAACATTAGCGCAGCTGGCGTCAGCTGAGAGGACTCCTGCACTGCTGTGCGATATGCCCACAGCACGAGAGGCAAATGTTCGTCCCAATCCTTCTGCCGGTCGCTGGTTAGCATGGCGAGTTGGGTGGTGAGCGTCCGATTGAACCGCTCCACGAGGCCGTCACTTTGTGGATGAAGAGGCGTGGTGCGGGTTTTTTTCACCCCGAGGCGCTCACACACCGCCGCAAACAGCTCCGCCTCGAAGTTACGCCCCTAATCGCTGTGTAACTGCTCCGGGGCGCCAAATCAGCTGAACACCTCATCCACCAGCACTCGGGCGGTGGTGGAAGCGCTCTGGTCCGGCACAGCAAACGCCTCCAGCCACTTGGTGAAGTAGTCCATAGCCACTAGCACATACCGGTTCCCGCGTTTGGAAATGGAAAACGGCCCGAGAATGTCCACGCCCATACGCTCCATAGGTGCCCCCACCCGAAAGTCTTGCAGGGGTGCTCACGAGCGCTGGGTAGGGCCCTTCTTTGCCGTGCAGACGTCGCATCTGTGAACAAAGAGTTCACTATCCGTGTGGCAGCCCGGCCAGTAGAAACGAGCGCGCAACCGCTGCAGCGTTTTAGTGACTCCAAAGTGTCCCGCGCCCGCGTGCCCATGGACCATCCCTAACACACGTGCCCGCAGAGTCCGCGGCACCAGCAGCTGAAAAGATTCGCCAGCGCCGCACGGCCGTTCCCAGTGGCGGTAGAGTAAGCCCCCCCGCAACGCGAGTCGATTAAACTGCGAATGGAGGGCTTTTTCCTCTTTTCCCAGGTGAGCAACTGCGGCATAATCCGGTCTCTGGCCCGCGTTAACCCAACCTAGTACCCGCTGCAGCGCCGGATCCTTCTCCTGCTCGCCAATGAGCTGATCACAGTCCATCTGCGGCACAGGCGGAACGACTACAGGTGATGATTTAGGCGACGCAGTCACTCGGCTGCACGCCGGCTCGGTCGGCTGATTACCGACGGGGGCTCCGGAGGACTGCGCAGGGAGGATGTTCTCATTCACGGGGGTCGGAGAGTGTTTGATGTCGCGACCACCCACGCGCTCTTCAACCCGCTCGCAGTGCCGACAACGCTCTTTGCTACACGGCCGGCGGGATAAAGCATCAGCGTTAGCATGCAGTTTTCCCGCTCGGTGCTGAATGGTAAAATTATAATCCTGCAACTGCTCGAGCCAGCGCGCTAACTGCCCCTCGGGCTCTTTAAAGCTAAGCAGCCACACCAACGAAGCGTGATCGGTCCGCAGCGAGAAGGATTGCCCATATAAATACGGCCTAAAATGTTTAAGGGCCGCGACGACCGCTAACAGCTCGCGCCGCGTGACGCAGTAATTTTTCTCCCGTCCAGACAACGCGCGGCTGAAGTACGTGATAGCACGCTCTTTACCCTCGGAAACCTGAGACAGTACAGCCCCTAGCCCTACATCGCTTGCGTCCGTGTCGAGGACAAACGTACGAGACGCGTCAGGATATCCGAGAACGGGCGACGTGACCAGAGCTTCCCGTAACCGAGTGAAAGCGCGCGCGTGCACCCTGTCCCAGCGAAACGGCTGATTCTTTTTCGTGAGCCCGTGCAGCGGACTAGCGATCGTGGCAAAATCCTTCACGAACCGACGATAGTATGAGGCTAACCCGAGGAAGGTGCGTAGCTGCGACACGTTTAACAGTTCAGGCCAATTCTGTACCGCAGCAATTTTGGCTGGAACGGTGGCAATCCCTTGAGCGCTAATCACGTGTCCCAGAAACACGGTCTCTTGCCGCAACAGCTGGCACTTTTTCGGGTTGAGCCGCAAATTCGCCCGCCGTATAGCCAAAAATACCTCCCGTAGGTTAGCTAGCGCGACCTCAAACTCCTTGCCGTGCATCAGTAAATCGTCCAGGTAGACGACAACGATTGCGAGGAATCTCGGCCAACACTTTCTCCATCAACCGTTCGAACGTAGCTGGAGCGTTACATAGGCCGAACGGCATGCGCCGGAATTGCCATAGCCCTTGCCCGATCGAGAACGCGGTTTTAGGTCGCGCTTCCAGGGCAAGCTCTACTTGCCAGTACCCGCTACGCAGATCTAACGAGCTAAACCACGCCGAGCCCGCAATGTGTTCCAGCGCATCATCTATTCGCGGCAACGGATAAGAATCTTTGCGCGTTACCTCGTTCAACCGCCGGTAATCGACACAAAACCACCACGATTCATCCTTTTTACGCACCAACACAACCGGTGAAGACCACGGTCCGGACGCTGGCTCTATGACGCCCGAGTCGGCCATTTCACGCAGCTTCTGCTCGGCGATAGCTCGTTTAGCTAAGGGAAGGCGTCTCGGATGTAACCGAACAGGAGCTGCGTTACCCGTATCAATCATGTGCTGCACCAAATTAGTATGTGTGCACTCGCGCTCATCTACCGCGAAAATGTCCGCAAATTTATGTAAAAGGGACTTCACTGTGTCGGTCTGTGTCGGACTTAGCCCCATGCTGCTACACTGCATAAGCTCGGCCATTATTCTCGCTCGGTCTGCTACCGGATGTTTACATGGCGCGTCCACCGAAAGTTCCGCCCCCCTGGTGCGCGCTACTAACACGTCCGGCTGCGCTTTGGGAACTAGCAACCTGGCTAACCCGAAGTTACCACGTAACGTTCCGTCAGCGAGATTTAGTACCGCACCCCACCTTTCTAAAATGTCCAACCCCAAGATACAATCATCGTCAATGTCTGCCACAAAGAATGGATGAAAAAGACTGATTGCACCTACTTGTATTCGCACAGTGCGACAGGCCCGTATCTCCAAATAGCTCCCCGACACGGTGCGAATAGTCAAGGCTGGGGCCGGCAGCATACAACCGCGCTCGCCCTGTTTTAATACTCCCCAGCGCAGCAGCGAAGCGCCTCAGACAGGGATGACGGTGCCGCTAACCGAATGTGCTCGCGAAGCCTCGACGGCCGAATTCCCCGCAGGAACGCACGGCGAGCTAGCTCTTCCTGCTGGACGGGCCCGAATTCCGAGTAGCCCCGGCGTGCGAGAGATCTTAAGTCCATGGCGAACGCCCCCAGTGGCTCGGAGGCGCTCCGCTCGCGGGTCGCTAGCTCTTCGCACGCGGCCTCCTGACGGTCACCCGCGCCGAACCGGAAGTGGAGCGACTCCAGCAGCTTCGCCCAGTCCTTCCTCTCATCCGCCCGGAGGTCTTCCAACGACCGCAGCGCCTCGCCCTCTAGCGAGAGGGCCACCCGGACGGCTGTTTCCGCCGGGGACCAGCCCGCAAAGTCGGCGGCTAGCTCCACCTGGGCGATGAACGCGTGGGGCTTGACAGCGCCATTGTAGGACGGCAGGTGCAGCTGCAGCTCGCCTTGCCAGCTGACGGCGCACGGAGCTGTAGCTTGCTCCGGGGTGCGCTCTAACCCGTTACTCTCCATCCCACTTCTGACACCACTTGTAGCGTTTTTCACCGCCACGAAGGGATTAGGAGAGACGAGTGAGCTTCCTTGCTGCCCAATGCAAATGGCTGGGAGTATTTTATTTGGCATAGCACATAAACGGCACATTCAACAAGTCACACAATCACAAGACACACTTCTAACTCACACACACACACACCCTGGCCGAAGCCACTAATCCAACCACCTTTCCTCGACAGGGTGAACACCTAACAACCCCTCCCGCAAAGCATGATGGTTACTAGTCCCAAAACCCCGCCCACGCCACAATATTTACAAATGGCTAACCAATCCAAAACATAATCCACACTCGTAGTCAAAACAGGCTTAGGTCATATCAACAACAGGACTAGACAGTTCTCTCTGGTACTATACTCAAATATACAAAGGTCGAATTGAAAAACAGGAACACAATACAAAGACGCACGCGGTGGCACAAAAGGCATCTGAAAGGAGTTTGGGGTGGTCCTTTTATTCTGGTTGGTTGATGAGATGAACCAATCGCAACGTCCAGTGAATTATCTGGAGGAACACCCATCTGAAAAACAAACAAGTACCCAGAAAGAACAGCAGAGGGCAGGATCACGCAAACTCATAACACTCCCACCCATAAAATAAAACATAGTATGTTTTAAATACTCATTAACACGGGATAGAGAATCAGCAATTACATTTATGACAAATGTTCAAATTGTAACCTTGACAAATTAACGACCAGCGCATGAGACGATGGTTGGCATTGGACATGCGTTGGAGAAATATTAATGGGTTATGGTCCGTGTAAACATTGACAGGTTGTACAGTGGAACCAATGTACACTTCAAAGTGTTGGAAAGCAAAAATTAATGCAAGGGTTTCCTTTTCGATGGTACTATAGCTTAACTGATGTTTCAGGAACTTTTTTGAAAAAAAAACTGATGGGATGATTTAAACCATCATTCCCGACCTGTAATAGTACAGCGCCAGCACCGCTACCACTAGCATCAACATCCAACAAAAATGGCTTTTCAAAATCGGGGGCAACAAGCACAGGGTTTGTACACAGCAACAATTTTAGAGCATTAAAAGCAGCTTCACATTCAGCAGACCATTTAAATAAAATTTCTTTTCGGAGCAGTCCTGTTAGAGGACTCGCGACTACAGAGAAATTCCTACAGAAACAGCGATAATACCCGATCATTCCAAGAAATCGACGCAGCTCCCTTTTGTTCTGAGGAACTGGAAAATGAAGGATTGCATCAACCTTCGAATTCAAAGGACGAACTTTACCACTTCCAACCTCTTTCCCCAAATATGTGACAGTAGCACATCCAAATTCACACTTAGCCAAGTTCAGAGTAAGGTTAGCAGCTTTAAGTTGCTCAAAGACTCCATGCAAGGTTTTAAGATGATCTTCCCATGTATTATCATAACACACAACATCGTCTAAGTAAGCCCCACAATTAGACATGTTGGACAACACGATAGACATAAGTCGCTGAAAAGTGGCACCTGAATTTCGAAGACCAAAAGGCATAACCCGATATTGTAGGAACACGTCAGGTGTGGCGAACGCAGAAATTTCAGATGCGCGCGCCGTAAGGGGCACCTGCCAATATCCACAAACTCGAATATAGTCGAGTTTTGTCACAAACTTTGCGTTCCCGACACAGTCAACACAATCTTCCATGCGTGGCATGGGAAAAGAATCAGCTTTTGAAACTGAATTTACCTTCCTGTAATCAGTACAAAATCGTGACGACCCATCTGATTTGGGCACGATAAGACATGGAGAACACCAAGGACTAGAACTCGCGACAGCCAAATTATGTTCAAGTAAATACTGGGTTTCTTGTCTCATAAGTTCTCTTTTAACTGGATTTACCCGATAAGCATTTTGTTTAATGGGCGCATGTGAACTGACATCAATGTCGTGCATTAACACTTGTGTCATTGAAGGAAAATCACTGAACAAGGTTTGATAACTCTGAATCAAGTTTCTAATATCAGCTTGGTTAGAAACTGATAGGTGAGATAACTTGGAAGAAAGGTTCAACAAGGTTTCTGAGTTAGACAAACGTGCAGTAGTGAATGTGGCACTATTCATCATCAAATCATCCTTTTCTGGCGAGTATTTTGCAAGGGACACAACTACTGCTGCAACGGTGACAACAGGACGCTCCATCACAGAATCGTGACGGGTCATATATGCTTTGAGCATGTTGACATGACAGACCCGTGACTTCTTCCTACGCTCAGGGGTGGGAACAACATAATTAGTATCACTCAATTTTTCCCTAATTTCATATGGACCAGTGAATTTAGCTTTCAGTACTGCACCAGGCACGGGTAGTAAGACTAAGACTTTCTCTTCGACACAAAATGAACGTTGAACAGCTTTTTGATCATAACGAAATTTCATTTGGTCTTGTGCCGAGTCAAGCGATTGTTTTGCCAGTTTCCACATTTTGTGTAGCTTCTCGCGAAAAGAACTAACATATTCTGGGACGTCTTTCACGGGGGCTTGGTGAGTAGGGGATAAAAATTTGCTCCTGCAAAATTTTCAAAGGACCGCGCACCGTGTGTCCAAAGATCAGCTCTGACGGACTGAATCCGAGCGACGCTTGAGTGGTGGTTCGAATGGCAAATAACAGAAGGGGAATTTCCTCACCCCATTCCTTCGGTTGTTCAACGCAAAAAGTTCGAAGCATAGACTTAAGTGTTTGGTGGAACCGCTCGAGTGCACCTTGTGACTGAGGATGAAAAACAGTAGATACTTGGTGCTTAATATTTAACTTTTTTATGGCCTTAGCGAACACTTTAGACATGAAGTTGGTTCCTTGGTCCGACTGAATGCATTTAGGCACTCCAAAAGTCGTAAAACATTTGATGATGAAGAGGAATCGCTTCAGGATATCTAGTCGATGCACACATTAAAGTTAAGAGATACAAATCTGTACAGATATACAACATATGTTTTGAAATTTCCTACAATCTTCCATAGATACAATGCACACATTAGATTTTTTTTAAATACGTGTTATTTTACAATCCGCAAATGTTGTCCTACAATGTACATATTCAATGCTATGAAAACAAATATACTTAATGTAACAATGTAGTCTGTTATATTATGTGCAAAAAAATAAATCTGTAGGACAAAAAAAAAAAAAAACTCAATCCGTGGCGACAGTTTTGCAATTTGTCCCCTTAGTTTATAAACCGCACTCACAAATACTTAAACTGTTCCCTCAGTTTAACAAATCGTGGCCACGGATTAACAAACCGTACCCATGAATTTCCAATTCGTACTCTCAGATACCGTACTGTTTGCGTATTTATTCTTAACATCAAGACTTATTTTGGTGATTTTATTATAAGCTTTTTACCCAGAGTTAGATGCATGCTGCACTGTTAATGTTATTATTAAATAAGGCCTATTATTACACTGCATTCAGTTAGAGAGCAAAGGAATGACAACAAACTGTACATTATTTGTTTTGTATTACTTTTTACCTTCTCTTCTCCAAACTCACACTGCATGATTTTCAAAGTCATCGGATCACCATTGTTTTCACACTGCACTATCTGTGGTAGCATTTAGTTGCTGCTGTGTTCACACTGCACAATGAATTGGCGACAGGAGGTTACACACTGCGTGACTTTAGCTACTGCTAAACGCACACAAGAAGTGATAAGGAAACAACGCAAGATCATGCTGACATTGCAGTCTATAATTCCTCCCTGAACAAACAATAAAAAAAAAAAAACGTCCTTGTTTAAGGTCCCATATGGTCAAAACTGAAATTTCATGGCTTTTTTCATGGTAACTGAGGGCTAGGGGCTATGAAACTACGATATAAGTTTCAAAACAGTCAATCCACAGTAAAATGCACACAGCCTGCATAAAGTAGCTGTGCCTTTTCACAAGCTGCTGTGACGTCCAATCAACTCAGTCACCGCTTGCAGTCACCACCTCGAGCACCAACCACCATCCCACCCTTCTTTTGCCAAAACATCACGTCCATGCTATTGCTGAACAACAATAACATGAAAAGTCGAAAAAACGCTGTTCAGTTGATAGATGTCGAAACTACATCATTGCACAGGCTTCCGAACAACATTAATATAAAAGACCAGTGGCATGTCAGCTTCAGCATCTTTCACACAGCCATTCCATTAAACTTTAAAAAAAATTATTCAAAATTTAATTTAGTTAATAGAAGTTAATTGAAAATCCATTTATGACATTATTTTTGACAGCATTCGCATTTTACATGATTTTTTTTACAACAGCCCAAAACTTTTAACAGTACTACAGTAAAGCTTTGAAGGTAGGTTTTTCAACCTATCCACAATTAATACGATTCTGTTTAAAAAAATAAACTGTACACATACGAGGCGGGAAAGATGCCAATAGCTACACAGTATTTAAGGAAGTATTTCTATTTGTTACGACGTTGATATTTAAACCTTTGTAGTCAGGTAAGCATAATTCATAATGCTTCCTCTGTAGTGAGCCTGTGTGCTCCTTTAAACTGTCTGTTCTGCACTGCTATCACGGTTGACTGTTGTACCTTTATACTGACAGTATCACACGTGCTGCTTGGGAGTTAACCATGCCCACTTATTTAAATTTCGTGGAATAGACAAAATAAAATTATATTCCACGGTAACGATATATTCCGTCATACTGCCCAGCCCTAGAATACCTTTAATACAAAGTCCCCTTTAGACAAGTCAGTTCATTCCGTCACCATCTTTGAAATGCCTCTCAAGCATGCAAGTGCAGCTCCTATCTCTTTGAATGGAAAAACATCAACTTCTGTAAAAGTGTTCAGTAAGCTTACAATTAAATTTCATATGTGAAAAGACCAATGAAATCTGACAACAGTTTCATAAAGCTTGTTTCTTATGTTCACATACCATCAAATAATACTTTTTTTTTTTTTTTTTTTTTTTTCCGGCCTGTCAGTATCACAGATAACACATAGCAGAGTGTATGTGTAGCTGTTCTATCATCATTTACAGCCATTTTTTTTTTTTTTTTTTATTTATTTATTTATTTTTGTTTGTTTCCCATATTATAACAGACAAGACCGGGGGATCAAAAAAAGAGAAGAGAGTAAAAAAAAAAAAAAAAAAAGGAATAAAAATAAATGAACAAACAAACAATTGAGGGGAAAAAAAAAAAAAAGGGAAAACACAAAAAAAATAAAAAAATAAAAAAAGGGAGGGGGGGTGGGAGGGGGGAGAGAATACAATCAAAATTTGCTTCCGCACCTGCCGAAGAAAAAGAGAAAAAAAAACAACAGAAGACACAACAGCAGAGAAACCGCAGCCACAACCAACACCTGCACGACTCGCGGCAAACCACAAATCCCAAAACCTGTTGATTAATAAAATATTTTGAAATAAACATTTTGTTTTGAAGCAACAGCAAAGACAGTGTGTGTGTGAGCACCTGTTTGTACACCAGTGTAAACGTTTGTGTGCACACCTGTGTGTGTGAGCGCGCTTGTGTTCATAGGGCTCTTCCATGTAAATGTTTAATAGTGTGTGTGGGGGACCACAGTCCCGTCTCGCGAGGCATGGAGCAGATACGGCGGAGACACGGGTCCCAGACATCCAGAGGCCCCCCAGAGCACAGGAGTCTCAGGAGAACCACCGCAGGGACAGCCCCCCCACCCCGAAAGGGGCAGCGGAGAGCCCAGAGGGGGGTCCTCTAGCAGCCCCAGTGCAGACGCCCCAGGGGGCCGTGGTGACAGGACCGCAGGCTCCGCCGGTGGTCGTCCACTCCGAGGCAGTCCGGTCCCTGGGTCCAGAGATCCCAGGGCCCCCCCCATCCACCAGCCGGTGCCCAGCCAAGCCAGGAGAGCCAGATTCCACCCAGCGACCGCCGCGAGTGAGCCAGCGCTCACCCGAGCGCCCCGCCCCGGACCGAGAAACCAACAACCCACCAGCGGCTGGGGGCACCCCACAGCTGTGTGTGGTGGCAGAGCAGGGGGGGCCTGGGATGTTGAGAGAGGTGGAGTCTAGGACCTGACCTGACACCTAAACGTAGACAGCCAGGCACACACATACACAAACATACATTCCCACCCTCATACACACAAACAAATATTCACACACTCACACATGTAGACACACAAAAATAGACAGTATACACACTCACACTCCCCATATACCCACTTCCCTCCGTCGTGGGGACAGAAAGACCCCCCCTGGTCCCCGCAGCAGCGGAAAGGACCACCAGCCCAGACCCCGACCGAACGGCCAGCTCCTCCTCTCAGCCCCCGGCCCTGGACCGCGGATAGAGAACGGGGGGGTGGAAAAAAGGAAGACCCCCGCTTCTCTCCTCCCGCTCTAATGTAGTGTTGGTGTGTGTTGTTCTAAAGTGCTTTAAAACAAGGGAGGGGCAAAACACTAACCACCCTCCGGCAGCTCGTGTCAGCTCTGCCCCTCCCAATAACCCTAAATGTCTACATGCCACTTAAAATTAGGAAGTGGGCACTGGCACCAGAGGTAAGGCTGATTAAACAGCCCGCCCTCTGGACGCCATTCAGTGTGCCCACCCCCAAGGCCCTATATGTATGTGTAACATGACAGTAAGTAATGAGAGTGTCTAAGATGTGATATAAAATTGAGATGCAGGTGGTCACAAGGAGACAGGGAAGGAAAACCTCCCCTGCATTCCAGCAACACCCCCGCACCCCAAAGCCCTACCTGTATGGTGTTGTGATGGAGCGGGAAGAGGGAAGCATCGGGGATGGGGAGAAAATAATCGGAGGGGGCAAGTACCCCCCCCTTGGGACCAGCTCCCCTACTGACCCCCATAGGCACCCTTGTTGCCCAAAAAAAAAAAAAAAAAAAACCGCCCAGGGCCGGGGGCCCAGGCTCATCCAAACCAGGGCCCATGGCAGCGGCCCCACCGGCCACCGCAGAGCCCGGGGCAGCCCACCAGGCCCCACAACAGAGGGGAAGAAAAAGGAAAAAAAAAAAAAATTAATAAATAAAAATACTCCCACCCCCACATTCAGTCGACTCCCAGACTACATAGAACAATAGACACCCAAGTTAGGCCCGTCCTCCTCCTGTAATGGACCCCCCCTGCAAAGAGGACACTTGCAGATGGTAGAAACACGCTCACCAGCTGAAGAGGCCCCCCAGCTCCACCGATGCGTCGAAGGTTCCCGCCCAGGGTCGGGCACCAGGGCAAGCACCAAGCCACATCCCGGCAGCACACCAGCCAGGACCCAGGCCCCCCAGGCCCAGCCGGAACCCCAGCCCAGAGGTAGAGCGCCCCCAGGACCCCAAACCCCCCCCCGGACCTATCTCGGAGCGGTACGGCCGCCAGGCCGGCAACCTACGTCCGCCGACACGGGCCTCCCCAGCAGCGCCGCGTTGCGGACGGTAGGGTGGGGAAAAAAAAAAATTATAATAAATAAATAAATAAAAAAATAAAAAAAACACCGCCCAGGAGCCACCCACGCCCTCTCCAGGCCAGGACCGCAGCCCCAGCGCCGGACCCCCCAAGAAACCCACCCCCCGAGAACGCCCAGACGCCCCAGGCCAGCATGCCCCCCCGCCGCATCAGCAACCAGGACCAAAACCGGACAGAACTGCGGCCCCCAGCCACACTAGGTAATGGAGCCGATCAAAGGAGCCCAGAGAGATTGATCTAATGTGGCAGCAGACGCCGTGTCAAGACTAATATAGTCTAACAAACGATCTCTATATTGGTTGATATTAAGATTATTTCTATTTTTCCAATTCATGAGGACAGTTTTCTTAGCAATGCATAAGGCGGTGAAAGCCATGTGGATTGTGTTGACCTCTGTAGTGACACCCTCTAGGTCACCTAACAAGCAAACTGAAGGAGAGGCTAGAATGGAACATTTAAGACACTTTGATAAGTCTTCACAAATCTCATACCAGAATTTCTGAACAGGTGGACAGAACCATAGAGCATGTATGTAATTGTCAGGTGTGTTGTTTTGGCAGTGTGAGCAGTTGTTAGAAGCTGTAAGACCCATCCGGAACATCCGATGACCTGTGTAGTGCACTCTATGCAGAATTTTGTATTGTATTAATTGTAAACTGGGATTTCTAATCAATTCAAAAGGTTTTAAACATATCTGAGACCAGAAATTGTGGTCCCAGCTGACTGATAAATCTGCCTCCCATTTTGCAATAGGAATCGATACTGATTCATCTATTTTGGATAGTGTCCTGTATATTTTAGATAATAATTTGGGGGTCCTGAGGTTAAGGAATTCTGCCACTCTTGGTGGTATTTGTAATTTGATACGATCGGAATTAAATTTCTTTTTTATTATAGATTTAACTTGTTGATATTCTAAAAATCTGTTCTTGTTAATCCCATATTGATTGACCAATATATCAAAAGGAATAAAATCTGTCCCTTCGAATATATGTTCCAAGTATTTAATACCTTTACCACCCCAGTCCCTGAAGTTTATCATATTATTGTTTTGTACTATGTCAGGGTTGTTCCATATGGGAGTGGGTTTGCATGGGATTAGTGAAGACTCAGTCATTTTAAGAAACTCCCACCATGCTGTCAGAGAGGAGCTGATACTGATACTTTTGAAGCAAACATGTCGTTTGATGTTTGAGCTAATGAATGGTAGATCTAAAATCTCTATATTATTGCATAGTGCCTGTTCTACATCTAGCCAAGGCTCATCTAAGAGGGTGTGTTTTAACCACCCTGATATGTGTTGAAGCCTGTTGGCTAAGAAATAGTGGTGAAAGTTCGGCAGATCTAGTCCTCCTTTGTCCTTGGCCTTTTGTAGTGTTTTTAAGCTAATACGCGGGGGTTTACCTTTCCAAAGGAATTTAGAGATGGAGGAGTCTAGAGATCTAAACCAGTCAGATGACGGTTTGCTTGGGATCATTGCAAATAGGTAATTAATTCTTGGCAAAACCATCATTTTTATTGAAGCTACCTTTCCCATAAGTGATATGGGTAGAGACTTCCATCTGGTTAGATCATCTTCTATCGTCTTTGAGAGTGGGATGTGGTTTAATTTTGTTAAATCTGCTAGCCTAGGTGAGACATTAATACCTAAATACTTAATATTTCCAGATTGTAGTGGAGTGGAGGAGGAGGACTGAAAGGAGCAGTTAATCGGAAGAACAGTAGATTTTAACCAGTTTATTGAATAATCTGAGATTCTTGAGAAAGAGTTTATTAATGTAATTACCTCAGAGAGAGTGGTTTGTGAATGCTGGAGATAAAGTAACACATCATCTGCGTAAAGACTAACTTTGTGTTCTATATTCTTGCATTTAATGCCTTTAATCGCTATAGTCTGTCTAATAGCTGCTGCTAGTGGTTCAATAAAAATTGCAAAAAGTGAAGGGGAGAGAGGGCATCCCTGCCTGGTGCCCCTCTTAAGATGGAAGCTGGAGGATGTTTGGTCATTTGTCCTGACACATGCTGTTGGAGAATTATATAATATTTTTAACCAGTTTATGAAGGAGTTTCCAAAACCAAATTTGTGTAAAGTTGCAAATAAAAAATTCCAATTAACCCTATCAAAAGCCTTTTCTGCATCTAGAGACAATATTGTAATTTGAAGGTTTTTATTACATGAATAGTCTATCAGGTTAAGTAATCTGCGCGTATTTGTTGAGGAATGCCTTCCTTTTATGAAACCAGTTTGGTCTGGATGGATTATGAGAGGGGTTACCTTCTCTATTCTTTTTGAGAGCGTTTTGCAGATTATTTTAATGTCAACATTAATAAGTGATATTGGACGGTAGCTGTTAGGCAGTACCGGATCTTTGCCTGGTTTTAGTAAGAGACTAATGTTAGCAGAATTCATATTTGCCGGGAGTCTGCCATTTTCCTTAGATTCCTGCAACATTCTGTTGAATGTTGGTGCCAGAATTGTCCAGAATTCTTTATAGAATTCCGCTGGGAAGCCGTCTGGACCTGGAGCCTTTTTATTAGGCATACTGTTCAAGGCTTCCTGGAGTTCATCTGATGTCAGTGGAGAATCCAATGCCATCGCTTGGTTGTCCGATAATTTCGGAAGAGTTATATGATCAAGAAACTGGTCAACTTCTTCTTTAGACGGGTTCATCTGTGGTGAATAAAGAGATTCATAAAAGTCCCTGAAAGTATTGTTTATTCTTTCAGGGTCATATACTGTGTCTCCAGTTGAGTTTTTAACAGCATATATAGTTGTTTTTTCTTTATTTATTTTTAACTGGTTAGCTAGGAATTTACCAGATTTGTTACCATATTCAAAGTTTTGCCAGCGGAGTCTTTGTGCTAAGAACTGAGTATTTTTATCAATAATTTCATTTAATTCTAGTTTTGCTTTACATCTTTTCTTCAATATTTCCTTCTCCTGAGAGGATACATAAGCTTCTTCTAGAGATTTGATTGTTTCTTCTAATTCCTGAATATATTTATTTTCTCTTTTCTTTTTATGTGATGAGAATGAGATTATTCTACCTCTCATCACAGCTTTGCCTGCTTCCCAGAGAACAGATGCTGAAGTTCCAGGCTGGTCGTTATAGTCTAGATATAAAGCCCATTCTTTCTTAAAATAATTAATAAAATCTTCATCTTTAAGCAATGATGTATTAAATCTCCAGTTTTTAATTGGTGGAGTGTCCTTCTTGTTTTTTAAAGTTAAAGATACAGGAGCATGGTCGCTGACAGCTATGGTGTGTATTTCTGTGTCTGAAATGTCACCCAGCAGTGAGCTGCTGACTAAAAAATAATCCAGACGAGAGTGACTGTGATGAACTTTTGAAAAAAAAGTATATTCTCTACAGTTGGGGTGAAGAGATCGCCATGCATCGCAAAGTCCGTAGTCGCTCATGTACTGTTTAACTATATTAGTAGATTCCCAATTACGCTGAGTTCCAGCTGTGCTGAGCCTGTCCCTTTCTTTATTTAGTCCAAAGTTGAGGTCTCCACCAAGAATCAGTGCACAGTCTAGATGTTCAGAAAGTGCAGTAAAAAAAGTGTGGAAAAAGGAGGGGTCATCAACATTTGGACCATATATACTGGCAATACATAACTTTTTATTAAATATAGATAATTTAATGATTAGATATCTACCCTCTGGGTCTATAACTGTGTTGAGTACTGTAAATGTAACATTTTTATGTAATAAAATTGCTACCCCCCTTTGCCTAGAGTTATAGCAGGCTGCGAACACATTAGGGAACTCAGCTGTTTTAAGTTCATCTATAGCTGTGGCAGGTCTATGAGTCTCTTGTAATAAAACAACGTCTGCTTGTAGTCTTTTAAGTTGGTAGAATATTTTTAATCTTTTCTCTCTGGAGCCAGCTCCATTCACATTCCATGTGACAAGCCTTAGTGCACCCATGGATGTGTGTGTGTAGCTAGTATTGCCTGCTGTGTGTGAAGCTTAGATGAATGAAATATGAGCGAGCGTGTGTGTGTGTGTGTGTGTGTGTGTAAATACAGGATGTCCTGTATGTCTGTGTGCGCTAAGAGTACGGTGTGGTAGTATTGACGCTGAGTGAATATATATTTGGTCGTGCCGTGCCGATGTGTAAAGATATAAAGTGCTGTGTGTGTGTGTGTGTGTATGTGTGTGTGTGTAAATAAGGCGGGTGATCAGTACAGTGAGAGAGGTTAGTATTAAGAAAGACAGCAGAAGGGGGAAAGAAGAAAACAGGAGGGGATGCATGAAAAATACTCAAAAAAAAAAAAAAAAGAATAAGAAACTTGACAGAAAGAAAAACATTTATATAACCACATTTAAACGCTGTAGAGACTGACGGTATCGTGGTAACATATCAAATTCGATTACTGGAAGAAAAACGAAGAAATTTAAGAAATAAAGCGGATTCTTATCTGGAATGGTGTTAGTAAAGCCAGGGAGTTGTACTGGAGTCGCGGTTGAGCTGGCCGTTCACTTAGAGACGATCCACGGCGATGACCGCTCGGGAGCCCTTCTGGATTAGAGAGCGTCGAATTGGAAACAGAATTTTGCGCCGTTCCAGGATCTCTTTGGGAAACTGGTCGTTTACGCTAAAGTCCGTTCCTTTTAGCTCCCTGCCGCGACTTTTCACCTGCTCTTTCTGTTTGAAGAATCCAAATTTGGCCACGATAGGACGCGGCTTCGGAGCTCCAGGTCTTTTCGCACCCAGCCGATGGACTCTTTCGAGGGTGATGTTTTCCACGGTGTCTTCCGGAAGCTTCAGATACGTTTTCATGAAGGTTTTAATCGTAGCCTCTGCGTTTTCTTCGGCAGATTCCGGGATACCGGAAAACACCAAGTTTTCTCTCATGCTGCGAGATTGAAGATTTATGACGGTCTCTTTTATTTTTTTATTTTCCTCGTTCAGATGGGTTACATTATCATTTAGAGACTTGACCGAGTCCCGCAGCGGTTTTTTTGATTGCTAGAGCAGCCAATGTGCATGTGCAGTCATGAACGCGAATGTGTGAACGCTTCTTGTTTTTATGTGAACCAGAGCCTCTAACAGCTGCTGCAGTGACGCGATGGCTTTATTAATCAACAACTATCTCTTTCAATTAGAAGGCAGGGTTTATTTGCCATGTTGGATGGCACTTTGTTCCTTTTATAAGTAATAGGACTGCATAATATAAAGTCGTTGTTTAATACCAATTATTGATATGACAATGTAAAACTATAATTAACAGTGATGAGATAAGCATGTTAGTAATCTAGACAGCAAGAAAAATACACAACTTAACGTCAAATTATTTTTTTCTCTAAAACCCTTCTGTCTTTGACCTTATGCCAATCCTCTTAGTTTCTGTTCTCCTTGTTTGTTCTATCCGTCAAAATTCCGTTTTGGAGCTCCAGGACACTGTAGGAGAAAAAAAAGGAGAATCATTAAAATAAAAACAAATTCATCACCTGAACACAATACTTTTTAAAAACTTTTTTAAACAGCACTCATAAATTTGTAAAATATGAATTAACTGCATAAATAAAAGAATAAATAAGTGCAAACATGAGCAATTATGAATTATTTGCATTATAAATCAGAAAAGGTGTGAACTTTTTGCACCTGCTCCACAGTCTAACATACAGTAAAGGGCACATAAAGGTTGTGGCTTTGCTAATGATTGCGTTCAACATTAATAATATACCCATTACACTTAAAGCCATGACCACTAAAATCTGACACGGTTTTTCTCTAAAACCCCTCTGTCTCTGACCTTATGCCAATCCTCTGAGTTCCTGTTCTCCTTGTTTGTTTTGTCCGTCAAAACCTTGTGTTTGGAGGCGAATTCCATTTTGGAGCTCTAGGAGGCTCTAGGAGAAAAAAAGGAGGCTCATTTAAATAAAAACATATTCATCACCTGAACACAATATATCGTTGGAAAAACCAACATTAAAAAGAAAAAATATATAATAATAAAATAAGTACATTTAAAAAAGAAGTTGCTAGTTTTTTTTTTTTTTTTTTTTGGACCAATATGACAGCCAAAAACTAAAATCTAAAGCTAAAATATATACTGTTTTGCTTTTGATGCCAGCTGCCATTTCCATTTCAAATAGCACTGTAAATAGTAAGCTCTGAAGACATTTTAAATAAAACACAGTTTTCCCTTAAGGGTTAGGACTAGGCTACTTCACAATTATACCAATCTTGTATCAATGAAAAAATATTGCATATATAAGTCATAGAATTAGCATATTCATCAAGTCTGGTTGTGTGAATGTTGCGGTTCGATTATCAATATGAGTGGCACCCGCTACAGATTGTAGTCAATAAATCACACGGTCCATGTCCATTAAAAAGCTTTACTGTAAGCATACGTCAATATGTGTGTGGTTTCTACAAATGAACAATAACAACAAAGAATGAATATACAAAAAATACAAACTGTACACTTAAGAGCAGTAACAGTAATATTTCAATAATATGGATAACACAGCAGCATATGAATCAGGTTAAATGTATCTGAATCAAGCAGATATAAATCACATCAGATTTCTATATATTAATATTCACTTTAAGTGGACTATTAGATAAACAAACAGAACGTGGCCTTATATTATCGAAACTGCTGCATTTAAAGTATCTCAAATCACACGCAATATGTCTGTGTGATTGTAGCATACATACTAATTATTTCACAACAATGAACAACATCCAATAGCAAGCATTGTAGTATAACCTTATGATAATTCAATTAAGCAATGAACATATAAAACAATATTAAGTTACTTACTTCAGAATTTACGCACACAGTATGGTAAAATAGACTGAAATGGGACCAGAGTGGCGCACAGCTTGCTACAGAACTATCTAGAAAGTTAACAGCTTTTGTATGTGCCTGGGCATGTCCTACTTTTAACCAATTAGATTGCAGCAATATTAGTCACAAGTTTCTAGGCACAGTAACTTAAAGTTTTTGTCACAAAGTCAGGCCTTTTGTACAGCCGCCCCCTAATTTGTTGGACAAATTTGTAAATAGAGAAAGGCCTATTAAACTTTGTTATGGTCATCGGGTAAGGCAGGTAGTCTGATCAGACGAGCCACAGGCCTTGTGTAACTCTTGTCTTTGATATTAACCACAGCTGTACGGACTCGTCCGTCTAATCCAGGAATTACTTTGGCTACAGTACCTACTTGCCATAGAGCCCTGGGAGATTGATGGTCTACAATCATTACCACTGCTCCAATCGTAAGTTTTCAAAGTCTTTTAGCCATTTTTGCCGTTGTTGTAATCCTGGAAGGTAATGACGTACGAAGCATTTCCAGAAGTTTTCAACTAGAATCTGGCTGTGTCGCCATCTCTTGCGGCCGAGTATCTCCGATTCTGGATATATGACCTGTGGCAGTGCAGAAGTTGACCGTCCCATGAGAAGAGAATTAGGCGTTACAGGGTCAATATCTGCTATGTCTGAGGACACATATCCTAACGGTTTGGAGTTTAGTATTTCCTCTATCTTCACAAGTACAGTGGTGAGCACTTCTTCTGGCACAGATTGAGAACCAAGGGAGGTACGCAGTGCTGTCTTGATAGACCTAACCTCTCTCTCCCATGATCCTCCGAAATGCGGTGCATTTGGTGGGTTCAGACGGAAATGAATCTGCTGGGAAGCCAGGTGCTCTTTCAAAGATGGGTGAAGTGAATTAAAAGTTTGTCCCATGGTCGGAAAGTAGCTCATATGGTTTGCCTCTGCGAGCTATGAACCTCCTCAGGGACATGAGAAAGGAGTCTGTATCAATGCTTGCTAGCAGATCAATATGAATAGCTTTAGTGGTGAGACATTTAAACACTATCTCCCACCGTTTCTCACATCTGCGTCCTATTTTACACTGAAAGGGTCCAAAACAGTTGATCCCCGTTGAATAGAAGGCAGGACGGAACAATCTAAGATTAGACTGAGGAAGATCCGCCATCACGGGGATTTCTGGTCTCCCTCTCCACCTTTTACATTCACAACAGCTGCGTTGGTGTTTTTTCACTGCTTCTCTGCCTCTTATGATCCAATATTTTCGGGTCCTGGATGTAACAAGAGGCTGTCGAAATGTTGAATCAGAAGCTTGGTAAGAAGGTGTGCAGGATCTAGGACAATAGGGTGAATCGTGTCTGGGTCTAAGTGGTTACATCTACGGAGACGTCCACCTACCCTGATTACTCTGGCTTCATGGTCGTACTCTGGAGCTAAGGTGAGGAGTCGACTAGAGTTAGGTAATGGTTTACCTAGTAAGAGTTGGGCTGTTTCTTCTGGGAAACTTTCAGTTTGAGCATGTCTCAGAAGTTCCTGCTCTGCTTGAGAGTAGTCGTCAGCAGAGAGTTCACTTACATCTGCCGCCCTATTAAGGGAAATAGCAGTATCCTTTATTAGGTCTTGAAGTGATGTGTACTGAGAAATATCTGGGATGTCGCTACAACTGGAGGATGTTGTTCCACAGAAGGTAGAACTGCGGCATTCTTGGATGTCATCACATACAACATCATGTGGTTGTTTGGGCCAGGTACTGACTGGCTGGGTTAGAAACTGTGGGCCTTGATTCCATCTACTTTGCTCTGAGAGATTCACGAGTGTGAGTCCCCTGGTAATATCATCGGCTGGGTTCAATTCAGAATGGACATAGCGCCAGGCTCTTGTGTCTGTGAGGTCCTGTATCTCAGCCACACGCGTTCCGACGAACACCTTGTACTTGCATGAGTCAGAATGAAGCCAAGTCAAGACAGTTGTGGAGTCGGTCCAATAAAGTTCTTGATCGATTTTGATGGTGAGTTCTTTCCTCAAGGTGGCGGCCAGCTGAGCGCCAGTAAGAGCAGCGCAGAGTTCAAGTCGTGGTATAGATTGCTGTCGCCTAGGGGCTACTCTTGATCTTGCAGCAATAAATGAAATGTGGATTGTGCCATGTTTATCTTTGGTGCTGAGGTATGCAACTGAACCATAAGCACGTTCTGATGCATCGCAGAATACATGCATCGTGCGGTGGCTTGATGATAGATCAGTATTTGCATTGGTGTAACATCTTGTGAATGTGACCGTCGGTAGTTGCGACAGTTCGCTCTTCCAGGTTAACCAAGCCTGGAGTAAGTCTTTTGGGGGATCTGGATTATCCCATTCACGCTTTTTGTCCCATAAGCGCTGGACAATGATTTTGGCTCTTGTCGTGAATGGGATCAAGAAGCCTAACGGATCATATTGACTCGCAAGAGTTCTGTAAATCCTCCTCAATGTTGGTACAGAATCCTCCTGGTGTTTGTATCTGTAGCCAATAATATCTGAATAGCACTGCCAACGTAAGCCGAGAGTCATTTCTTGCGGGTCTGCTCCACTTTGAGTGAACCAGAGGTGACTGTTAGCCGATTTCAGCTCATCAGGGAAATGAGAAATCACTGTTGGAGTGTTAGTAGCCCATTGCCTTAGTTCAAAGCCACCTTCTGATAGCAGTTTCTGCATCTTAATCGCAAGAGACTGTGCTTGGGCAGTGGATGGCAAGCTTTGCAGGCAGTTGTCCACATAAAAGTGATGCTCTACCGAGAGATGTACATCTTCATCAGGCGTGCTGTGATCAAACACATGTTTCTGCAAAGTGAACGTTGCACAGCATAGGCTGCAAACTGTTCCAAATGGCAAGACCTGCCATTCAAAGATGGTAGGGGGTATTCCTTGATCCAAGTTTCTCCATAAGAAACGTAAAAAGGGTTTGTCCTCCTCCAGCAGGCCCACCTGGTGGAACATACCTTTTATATCGCTACTAATAGCAACTGGGTGTTCTCTGAAACGCAGAAGTACCCCTAACAGAGTAGGTCCAAGTGTTGGTCCAGGGAGGAGAGGGGCTTTCTCCCCTATGCTTAAATGAGCATTTAAATACAATTCTGTGCTTTTCATTGTGCTGAACAATGTGGTGTGGTATGTACCATGCATAAAGGGTTTTGTCTGCTCTCTCTGGTGTCACCTTTGCAATGTAGCCAGCCTCCTCTAGTTTCTGTACTTCCTTGACATACACTGCTGCGAGATCATTATTCTGTAGAAGGCGTTTCTCTGTGCGTTTCAGGTGAGCTGTTACTGCTTCTTTATCTGAATGCAGAAGAGGATGTTTAGTTTTCCAAAGGAGAGGGGTAGCATACCTTTGAACATCTCTAACTGCCATCCTGACTGTTTTTTCCTCAAGCGCTTGAACTGCTTGTGCATCTTGCTTAGATCTTGTGATTAATTTTTTCACTTCTATAAGGAAGTGTGTCCATTTGCCACAATTTCTGAACGTTGCTGAACAGCTCTGCATCTGGTGACAAATCTGGTGATCCGATCGACAAAATTCTTTCATGTTAGTGGCAGGAACTTCCAGACTACAACCCATTGCATTCTCATGCCTGTAAAATGTATTATACTGACGTGGCGACAGTGTAAAAACACCTCCCGACACCCTCCGACATGCAAGCCAAAAATTTAGTACTTTTGAACGGCAAACGAAGGAAAGGAATTAAGCTCTCAAGTGAGTAAAATAGACAGCAAGGTAAATACACAAAACTTACCGTCAAATTGTTTTTTTGCTCAACACTTTATATATATATATATATATATATATATATATATATATATATATATATATATAATTTTTTTTTTTTTTTTTAAGCATGGCAAATCTCTTGCATTCAATTTTTGAACCTGTTTTAAACACATACACACATGCATACACATTTTATAGAAATGCACTTGGTTAATTTAATTTGCCTTACATTGTTGAATAAGGACGGGTTCCAAAACCAAAAATCAACATTGATTAAATGTTTGTCTTTTCAACACAGAGAAGCGATGAATTATCAACATTGATTCAACAGTCTGATAATTGAGGGAAGTTATTTATATAGAAAACAGTCAAATCAGTATTTGACAGTGACAATTAACACATTTAGAAGGATAAAACCAGAGGTGGAAAGTAATGAATTACATTTACTCGCATTACTGTAATTGAGTAGTTTTTTGTGTACTTGTACTTTTTAAAGTAGTTTTTAAAATCTGTAATTTTACTCTTACTTAAGTATGTTATGTTTAAAGTATTGTACTTCACTACATTTTAAATCCTATTCACTACTGAGTAAAAAATAAATGAATAAAAAAAATAATAATACAAATAATACAAAGAGGAAACCACTATATACTGTATAATACCGTGGAAACCACTGCACTTATTGATTGATGGGCGTGGAGAACAAACACGCTAAATTCACACACACTAAAAAACGCTGGATTGTTTTTTCTACCCAAGCGCTGGGTTGCCTTTGTTGGGTCATTTTTCTGTGTTATTTACAGAGAGTTGGGTAGTTTTTGTGTAACCCAGCCGCTGGGTTGAAGTTTGGTGGCCCCTCCCCCAAAGTTCACCGGTGGATTCAGCAGCTGTGTCAGAGCTTCGTGTCTTTTCTTTTGAGCTCCCACACCGCTGATGACGGTTCATTTAAGGGAAAATGGCGTTAAATAAAAGGTCTGTATACACATGTTCACTTACCTGAGTCACATATGACTGAAAAATTATTACTATCTGTAAGATTTATTACTGTTACCGTGTTAAGGTTACACTCAAACTTTCAGGCTGTTCTGAGGTAAGATAATTTAGCTGACAATAGCTGCTAGTTAGCCAAAGAACCCCATCTGTGTATAAAAGAAACAGCTAAGATGATTTTCTGTAGAATGTTTGCAGGACAAAACTGTAACTGTAGTATTAGCATGACGCAGGCATTTAGTTAGGTTGCTAGCATTAGCAACCACATTAACATTAGAACTTTATTAATCTCACTGCTTAAGAGAATAAAATGCTGGGGTGTTACAAAACACTGACCCTCTCACAAATATGCAGTCCTGCTAACCCTCCTATTTTTCACTAGCTAGTAATTTACTCCGCGGTCAAAATTCTCTTGCGTTTCTCCCGAGTTATAACAATATTTTACACCTTTCCCCCTTTGGCATGTATGCTAATATGTCACCATTAACTGCTGCATGTAAGCTAACCAGGTAGCCCTCTTTAACCAAAGTTGCTTGTGACTCTGAATTAACTATTAGTCAACACGCCAACTACAGGAAAAGTACAAGAGCTGAACAGATAACTACTAGATGGAAGTAATAATATTTGGGTGATGTGCCAGTATGACCCCAGCTATGACAATGCATTTCCTTTGTTAACGTTTGTATCAGGTGTGCTCTCACAATGCTCATGTGATAAGTGACCGGCCTCTCCTTTAAAAGGGTCATATGCAAATAAAAAAAAAAGGTAGTTCTGTTTCCGGTTCAGTGGAACACCGAGTAGTGTGCATGTTTTTTCCTCCGTATAATTTAATATAAATTGCCGGTTATCATACGCAAGAATGGCTGTGTCAACAGGTTATGGGCCCAGGATAGAGGCGGGTAGCCGATGGAACAGATTGCATTTCGACGGAGACGAAAAGAACTATGAACTTTGGGAAACAAAATTTCTAGGTCAGATGCGTTTACTAGGACTGAAAGACACAGTATTATCAGAGCCCCCCGCACGTGGTGATGAAGATGAAGATGCTGCCAGCAAAAACGAGGAGGCATATGCTGAACTTATACAGTACCTAGATGACAAAAGTTTGCCTCTTGTCATGAGAGATTCTGCGGATGACGGTAGGAAAGCTTTAAGGATTTTGAGAGCTTACTATGCGGGGAAAGGAAATCCGCGAATAATTAGCCTGTACACAGAGTTAACCTCCCCGCAAAAGACGGCAAATGAAAGTGTAACTGATTATATTATTCGAGCAGAAACCGCAATTACGGCACTAAGAAATGCCGAAGAGACGCTTAGTGACGGACTTTTAATTGCGATGATTTTG
The DNA here is from genome assembly GCF_024256425.1 of Clarias gariepinus. Classification (NCBI taxonomy): domain Eukaryota; kingdom Metazoa; phylum Chordata; class Actinopteri; order Siluriformes; family Clariidae; genus Clarias; species Clarias gariepinus. The sequence continues at coordinate 6,046,892 of NC_071112.1, read as the reverse complement.
AAAGGTCTGCCAGACTCGTTTAAACCTTTCACCGTGCATATCACACAAAGTGATGTAGACATAACGTTTGCAGAGTTCAAAACCAAGTTGAGAAACTTTGAAAGAACCGAAAACTTCCACAACAGCACTAGTGAAGATAACGTGATGAGAGTGAGTGCCACGACCCCAGACTGGAGGGGGAGAGAGCGGCTCGCATGTTCGGACATTACCTGCTACAACTGCGGTCAAAAAGGGCATAAAGCACGGGGGTGCCCGACCCAACATCGCAAAAGGCAGTGGTGCAGTTACTGCAAAAGTTCAACGCAGAGAGATGAAAATTGCAGACGTAAAAAGAGAGACAATGTTAAACAGGTGACTGATATAGAAGGCAATGACGAACACACCTTTGTCTTTAAAGCAAGTGACTACAAATCCTACAAAGTACAGCAGAAGGGACTGATGGTCGATACAGGCGCGACATCGCATATTATTACGGATATTAAAAAATTTAAACGCTTCGACGACAAATTCCACGCAGAAAAACACTATATTGAGCTGGCAGACGGGACCAGAGCGAGCGGAGTAGCGCTGAGAAGAGGTGACGCGGAGGTGTACTTGATTGACAGTGCGGGACATCACGTGAGGACGACGCTGAGGAATGCGCTATATATCCCGTCGTATCCGCAGAACATTTTTTCTGTTAAAGCAGCAACAACAAACGGAGCTTCGATCAACTTTCAACAAGGACAAGACGAACTCATTCATAAGGACGGTACTAAGTTCTGCATACAAGAGTATAATAGACTGTATTATCTAAACACTGTAAACGAAGACAGCGATAGTTGTAAGGGATGTTATGATATTCAAACCTGGCATGAAATCCTTGGTCACTGCAATTATGATGATGCAAAATGTAGTTGAGGGAATGAAAATCAAGGGGAAGGTTGACAAATCTAACCTAAACTGTGAAATTTGCACACAGGCTAAGTTTGTTCAGAGTAGAAACAGAGAACCTGATACATGAGCCAAAGCTGCACTTGAACTAGTGCACACAGATTTAGCTGGTCCAATTGACGCAGAAGCTAAAGACGGTTTCAAGTATGCTTTAGCGTTTACTGATGACTACTCAGGGGCAGTGTTTGTGTACTTTTTAAAGGCTAAGAGTGACACTGCAAAGGCCACTGAAAAATTCATTGCTGATACAGCCCCTTATGGGAGCATAAAGTGCCTTAGGTCAGATAATGGCACGGAATTCATGGCCAAAGAGTTTCAGTCACTATTAAGCAGGAACAGCATTAGGCACGAGACCTCAGCACCATACAGTATTCACCTCACCAAAATGGGACCGCTGAGAGAAATTGGAGAACCTTGTTTGAAATGGCAAGATGCATGCTCTTAGAGAGCAGTTTGCCCAAAATGTTGTGGACCTATGCTGTAATGACTGCTGCGGTAATTCGCAACAGGTGCTACAATAGTCGAATACACCAAACGCCATACTATGCACTGACAGGGAAGAAGCCTGATCTTTCAAAAATGAATGTCTTTGGTTCAGGATGCTACGCATACAAACATGACAAAAAGAAATTAGATGCACGTTGCGAAAAAGGGATTTTTGTAGGTTATGATAAGAATAGCCCTGCCTACCTGGTTTATTATCCTGACACAGGAAAGGTTTTCAAGCACAGGCTTGTAAAATTCATCACAAAGTATGTAACTGAACGTCAGACACAAACAGACATTTCAGTGTTAGATGATGATTCTCATGGGCAAAGATATGTGTCCACCCAGTTGAAACAAAACGTAGCTAATCATACTTCAGAAAAGACTCATGGACCTCAACCTGAGATTGAGAATGAGAGTAGTGCTCAGACTGAGGGAGGGGATGAAAGTACACGTTACCCTAAAAGAAATAGGAGAGCTCCCCAGTACTTGACAGATTATGTATCTAATGTTGATTGTAATGATCAGATTTTGACTAATGTTGACTACTGTTACAGAGTGTATGATTTACCACAAACATTCAGGGAAGCTATCAGTTCGAGAGAGTCACCGATCTGGGCTAAGGCCATGGAAGATGAAATTAACTCTTTACAAGAAAATGATACATTTACTCTAACTACTCTACCAGAAGGCAAACATGCAGTGGGGGGTAGATGGGTCTATTCTATCAAAAATAATACAGATGAGACCAAGTCATACAAGGCCAGATATGTTGCTAAAGGCTATAGTCAAGTGTTAGGTGTAGATTACAAAGAGACTTTCTCCCCAACAGCTAATATAACTTCGATACGAGCCTTGATGCAAATAGCAGCACAACATAATCTTGACCTCCACCAAATGGATGTAAAAACGGCTTATCTACATGCTCCAATAGATTGTGAGGTTTACATGGAGCAGCCGGAAGGATTTGAAGTGAAGTCAGACTTGGGTGATAAACTAGTCTGTAAACTGAACAAATCACTGTATGGTTTAAAACAATCAGGCAGGAATTGGAACAAAATGTTACATGATTACCTCACTGAGAATGATTTTGTTCAGAATTCAGCTGATCACTGTGTGTACAGTAAACAAACTGAAAAAGAGAGAGTGATAGTAATAATCTGGGTAGATGATCTCATAATTGCTGCCAGTGATAATTATTTGCTGAATAATGTGAAAATGATGCTGGCATCAAGATTTAAAATGAAAGATCTGGGAAAACTCAAACATTTCCTGGGAATTGATTTCCATCAAAGTGAAGGAGTTGTAAAGATGAACCAGAAAAGATACATATTAAGGATTCTAGAGAGGTTCAGTATGTCAGATTGCAAACCCAGGTCAACACCATGTGAGCAAAGGCTGGATTACAACAGTGATAGTGATCCTGTTGATCCAAAGAAATACCGTGAAGCAGTAGGTAGTCTGATCTATCTGATGACATGTACTAGACCTGATCTGTGTTGGGTTGTTAGTAAACTGTCCCAATACTTGTCTGAACCAAACGAACAACAATGGTTTACAGTTAAACATGTAATGAGGTACTTGAAATGTAATGAAAAACTTAAACCTGTGGCATATAGTGATGCTGACTGGGCGTCAGATTCAAGTGACAGAAGGAGTACAACAGGGTACTGTTTTAGTCTTACACAGAATGGACCTCTGATCTCCTGGAAGTCAAAGAAACAGTCCACAGTTGCTTTATCTACATGTGAAGCAGAGTATATGGCATTGTCTTTAACTACACAAGAAAGCATGTACATTGTACAGTTGTTAAGCAGTATGGAAAATGACTGTGTGTATATGCCTGTACAAATCTTTGAGGATAATCAAGGTGCTATTGCTTTATCAAAAAACCCAGTGTGTCGCCAAAGATGCAAGCATGTTGATGTGCGATATCATTTTGTTCGATCGGCACTCAGTGATGGCAAAGTGACAGTTGAGTATTGTCCCACAGAAGGAATGGTGGCTGATGTCATGACAAAACCAGTAACAAAGTTGAAACTAGAAAAATTCAAGAGTTTTATGTTTGGTATGTAAACCCAACACATGAAAGAGAATGTATTTATGTTATGTTATTATAAGTTGTTATATGACATGTATATGTAGTATAATATTGTATTGTAAATATGAGAGCAAGTGGGGGTGTTAACGTTTGTATCAGGTGTGCTCTCACAATGCTCATGTGATAAGTGACCGGCCTCTCCTTTAAAAGGGTCATATGCAAAAAAAAAAAAGGTAGTTCTGTTTCCGGTTCAGTGGAACACCGAGTAGTGTGCATGTTTTTTCCTCCGTATAATTTAATATAAATTGCCGGTTATCATATGCAAGAATGGCTGCGTCAACATCCTTATTAATTAGCTTAAAATTAATGCGGACTACATGATCAACTAGTCTGGCTATGAGGCCCTTAACCCTTAACTGCTCAGATGTATAATGAGATAAAAAATGTAAGTCGCTCTGGATAAGAGTGTCTGCCAAATGCCTAAAGGTAAAAGGTAAGGTAATTATGCGCTAAAATGCCACGATATAGCCATTACATTATCAAGTTATGCTTCAGTACTAAATGCATGTTTGCAATTGAGATTTTTTTTTTAAAGCTATGAAACACATTAGCACTCACCTCACAGTTGCTATAATTTAATGATTATCATAAGCAAAAAGTGTAAAACAAAGGATTCACATTTATTACATTTTCACCCAGAACGGGATTCGAGCCAGGGTCTGGACGATTTTATACTATTGTTTAGGCAACGCCACACCACGTGGAAAGCGGCAAAAATGCTTCAATTTCATTGGCTGTCACTGAGTGTCAGCTATTTACGACTGGCCCCTCGCGGAACGCAGAATCCCCGGGATTTGACTGCGCTTTCTCCATTCGTTATTGCCAGGGGCGGACTGGGACCAAAAAGTGGCCCTGGACTTCCACTACAAGGGTGACAAATATGCAAAGAAAAAATCAATCAGGAAGGGGCAAATACTTTTTTTATGGCACTGCACATGTAGTCAGATTGTTCCAATGAGATTAAACTGTGCCAGGTGGAGTTATAGCACTTTCAAAATCATACTAACTACACTGATATGAATAACTTTGAATTATATGAATAGCTTTTTACCACCCTTGTGACTCAATAAGAGACAATGCAAAGAATATTTTCTAACAGCATGTAAATGATACATGTTGGCAGTATTGTCTTGCATCTTTTAAAATACATAAATAAATTAAAAAAATCACAATACTGACAAAATGTCTCATTTTGCTGTCAAACTGTTTTTAAGCCTCCTGGGTCTCTGTGAGACTGGTGCTACTGCACACTGAAAATATTAGTTTTATATGTTGTTTGACCTATTATTCTCTCCTTTGTTTTACAAATATGACCCAATATATGTTCAGTGAAACTTTGTTTTACGTTTTTGTATTGTGTTATATTTTTATAGTAAGTAGTTTTCAAAATTAACCTTCACTTAAATGAGATGTGGGATGTGGTGCGCTGCTGGATCCAGCCTCACTGTCCCTGACCTGTAATAGGCAGAATCTGTTCATTTGAAGCATTTCACAGCATTTACCTCTAAAGCTTTTTCTTATTTTCGCGTAACCTTTTCTTCTTCCTCCTTCTTATTTATGGAAATTATTATTAATTTGCTCAGAAAATTTGCTGCATCAAGAAAGGATCAATATCTAAAGATTTAAAGATGCCCACGTGTGTGAACAAAGAATACAATCTTTATCTCTAAAATTCTGGAAAAGGTAGGATCACAGCAGCTATGTTCATATCTACATAGGAATAGCATACATAAACTGTATCAGTCAGGATTTAGGCCTCATCACAGCACAGAGACAGCACTTGTTAAAGTAGTAAATGACCTCCTAGTGGCCTCTGATCAGGGTTGTGTCACTATACTTGTGTTACTCGACCTCAGTGCAGCTTTTGACACTATTGATCATAGTATTCTCCTTCACAGATTAGAAAATGTAGTAGGAATTAAGGGAACGGCCCTCTTATGCCTCAGATCCTATTTGACTGATCGTTATCAGTTTGTAGATTTAGATGGTGACCATTCCTCATGTTCTCAAGTTGAGTTTGGTGTTCCACAGGGTTCTGTTTTAGGCCCACTGCTTTTTTCCCTTTACATGCTTCCTCTAGGCAACATAATTCGTAAACATGATATTAGTTTTCATTGTTATGCTGATGACACACAAGTATACGTTTCAGCAAAACCAGATGAGAAAAACCAGCTTACTAAAGTTGAGCAATGTGTGCAGGACATAAGAGATTGGATGTTAATTAATTTCCTTCTGCTTAATCCTGATAAGACAGAAGTTCTAGTCATAGGACCACAAGCAGCTAGAAGTAAGCTTTCTGATCACACTGTAATTTTAAATGGCCTTTCTGTTCCATCAAGTGCAACAGTAAAAGACCTCGGTGTGATTATAGATTCAAGCCTTTCATTTGAAGCACATGTAGATAATATTACCAGGATAGCATTCTTTCACCTCAGAAATATTGCCAAGTTAAGAAATATATTGTCACCAAATGATGCAAACTATTTCATGCTTTTATCACGTCTAGGTTGGATTATTGTAATGCCTTACTGTCTGGTTGTTCAACAAGGTGCTTAAACAAGCTTCAATTAGTCCAGAATGCAGCAGCGAGAGTCCTCACTCGAACCAGAAGATATGAGCACATCACCCCTATCTTATCCACATTGCATTGGCTTCCTGTAAAATTTCGCATCGATTTTAAAATACTACTCTTGACGTATAAAGCATTAAATGGTCTCGCGTCGCAGTATCTGAGTGAACTGCTAGTGTCTTACAATCCGCCACGCCTACTTCGATCAAAGGATGCAGGCTGCTTGTCAGTACCGCGTATTATTAAAACTACAGCAGGGGGCAGAGCTTTTTCTTACAAAGCCCCAAAGTTATGGAATAGTCTTCCAGTTAGTGTTCGGGACTCAGACACAGTCTCAGTGTTTAAGTCCAGGCTAAAAACCTATTTATTTAGCCAAGCATTTTTATAAATAGATTTGCCTTAGGTAAAGGAGCAGATCTGGGGGACTCATGGACGTAGAGTATTATGGTGAACTGGTATGTTTGGATGCTGTCTTCCTCACTCTCATTGATCACTCAGGTTTGTTGACGGTGAGGTGATTGGTTGCTTTACATCTCTGGAAGCCCTCATGTCTGTGTTTCCTTCTGGCTCTCCCTTTTTAGTTATGCTGTCATAGTTAGTCCTGCCGGAGTCTCTGATTGCACTCTGCACTAAATATACATTCACCTTTTACATTGTTCGACTGTGACCATACCTAACTGTTATTTCTCCATCTCTTTGGCTCTCTCCTTTTCTGCTCTCTCCTCTCTCTCTCTCTCCCTCTCTCTCTCCTTTTTCCTCTACCTATCTCTCTGTCGAGCTATACATGTCGCTCCTGAGCTGCCAGTGATCCAGACCCCCTCTGCCCGCTGGACCTCTCTAACTCATCCTGGAGTCCTGCTTCTGGTTGGAGATCTCATCACATGGATGTCCCCGTGTGGTCTGCCTGGAATGCGTGTGGTGACGGGTTGGTTCCACTTTTCCATGAAGGTGGTCCTGTCCTCGACTGATGCAGACAGCTGTTCTCTGAGGACCTGTAACTTCAGTCGCTCAATAGTTCAGGACTGGAATTTCTCACAGTCTACCTGAGCCTCCAGGAACAAACTGGACTTTAATCTTACACATCTCCTCTTATACTGAACTTCCAGTCTCGCATATTATTATGCACATCAATCCCTGCTATCTGTTTTCACCCAGATGAGGATGGGTTCCCTGTTGAGTCTGGTTCCTCTCAAGGTTTCTTCCTATTACCATCTCAGGGAGTTTTTCCTTGCCACTGTCGCCGTCGTCCTAGGCTTGCTCATCAGGGACAATCATATAATTTTTATTCATACACATTCACATTTCATACAAACTTAATACTTTTGATTGTGTAAAGCTGCTTTGTGATGATGTAAATCGTTAAAAGCGCTATACAAATAAAATTGAATTGAATTGAATACAAAAGTGTATAATTTTTAATAAAGTTAGCCTAATACAATATTGTTTCCAATGCTGAAGCAAACATGATTTTGTTTTAGTCTATTCTTTGAATACAACGCGACAGCGCGCTCCGAGGTGAAGCGCACCCAGTTACTGTAATCCCCCATCTCACCTTTACAACAGGTGTGAAGTCATCAAACCGGTTTCGCTGCTGGGCGAATTCGCAGAATTGGGGTTTTTAAAACAAATTAACAAGACCGAGCAGACGTCTCTGCCTAAAATGTATTTCGCCAGCAAAACATAGGGGGGAGGGAGTCTCAAGTCCTTGTTAGATGGTCTAAGCCAAGCTTTTGCCTAAACCCTTGAAGTCGGTACTTTCCCTGAAATTAGAGTGTTAGCTCAGGATACATATGAATTTCTAAAAACTGTGCTACATGCAGAGGCGCATGCAGATTCAGCAGGGGAGGATGTAACCCCCTTAAGTTTTGCACTGTGACTTTAACACTAGAACTACCAGAGAGGGGCCATTTGGCCCTATCCCCCTAGCTCTACCAGAGAGGGGCCATTTGGCCCGGTTGTTTTTACCTAATATCCTTAATCACGTGTGAACAGATGCCTTTGTTCTGTAAATGTGGCAATTACTTACAGAGCGACGTACAAGGTGCTATTGACTTTACAATCAGGGATCACAGTCATCTAGGAGCAATATGTAAGGGGCCATACCATGGGTACAATTGGTGTAGAAAAAATTTATTCAAAGATTCCAAGGTTCAAAGCGTTTATTTTCTTAAACAAAAAACATACAACATAAATTCAAATTCAAATTTTATTTGTCACATTCACATACATACATACACGGTATGGCATGAAGTGATATGTATTGCACGACTGCCCAACAAATTGACACAATAAGAAAACACAATAAAATTGAATAAAAAGAAAAGCATAGAAGAGGCATACTGAAGACAAATGGTATGTAAATTCCACTCATTTATCTCCACGTAGCCTTCTCCCAGCATAAAAACTACTACCACTAATAGAAAAATATATATTTACATAAGTGTGCAACATCTGGTGTTTGTGTATGTGTGTGTGTGTGTGTGAGTGACCAGTATTTTAGCAGTTCATTGGTGTGATCTGTTGGCACATATCTGGCACTGCCACTCAGTTTCCTTTTTGCATTTTCCACATGTGTACTTGTAGCAGGCTACACAGCGTAAGCTTGCATTATTTTTCTTGCACTGGAAGGTCACCTGACACTTGGCCCTTTTCCCTGGGTGTGGTGTGGCAGGTTGTTGCCAAAGCAGCTGCTCCTTGTCCACCATCCTTGCTTGCATAAACTGCTTAGCAAGCTCAGTTGCAAGCTGCGCCAGGAAATCCACCCTTCTCTCCTTCACTCCAGTGCATGCCTGATACAGCACATGAGCATTCATTGCTGCCATGTCAATCAAGTTGTAAAACACAGCGACTGGCCATCGCCGTGTTCCTGCCCGTACGGTGTACTGTCGAACCTTCTGGTCCAAAACATGTAGCTGTTAGGTTGACTCCCATTTTTTGATTCGATAATCGAGATTGAGCATGAATTTCGATCGATTTCGAAAGACATTTGCTTAAGTATGTAATATTCTGTAATGGCAGATGGCAGAATCTCTCTCTCGCTCTTACACACACACACACACACACACACACACACAGAATTCATATACTCTTACAGTCCTTTATTAAGAAGAAACTAACCTTGACATTTTTATATATATATATAAACATTTGATTATATTTGTGTTTAAAGAAATTTAAAGGGGAAACACATTTTTGTTTGGTTTTATTTACACAGACACCAGCAGCTGAATTTAATATTTTTTTATTATGTTGAAATTCCTATATCGTTTATTTCTGTAATAATTTACAGTTCACACAGTTTTATATTTATTAATTAATAAATGATTAAATCTGTGAAGTAAAAATTTTATTCAGTCTTACATACAGGAGAGATGATCAGTGGTGCTGAGTTTTTACCTCCTTCATTATTACCAGGACTGAAGTATGGATAGAGTTTCTCAGTGAAAGACTGACCAGTGAAAGAGTAGATATGAGATCTGGACTTCACATCATAAAAGGAGACCAGACCCTCCTCATAATCCACAAACACCCCCACGGTCTCCACCTTCTCTCTCAGTGTAAGGGGAACAGAGAAATCAGCACAAGCCTCATACTGATTCTCATTCTCCAGTACTACAGTCCAGAATCCATCCTGAGGTTGCAGTGTAATCTCTCCATTCCTGTTAATGGACTCTGTGGCGACTCCAAGATCCCAGTCAGTTTTCCCTCTGACCTGCACCTCATAATAAAATCTACCTAAGGAGAAACTCTGCTTTGCCAAAACCATAGCATAATAATTAAACCTCTCTGGTGTATCAGGGAGATCCTGTCGTGTGTCTCCATGTGTCACTTGTTTTCCATCAGCAGACAGGATGAGATTGGGATGAGCTGTATCAGGATCCAGAGTCACATCCACTGAGGGAAACACAGTGTGTGATGTGAGTATAAAGATACAAAACATTAAATAATCACACAGTGAATCATATTCATTAGGATTTTAAAAGGGTTTGTAGAAGATTAAATTAAAACTTGTACATTTTATTGTAGGAGTTTGTATTGATTAAAAATGCTTTCCTCCTAAAAATTTACTTTTTTTAATATAATTGTGTTTGTATAGTTTTTATTTTATAAGTGTGACAGAACAAAAGAGAAAAACATTTAAGATAAAAACCTATTTAATATTTCTATTTAAAAACACAACTTTAATATTAATTGGAGACACTAATTTAAAACCACATATTTTACTTCTTATTTCAAATGCATGACTGTAAAACACTGTTTTGCATATCATTAAAATGACATCCTTTAAAAAGAAAATAACTCAATGACTCATGCAATTAAAAAAAAGAATAAAGTTAACTTCTGTCTAAACATACAGGTTTCCTACATTATTTTATGAGCAAAGATTTTCGTTAAGTAGAAAAGGGTTTAATGGCTTTACCACATGTCAGAAACAAGAAGCCATAGTTAGGAGAATAATGAGAGACACTTTAAGTCTTTATTAGCTAGACAAATAAAATAAGTCTGATGATGCAGTGGTGTAATGCTGATATTTACATTTTTATATGAGAGAAAATCAGTAACCTCACTGTACCTGCATACTGCTGAATTCTCTTCAGTTCTGTGGAAACTAAATACAACAAAAAGATCATTTTCATTAATAGGCAGATTAAAGCTAAAAATAATAATTACCTTCACTATTATATGAATAACTCTCACCTGTTTCCTTTAACTTGTCATTAAGTGTTTTAGTGAGTTTCTCATTGAGAGTCTGCTGAAGCTGAGACAGAGCTGTCCTCACAGTGTCCCCACTCAGGTCAGTGTTAATACTAATCTCAGTCCAGTTCTTGGTGTATGGAAGGCTGCACATGAAGGAGGAAATCTACAGTAGAGCAGGAGAAAGGAGAAATCCCTCAGCATGGTGAGTGTTGTTCTGTGATGTTCTGCCTTGCCAGTGAGCAGATAGAGGAACACTGACCTGTAGGAGGTGGAGATGCTCCTCACTGTGTGAGAGCTGCTCCAGCTCAGTGTCTCTCCTCTTTAGCACAGTGATTTCCTGCTCCAGCTCTTTAATTAGTCCTTCAGCCTGAGTCTCTGCTGCTTTCTGCTTCTCCTCCATCACCTCCAGCAGCTCAGCCTGACTTCTCTCAATAGAGCGAATCAGAGCAGTGAAGACATCAACACTGTCTGCTTTCTCTTTCTCTATGTTTCTCTAAAGGAGGAACACATTTTCACTTGCAGTTTCGACAATGAATAATACATTAACTAGTTTCAACACACCTTGCTGAGCTCTGCTGAGTGTTTGATCTCTTGGATGTTCTTCAGTCGGTCCTGAATCATCTGCTGCACATCTGTCTGTGTTTTCCCAAGCTGAGTCTGAGAGCAGAGCAGAAGACAAAATAATTTATTTGCACTACATTTACATTGTCATGGAATTTAAACTCTCTACTTCTGCAGAAATGTCTGCATTTTCTATAACAATGTCTAAAGCTGATGTTATTCAGTGTTTCTCACCTTCCTCTCTCTGCTCTCCTCCTCTACAGTAACAGTGTTGTGATTCCTGTGGTCTCCTTCAGTGCAGAACTGACACACACATATCTGATCATCTCTACAGAACAGCTCCAGAGCTCTATCATGTTTCTGGCATACGTGGTCCTCCAGGTTCTTCACAGGGTTTATTAGTTTGTGTTTCTTAAGTCTTGGAACATGATTATGAGGTTCAAGATGAGATATGCACAAAGTCAGAACACAATCCAGACAGGATTTCAGGGCCTTCAGCTTCTCTCCAGTGCAGGCATCACAAAGAACATCAGGTTTGTCAGGAACACTTTTCTTCTTGAAGTGATCTGCAACCTCTCTCAGTGTTGTATTAATCTTCAGTTTAGGTCTCTTGGTGAATTTCTCTTTACATAATGGACAGTGAGAGTGTTGACTCTTCTCACAGCACTGTGAAAGGCAGCTCTTGCAGAAGTTGTGTCCACATGGAGTGGTGACTGGATCAGTGAACACATCCAGACAGATTGAACACAGCAGCTGCTCTTCAGACAGGAGATCGCTGGGGTCACAAGAAACTAAGTGTGATAGGTAAAGGTTACACATTGTTTATAAATAGTGTAGAAATACTGCAATTTGTGTCTACTTTGTGTCTATACAGTTCGCTCCTGTAGTGTAGGTGTGAAAGTCATAAACCAGAAATTTTACACATTTCCTTGTACTAATTTTAAAAAAAGGCACTTTTTTGTGGTTATAAAGTGTTTAAATCATTTTTGTAGAGCGCCTTTATTAATTTTGCAGCCCAATGTATTTACAAGTAATCTGTAGCTTTTACATAACAGACAAAACACAGAAATACCTGCAATAAAAATAATAAATGACAGTGATTATAACACAAATTCTAGTGCTGTGTTTTAACAACACATTGTGTTTTAAAATACCATGTTTTTGTAGGTTCTCTCAGATCTTTGGACTTATATTTTCCCTTTATCATAATTTGTCCTGCATTATAGTATACATTTTACCTTACAATCATTTATTCGTCAACAATCATTAATTATATTGTCACTGAATTATTGTACTATATAAATAATAATTAGTTTGATAAATCCTCCATAGTTACATAATCAGTGTCTATGCCTTTGTAAGATGTGTGTACATTACACACACTTAATATAAAAATGTCAACCGGAAACAATGAAACCAATGAAACCATGTATTGAGATCATGTTAATAAGAAAAAATAATTTGGTCAATATTTCTTAATAGTGATAATCTTTCCTAAATAATGTAACAGATGTTACATTATTACAAGCTGTTACGTACATACATGTTACATACAGTACAAGCTGTTGTAAATAAATTGTAACTACAGAAACTTTTAACGCATAAACTATATAACTTACATAAACGTTGTTCTTCCATGCTCCTCCTTTTGCTTTTTGTTGGTGATGAAGATTCAGCCATTTACTTCCTCTTGTGTTTTAACCTTTTCAGGGAAGAATTCACGTCATTGACTTCAGACATGTAACAGTAGGAGGTTTAACTGATTAGACTCTCGTTGTCTACACTGTTGAAATAAAGCAGTGACACTGGAAGTAGTTACACGGATATAAAACACCACACCCACACACACACACACACACACACATTCCTCACTTTTATTAGATTGTAATGAACACAGACTTTTACTGATCATTCTCACAGTTTTCACAGTCTCTCTCTCTCTCTCTCTCTCTCTCTCTCACACACACACACACACACAAACCTGTATTTTTGTTAATTCATCTTAGCTTCTTTCAGCTTAGATTAGCTCACATATTTGGGCAAATGTAATCATTAGATATAAAGTATAATAATTGCACTGTATGCTGGAATTAGTTCAACACTCCACTTTTTAGAAGTTAGTAAACACAGTAAACCTTTGACCTTATTCATCACTTTTTCAGTCTTAATTAACCACTGATCATTAAGGACACGTGTTTAACAATTATTATAATCAGCTTGTATTTCAGTGTCAGTATTACAGCAGTGTTTAAGAGACTCTGTCTCCATCTGACATTGATAATGTTGTTGGCAGTTTATCCTGATACATCACACAATAACAAAACCTCCAAACTATAAAGTACTATATAAACCTTGACAGATGTACATACCTTTACTTTTACTTTTACTTCTTTTCAGGGAGAGAGAATTTAAATTAACAAGCGAATATCCTGCAGTTAATTTTGAAAATTAATGTGAAAACACAGGTGTCTCCTCGATAAGCTAACACCTTTCACTTTCACTTCAGTCACTTCCTTCTTTGGTTGAAAAAGGGGCATTTTTACATATGATCACAGTGCAGTGTGTCTCCAACCTCTCCAGCTTCACCTTTGCTCATGTTATATTTATACTTGGCAAAAGAAGAAGGGGACGACAGAGAATGAGGTGGCTGGATGGAGTCACTAAAGCAGTCGGTGAGAGTTTAAATGGACTTTGGGGGATGGTAGAGGACAGGAAGGCCTGGAGGAACATGGTCCATGGGGTCACGATGGGTCGAACACGACTTCGCAACTAACAACAACAACAATTTATATACTCATTTAAACTGAACTGATAAAAAAGGCACATGATGGGAACCTGTTCAATTGGGTTAAGGACTTTTTGGACAGAAGACCTGTTCAGGTGAAAATAGGCTCAGAAGTATCAAGCCAGTGTAACATAGAAAATGGGATTCCCCAGGAAAGCGTGTTAAGTCTAACCTTGTTCTCTATTATGATTTACTGATATCTTTTAAAATCTTTGAGCAGATATTAGGAAATCACTTTTTTAAAGGCTTGCAGGGAATGAGTTGGTGGACAGTATTGAGTCTCTGAAGCATATATATATATATATATATATATAGCCCTTAAAAGAAGAAAGATGGTTTACGCCAGTACAGTTAATGGAACAGCAGCTAAATCTGTGTTGTCAGGCCTGGATATAGGGCAACTCAGGTGTGTATTTAGGAGCTGTTAGGACCACCCAAAAGTATTCTTTAGGTTAAAGTGGGTGAAATGCCATTAAGGCTATGTAAAAAACAGCTAGTGATTAATTACTGCCTCAATCTACAGTAAAAGGGCAAGGAGAAATCCACCCGCCGAAGAGAGTGCTGGAGGAGTGTTCGGGGAAGTAGATGTCTCAAAAGAAAAGTTTTGGTTGGAAAGGAGTTTAGCTGGCAATAGAGATCAGTGTATATGGTGAAGATTTGGATGCAACTGTGGTTTGGCCTTTTAGTCCCCTCTGTGTATTAGAAATGCCAAATGTTGATTGGAAAATTTTAACAATCAGGCATGTTAATATCAATATAGGATACAAGTCTTCACTGATGGGTCTAAGGACCAGGATTCAGGGAAAAATCCACATGCAGTTACTAAAACTATTACAAATGGGAGAGTAGCAAGAGATCTTTTGATTTTCTGAGTGTATGTACTTTGGAGCTGTAGGCATTACTGATGGCATTAGAATGGCCTGAACAGGTCAATGTCGTGATTTGTAGTGACTCTATTCTGCAAAGTGAGCTTTAAATAACAGGAAAACTGAGGAGAATGAAGTCTATAGATGGCAGTGATGTAACTCACAGCATGGAAAAAAGTTTTGAGAATGGCATAAATATTAATGCAACTTCTCACAACCATCCTAAACACTTTGGTGACAAATAATGCCTTTTTCAGCATGATGGAGCACCTTGCTATATAATCAAGTCGCTCAGGGAACAAAACGTTGAAATTTTGATTCCATGGCAAGAAAAATAATCAGACCTTAATCCCATTGATTAACTTCAAGCATTGACTTTGCAAGAATGGACTGCGATCAGTCAAGATTGATTAAGTTAATTAACAGCATACCAGGGCAAATTGCAAATACTGACTCTTTCCATAAACTTAATATAATGGTCATTAAAAGCCTTTGTACGGAGCCCCTCTGGTGACATTCAGGAAAAGAATACATATTCTGTGGCCACGACTTATTAAAGGTGTGGAAACGGGATACTGTGTTGCAGCCATGACTTAATAAACTGTAAGAACGAAATAGTATCTCATGGCTACATGTGTTGCGGCCACAACTTAATAAGGCATGGGAACAACATACAGTGACGCACTGCCACAAAATACTATTTTGTGGCCACACCTGAATAATAATTATTATACACCTTAATTATACAAAATAGCATATATGTGGTTTGTCAACTGGATACTGTTGTGGCTGCAACTGACCTGCATAGCGATTAGCCTCTTGCAAATTAACTTTCATTTTAATTTTAATCTTGGAATAAATTGCAATGACATACCCAAGTCGTTAGTGAATAGGTATGGATTTATTCTCAGCAAGAAACACTTAATTTGGTTGTTTAAATCACATGGGCTATATGCTGACCTCTGGCAAAGTGACAGATTTCATTGTGCACAAGCTTGAAAAATCTGGCAGATTAAATGGCTACAGAAGGATGTACAACAAATGCTTGAAAAATAGTTTTTCTGCAAAACGGAAGATGTTAACCCACTAGACGTTCAAGGCGACTAAACTGTAGGCATGGTTTGCTCCAGGGCCTAAGTACATTCGGAATGTAGATCCTTATGATAAGTTGAAACCAAATGAAATATGCATCAATAGTTGTACAGTTGTGGGCAATAAGAATGCATGTGTTTTCCCGCGTGATGCCGCAATTTGGCGCGTGGCATGCCATGACTTGCCGCAAGCAACATTCAGGAATTTAAATAAATGTTTTGTGCTTCACTGAATATCCACCAGATGGCGCATGGAAGGACTCTATCTAAAAGCCGGACCAAGTACAACGGAGAATTATGTATAATTAGTTTGCCTAAAACAATATTGTTTCCAATGCTGAAGCAAACATGAATTTTATTTTGTTTTACAACAGATATTTCATAATGAACGTGTGTGCTGTATATGTGCTTCATATTATTTTTATAAAGATAAAATATGATGCCCAAATTCATGCTTTAAAAGTTTCGTATACAGTGGAACCTTGGATTAGGAGCATAATTCGTTCCGGAAGTGGGCTCGTATTCCAGAACACTCGTAAACCAAATTTAATTTTACCATAAGACATAATGGGAACTTAAATTATTCGTTCTACAGCCCAAAAAAGTAAATACAAAATATTATGTAAAAATAAAACAAATTAATCTGCACTTTACGTTTCAAAAAAGTAAAAAATAAATCCCGGCAGATAAGTGTTTTCCTTTGTGAACGCAGGCGCTGTGTATGTGTGTGGATGTGTATATTTGTGTGTGAGGCTAGAGTAAGTGGAGACTCTTGCTTTTAGCCCCTCCTGTCTCCCCCTCCTCATCTTACACATTAAAACTTTCTCCTCTCGTTTAAACATACACACACACATTAATGGAAAGACTGTTGTTCTCTTCTAAATTATTAAAGCTTCTCCGCTTTTTAAAATGTTGCTCGCCACAGCTTAACAGCTGGTTAATTCATGCTCGTGTAATGAGGAGATGGACAAACTGGTCAAATTCAAATTTTATTTGTCACATACACAGTCATACACAGTACGATATGCAGTGAAATGCTTATACGACCGCCGGTGACCTTAAAAAGAAAAAAAAAAAACCTATATATAACTATAAAAGAACGGTCAAAACCCGTTCTTTTATTTTCTGCATTGTCGGGCTATAGTACAAACTTTCGGGTGGATCCTGCACTTAAATCCAACAAAAAAAACTACTGAAGAACAAAACTCAGGCTCTATATCCTAGCTTACATCTCACATTCGCGTTCATACACACCGGACTGCATTACCCACAATGCATCTCCCGCACTGGGCTACACTTCCGTAAACAGCGGTCATGAATCAATGTCTCTCTCCTGCTAGACTGTTTTATCTGAAAATTAGCAATAAACATCGTTAATGACACTCGTGTGAGCGCAAACTAACAGAATCACTGCTGTAAAGTAAAACAGACAAACAAATGACCCAGCACCTCACCTCTGAAAAGGTTTGCGACAGAGCAGTATTTCTTCAAAGAGCAGAGTGTGTGTCTCTAGCCTTAATTTCTGTGCGCGTGTGTGTTTGTGAATGGGGGTTTCTCACACACACACACACACACACACAGCCGGCACAGTGTCAAATTATGCACGCACACGCACACACCACGATGAAGAAAAAATAGATGTTTAACCTTTGTATTGAGAATTTCTTTTGGTTTACTCGTGCGCACACACATGTGTTATAAGTGACAGGGGTAGCTCAGTGGTTAAGGCATTGGACTACGGTTCGGAAGATCCCAGGTTCAAACCCCACAACCACCAAGTTGCCACTGGTAGGCCCTTGAGCAAGGCCCTTAACCCTCATCTGCTCGGATGTGTAATGAGATAAAATGTAAGTCGCTCTGGATAAGAGCGTCTGCTAAATGCCTAAATGTAAATGTAAAAATAAGAAATAGTACACGCTCTGTACCCACGCGCTTCCAAACACAAAATAAAATATGTTTTACACACACGGGGTCACAGTGTTATAATAAAATAATAACAGCTGATAAACGCGTGCGCATATATGAGCGGATTTATCGATAAAACAACAGACATGAAATAAAAAAAATAACCACAAAAATATGTACTACTCTCTGAATACAACGCGATAGTACGCAAAATCCCGGGGCTTCGACTGCACTTCATTCGTTAGTACTGTAGTAGTACACTAAAAAAAAATGCTGGGTTTCTGTAAACACATCATTGGGTTGTTCAAAATTCTATATTATTTGCTATGAATACTAAAAGTGCTGCATGATTGAACTCAATGCAAAAAAAAAGAAAAGAAAAAAGAAACTTCTCCGTTCTGTCCCTAGACCTTTTGTTCTGCTGTTTATGCAGTAAACCCATGGGTAAACACAATGATTTAAGAATTTAATTAAACACGTATATAAAAGTGGCATTTTACTACGTAGTAAATCAGCGCTCAGCCGCACGCAAAAAGTTTTCCAGAGCGCACCGGCAGAAGTTGACTAATGATTGTGAATGCGTCAGGAAAACAGCAAGCAGACTGACTCTGACCATTTAAAAAAGCTTTGCGTTAATTTTCTGACGCGCTCAAGTTCACCAAAAACAATACAGACCAGCGCAGCTTATTTGCTTATTTTAGAAAGCTTATTTGCTTTCAGACATTTACAAAATCATAAAGATTTTCGTTATTGTGAGTGCGCTTAAATAAAAGTCTTATAAAGGCTATGTAGTCTTGTATAGTTTTATTATAATTTTTGCACATTAATCAGTCCTTATCTGTTACTTTTTTGAAGACAATAGGATTTTCAGCCTGTCACGGCGTGCCCCCAAATCAATATCACTCCTCGCTCACTAGTTACGCGAAATTAGGCACTGCTGGTGAGCTATCCTTGCTAATGATCCCGGGCTTGCATCCTGCGCTATAAAAAACTCGGGGTTTGTTGGGTTACAGTGGATTTTACTACACGGTGCAAGTGCAACGCGCAACAGCGCGAAAATGCGGCATGCAAGCGGGGCAAATGGAACGCATCCCAGGGACTTTAAGAAGCGAGATATGGGAGGGGCCAGTCCGGCCATCCGCGGAGAGCAGAGTCAGCGCAAGCGGACGGAGACAGGAGCTGCTGTAGCTGCTGTCCTATGGGCCCATGCTGTTTGTTGTTCCTTTAGTGTTACTGTGTGTGCTTTACAATGCCAGACAACATTTAAATACAAATTATTCACCCTCCTCAGGTGTGAAACAGATGTTCTCACCTATACATTCCGGGAAACTGAAATGCACTTCTCCCCACTTTAAAAACCTCTTGAATCTGAGGCTCTTCTGGAGACTTTCAGTGATTTAAATTTGTGTAATTTTAATCTTCTGGATTCTAGATTCTAGAGTTGACATTGATACAGTTTTTAATCCTTGGAATGGAAGAAATTGAGATTTTCTGTATGATAGCATAAATTGCATTGTTTTTAATCACTCTATACACAATAATATTCTTTGGTATTTTTATTTAAAAAATAAAAACAGGTATGGGGCTATTTTGGTTTATTAATCCTCGTGCCTGGCTTAGGTTTAGTATTCAATGCACACCGTTTGTACAACTGTTATTTGAACTATATCATAACACTCAGAAAGACCTTTTATTTGGGTGACATCAAGTGACTGATGTGCCTAACATTTTTCAGCAGATCCTCTGTTTCACTAAATAATCCTTGACTTTTCATGAGTATGTAAGACCTCTTAAAAGCGCAGCCATTTACTTTCTTTCCATTTACTTATCTGAACTGAGTCGTTTACATAAGTCACTGATCAATAGCTCATCATACCAATTTATTCATACAGATGTTTCTGTTTTACATGGAAATTTACAGGTTTGTTACAGAGTGATTTACTCTGACAGAGCCACCAGAACAGTGGCAGCTGGAACACCTAAAACACATGCAGGATTATTTTTTTATAATCTAAATAAAAATGCTTTTCTAAATGTGGGCTATTGTTATTTACTTACAATATTTGTTCATTTAATTTAAATGGGGTTTGGGCTCCGGGATGTTAAGCATCGTGATCCTCAACTTTACTTTCTGTGATGGCGTGCGCCTGTAATGGGTGTGCGCCCAAATCTACTATCGCTACTCGCTCACTCCGTAGGCTCCCTGAATAGGTGGCAAAGGGACGGAGCCGCCTATTCGTGCCAGCTGGCGATAATTAACGTTAATAAGATTGCGGGCTTATAGAGTTACTGCATTATGTTTCAAGACATTCTTAATTGAGATTTTTCTCCTAATTACCTTGTCCACAAACAATTTGACATACACTTATCAACAGAAACTCTCCGTGTTATCATGAATTGCATTTTATATGAATGTCACATATGAGACGCACGCACAAACACATACTTATATAATATATTCACATACAAACACATGCTGTATACACATAAAAACATAATATATTCAGTAAATCTGTGAATTACACTCAAAGTAATTATGAAGTCTGATTTGATTAGGACCATTAAACATTTTATTTCTATTTTATCTATGTTTTGCTGGCGAAATACATTTTAGGCAGAGACGTCTGCTGGGTCTTGTTAAATAGTTTTAAACACCTTAATTCTGCCAATTCCCCCATCCGCGAAACTGGTTTGATAACCTACATCAAAGGTGAGAAGAGGAATGATAACTGAGCGCGCTGTCACGTTGTATATACTGTATACACACACACACATCTATATATATACACTCAACAAAAATATAAACGCAACACCTTTGTTTCTGCTCCGATTTTTCATGAGATGGACTTAAAGATCTAAAATTCATTCCAGATACACAATATTACCATTTCTCTCAAACATTGTTCACAAATCAGTCTAAATGTGTGATAGTGAGCACTTTTGCTTTGCTGAGATAATCCATCCCACCTCACTGGTGTGCCACATCAAGATGCTGATCTGACATCATGAGTAGTGCACAGGTGTACCTTATACTGCCCACAATAAAAGGCCACCCTGGAATGTGCAGTTTTTTGCTTTATTGGGGGTCTGGGGACTCAGAACCGGTCAGTATCTGGTGTGACCACCATTTGCCTCATGCAGTGCAACACATCTTCTTCGCATAGAGTTTATCAGATTGTCAATTGTGGCCTGTGGAATGTTAGTCCACTTCTCTTTAATAGCTGTGCGAAGTTGTTGGATATTAGTGGGAACTGGTACACGCTGTCGTATACACCGGTCAAGCACATCCCAAACATGCTCAACGGGTGACATGTCCGGTGAGTATGCTGGCCATGCAAGAACTGGGACATTTTCAGCTTCCAAGAACTGTATACAGATCCTTGCAACATGGGGCCGTGCATTATCTTGCTGAAACATGAGGTGATGTTCATGGATGTATGGCACAACAATGGGCCTCAGAATCTCATCACGGTATCTCTGTACATTTAAAATGCCATCAATAAAATGTACCTGTGTTCTTCGTCCATAACAGATGCCTGCCCATACCATAACCCCACCACCACCATGGGCCACTCGATCCACAACATTGACATCAGCAAAGCGCTCACCCACACGACGCCACACACGCTGTCTACCATCTGCCCTGAACAATGTAAACCGAGATTTATCCGTGAAGAGAACATCTCTCCAACGTACCAGATGCCATTGAATGTGAGCATTTGCCCACTCAAGTCTGTTACGGCGACGAGCTGGAGTCAGGTCAAGACCCCGATGAGGACGACGAGCATGCAGTTAAGCTTTCCTGAGACGGTTTCTGATAGTTTGTGCATAAATTGTTTGGTTATGCAAACCAATTGTTTCAGCAGCTGTCTGAGTGGCTGGTCTCAGACGATCTTGGAGGTGAACCTGCTGGATGTGGAGGTCCTGGGCTGGTGTGGTTACACGTGGTCTGCGGTTGTGAGGCCGGTTGGATGTACTGCCATATTCTCTGAAACGCCTTTGGAGATGGCTTATGGTGGAGAAATGAACATTTAATGCACGAGCAACAGATCTGGTTGACATTCCTGCTGTCAGCATGCCAATTGCACGCTCCCTCAATGCTTGTGGCATCTGTGGCAGTTTGCTGTGAGACAAAACTGCACATTCCAGGGTGGCCTTTTTATTGTGGGCAGTATAAGGTACACCTGTGCACTACTCATGATGTCAGATCAGCATCTTGATGTGGCACACCTGTGAGGTGGGATGGATTATCTCAGCAAAGCAGAAGTGCTCACTATCACACATTTAGACTGATTTGTGAACAATGTTTGAGAGAAATGATAATATTGTGTATCTGGAATGAATTTTAGATCTTTAAGTCCATTTCATGAAAAATCGGAGCAGAAACAAAGGTGTTGCGTTTATATTTTTGATGAGTGTAGTTGCAAGCAGCGATGAGTGGGCCCAAGCACCCTGCGCCATCACTACTCAAATGCACCAGACAGACAGTGGGCACATGCATTTAAGGGCACATATCAATACCATCATGAGATCAGTTTGGAAAAAAGGAATTTTTATGTCAAGACCTCCAATAAGCCAAAGATGCTGAAAAAAAAAAGCATCACTCTATGTTGTCAATTAATATCAATTAATATGATATTACTCAATGTAATGTCACTCAATATGATGTCACACAGAAAGTTATTAACCACTTTTCAGCATAAGTTTAAAGCATCATCACGGCTGACCCGTTTGAGAAATCTAAAAATCCGTTTACAATTTTGCATCCTTAATATATTTAGATCACATTGTCCTGGTTTGGTGGTTAAAGATAAATCCCCTAGGAGGAGTACTGTACATCAAAATCCATTGGGTGTGTTTTGCAAACGACCCAAAATAACTGGCTTCCTGTTGAGTTGAGCCAATGACATGCAATGCAAAAGTTGTTCAGCTCAATGAACTCTAAATGTGTACCGGGTTTCTTGTACATACATGCAAGTGTGTATGGGCTATGCAGCAAAATCTTGTGTGAGGCCCCCGGGCTAGCACTTTCAGGGATCCTAATGGCAGCAAATTCCAAACTGTCTGCTGATTTTCATGACTTTTTGAACATGTTAGACCCTTTAAAGCCCCAAATGGTGCAAAAAAATTCTTAGAAGAACAAGAGGGCTCTTACACACTTTAATGACAAAGGGTTGATGTCATAGTGCTTGGGCCCTAATAAATTAATATGTTGATAATGAGGATAATAATGATGGCGATGTGTGATTCCCTTTTTCCATTGAGAGCCAATTTGTGATGAGGCCATGGAGACAGATCAGGTTACAGAGCTTGTTCAGCTCCAACCCACAAAGGTTTCTCAGGACACGGAGACAGAAGTTATTTTGTCCTGCTCTGACTTTTACCCCGTAGAGTACATTTATAGTCTCTTACTACCAAAGTAGGTTTATATTTACAACTTTTAGACTCTAATGTTTCTTTACACCGGGGATAATGGCAAACATTTTCATGGGCTGGTGCTCTTACCTAAAAAAAGAGGCAAATCCCTCCTCATCACAGACCTTACTTTTGAGTGTCACATTATCATGTAAAATATGGTCTTGTAACTACTCTAAATCAATTTTAAATCAGTAAATTGTTTTGAATTTGAAAGATTCATAAAATGAACATGAACATAACACTGTTGGCTTAACGGGGACCTATTACGATAAGTCTTGGGTAGTAGTTTTGAATGTCAGAATGTACCAGGAAACTGGTGTGAATGTTTTAAGCAAACTTTTAAAAATTTATTATATCTTAATATGTATTATATGATATCTATTTTTTGATAGGGAACAGCTAGTTTTGTTCATTTATGTTAAATGTAGCACCTTGGTCCTGGAGGAACATTATTTCGTTATACCTCGTGCTGAACTGTATATGTCTGAAATCACGATAAATGCCTACTTAACCCGACTAGACTTGATTTGTTTGTTTGTTTGTTTGGGCAGGCAAGCAGTGGGCAGTTTTTGAGATTATCATCTTTTATGTCATACTGTGGGCATGTTACCATGCACTGCACCACGTTACCTCCAATCCTCCAGCACTGCTCGCCTCATCCCACCATCTCTCAGGGATCGAGGGCGGCATTCATCCAGGCTCTTTTCTGTTCTGGCACCTAGGTGGTGGAATGAACTTCCTCTAGATGTCCGTACATCAGAGACTTTGACTATCTTTAACTGACGACTCAAGCCGCACCTGTTTCTCCAGTACTTCAACTTACCTCCCCAAAAATAAATAAATAAATAAATAAAATAAAAAAAAAACCTCTTCTTAGTTGTGTTGGACTAATGGCACTTAGTTATTAACCTAGTTAACCCAGTGTAAGTATGTATCCAATTATGTAAACATTAAAGCACTTTTTGTAAGTCGCTCTGGATAAGAGCGTCTGCCAAATGCCTAAATGTAAATGTAAATGTTGAAGAACAAGAACAAGATAAGTGAGAATAAAGGTTGTTGTTTTTGTTAGTCTTTCGGCTCCTCCCGAAAGACTAACAAAAAGGCTATGTGTTATATGTTTAATAAAAATAACCTGCGCGATATAGACAGCATGAACATGACGTATTTATTAATAACCTCCAGCAGCCAACATGACCAACAACTCGAGCACAAGCGAGGGCCACCAGGGAGAGGCGGGCCCCTTTCTTAAAGAGCACAACACATCTAAAGTGCAACACATCAGGATCTATTAATTATAATAAGCTAAGAGAGATTATTCGCTGTAATGATCTACATCCCCTTCCTTTAGCTGAAACCTCCTAAAACTGAAAGAAGAACATTTGGCAATAAACGTATTTGCTGCATGACATTAACTTAATCGACAACCAGGAATGTTAATGGCTTCTCATAAATCAATATAACTGTCACAATGAGAAACTGAACCATTATATACGCAAAAGACTATCTCTGCTTTAAGAAAACACATTAACAAATAATAGTATTGGCAATATAGAAATAGCCATAATAAACATTACTTTAGCAGGTACTTAAGAAAATAAACAAAGTGTCACTTATTTGGTCATTAGTAAAGTTCACTGTTCATATCTTGGGTTAGGCCTGCAAATGCGACCTGAACGTGTTCTGTAAGGTGTGTTGCCGGCCTTGGTAGGTGACTGTATTGTGTGTTTTGGCAAGTCAGCAGGTGTGGATTCAGGCTGTGGGAGGTGTATGTGTGATGTGTGTGGTGCAGCAGAAACATAGTTCGGTGTACGTGCAGTGGTATTTTGAACGTCAGTGTCCTCAGGCGTGAGCCCTGATGGAGGGGGCTCTGCAACAGGAAGGATGTGTCGTCGGTTTCTCCTGTATGTTCTCCCATTGCATTGTATTGTGTAAGATCGAGGTTCCTTGTTTACCTCCTTCACCACGCCGAGACTGTCGTATCCTTTTGGGGTTTGCATTCTGACAACTTGGCCCTCTGCCAATGGTTGTAGTGGACGACTTGAGGCATCATAATGTCTCTTTTGGGTCATTCTCTTATGGAAGAGTTGTGCAGTTACTTTCTGGGTGTGTTTAGGAGCTGGTTCTAATAATTTTGAGTTAATGGGAATGGTTGACCGTGTCTGTCGTGACAACAACCGTTGTGCAGGTGAACCTAATGTTGGGTCACGAGGAATGTTTCTCAAATTTAACAGATTGAGGAACACGTCTGTCCCGTCCCTGTGAGATTTCTCCATCAGCTGTTTGGCACTGCGGACCGCTCTTTCTGCCAGGCCGTTTGACTGCGGGAAATTTGGGCTACTGGTGACATGGGTAAAGTCCCATTGTTTGGCAAAGTCTCTGAACTGTTGACTTGTATACTGCCTAGCGTTATCAGAAATGAGTGTGTGTGGTGTGCCATGCACAGAGAAATGTCTCTTTAATTTTGTGATTACAGCTGACGATGTCATGTTACGAAGAAGGTCAATCTCATACCAACCGGAGAATGAGTCTACTAGCACCAGGTAGTTTTGCCCGCGCCATTCAAACATATCTGTTGCCACGATAGACCAGGGCAAGTCTGGAACTGGATAGAGTTTCAGTGGTTCTTTCTGTTGATGCGGCTTTGTGCTGTTACAGATTGAGCATGTGAGGATTTCTGCGGTGATATCAGCTGTCATCGTTGGCCAGAAGATTATACTTCTTGCTCTGTGCTTGGTAGCATGCAGACCAGGGTGGCCTCTGTGAGCTATTGTGATATATTCTCTCTGTAGTGAACGAGGAATTACTGTTTTGTGGCCTTTCACAACAATTCCATCCTCTATAGCTAGTTCGTCTCTATAGGGAAAGTATAGACGCACAGCGGGACACAGGCTGTGTTCTTTGCTTGGCCAGCCTCATTGAATCACCGAGCTAAGAACCCGTAGCACCTCATTCTCAGCCGTTTGCTTTCTGAGTTCCTCCAGCCGAGTAGTGGAAATGTAACTGACGGACATGACCTCGAATGTGTCATTTTCAGTGTTTGGAGAAACTTCTGTGTTTGGAGCGCGTGATAGGGTATCTGCAAGATACATGTGTTTACCCTTCTTGTACACCAGAGTGATGTCGTAGCACTGTAATCTAAGCATCATTCTCTGTAAACGTGCAGGGGCTGTGTGAATAGGCTTCTTCAAAATTGTCACAAGAGGCTGGTGGTCTGTCTCGACAACTGTTGATTTCCCATACACATAATCCCTGAACTTAGTGCAGGCAAATACAACTGCCAGCAGCTCCTTTTCTATCTGTGCATATCGCGTTTCTGTATCTGTGAGTGTGCGGGACGCATATGCAACCGGTCTGCCGTCCTGCATACATGCAGCACCGAGTCCAAAACATGAGGCATCACAGGTTAATGTGACTGGTTTTTTTACATCATAGTATGATAATACAGGTGGGGTGGTCAGACACGCTTTGAGGGTGTCAAATGCATGTTGATGCTGCTGATACCAGCACCATGCAGTTTCTCTGTGTGTCAGCTTCCTTAAGGGTGCAGCAACATCACTGAAGTTTGGTATGAATTTCCCCAGGTAATTTACCATTCCCAGAAAGCGCTGCAATGTAGGAACATCCCTAGGAGCCGGCATTTCAGAGATTGCTTTTGTTTTTGAGGGATCTGCCTTTAAGCCTTCGCTAGTGAATATATGACCCACATAGCTAACCTGGTCAAGGCGGAATTTACATTTGGCGGAATTTAGTTTAAGCTTTACCTCCCGTGCTCGATTCAGCACTCTTTTCAGATTGATGTCATGTTCTGCACGATTACGGCCTCCGATGATGATATCATCAACAATGATTGCACAGGGGTATCCTGAAAACAGCTGCTCCATTGAGCGCTGGAATACTTCACTTGCTGAGTTTATGCCAAACGGCATACGCAGGAACCTGTAGCGCCCAAATGGAGTGCTGAATGTAGTCATCATAGAAGATTTGCGGTCTAGGCGTATCTGCCAGAAAGAGCTCTTTGCATCCAACACTGAAAATACAGTTGCCCCCGACATCTGGGACGCTACTTCTTCTACACTGCGCATTGGGTGATGAGGTCTCTTTAAGGCAGTGTTGAGATCTTTAGGGTTTATGCATAATCTAATTTCTTGTCCATCCTTTTTGTGTGTCACGACCATGGACGAGACCCAGTCTGTTGGCTCGGAGACTGGTGTTATGACGCCCAAACTCTGCATGCGGTCCAGTTCTGTTTTGACACGGTCCTGCATCGCCAGTGGAATGTGATGTGCAGGGCGAACTACAGGCTGCACGCTTAGGTCAAGTGTCATGGAGTAAGTGATTGGGAGTTCCCCAAGTTCATCAGTGAACAAATCTTTGTATTCTTGAAGAATTTGTTCGGTGTTGTTCTCCACATTGACCAGATGAACATGTGGGCTCATTGTGACAATTCCCATGTCTAAACATGCACGAAATCCTAACAGTGGTTGGACATCTTTATCCACCAAGAAAAAAGGAAGTGAGTGGCTTTGTCTTTCAAGGCTACACAGCAGTGTAACTGATCCTTTCGTCTCAATTTTGCCTCCACCATAAGCCACTAGATTAGGCGTACTTTCCTGCTTTATTGGTTGTTCATTTTTTGCAACTTTCTTGAAGATCGTTTGTGACATCACGTTACACTTCGCTCCGGTGTCAACTTTCACCTCGATTGGAGTACTGTTTATGTGCAAAGTGATGAATCCTTCTTCATGCTCGGCCATGGAAGGGTTAACAGTATCAACACACATGTCAAGTCCAATGCCATCGACGTAGAAAGTGTCATCATAAACAGGAAGGTTGTCCACTTCAAGTTCATGTACTGTCTTTTTGTAGTTTGTTTTCTTTGAAGCACATTGGTAATGTGTTCTGCAACATTTTTTAAAATGATTCATTTTCTTGCAACTGTGGCAAATCTGTCCAAACGCTGGGCATTTTTCTTTCTTTGCCACATGACTGTTCCCACAATTTTTGCAATTGGCAATGGTGAGTGAATCATTCTGTTCATTTCTAGGCTTTTGCTTTGTGTGCTGGCGCCTCCTGCTGGAAACTGGGTATATTGCATCCACATTAGTGGGTGTTTGAGGCATCGCCAAAGTTTTATTGTTTTCCTCGGTCATTTCATGAATGCGACATATTGAGATGGCTTTTGTAAGAGTTAAGGCGCTGTCCCTTAACAGCGCTTTCCTTAAGCCTTCACTTTTGATACCACATACTATCCTGTCACATATTAGCTCGTCAGTCAGCTCCCCAAAGTGGCATGCTTTTGCTTTAATCCTGAGATCACTGATAAATGACTCAATGGTCTCACCTTGTTTCTGGTTTCTGGAGTGGAACTTGTGCCTCTCCATTGTTTTGTTTTGCTGTGGATTGCAAATTTCACGAAATTTCCTTTTTAAGCATTCGGGATCCTCTCTTGTTTCGGCGGGAGTTATGACAGCACCATTTTCACCTGGCGCGCGCACCTCTGCTGCATAGACAAACGAACGCTCTCGTTCTATGGCCTCCGGTCCTGCGAGATTGAGGAGGATATATGCCCTTGTCTTGGCAGGCTTGTCGTGGTGGGCCGCTGCGATGAAAATGTCATACTCCTGCTCAAAGATTCGCCAGTTGTCGGCAACATTCCCTTCGAAAGAGAGCGGCTCGGGTCTCCGAAAACAATCCGCCATTGGCACTCAGTGCTCAACACGCTTGGATGAGAAAAAAAACGTTTAACGAGTAGTTTGTTCACTACGAAAACTATTTACTCGTAGGCGAAAAGTTCGTGCCGTATTCTGACACCATATTATATGTTTAATAAAAATAACGTGCGCGATATAGACAGCATGAACATGACGTATTTATTAATAACCTCCAGCAGCCAACATGACCAACAACTCGAGCACAAGCGAGGGCCACCAGGGAGAGGCGGGCCCCTTTCTTAAAGAGCACAACACATCTAAAGTGCAACACATCAGGATGTATTAATTATAATAAGCTAAGAGAGATTATTCGCTGTAATGATCTACACTATGGAAATCATCACCCAACTGGAAAAGGAAATATACAGTATGAGCCAGGTGACGAAACTGCAAGTCACCATGAATGAGGCCTATTAAACTCTTCTTTAGCCTGTGGAAAGCATGTTAATAAGCATTCAGTATCTAATGTCCTTCACACATTCCTCAGCTTTATTAAACTAGTGTCGGTCAACTGGCTTTGCTGAGACAAATAATTATGTGTCAACAGCATAACAGTGGAAACTAATACCATGCTGACGTATTCAGTTAATCGTACGAAGTATATAGAAAAAAAATAGCAGTGAGTCTAAAACACAACCCTGTGGAACACCAAATTTTACTTTAGTATACATACACATCTAATTTGATCTGCTTTGTGCATGCGCGCCCATTAGAAAATGAACGAATCACTCTCCGAAACTACTTGTATTTCTAAGTCGCGTTAAACACTCGCGAAAAGAACAAATCATTCATGAACAACCCATAACTACAGAAGAGGGCCCTTCCCTTAAAACTCCTACAACTCTTTTTCAAATGTATCAATGAGAATATTACACTGGTCTAGAGCTTAGTGTGGTATGTTGTGTGTATCGTACATACAGTAGATACTGTAGCCTTAAATCCATATTGTACATAGCTCATTTGATTTATATATTTGTGAACGTCTATGAATTTTAATGTCTATGCTTGCTTTTTTTCTGTAATCTGATGCTGTAATGAATGTCCGTCAAATCAGGGCACAATAAAGAAGTTCTACATTAACATTTTGTGTGAGCAAATTTTACTAAGTTAAAACTGTCTTTGGTCGCAATCAAGCCATTGTGTGTGGCATGAGATAACATTCACAAAGGCAAATCAACCGACTGTACAACCTACAATCTGTACATGTTTACACTGTATGCTTCTTTGTGGGAGGCACAAAGGCCCTATAAAAAGGAAGCACTGGTCAGATGTTCATTAGTCATCTGGTATTAAACTGGTCATTTTACATGACTGCTTAATTGACAACCTGCATCCTAAAGAGGTAAAAAAATAAAAAAATTTATATTAAATTGCAGCCGTCGTATATTGTTTCTTTTTTCTGACTTTTTTGCTTTTTATATATATATATATATATATAAACACACTTTTGACATGAAAATTACATAAACAAGACATAAACAAAAAGTGTTTGGACATGTACAAAATATATAATTAGACCACAGTTAAAAACATGTCAAAAGTGTGTTTATATATATATATATATATATATATATATATATATATATATATATATATAAACACACTTTTGACATGTTTATATATATATATATATATATATATATATATATATATATATATATATATATACACACTGTATGCTTCTTTGTGGGAGGCACAAAGGCCCTATAAAAAGGAAGCACTGGTCAGATGTTCATTAGTCATCTGGTATTAAACTGGTCATTTTACATGACTGCTTAATTGACAACCTGCATCCTAAAGAGGTAAAAAAATTAAAAATTTTATATTAAATTGCAGCCGTCGTATATTGTTTCTTTTTTCTGACTTTTTTGCTTTTTATATATATATATATATATATATATATATATAAACACACTTTTGACATGAAAATTACATAAACAAGACATAAACAAAAAGTGTTTGGACATGTACAAAATATATAATTAGACCACAGTTAAAAACATGTCAAAAGTGTATTTATATATATATATATATATATATATATATATATATATATATATATATATATATATATATATATATATATATATATATATAAACACACTTTTGACATGAAAATTACATAAACAAGACATAAACA
Source organism: Clarias gariepinus (assembly GCF_024256425.1). NCBI lineage: Eukaryota > Metazoa > Chordata > Actinopteri > Siluriformes > Clariidae > Clarias > Clarias gariepinus. The sequence goes on along the minus strand of NC_071112.1, from coordinate 6,015,628 downwards.
AAAAGTGTTTGGACATGTACAAAATATATAATTAGACCACAGTTAAAAACATGTCAAAAGTGTGTTTATATATATATATATATATATATATATATATATATATATATATATATATATATATATATAAACACACTTTTGACATGTTTATATATATATATATATATATATATATATATATATATATATATATATATATATATATACACTGTATGCTTCTTTGTGGGAGGCACAAAAGCCCTATAAAAAGGAAGCACTGGTCAGATGTTCATTAGTCATCTAGTATTAAACTGGTCATTTTACATGACTGCTTGATTGACAACCTGCATCCTAAAGAGGTAAAAAAATTTAAAATTTAATATTAAATTGCAGCCGTCGTATATTGTTTCTTTTTTTCTGACTTTTTTGCTTTTATATATATATATATATATATATATATATATATATATATATATATAAACACACTTTTGACATGAAAATTACATAAACAAGACATAAACAAAAAGTGTTTGGACATGTACAAAATATATAATTAGACCACAGTTAAAAACATGTCAAAAGTGTGTTTATATATATATATATATATATATATATATATATATATATATATATATATATATAAACACACTTTTTAACTGTGGTCTAATTATATATTTTGTACATGTCCAGTTTTTTTTTTTTTTTTTTTTGAACACTTTTTTTTATGTCTTGTTTATGTAATTTTCATGTGGGAGAAATAGTTGAACTATTAATAAGTTTTACAATCGAAACATTTTAAAATGGTTCTTTAATCTTGATGTATTATGTGTCGTTTAATAGGGGGATAATTCACATGACGATATGAATAATTTCATCAAAGGGCAGCATGTGAGTTTATGTAGACTGGCTAAGCGAGTGACTGCTGAGCATCCCATAATGAAGTACTTAATAAAGGAGATCCCACCCTACCCATCCCCAGTTGAATTTCAGGTTTCAGATGTAGCTCATGTTACTGAGGAGACAGGATTCAAGGGAATACTGAATTCTAAGCTGTTTAGGCCTCATAAAAGTGAGTTTTTATGGTGGGGATTAAAAATAAACAAAGAGGAGATAAGATCAGCAGAGAAGCGCTATATGAAGAGGAACTTCTTAAACAATGCACAAAAGCCTTTTTTGGAGAAGTTCACCACATCACCCCTGTTCCAATTAGAGAAATCCAGATTTGGCAATTATCACTTTACATTTCCCTTCACTGAGCTGATGGAAAGGTACAAGGAACAAAACTGTGCAGGAGAGGAACCAGTTCTCAGAGTATACGGTACCATCCCTTACAAACAACAGATTGTGTACACCATGTTGATTCACAGTCCTGAGGATAAGAAGCAGTTTAGAGATTACCCACTTCATGGATCGAGTGAATGGGTTCGTTATCAGGATGGGAAGATTATCTGGAAAGCACAAGCCATTTGTGGAACCCACTGGTATCAGTTTGTTTCAGGAAAAGCAAAAAGGTTAAATACACATCTGTTTTACGTCTGGGATCAGGTTAGTTTAGTCTTTCATTTGCCTAAAGGAACTAAAGGCCTAAAAATTCCCAGACAACGACTTATAGAAGCCCTTAAGGCTTGTGAACTTGATGAGATGGACCTCTCTGGGTACCAAGGTCCTAAAAACAAAAAGGAGCGTTTCTTGGAAGCTAAGATTAAAGTGAATGAGTTGAAAAAGGAGAAAAAAAGAAAATGAAAGCAAAGGATGAATTATACATGAATGAATATAAAATGATTACATTAAATGGAGGTAGACCTATAACTTTTAATTATTTAAAGCGACAGTTAGATGGAAAGAGGATAACAGTCAAGCAAGAGTGTTATGATGGAACATGCAAATTCCATACACACAGATGCAAGGCAGGACTCAAACCCTCAACCTGGGAGGTGCAAAGCCACAGTGCTAACCACATAGGCATAATTTCAGATGCTTTGTAGTAAAAAACAATATTTGTAATATCGGGCCAGGAGGGTGTATTTAAGTAATGACACAGTAGGTATTCACACTTTTACACAAACCTTTAAGGAACCTTATTTTTTGGCATTGTGAAGCACTTTGGTTAACCATGGTTGTTTTTTAAATGTGCTATATAAATAAATAAATTATACCTATAACTATAACTGGATGCATGGTATGAATGGCAGCACATTCTTGCATAATCAATTCTCGGTGTTTGTCAGAGTTTGTTTGTGGGTTTTTGTTTGTCCACCTGCCTATTGAGGATTGATCACAAGTTTTTAATGGGATTAAGGCCCAGGGAATTTCCTGGCCATGGACCCAAAATTTTGATGTTTTGTTTTCCAGGCCATTTTGTTGTCACTTTTGCCTTTTGGAAAGATTCTCCATCATTCTGGAAAAAGCTTTGTTCATCACTGTTCTTGAATGTTCGTGAGAAGTTGCTCTTAGAGGATGTTTTTGTATCATTCTTTATTTATGACTGTGTTCTTAAGGCAAAATTGTGAGTGAGTCCACTCCCTTGGCTATGAAGCAACCCCACACATGAATGGTCTCAGGATGCTTTACTGTTGGCATGACACAGGACTGATGCTATCTGTTCTCAAAATGTTTAACCCTGGCGGTATTTTTACTTCAAAAATCAATAAATTGGCACTTTGTCTAGGGGTGCCTGAAATTTCAAATCTAAACATATTCATACACCCAGTGCATCAATGAATATAATTATAGGATCTGAGCAACTCAGTTATCATGTTACACAGTTATTTTTATTTCATTAATAGTGAGTCATACAAAAAACAAAAAAAAAACCTGGCCATAAATGTTTTGTTGAATAAAATCACATATCTGGAAACAAGTTTAAGTGTCGTAGATTGTATTTTGAGCAAAACCGGGTGAAAATTGTGATTGTTGTGCATTGGACTGAACTAAGAGGATCATAAGTATTTATAAAGACGTATCCTACCATATTTTCAGCATAGAAAGCACTCTAGGACTGGAGCTCTAACAAGATAATGAATAACGGTGTAAAGTGTATTGTAGGGCAGGAAGGGAGAAATTCGGGGCATGATTGGTTTTGTGTGAACATCACTGCATTTCTGATGAATGAAGCTAATACAGTATTTTCTGTATGTTGGCTATCCAGTAGCAAGTTAGGCAAAGTTATACCGCTTTTATCTCTTCCTTTTAAGAGTGGTTTGTTTTTCCCCCCGAAACTTTAGCTTTCCAGATGTAGGTGCCAGGCTCCTGATTACTAGATCTAAAAGAATTTAGGGAGGAAGACCGGTAGGCACTTTAGGAAATACAAAATAGATAGATAGATAAGATACTGTAGATAATTGAAACACTAATTATTATTATTTTTTTTTTAGAAATTACAATTATTTAAAAATTAACTCATTATCATGAAAGTTAAAATAAATCCAGAATTAAATAAATTATTATGGTCTTGCTTATATTATAAATGTTGCTTCTGTTTCATAATATTCAATTTTGTTGTAACTTGTTATTCATGTCATTTGACAAGGAATTACACAGAAACACACACAGAGTGAGACATAACCTCATTAAACATGTGCACTGACATTATTGAAACCGATGTTGGGAAGGTGAGTGCCATGCTCCACCGCAAATATTTGTCATCCTCGTTCTGACAAATCATTTCATTGCAGCTAAGTTTCCATTTACCTGGCAGGTATAGGAAGAGACAATGTCCATAATATAAAGGTAGTACTGGTCAAATAACAGTCATTAGAATAACCTTGATTCATTCAGATATTCTTATTTGCCTCATTAAAAAAATATATTTATTGTGCTATTATCTCTCTTATGTAAATTCTATAAGAATTAACAAATGATATGCCCGCTTAGTCAAAAGATAATGGAAGATTTGGGTTACCCTTCCGACCCAATCTTCCACAGCTGAGCTGGTTAAAGAAACATGAAGTCTTGTAAGGACAAAGATGATAAATTTTACAGAATATCTGGTTAAAAAAAATTTTTTTTTTATGAAATAAGGCTATATACTACCAGAGTGTTTCTGGAATTCTAATGATTAATTTTAAATGATGTGTGTTGTTTTCTTTTATATTCATAAGGGTTTGATATTTCAAGGGTTTTACTTTGTCATTCTCAGGAGTAAATATATGTTTGGAGTGATGTTTTAAAATGTTTTAAAAATAAAATGTTAAAGGAAGATGGGCGAGATCCGAGACCAGACCAGAAGGTGGCGGTAATGCAACTTATTGAATGCCAATCTGCGTAAAGTCAAAGTCAAAGTCAACTTTATTGTCGATTCTGCTTTGTGTACAATACATACATATAACAGATAACATCATATCAGTATAGATATCCGCATACCTTTTTCCCCCTTTGAGATCTGATGTGTTTTCAAAGTGTATATATACTGTACATAACAATATAAAACAATGTAAACAAAACAAAAAAAAAGATTTTGCCATTTGTGTTTTTAAACAGTATTAAGAATCAATAAAAAAAAAATCGCTCTCTCACACTGCGTGTGTCCAGGATATAACAGATTGGATGACCGATAACTTTCTTTTACTAAATTCAGATAAGACAGAGATATTACTTATCGGCCCAAAAACCAACACACAACAGCTTTTACAATTCAGCCTGCGTTTAGAAGGATGTACTGTTACTACCAGCTCAACAGTAAAAGACCTGGGCGTAATATTAGACAGTAACTTGTCCTTTGAAAATCATATTTCCAATATCACAAAAACAGCCTTTTTCCATCTTAGAAATATCGCCAAGCTTAGGAGCATCTTATCCGTATCTGATGCAGAAAAGCTAGTTCATGCATTCATGACCTCCAGACTGGACTATTGTAATGCATTACTAGGTGTTTGTCCTGCATCCTCAATAAACAAGCTTTAGTTAGTCCAAAATGCAGCCGCCAGGGTTCTCACTAGATCCAGAAAATATGATCATATAACCCCAATATTATCATCCCTGCACTGGCTACCTGTTCAATTTAGAATTAATTACAAAATAGTATTACTTACATACAAGGCTTTAAATGGTTTAGCTCCCACATACCTAACCAGTCTTCTGATACGCTATAATCCACCACGCTCCTTAAGATCACAAAACTCTGGACCCCTTGTAATTCCCAGAATTTCAAAATCTACAAAAGGGGGTAGGGCTTTTTCATATTTAGCTCCAAAGCTTTGAAATAGCCTTCCAGACAGTGTTCGGGGCTCAGACACAGTTTCCCAGTTTAAAAGTAGACTCAAGACGCATCTCTTTAATCTGGCATACACATACTGCTAATACCCTGAACAATGGCATTTATGCTAATTCTTTTCCAACTGTTCTTCCTTTCTCTACCCATCCCGAGGCATCTGGAGATTGTGCCAGCTCCCTGTGAAGATCTTGAGACATCCACAGAAGGACCAGCTCCAGCTGGAGCTGACTCAAACCTGTGCTGAACTGAACCCCATAATAACATGGACAACTTCTGTTATACTAATCTTCCAGCTGCCTAACACACACAATGTTGTTAAATAATTCCTGTTATCCATTTTCACCCAAATAAGAATGGGTTACCTGTTGAGTCTGGTTTCTCTCAAGGTTTCTTCCTATTGCCATCTCAGGAAGTTTTTCCTTTCCGCCGTCACCCTCGGCTTGCTCATCAGGGACAATCTCACAATCTCATTATAAACTAAACACATTTAGATAATACACATTTTCTCACTCATGCACACTTCCATAAATTTCCTTTCATTTTGTGAAGCTGCTTTGAGACAATGACGATTGTTAAAAGCGCTATATAAATTAAATTGAATTGAATTAGTCGAACAAAATTATTTTATAAGTTGACTAAGTTTAAGTTGAGAAACCTCAAAAATCTATTAAATCCAGTTGCCTTAATAGTTTCTCTTTCTCTCTCTCTTTTCTTTAAAACATTAAAGCCATACAAGACCAAAACACAAAAACAGGAGGGCTATTGAAATTTTTTAAACATGAAGTAGAGAGCCTAAAGGTGTAAAGCAGCAGAACTTAGAAATTATGGTTTTAGATTAAAACGTCCAGAAAAAAAAAAGTTTTATTTTTATTGTTTCAGATGGCCCAAATGGTGGCTTAGTGGTGGAATTCGTAGAAAACTTGTTCTGACCTGAATTCCAACTTCCTGGTGACTTTGGTCTACCAGGAAAACTTTAATGTTGTAAAAAACTGATCTTAGAAACACTTACAATCACTCACTCACTTATCTTCTATACCACTTCATCCTGTATTAAGGGTCGACCTGAAGACTATCCGCGGAGGCTTAGAGCACGAGGCAGGGTACACCCTGGATTGGCAGGGCGCCAATCCATCGCAGGGCACACACACACACACATTCACACTCTCATTTACACACTACAGGCAATTTGGGAACGCCAATCAACCTAACCTGCATATCTTTGGACTGTGGGAGAAAACCGGAGTACCCGGAGGAAACCCACCAAGCACGGAGAGAACATGCAAACTCCATGCACACAGAGCCGGGAATCGAGTCTGGCCGCGAATCGAACTCGGACCCTGGAGGTGCAAGGCGACAGTGCTAACCACTACACCACCGTGCCACCACATGTACTGTAAAATCAATTTTGGTGAGGCCTAAAAAAATTCAGCTCTCGCATACCACCTTATATACATCACCACCAGTAATATTAAAGAGGATAGATACTTGGTTAGGATTCTACTTGCAGCTTATTAAATAAGTCTTTCAGTAATATCCAAAAAATTAAAAAATTAGAATAAGCACTAAGAATTGAAGGATTTGTTTTTGAACACATGTTATAAATGGATAATCTAGGTAAAGAAAGCATAAGGACACTGCCTGCCTCACTTAATTTCTCCTTAACAGTAGTTTCATTTCCCCACAAGCTCACTTCCTCACTACAGTCCTTAGGTTTCTATTTTCAAAGAATCCCTGGGAGATACAATAAGGGAGGGGACAGAACATGATATAAATTGAGCGGTGTTGGGATAACAGTCATCCTTCATTCGTCCTGGCTCTCTGATCCACATCCTGAGAAATGGCACAATGGAAAAATCCACAACAAGCGGTAAGGACATAAAAAAATACATTAAATTATTTACATGCTTTTAACCCTCTGGGGTGCGCGCACGCATATATGCGTTTTAACATTAAAAAAAAATTCAAAAATGTCTTCCCCTGATGAAGCCAATACGAACTTAAATTACACTTACAGTTTTGATCGTACAGACAAGATCTATATATTAATCAAATCTGTAAAGTGTCTACGTTTTTTTTGTATGCACACATGTTAAAAATAAAACTTTGTGCATAAAAAAAAATAAAGAAAGAAAACAAACCGGGTGCGCTGTCTGTCTCTTTGGTCTGCGTGAACTGCAGGAAGAAACACGTGATTAAAATGAATTGAAACTCAGCATGTGATCCCGCCTCCCCGTGTGCCGGGAAGCTTTCATGAACAGCGCGTTCACAGGGAGGCTGGATCACATAAGCTGTAAAGAAAAAACAGCATAAAAACTGATTATTTGTTTTCGAGTTGAATTGGTAAATGTAAAAGTAGACAATTCAAGGTTTTTTTTAGATATGTATTTTGCATTATGTATACGCATAATGTTTTTTTCCTAAAAAATGCAAACACAACAATATATATATATAAGGGATGCACCGAAATGAAAATTCTGGGCTGAAAACGAAACCGAAATTTTTGGATGCACTTGGCCGAAAACCGATACCGAAACCGAAAATGGCTTTATTAAAAACATGTTTAAAATATTTTTCTTTTTGTTTATATTAAAAAAACTACAAATTAATTAAGCAATCAAACTTTTATTGATAATAAATAACAGTAATAAGGCTGTTTAACAATAACAAAACTTGCTTCCAAGTGCTTCCAAACCGCCGACATACTCCGTGTTTGATGCGTAATGACAGCGCGAACGAGACGGGAGGATGGGAGAGGCGTGGCGACAATTTCGGCTTTTATGTTCGGCGCTTTCTTACGTTTCGGCCGAAACCGATAATGCTATTTCGGCCGAAATTTCGGTGCATCCCTAATATATATATATTATAAGTAGCTGAAAGAAGCACAAATAATAGAGCAGGTCCAAACATCTTAAGGGCCCCAAAATCACCTTGGACCTCAGAGGGTTACATTTATTATTAATAACATATTTGTATATTCTATATAAGATTAAGAAAATATTATTATTCATATCAACATAAGGTAATTTTTTGCATATCTTTGTAGGGTACCATCCAGCACAGAATTAATTCACGTGGAAAACAGGAGTACTTCATCAAAGGGCAGCATGTGACTTTAGAAACTCTGAGAGAGCAAATGTCCCTCCAGGACCCTCAAAATCCTATGATGAGGTATTTAGAAAAGGACATCCCACCCTACCCAACTCCAGTTGAATTCTGGGTTTCAAAAGTAGCCCATGTTACTGCAAAATCAGGATTTGATGGGATACTGGAGTCTGAACAATTCAAGCCTGGAGCAGGAGAGTTCTCATGGTGGGGCTTGAAAATTAACAAAGAGGATATATTAGCAGCAGAGAAGTTCTACAAGGAACAGAACTTAGGACACCAAGCACAAGAGCTGAAAAAGCAGGAGCCATTTCTGGAGAATTTCACACTGTCACCCTTATTCAAATCAGATACATCTCGCTACGGTAATTATCGCTTCACGTTTCCCCTGAGTGAGCTGATGCAGTGGTACAAGGAACAGAACTGTGGAGGAGAAGAGCCGGTTCTCAGAGTGTATGAGACCGTCACCTACAAACAGGAGATCATGTATACTGTGCTGATTCACAGTCCTGAGAATAACAAGCGTTTTAAAGAATACCCGCTTCTTGAAAGAAATAAGTTGGTTCGTTATCAGGATGGGAAGATTATCTGGAAAGCACAAGCCATTTGTGAAACACACTGGTATCAGTTTGTTTTAGGAAAAGCACAAAGGCTATATAATCATCAGTTTTATGTCTGGGATCATGTTAGTTTAGTCTTTCACTTGCCAAATGATGCATCTTTTAAAATCCCCAGAATGCGCCTTAAAGAAGCCCTCGATGGCTGTAAACTTGATGAGATAAATCTCTCAGGGTACCGTGGTCCTCAAACCAAAGAGGAACGCTTCTCGGCAACTGAAACAAAAATGCACATTGAAAACGATGGAAGTGAAAGTGATGGAAGGTTTGAATTTAAAAAATGGTGGTAGACCCATGAGTGGAAATGATTAAAAATAGCAGTTAGAACATGAAGAGGATAAAAAGCAATCAAACATTGTGAAACATATTCATGGATTAAAAGTGCAAAATACAACTCATACAATATATTTTACCCTACTATCATATTTCACCACATAAGATTTCATACTTATATCTCTCATGTTATTTCTATCATTTTATAATCATGATATTTTTTCACATATGTTTTGCAGTTTAAAAAATTTGTAATGATACTTTTCTGGATTTGTTATAAGTGCACAAATTATACAAATTATGTAACAGAGCAAAATAAAAGCTTTTTTTTATCTTTAAACTTCTCTGTCATTTAATTTTCTTTGGTTATAAAAATGTTAATTTTATGATTAGGAAGTTTTTCATCATGTGTGGCAGCCTGTAACTTTAGTATAGACAATCCATCTATCAGCTTGGCTTTGGTAGGTAGAAGGAAACCGGAGCCCCAAGGAACAGAGACCGCCTATTTTAACTAGTGGTATAGAAGATACGAATGTGTCCAAAAACACCTGCACAAAAGCAGCAGGTTTTATCTTAATTATCTCTAACGAGACACATCGTACATCCAACTACTGTGTTAGAGTTTGTCAGCAGTTGGGTTAAATTAAACACTAGATGTATTTGTTCGTGTGACATGTAAGACAGGGATAAAAATCAGTTGCAAATTCTAAAATTTTAATTAATATAGTTCCCAATATGCTGACTTATAGCTAATGCCAATATTATTATTATTATTATTATTTTAATAGCAATTTTTGAACTATGGCTTGCTGAGTAAACAAGAAATGAACTTTGCCCAGTAGTTATGGACTGCTATTAGAAACAATGTGTATTTATTAAGTAAAAGTTTTAATCATGATTTATAATTAATGGGCGAAGTTCATTTCTTGTTACCCAGCAAACCAGAAATGAACATTGCAACCACTATGCAAAGTGCATTGTGCCATAACGTTGTTGCCTATTCTCTATTCTTTACTCTATTCTAAATCTTTCTCATTTTTTGTACATCTGGCTGCTTGGTCACAGGGCAAGATGGCAGGATGACAATTTGAGCCCAAATTTAAATAATAATGTTTTACAGAAGAATCTAAAAGCATCATTGTGACTAGAAGGACATTATGGCAAAAATGAGTTTGTTATAAGTTAAAGAAAGATATCAAACATTATACAGTATGAAGAAAGATTTAGTTTATGTCAAACAAGATATCAGTAAGCAGTCATACAAGTCATCGAGGAGCAAAACATAAAACCTTCTTTCCCCACAAGGTCTATAATAAAATATTTTTTAAACAAAATTTCGAAATTATTTCCTACAAGAAACCAATCTCTTGCAACAAGAATTCACATAATTAATGTGTACAAAATTATATTAATTCTCATTATGTCATTTAAATACGATTTAATTGAATAAAAGCCAATGGTCCTTTTGATTCACCAACATGGAAATCTCATCACAACAATTATGTGTATGAACTAAAACAGATTTTTCAAGTTCACATTAATGCATCAATTATCTACCATCCTCCTGGCCCTCTAGGAAACTTTTTGAATGAAATAGACATGCTTCTTAGTCTTTTTCCTTCTGATAATACTCCTCTCAATGTTCTAGGAGATCCCTCCCCTCTGACCAATTTCTCTTTCCATCTTCCTCTCCTTAACTCCTTCTCATTAACACTAAACAGTTGCCCGCCCACACACAAGGGAGGGAATTCTCTTGACCCCATTTTCTGCCGCCCCTCCCCAGTCACAGGTATCACTGCTATTCCTCTTCATAAATCTGATCATTACCTGGTAACTTTCACCATCACCCTTCCTATTCTGTCTTAATTTAACCACCAAAATTGCTTTTACCTGTAGAAACCTTCACTCTGTCTCCCCTTCTTCTCTGTCTTCATGCTCCCTATCACCCTCCCAGACCCAGACTCCTTTTCCTCTCTCTCCTCATCCATGAATCTCCAATGGCATCTGTCCTCTAAACCAAGGAAGACTTCTTGTCCTGCTCCTTGGCTAACTGATGTATTGCACAAAAAAAGAAGAGAATTAAGAACTGCAAAGAGAAGATGGAAGAAATCACAGAAACTGCCTTCTCCATGGAAAAGCTGGAAGCCTCTGCACATGATCCTGCCAAACTCCACAATATCTTCTCCTCACTACTCAACCCACTGGCTCCTCCTGCCCCATCCTCCCTGACTGCTAATGACTTAGAATGCCACATTCTATGATGGGAAAATTGCAGCAATCCGCCATTCCTTTGCTACCAACCCAACTCCTATACCAGAACTATAGGACCTTCCCTTCCCTCCCTTAGCAGAATTCTCCAACCTGTCATGAGATTCAGCAGATCATCTCGTCATCAAATCCCACCACCTAATCATTAAACTCAATCCCTTCCACAATGCTCCAGGCCATCTAACGTGACCTTCTTCCCTTTACCACAATCATCAGCAACCATTCCATATCATTTGGTCATGTTCCTACTGCTTTTAAAAAGGCAGGGGTTATTCCCATGGTCAAGAAACTCTGTCTGGATCCAGCAGAAGTCAGCAACTATCGACTGGTATGGCTTCTCTCTTTTATTTCCAAAATTCTTAAAAGAAATGTTTTCAACCAAATGTCTCTTTATCTGTCACAGAACAACCTTAACGATCCCAACAAATCCGGATTTAAAGTGGCACATTCCACAGAGACTGCACTTCTGTCAGTCATAGAAAAGCTCCATGCTGCTACAACAACTAAACTATCATCTGTCCTCATCCTCCTGGACCTGTCAGCTGCATTTGACACATTCTTGCAAGCCTTTGAATCTTTGGAACAGTGTGGTAGTGGTTTGCTTCTTACCTCTTTATCCCTGGTGATTCATACCTCAGCCATGTCCTTGTGATATCCATGGACAACAATCAGATCACTCCTACATCCACTGCCAGCAATCTTGGGGTAGCTGTGGACAATCATCTGTCAGTTTTCCCTACACATTGCTAACCTTACTCACTCTTGTCGAGTTCTTCTTTTCAACATCAGAAAAATCTGATGTTGAAGATCAGGCATAGGCTACTCTAGTGCTTGTTTAGTCTCTTGTTGCAGGTCTGCCTCTGTCCACCATTTGTCCTCTGCGGCTGATCCAGAATGCAGTGGCACGCCTCGTTTTCAACTTTTCCAAGTTCTATAACAACACCTCACTTCATCACTCTCTGCACTGGCTTCCTGTAGGTGCCCACATCAAATTCAAAACCTTGATGCTCGCCTACAAAGCTAAAAATGGCCCAGCACCAGGTGAATGGATGGAGGAAGTCATTCATCCAGACTCTTTTCCTGCTACCAGTTCTGAACAGGCAAAGGCGCGGCCATTTATAAACGCGGATACCTGGCGTGAATTTAGCATTAATTAGCGTGAATGCACCTCATCTGGAGGCGTTTTTCCTGATACCTTGGCACTTCATACAATAATTTAGTTTTTAGTTTTTTTCCCAATTTTCTCCCTAATTTGGTCGTGTCCAATTCCTCCCCGTCACTAGGGGGCTCCCACATTAAGGCTACTACTACCACTCAGTCAGGATTGCCGAAGACTTGTAGATCATTTTTCTCTCAATGCTGATTGATCTACAAGCTACAAGTCTTCTAATCAGAACGTTCCCAGGTGGCCTATGTAATTACACTACTTACCAGTAGAGACAATGAGTGGAGCACGGCCCTCTGGGAAGCTCACGACCCATGCTGCGAAAATTTCAAGGTCTTCTTCAAGAAGACCTTGAAAAAGGGGTTTTGACCGTTATCACGTCAGCAGAGGGGCTGGAACTAGGTTATTAAGACTTTGTCAGGGATCCCGCTCCAGCTGCACCATGGTCCCCAGATCGACTTAAACAAGCATGTTATCACAGGTTGGAGTCTTTTATGTTCTATGACATGCCTTCACCCAGTGCTTCCTCTATCTCGTGTTCCAGTTACGCCCGATGAAAACCCAGACATCTCCAATGTTCCCACTGAATACCACAATCTCGGGCAGGCCTTTAACAAGACCCAAGCATGTAACTCCTGCCGCACCGACCATATGACTGTCGTATTGAACTCCTCCCGGGTACCTCCACTTCAAAAGGCAGACTTTAATCTCTGGCATGCCAAGAAAGCGAGGTCATGAATAAGTACATCATGGAGTCTGTAAATGACCGCAAAATGGTTGTCTCTCTTTAAATTAATTGTACGTGTCACGTGCATTACGCTGTGAGGGGTGGGGTAATGAAAAGTAATTAGATCATCAGGGAGAAACGTGAAGATTTATGTTACTTCTAAGTACATGGAGAAAAATTTTGTTATTTGGTGAATGCAGTTTGTTTCAACTTAATTTTAAACTTAGTACCCTTTGGTAAAGCGGAGCGAGGTATGTGAAGCCGACACATGTTGCATTTTGTACTTTATTTCGAAGTTATATGGGCTCGCTTTGTATGTCATAAGCTCTTCTTGTTAATAAGTTGTTTCAATCTGTTCTTATTCATTTTACTGTTAATTATTATTATTATTTATGGTTCTTTGTAAATGTGCATCTTATTTATGATATTTATTTGATTATTGTTTCTTTGTGTAGTTTCACGGTGCTACGCAACTTAAGCTCAATGGCGCTCTGCAAGCGCGAAATAAAAGAGAGATAAGCACCCGTCTGAAGCACTCTGTGTCCCGTTTTTATCGATACCGAAGGGCAGCTACAGTGAAACTCGACGCAAAGGAACCATGCACCTATTACATCGCAACCGTCTTCTTCGCGACAACGCAGCACAGCCAGTTCTGCGGGAGCAAGCAGCTGGGGTTCGTGTCGTCATCGCAGAGGTATAAAGAGCAAGGTCGAAAGGTGGCGGTGTTCTGTTGTTTTACGTAGCAGATGCAAAGGGAAACTTTGAGGGTCAAGAGAGTTTACAACGATTATATTTCTACATAAGCTGCTTCAAGTCAACCTGTACTTTGTAAATTGAATTACTCAAAAGGAATAGAAAACATTACATTTGAAATGAAAGGTTAAAATTGCAAAGGACTTCAACGTGAAAGGAATAATTGATGCAAATGCAATACATCTATTTCACAATTTAAAATTTTAATTCATAATTTGACTGAAATTTGAGCATCATTTAAAGAAACTTCAATCTATTGTGTATTCAAAGAGATAGTCAGTGCTGAAGTTAATTATACTTTTGTGAAAATTTTCTGGTGGTTTACATTACAAGTTAGAGTTTGAAATTTGTATACACATATTGCTGTTTGTTTCCAATATCCTTTGAGTTTTTACTTACTAGAGGTCTGGTGAAAGTGGTATTAATAACCGCTAAAGTTCTTCCCAGATTATTATGGAAGTTGTGAATGAAGAAGAATCTACGGAAAGGGATACTGTAGCACAAGCAATTGAGCAAGTAAAAGAGATGTCGCTAAGAGCGGAAGAAATAAGCAATCCATCTGTGCAGCAGATCAGGTCAAGCTCACGCGAAAGAAGCTTTACAGAAAAGGGTCTGGAGATGCGCGAACAGGAAGCCAAGAAACAAGAGAAGGCTTTTTATAAAGCTTATAACTATTGGAAGGAGAGCGCAAAGGAGAGTAGATCGAGACTGAAACTTTTCTGTTCACGTGAGAATCTTGAAGGAATACAAAAAGACATTCAAAGCCAACATAATTCAGTTTATCATCATTATAAACCAATACTGCGTAATCATGCCACTTCTCCTGACATTGTCAAACGTATGGATGCTTGTGCCGCACTGACTGGTGAGATCAGTGATCTTGTAAGTAAACGGCTTGAAATAATAGATGAAGATTACAATGAAGAGCTTGTGAAGGAAAGAGTGAGACAAGTTCTAAATAAGGACGAGTATGAATCTATCTTTGGATGCACAAAAACAAACACAGTCATTTCAGAGTCATCGCTAGGATCAAGCAAACAGTCAAAGACCTCTTCCAGGATTTCAAGCAAACGAGCTGATGCAGAGGCAGAACTTGCAGCCAAACAAGAGCAAGCTAAAGCTATGCAAGGAATCCATGATCAGCAAGCGAAGCTTAACAGAATGGAGAGCGATTGGAAGTGTTGTGAAGCTAAAATGCTTGCGGAAATAAAGCAAAAGGAGATGGAAATGCACCTAAAGCTAGAAAAGGAGAGAAAAAGGTTGCATCAGTTGCAAGTAGATAAAGAAGTAAAAGTGGCGGCAGCTCGTGTAAAAGTGTATAACAATCTTGAAGGCATCATTGAAGGTGGTGATGAAGAAATAGACCCTAGGACTCACATTGGTTGTCAAAGGACAGAGCCTACATTTCAGCTAAACCCAGAAACTGAATCTTTTCTACCTCAGCAGACATTCTTCGAAGAGCGTGAATTACAGCCATCTCAGGAAAATGTTGCTCTAGCTCAAGCCATAGCAGACTCACTAAGCACACATCGACTACCTGTTCCTGAACCCACTATCTTTGCTGGCGATCCTTTGAAATTTATAGATTGGAAGATGTCATTCATGGCCCTTATTGATCAAAAGCCCCTCCCACCTGGGGAAAAAATGTTCTACCTTAAGAACTACCTCGCTGGAGAAGCTCGCAAAGCGGTGGAAGGATATTTCTATAGAAATTCAGAGGACGCATACCAAGGTGCCTGGAAGGTTTTACTAGACAGGTATGGGAATTCATTTTTACTGCAGAAGGCTTTTCGAGACAAGTTGATGAGATGGCCCAAAATCGGAGCAAATGATCCTCTTGCCCTACGAGACTTCACAGACTTCCTGCAAGGATGTGTTGAGGCGATTCCTCATGTTAAAGGACTTACCATATTAAATGACTGTGAAGAAAATCACAAGTTATTAAAGAAACTTCCTGAATGGATTGTCCGCAAGTGGAATCGAATCATAGTGGAAGAGCTGGGTGCATCAGGTGACTATCCAAGTTTCAAATGCTTTGTAGAATTTATGCAGAAGGAAACCAGAATAGCATGTAACCCCATTACTTCCCCACTTTTCATGAACCTGAAGGATTTTGACGAAAGGTTTCCAAGGCGAGCTAAAGCTCTCAGTACAAAGGCTAAAGTGAAGGATTTTGCCTCTAAAAGGTTTGAAACAACCAGCAAGTCAAAGGTGTCGTCTGTAAAGATGAAAAACACAGCATTGCCCAAACATTTGCAAAAAGAACTATCGAAGACAAGAAGACTTTCATTCAGGAAAATCACCTCTGCTTTGGGTGTCTTAGGAAAGGATATATTGTGAGTGACTGTAAAAGAAGACATAAATGTGGAACATGTGGCCGAAATCACCCTACTTGCTTGCATGAAGAAAGAGATAAAGTACCTTCGAAAGCATTACAGAAAACCTCTACAGAAGTTCAAGCAAGTCAGGAAGTTCACAAAGTTACGGCCCATGTACTCTCACAAAGCTCTTCTGCTACTTCTAGCATAGTGCCAGTCCTCGTTTCTACAGTGGAAGAGCCACAAAGAGAAGTACTCACTTACGCTCTACTGGACACACAAAGTGACTCTACATTCATTCTGGAAGATCTTCTTGAAGACTTAAATGCAGTCACTCAACCCGTGCAACTTAGACTGAGCACCATGACAGCTGTGGACGTCATCACTGCAAGTAAAAGGGTCAGTGGTCTTCAAGTTAGAGGACTTCGGGCAACAAGCTCTATTCAACTACAGCAAGCATATACTAGAGACTTCATTCCTGTTGACAAGTCCTATATTCCAACCAAGAAAACAGCACTGCAGTGGCCTCATCTCAAACATCTGGCCAATCAATTACCACCACTTCAGAATTGCGAAGTTGGACTGTTAATCGGTTATGACTGCTCGCTAGCTCTAGCTCCACTTGAAGTCATAATAGGTGGTGAAAATGAACCATTTGCCCAAAGAACTGAGCTTGGTTGGAGTATTATAGGCCTCTCCAATCCACACCTAGACAGACAAGGAAATCAGAGTTTCGTCCATAGAACTGCAGTCAAAGAAATACCTGTTCCATCAGCCAACGATGTCTTGAAGATTCTAGAGTTAGATTTTAATGAGAAAGGCTATGAGGATAAAAGTGTGTCCCAAGAGGATGTTCGTTTCATACATCATCTTAGTGCTAATATCAAACAGATGGATAATGGACATTATGAGCTTCCTTTCCCTTTCAAGTGTAGCGGTCGACCCTCACTGCCTAATAACAAAAGATTAGCAATTGCCCGCTTGCAGCATTTAAAGAAAAAGCTCAAGTCTAACAAGCAATACCGTAATCACTACAATGCGTTTATGAATGAGATATTTAACAAAGGTGAAGCTGAACCAGCCCCAGTGATATCTGAAGGAGAAACTGTGTGGTACCACAAGTTTTGTGGTATATCTCTAAATGATACACTTTTGACCGGGCCTGATTTGATTAACTCATTAGTGGGGGTACTATGCCGCTTCAGGAAGGAACTTGTCGCAGTCACTTGTGACATAGAAAAGATGTTTCATCAGTTCTTTGTCCCTCCCGATGATCGCAATTATCTAAGGTTTTTATGGTGGGAGGGTGGAGATTTGGAAAAGGCGCCCAAAGATTATCGCATGGCCGTCCATCTCTTCGGTGCTACATCGTCTCCTGGGTGTGCAAATTTCGCTCTGAAGTACCTGGCACAGCAGCACAAATTCACCCACCCTTCAGCATCAGAGTTTGTTGAAAAGAACTTTTATGTCGATGATGGGTTAACTAGTGTTCATTCAGTCAACGAAGCTAAAGAACTGATCCTTGATGCTCAAATGCTGTGTAAACGTGGAGGCTTGCGACTTTATAAATTTAACTCCAATAAAGAAGATGCTCTTTGTTGTATAGACCTATCAGAAAGGGATATCACATTTAAGTCCATTGACTTGCATCATGAGACAGCACCAACAGGACATGTACTTGGTATACAGTGGTCAACAAAGAATGACGCTTTTAGCTTCAACATCAACCTTAAAGAACAGCCATCAACTCGTCGTGGTATCTTGTCGGTCATCGCCTCCCTGTATGACCCTGTTGGATTCGTTGCACCATTCATTTTACAGGGAAAGGGTATCCTGCAAGAACTGTGCCAAAGAGGCATAGGATGGGACGATAATCTTTCAGATGAGTTATGTTCAAGGTGGGAGGACTGGAAAAGCGGTCTTCAGAAGCTTAAGGAAGTCACCATTCCAAGATGTTATCACCCAAATACTTTCAATGAAATCATCAGAACGGAGCTGCATCACTTCTCTGATGCAAGTAATGCTGGGTATGGAGCCTGCTCTTATCTCCGTTTCATAAATGATAAGAGTAAAGTGCATTGCTGTTTAGTGATGGCAAAGGCCAGAGTTGCACCTACAAAAATCACAAGTATACCTAGATTGGAACTTGCAGCAGCTGTTTTATCTGCAAAGATGAGTGTCATGCTGAAAACGGAGCTTGAAATGAAGATTGATCAAGAATTCTTCTGGTCAGATTCACAGGTCGTTCTAGGCTATATAAACAATGAAGCACGAAGGTTTCATGTATTCGTTGCTAATCGTGTGCAGCTGATAAGGGACGTCACTGATCCAAATCAATGGTGTTATGTTAATACAGCAGAAAATCCAGCAGATCATGCCTCCAGAGGGCTTCATGCCTCTGACATCCCTTCATCGATTTGGCTATCAGGACCCAAATTTCTGTGGGAATCGGAAGTAAGTCCGACACCGTACGACTCTGCCAAACTGCTTGTTGGTGACCCAGAAGTTAAATCAATCCAAACATTTGCGACTTCAACCGGTGACACCACAGATTTTCTCAGT
Source organism: Clarias gariepinus (assembly GCF_024256425.1). NCBI lineage: Eukaryota > Metazoa > Chordata > Actinopteri > Siluriformes > Clariidae > Clarias > Clarias gariepinus. The sequence goes on along the minus strand of NC_071112.1, from coordinate 5,996,655 downwards.
CGTCTTAATCGATTTTCTTCTTGGTCAACTCTTCTGAAGGTTATTGCAAGAATAAAACGATTAGGATCAAAACAGAAATATCCCAGTGATCATGTGACTGTGGAAGAGCGCCAGAAAGCCGCCGAGGTGGTGATCAAGCTTATCCAGCACGAAGCGTTTCACAAGGAGATAAAACTGATTAAGAACGACAACACTCTTCCAAGTTCTAGTGCGTTGTACAACCTAGATCCCATATTGGACAAAGGCCTTCTTCGGGTAGGTGGAAGATTTAAAAAGTCAACACTCAGTCAAGATCTGAAACATCCTGTGATCATCCCAAAAGACAGTTGTGTCACCAGGCTAATTTTGTCACATTACCATGCCAAGATTTGTCATCAGGGTCGTAATCAAACTCAAATGGAGCTTAGAATGAATGGATTTTGGATCATTGGAGGTAGCAAGTCAGTTGCCAAGCTGATACATAAATGTGTGCAATGCCGGAAACTTAGACCACGACAGAGGAACAACGAATGGCAGAACTTCCTGTTGAGCACACTGAAGTATCTGCTCCCTTCACATTCTGTGGCATGGACTGTTTTGGGCCATTTGTCGTAAAGAAAGCTCGCAAGGAGTACAAAAGATATGGCCTAATATTTACTTGTCTATCATCTCGGGCAGTTCATATCGAAATGATTGAAGATTTATCTACAGATGCCTTCATTAGTGCGTTGAGGTGCTTCATCAGCCTTAGAGGAGCAGTACGCAAGCTTCATTGTGACCATGGTACTAACTTTGTGGGAGCCCGAAATGAGCTCAAAGAATCACTGAAACAAGTTGACACCAAAGCTCTGGAAGTCTTTCTCTCTGAGAAACAGTGCGAGTTTGTTTTTAATGCTCCTTCTGCAAGTCACGCCGGAGGCATCTGGGAGCAAATTGTTTTCAAAATGCTTTCTAGTCATTACGTACATTTAATTAGGGTGGTCATATTGAGTTTCAAAATCATGTTCTGATTCATTTGCAGTTTGTTTTGTTGATTTATCATAACACGATTGGTGGGAGTGTAAATGACCGCAAAATGGTTGTGTCTCTTTAAATTAATTGTACGTGTCACGTGCATTACGCTGTGAGGGGTGGGGTAATAATAAGTAATTAGATCATCAGGGAGAAGCGTGAAGATTTATGTTACTTCTAAGTACATGGAGAAAAATTTAGTTATTTGGTGAATGCAGTTTGTTTCAACTTAATTTTAAACTTAGTACCCTTTAGTGAAGCGGAGCAAGGTATGTGAAGCCAACACATGTTGCATTTTGTACTTTATTTCGAAGTTATATGGGCTCGCTTTGTATGTCATAAGCTCTTCTTGTTAATAAGTTGTTTCAATCTGTTCTTATTCATTTTACTGTTAATTATTATTATTTTTTATGGTTCTTTGTAAATGTGCATCTTATTTATGATATTTATTTGATTATTGTTTCTTTGTGTAGTTTCACGGTGCTACGCAACTAAAGCTTAATGGCGCTCTGCAAGCGCGAAATAAAAGAGAGATAAGCACCCGTCTGAAGCACTCTGTGTCCCGTTTTTATCGATACCGAAGGGCAGCTACAGAGTCCCTCGCCGTCGGAATCATCCGTCCATCCTCCTTACCCGGTGGAGTTTTTCTTCGTCAAGAAAAAAGATGGTCCCTTTGTCCATGCATTGATAACAGAGGGCTTAACAAGATAACCATCAGGAATCGCTACCTGTTACCGCTCATGGCCACCGCCTTTGAACTTCTCCAGGGAACAGATATCTTCACAAAACTCGACATCCCCCGCGACTTCTTGAATTCCTTCATGTTCATGTACTTAGACGACATTTACATTTTTTTTTCACCCTGTCCTACAACCCAGGTTTAAGAACAGCCTGACCCCCTTTCGTGTCAGTTTCCCCCCCCCCCACAGGATCCCATGCCTTGTGACTCTCGTTGTCTCATTGCCGCCTTGGAGCTAGTGTCCTGGCAATTTTTGTGTACTGCACCAATTTTTCAAACAAAAACCCAAAAACTACTTGAGCAAAAAAAGTTTATTGCAACCAAAAGTAAATGGACAGCACTGGACTGGCCAGCCAAAAAACAACAGACACCTTACAAAAATTTCGCAAGATCCCCTCACTTCCCAAATTTTACACGATTTATATACCCTTACTTAGCAATTACATCAGTTTGCTCCTCCTTAAGTCAAATAGTTACTTAATATTCATTAGATGTACATTACTTTTGTTTAGGGCAGATTGATGTGGCATCTCTTCGTTTCGTGATTTTCCTTGCTCATCTTATATTTATTCATGTCTGGGTAGGCCTAAAAGATCTTGTGATTTTTTCCTTTTTTGGAGAAAGTTCGGTTTGTTCCTGTTATCCTAACGAGAATATTGACCACTTTTGGTGAAAACTAGGGGGAAACCAAACACAAGACTATTTATACAACTTAAAAACTACAAATGAAAACAAAATGGAGTCCGGGAACATGGCGCCCTCTCGTGGTATTCCGTGATATCACTCGTCAAGGTCGGCGAAGCAGGGCAGCAGTGGAAGCACGAAGCCGTCGATGAAGGGGGGCCAAGGTGGAAGCTCGACGCTGTCGATGAAGCTGGGCTGCAACTGAGCTGGCTCATGTCTTTTGGGGCTGGGAGACTGGAGCCCTCCACTGGGCTCTCTGAGAGACTGGAGCCCTCACTGGGCTTTCTGGGAGACTGGAGCCCTCCACTGGGCTCTCTGGGAGACTGGAGCCCTCCACTGGGCTCTCTGGTACCCCTTTTCCAGTGCTCTGGTTCTCGTGCCGGTTCCGTGCCGGTTTCCAATTTTGGAACCAGTGCCGCGCTTTTCCACAGAAAAAAATTGGTGCCGGTGCCCTAAAATAAGCACCGAACCGGCCCCTAAACTCTGCTGATCTATTTGCGAGAACCTATGATGTCATGAGCGGTGGGCGGAGTTATGGGGAGCGTAAAAAAAATGACGGAGACCCAAAGTCCATTAATGTGGAGCGCGGACGAAACAAAAGCGTTTTTTCGGCATTTTGGACATTCAAGAAAAAAATAAGAGAAGAACTAATAGTCGCAGGCTTCACACGAACAACCGACTGAATAGTGTATAAGCTAAAAAAACTGAAGAAAGACTTTCAGTGGTTATAACACGTCTAATATGCTGCTTTTGGATACTGAAATACATTTTCATACTAGTTTGGAGAATAACCAGTAAACTGACTTTGGCCATGGTCGTTTAGTGGGCGTGGCCTGTAACATATTATCATGCAGCTCCCGCTGAGCTCCTGTCTAGTGTAAATGCAGGCCGGTTCTCGGTGGTTCCCAGTCCAGCACCGGCCAGGCACCAGTGTTGTGGAAATGAGGTATGGGAGACTGGAGCCCTCCACTGGGCTCTCGGGGAGACTAGAGCCCTCCACTGGGCTCTCTGGGAGACTGGAGCCCTCCACTGGGCTTTCTGGGAGGTGTATGCTGGCCTGTGTGTCACCTGCCTCTATGTTTAGCCGTGCGAGCTGATCCCAGCTCCAGCAGGGTTCCCCCCCCCCAAAAAAAAATTTTTCTAGGGGAAGCCCCTCCCTTATGTCACTGTTTTCGTTGTGCATTCTGTTACGGGACTGGGGTGTGGACTTGACATAAGACATAGTCACGGGGGGAATAGTCTTTAATAAAGACACCAAAACAGAAACAGAAACCAACTCAGTCTTATCCAGGAACTAAAAGGAAATACTAGGACACTAGAAGAGAACCCAAAATAGCAGTAGCATGACTATCATTCAAGCGGAGCAGTTAAGGAAGGAAAAAGAGCATCTTACTGACGGAGCTTGCGCGAGCACACCACGGCGACCAAAGCTGAGCGGCGAGATGAAGATCCCACTGGATCTCGTGGCGGAGCCCAACGTTGACGCTGCGCAGCCGGCAAAGCAACCTGCAGCTGTGCCTTCCTTCCTACAATGGCGCTGTCGAACTGTACGCATTCCTCGCCCAAGTGGAGCTAGCCGCCGACTTTGCGGGCTGGTCTCCGGCGGAAACAGCCGTCCGGGTAGCACTCTCGCTGGAGGGCGACGTGCTCTGGGCGCTGGAAAACCTCCGAGTTGATGAGCGGAAGGACTGGGCAAAGCTACGGAAGTCGCTCCACTTCCAATTCGGCACGGGTGACCGTGAGGAGGCAGTGTGCGAGAAGCTTGCGGTCCGGGGGGGCGCGCTTCTGAGCCTCTCGGTGCATTCGCTATGGATTTAAGATGCCTCGTGCGCCGAGGCTATCCGGAATTCGAGAACGACAAGCGGGAAGAGCTAGGTCGTCGGGCATTTCTCCGGGGACTCTGACCGCCGCGGCTCTGCGAGCACAACAGGTTAGCAGGACCAGCTTCCTTTTCTGAGGCGCTGCGCGAGGCCAAGCGCGCTGAACCCATAATGGTGAAACATCACGGCGAAAGAGCCGAGCAACCGCCCGCAGCTCAGGGGCGCTCGGTAGGTAAATCTAGCCGCGGACAGGGCTACCCATCGTGGCCAGGCAACGAGCAAGTCTCATGTCTCAAGGCGATGTTGAGGCATGGGTGGATTAAACTTCTGTTCGGGACGTGTAGGACATCGCGCTGGGATCTATGTGAACTGTGTCCTGGACGGCGTGTTACTACGGGCGCTAGTGGACACCGGCTTTACTGTTTCGCTGCTGGGCTGTGGATTACTGGGGCAAAGCGAGCGTGTTTGCAAACTGCCTGGTCCCGCCTTCAAAATTCACACCGTTACTGGGAGCTAGTGAAGGTACGGGCGTGTCGCACAGTCCGAGTCAAAATAGGTGAGGAGGATTGCATTTTGGGGCTGGACATTTTTGAAAGATGGGGTGCGGGGCTGAATCTAACTGACTGAACTCTGCGTGGTAACTTCGGGTTAGCCAGGTTGCTAATGCCCAAACCACAGCCGCATGTGTTAGTAGCACACACCCGGGGAGGCGGAACTTCCGGTAGCAGACCAAGCGGGAAACCTACATGCTAACGCCGGCGCTTTATCTCGACGGGCTGGCAGCAAAGCGCGTGGTCGGTACTGCGAGCGAGTTAAGCGCCGTTGCGACGTAGAACCCTCGACTCGAACATTCTCCTCGTGCAGTCCTCCAGGCTCTCCAGCGGTGATTAGCCGGCATGCAGCCAAGTTGCTGAATGCTTTCAGCTGCTGGTACCAAGGGCTCTGCAGGCATGTGTACTGGGTTTGGTGCATGGACATTCCGGTTCGGGACACTTCAGAGTGAATAAAACTTTGCGGCTCATTTTTACTGGCCGGGGTGTCATATCGACAGTAAATTCTTTATTCACCGATGTGACCTCTGCATGGCAAAGAAGGGCCCCAGCCAGCGTTCGCAGGCATCGCTGCAGAAATTTCGGGTGGGGAAACCTATAGAGCGTATGGGCGTGGACACACGCCGGCAAAACGTCGAGCTCTGCGGAGACCAGACCGCCTCAGGACAATGTTTGCGCTCCTCCCTCCTCCACCAAAGGACCCCGGCATTTACAGCGCCAGCGCCGACCGCCTTCACACCTCCAAGACTGAAAGAGTCATGGTGACCGGGGACGGTCACAGCTCGGGTGGGGGCAGTGTGGCGTAGGCGGAGTGACAGCTGACGACCATCATGCATTGCAGGGGGTTTTCAATGTGTTCACCGTGTTGGGGAAGGGTGTTTGGGTTAGTGGCTTCGGCCATGTTTGTGTGTAAAGTGTGTGTGACCTGTTAAATATGCTCAGGCTAAATTGGATGTGGTTCACGTGTGAATGTGCTGCTTACGCTATACATGCTGTGTGTTAAATAAAGTACTCCCACCCATTGCATTGGGCAGCAATTAAGCTCACTCGTCTTTCGAACCTCTGCTATATAAACTTACTTATTATTATTAAATAATATTTCATGGTCATTATTTTTCCCAATAACAGACATTATTGCAGAGGCATTTTATTGAATTCATGCTGTTTTTATTTCAAAATGTCATTTTTTCAAAGTCAGTTTTTATTTCAAAATCCCGTTTTTCACGATGGCCTATTTTTATTTCATAATGCGACTTTTCAGCAGAATGAGTCATTCTGTCAATCAAGAGCGATAGGGCGGAGCCAGCTGTGTGATTGGTTGCTCCTTTATTTAGACGTAAGTAATAGCACATAAAGTATCGATTTAGGTCTAATGGTGCAATACGTATTCTATGCAGTAGGTTGCACTACAGTGTCTACTGGTAAATTATACCTCTCTATCTGATCAGCTAAAATGACCAGAACTGGCTGAAGTTCACACCAGTCCGCCATCTTTTGTGACTTTTGACTTAGCACACAACTTGCTATTATAAAAATATAACGCATTACAGAAATAAATGCTTTTTAGGTATATTATTTGAAGTATCACTAAACATACACTACCCCTCAAAAGTTTGGGGTCACGTTCTAACTTCATGATCATTCAGAACCAGAATCAGAAAGAGTTTTATTGCCAAGTACGCTTGCACGTACAGTACAAGGAACTTTATTTAGTGACAGAGCTTCCAGAACAAAAAACAAATGACAAGACAAAACAGCACGACACACACACACACACAAAAAAAGGTTGATATCAAATAAAGTAGGGTGTGAGATACTTTTAATTAAGTTATGTAAATATCTGAAATCTGTGGTATTATACAGTATATTGCACAGTGGTACTGTACACAATAGTGCACATATATTTATTTGACCGTTAGAATGATGTTTAACTGTTCATGAGGAAGATTGCCTGGGGAAAAAAACTGTTTTTGTGACTGTCCTAGTGTTTGGTGCTCTATAGCGTCGACCTGACGGCAAAAGTTCAAATAAAAGGTGGCCTGGGTGTGAGGGGTCCAAAGTGATATTCCGAGCCCTTTTACTCTGGATGTATACAGTTCTTGCAGCGTGGGCAGGGGAGTGCCAATAATTCTTTCAGCAGTCCGAACCGTCCTTTGTAGTCTTCTGATGTCTGTTTTTGTAGCTGAGCCAAACCAGACAGTTATTGAATTGCACAGGACAGATTCAATGACAGCTGAGTAGAACTGTGTGAGCAGCTCCTGTGGCAGGTTGAATTCCTTTTCAAGTTCTTTACAGGTTGAATTTCTCTTGTCACCGTCTTGAATGAGGCCGATGATTGTAGTGTTGTCTGCAAATTTTAGGAGCTTGACAGTGGGTTCTGTAGAGGGGCAGTCGTTGGTGTAGAGGGAGAAGAGCAGTGGGGGAGAGAACGCATCCCTGAGGGGCTCCAGTATTGGTGGTGTGGCTGTTGGACATGAATTTCCCCAGTCTCACTAGCTGCTGCCTGTCTGTCAAAAAGCTGGTGATCCAGTGACAGATAGAGCTAGGAACAGAGAGCTGGTTAAGTTTGGTCTGAAGCAGTGCTGGGATGATCGTCTTAAAAGCTGATGAAAAGTCTATAAACAAGACCCTTGCATAAGCCCCTGGTTTGTCCAGATGTTGAAGGATGAAGTGCAATCCCATGTTGACTGCATCATCAACAGACCTGTTTGCTCTAAAAGCAAACTGCAGGGGGTCCAGTAAGGGTCCTGTGATGTCCCTCAGATAGGCCAACACCAGTCTTTCAAATGACTTCATGACCACAGATGTTAGAGCGACTGGTCTGTAGTCATTAATTCCTGTGATTTAATTTATTTTTGGACTGGGGATAATTGTGGAACGTTTAAAGCACAAAGGCACTTCACATTGTTCCAGTGATCTGTTAAAGGTCTGTGTAAAGATGGGAGCCAGGTGGTCAGCACAGAATTTCAGACAGGCTGGTGTCACGCCTTCTGGGTCTGGAGCTTTCCTTCTCTTTTGTTTTAGAAAGATCTGGCGAACATCCTTTTCACAGACCTGGAGTGCAGGGGGGGGGGTGATGTCAGAGGTGATAATGGTGGTGTAGAAAGAGGGTCAGGACAGGGGTGTGGTGTGAGACTTGGTGTTTGTAATCTACAATAGAACTCATTCAGGTCATCAACCAGTTGTTGATTCCCTACAGAGTTGGGGGATGGCGTCTTGTAGTTAGTGATGGTTTTCAGGCCTTTCCACACTGAAGCAGGGTCGTTTACAGAAAACTGATTTTCTAGTTTTTCAGCGTAGCTTCTCTTAGCCGCTCTGATCCCCCTTATTAGTGTGTTCCTGGCCTGTTCGTACAAGATCCTGTCCCCACTCCTGTAGGCATCCTCTTTGGCCTGACGAAGCTGTCTGAGTTTTGCTGTAAACCATGGTTTGTCATTGTTATATGTTAAAAAAAGTCCTGGTAGGGATGCACATGTCCTACAGAAACTGCTGTAGGATGTTACAGAATCTGTGAGCTCGTCCAGATTGGTGGCAGCAGCTTCAAAAACACTTCAATCAGTGTAGTCAAAACAGGCCTGTAATTCCAGTTCTGCTTCACTGGTCCATCTCTTTACTGTCCTTACTACAGGCTTAGCAGATTTAAGTTTTTGCCTATAAGTCGGGAGAAGATCGACTAGGCAGTGGTCAGAAAGTCCTAAAGCTGCTCTGGGGACAGAGCGATATGCGTCCTTTATTGTGGTGTAGCAGTGATCCAAAGTATAGAGCATGTAATGTGCTTTTTGTATTTGGGCAGTTCATGTTTGAGGTTTGCTTTGTTAAAATCCCCAAGTATAATTATAACAGAGTCCAGGTGTTGTTGCTCAGTGTCTGTGATCTGAGAAGCCAGCCGTTGCAATGCTGCGTTCACACACGCTTGTGGAGGGATGTATACATTTACAAGAATAAATGAGGTAAACTCCCGCGGAGAATAGAAAGGCTTGCAGTTGATGAAATATGCCTCTATATCAGGACAGCACATCTTTTTCAAAGGTGTCACATTTGTACATCAACGTTCATTGACGTAAAAACATGTCCCGCCGCCTCGCGATTTCCCCATTGATTCTGTGTCGCAATCCACTCTAAACAGCTGGAAGCCCGGCAGGTGTAGCGCGTTGTCCGGAATGGCTTCATTCAGCCAGGTTTCCATGAAACACAGCGCGGCTTGAAAAGTCCTTATTTTTTCTGAAGAGCAGTAAAGTTGAACAAATGAAGTTCGTCCATTTTGTTGAGTAGAGAGTGGAGATTCGCCAGATGTATACTCGGCAGCGCAGTTCTAAAGACTGGTTGAAAATTGTGTGATGTGTCCTGCTGAATGTTCAGCAGTTCATCCCTGGTAGTGGTGATAACATTTAAGAATCAAAAAACAGGACAAACTAACAAAAACAGTAAGACAGATAGATACAGATTCCTGATTTTTATTTCATTTTACATTGTAAAATAATGCTAAATCGTACGGCGCTCGTACGATTAAGTTACTCATTAGTGCGCAGGCGCGAGCTTGCTGCAGCATGTTTTGACTGCTCCGTGTCTTGTCTTAGTAGTTTAGTATTTCACGGGGAGGCCCGTGTCGGCGGACGTAGGTTGCCGGCCTGGCGGCCGTACCGCTCCGAGATAGGTCCGGGGGGGGAGTTTGGGGTTCTGGGGGCGCTCTGCCTCTGGGCTGGGGTTCTGGCTGGGCCTGGGGGGCGTGGGTCCTGGCTGGTGTGCTGCCGGGATGTGGGTTGGTGTTTGCCCTGGTGCCCGGCCCTGGGCGGGGACCTTCGACGCATCGGTGGAGCTGAGGGCCTCTTCAGCTGGTGGGTATATTTTTACCATCTGCGAGTATCCACTCTGCAGGGGGGGTCCATTAAAGGAGGAGGACGGGCCTAACTTGGGTGTCTATTGTTCTATGTAGTCTTGGAGTCAACTGAATGTGGGGGTGGGAGTATTTATTTATTTTTTTTTCTCTGTTGTGGGCCTGGTGGGCTGTCCCGGTCAGTAGGGGAGCTGGCTCCAAAGGGGGGGTACTTGCCCCCTCTGATTATTTCCTCCCCATCCCCGATGCTTCCCTCCTCCCGCTCCATCACAACACCATACAGGTAGGGCTTTGGGGTGCGGGGGTGTTGCTGTAATGCAGGGGAGATTTTCCTCCCCTGTCTCCTTGTGACCACCTGCATCTCAATTTTATATCACATTTTAGACACTCTCATTACTTACTGTCATGTTGCACATACATATAGGGCCTTGGGGGTGGGCACACTGAATGGTGTCCAGAGGGCGGGCTGTTTAATCAGCCTTACCTCTGGTGCCAATGCCCACTTTCCAATTTTAAGTTGCATGTAGACATTTAGGGTTCTTGGGAGGGGCAGAGCTGACACTAGCTGCCGGAGGGTGGTTAGTGTCTTGCCCCTCCCTTGTTTTAAAGCACTTTAGAACAACACACACCAACACTACATTAGAGCGGGCGGAGCAAAGCGGGGGTCTTCCTTTTTTTCCACACCCCCGTTCTCTGTCCGCAGGCCAGGGCCGGGTCAATATCCCAGGCCCCCCCTGCTCCGCCACCACACCCAGCTGTGGGGTGCGCCCGGCCGCTGATGGGTTGGTGGTTTCTCGCTCCGGGGCGAAGCGCTCGGGTGAGAGACCCCCCTCTGGGCCCTCCGCCGCCCCTTTCGGGGTGGAGGGGCTGTCCCGGCGGTGGTTCTCCTGGGACTCCTGTGCTCTGGGGGGCCTCTGGATGTCTGGGGCCCGGGTCTCCGCCGTGTCTGCTCCATGCCTTGCGGGACGGGACTGTGGTTCCCCACACACACTATTAAACATTTACATGGAGGAACCTTATGAACACAAGCGCGCTCACACACATAGGTGTGCACACAAACGTTCACACTGGTGTACAAACAGGTGCTCACACACACACTGTCTTTGCTGTTGCTTCAAAACAAAATGTTTATTTCAAAATATTTTATTATGTGCGCTGCTCAACAGGTTTTAGGATTTATGATTTACTGCGAATCATACAGATGTTGGTTGTGGCTTCAATTTTCACTGCTGTTGTGTCTTTTGTTGTTTTCTCTTTTTTCTTCAGGAGGTACGGAAGCAGATTCTGACTATATTCAGCCTGCCCACCCCAACCCCCCCCCTTTTTTTGTTGTTGTTGTTTTTTCTTTTTTTTACTCTCTCTTCTCTTTTTTTGGTCCCCCGGTCTTGTCTGTCATAATATGGGAAACAAACAAAAAGAAAAAAGAAGGGAAAAGGAAAAAGAAAAAAAAAGGGAAAAAAGGGGAAAAAAACTGTTAATTAAAAGAAAAAATAAATAAAATAAAATACAATTTTTAAAAAAAGGCTGTAAATGATGATAGCACAACTACACATATACTCTGTTATGTGTAATCTGTGTTACTGACAGGCTGGGAAAAAAAATATATTTTAGTGTTTTTAAACTTTGTCTTTATTTTTCAACCGTTGTTTCAGTTTATTAAATATTAGTAAGCTGTGCCCACTCTAAACATGCGAGTAGAAAGAGATATTTCTGCATTTCTTTTGTTTATTGTTTTTTGTTTGAGCTTGCCGCACGTTGCTAATGCTAACGCAGCTAGCAGCAGCGACCCGGTCTTTGTTTACACCCGCGATCAGCTGATCTCGCTGAGGCAGGACGCTCCAGGCCACAGCCCGGTCCTCTTGGATATCCCCACAGAGTTACGGAGGGAGAAGACCAAGAGAGGTTGCCGTGGAGGAGCAAAGGTTCGAGGGAAAAGTTGTTTTAAAGCACTTTAGAACAACACACACCAACACTACATTAGAGCGGGCGGAGCGAAGCGGGGGTCTTCCTTTTTTTTTCCACACCCCCGTTCTCTGTCCGCAGGCCAGGGCCGGGTCAATATCCCAGGCCCCCCCTGCTCCGCCACCACACCCAGCTGTGGGGTGCCCCCGGCCGCTGGTGGGTTGGTGGTTTCTCGCTCCGGGGCGGGGCGCTCGGGTGAGCGCGGGCTCACTCGCGGCGGTCGCTGGGCGGGATCTGGCTCTCCTGGCTTGGCTGGGCACCGACTGGGAGATGGAGGGGCCCTGGGATCTCTGGACCCAGGGACCGGACTGCCTTGGAGTGGACGGCCGCCGGCGGAGCCTGCGGTCGTGTCGCCACGGCCCCCTGAGGCGTCTGCACTGGGGCTGCTGGATGACCCCCCCTCTGGGCTCTCCGCCGCCCCGTTCGGGGTGGAGGGGCTGTCCTGGCGGTGGTTCTCCTGGGACTCCTGTGCTCTGGGGGGCCTCTGGATGTCTGGGGCCCAGGTCTCCGCCGTGTCTGCTCCATGCCTTGCGGGACGGGACTGTGGTTCCCCACACACACTATTAAACATTTACATGGAGGAACCTTATGAACACAAGTGCGCTCATACACATAGGTGTGCACACAAACGTTCACACTGGTGTACAAACAGGTGCTCACACACACACTGTCTTTGCTGTTGCTTCAAAACAAAATGTTTATTTCAAAATATTTTATTATGTGCGCTGCTCAACAGGTTTTAGGATTTATGATTTACTGCGAATCATACAGATGTTGGTTGTGGCTGCAATTTCTCTGCTGTTGTGTCTTTTGTTGTTTTCTCTTTTTTAATCAGCAGGTACGGAAGCAGAATTTGACTATATTCTGCCCCCACCCCCTCCCCCTTTTTTTGTTGTTGGTTCTTTTTTTTACTCTCTCTTCTCTTTTTTTGGTCCCCCGGTCTGGTCTGTCATAATATGGGAAACAAACAAAAAGAAAAAAGAAGGGAAAAGGAAAAAGAAAAAAAAGGGAAAAAAGGGGAAAAAAACTGTTAATTAAAAGAAAAAATAAATAAAATAAAATACATTTTTTTTTAAATGGCTGTGAATAATGATACCACAACTACACATATACTCTGTTATGTGTAATCTGTGTTACTGACAGGCCGGGAAAAAAAAATTCAGTGTTTTTAAACTTTGTCTTTATTTTTCAACCGTTGTTTCAGTTTATTAAATATTAGTAAGCTGTGCCCTCTCTAAACATGCGAGTAGAAAGAGATATTTCTGCGTTTCTTTTGTTTATTGTTTTTTGTTTGAGCTTGCCGCACGTTGCTAATGCTAACGCAGCTAGCGGCAGCGACCCGGCCTTTGTTTACACCCGCGATCAGCTGATCTCGCGGAGGCTCCAGGCCACAGCCAGGTCCTCTTGGATATCCCCACAGAGTTACGGAGGGAGAAGACCAAGAGAGGTTGCCGTGGAGGAGCAAAGGTTCGAGGGAAAAGAATGAGGAATGGAAAACGGTCGGGTGAACAACAAAGGAGACGGTACAAACAAAACCTCCCGTCCGTTGTTATGGGCAACGTGAGGTCACTGGACAGCAAGATGGATGAGCTTACGGCACGGGTCAGACACAACAGAGAATTTCGTAAGTGCAGTTTGATGTGTTTTACTGAAACATGGCTGCATGAACGTATTCCTGCAGATATTCTACGTATTCCTGTCTCTGCCGTGGATGTTGCTGGCTTTTTGGCGGACAGAACTCGGCGTGAGAGTGGAAAGAGCAAGGGGGGAGGACTCGCTGTCTTTGTTAATGAGAGATGGTGCCACCCGAATCATGTTTCACATGTGATCGCCATTGTTGTTTACATTCTTCCATCGGCCAACGCGACGACGGTGTGTGACGTCATTCACTCCGCCACAGCTAGACTTCAGACAGTGCACCAAGACGCGTTCGTCCTAATATTTACATTTACATTTACATTTAGGCATTTGGCAGACGCTCTTATCCAGAGCGACTTACAAAAAGTGCTTTAATGTTTACAACATTGGATACATACTTACACTGGGTTAACTAGGTTAATAACTAAGTACCATTAGTCCAACACATCTGAGAAAAGTTTTTTTTTTTTTTTTTTCCGGGGGGGGGGGGGGGGGGGGGGTTAGTCCAAGTACTGGAGAAACAGATGCGTCTTGAGTCGTCGTTTAAAGATAGTCAAAGTCTCTGATGTACGGACATCTAGAGGAAGTTCATTCCACCACCTAGGTGCCAGAACAGAAAAGAGCCTGGATGAATGCCGCCCTCGATCCCTGAGAGATGGTGGGATGAGGCGAGCAGTGCTGGAGGATCGGAGGGAACGTGGTGCAGTGCGTGGTGTAATTAGCGCAGAGAGGTAAGTGGGTGCTGGGCCATTTTTAGCTTTGTAGGCAAGCATCAGTGTTTTGAATTTGATGCGGGCAGCTACAGGAAGCCAGTGCAGGGAGCGGAGGAGTGGGGTGGTGTGGGAGAACTTGGGAAGGTTAAAAACGAGTCGTGCTGCTGCATTCTGAATCAGTTGCAGAGGACGAATCGTGGACAAAGGCAGGCCTGCCAGGAGTGAGTTGCAGTAGTCCAGTCTTGAAATAACAAGGGACTGAACAAGCACCTGAGTAGCCTGTGAAGAAAGAAATGGGCGAATTGTTCTGATATTGTAAAGAAGAAATCGACAAGAGCGAGTAAGGTTAGCAATGTGTGGGGAAAATGACAGATGATTGTCCACGGTTACCCCAAGATTGCGGGCAGTGTTTGAGGGAGTGATTTGGTTGTTGTCCATGGATATCACAAGGTCTTGACCTGGAGATGAGTCACAAGGGATAAACAACAGTTCGGTTTTACTGAGATTGAGCTTCAGCTGATGAGCAGCCATCCAAAATGAGATGTCTGCCAGACATGCTGAGATCCGGGTGGAAACCTGAGTGTCAGAGGGAGGAAAGGAGAGAACAAGTTGGGTGTCGTCTGCATAACAGTGGTATGAGAATCCATGCGATGATATGACCTTACCAAGAGACCGGGTATAGAGGGAGAACAGAAGAGGACCAAGTACTGAGCCCTGCGGGACACCAGTAGAGAGTCTACGTGGGGCAGATGTAGATCCCCTCCATGTTACCTCATATGACCTATCTTTTAGGTAAAAAGCAAACCATTGCCACGCTGTTTCACAAATTCCAAGGCTTGTAAGAATAGATAATAGAATCTTGTGGTTTACGGTGTCAAATGCAGCTGACAGGTCCAGGAGGATGAGGACAGATGAAAGTTTAGCAGATCTAGCAGCATGGAGCTTCTCAGTGACTGACAGAAGGGCAGTCTCTGTGGAATGTGCCACTTTGAATCCAGATTGGTTTGGGTCATTAAGGTTGTTCTGTGAAAGATAAATATATCAGGCAACTTCAATCATGTCTCACTCTACAGGACACTGTCCACCTTCTCACAGTATGTAGACTGCCCCACTAGAGAAAACAATACTGGACTTGCTGTATGCTAATGTAAAAGAGGCATACAGCTGCACAGCTATCCCACCTCTTGTCATGCACACTCGGAACGCGACCGGCACTAGGACCCGGAAGTGAAGCGGTCGCGAACCAGGAAGTATAAAAGGAGTAAACAAACCATAGCATCTTGCTCAGTCATTGAGTTCAGCCCATGTCAGTTCTGGCTTTTCATCCATCGATTCGTGAGTACTCACTTTATTGGGTTTTGCTTTCTGATTCTGAGTGTGTGTTTATAGGACGCGGGTTAAATTTGTGTTTTTCCCTTGCTCCACTTTTGTGAGAGTCCTTAAACTAAATCGCGTGGTTATCCTGCCTATTCACTTTCATCCGCGTTTGGGTTCACCATCCACGCTACATTGGGCTAATCGCTAAAGCTAAGTCATCTGGTCGCCCAGGTTAGTTCACCCTGACACCTCTGGGCAGACCTACCTACCACTGGTAAAGAGGCGGCCAGCCACTGTCAGGACAGTGAGGGAGTGGTCAAAGGAGGCCAGTGCAGCCCTGCAAGATTGCATGAAGACTACGAACTGGCAGGCCCTGTGCGAGCCACATGGTGCGGAAATTAATAACAACACAGACTGCGTCACCGAGTACATTTACATTTAGGCATTTTGGCAGACGCTCTTATCCAGAGCGACTTACATTTTTATCTCATTACACATCTGAGCAATTGAGGGTTAAGGGCCTTGCTCAAGGGCCCAACAGTGGCAACTTGGTGGTTGTGGGGTTTGAACCTGGGACCTTCCGAACCGTAGTCCAATGCCTTAACCACTGAGCTACCCCTGGCCCAGTACATGAGCTACCCCTGGCCCAGAGTACATCAACTTCTGTGTGGATAGTACTGTACCGTACGCTGCTTTTCCAACAACAAGCCATGGGTCACCAAAGACATTAAAGCCCTCCTGAATGAGATAAAGCAAGCACCAAGGAGGTACAGAGGAGCTTGTCTATGAGGTTAAACTGCAGCACTTTGTCCTACCTCTCTTCCTCTCCCTCTCACACCATTGTACCAACCAGAGCCTCCACCTCCTCTCCTTATGTCACTGTTGACTCAGACACTTATAAACCATCCATCACCATCACTAAGGACCAAGTGAGAAGAGAACTACGCAGACTCCATCCTGCCAAGGCACTAGGCCCAGACGGCTTAACAACACAAGTACTCAAGCTGTGTCCTTCTCAGCTATGTGGAGTACTGCTGAGGATCTTCAACTTGAGCCTCAGCACCAAGAAAGTTCCCGTGACATGGAAAACATCATGTCTGGTTCCTGTACCTAAAAAGGCACGACCCAGTGCCCCATCGGACTACAGGCCAGTTGCACTTACCTCACACAGCATAAAGGTCTTTGAGAGGCTGGTCCTGGACACTCTCCGCCCCCTAGTGAGGCCAGCGCAAGATTCTCTTCAGTTCGCCTACCAGGCCAAGATTGGAGTGGATGATGCCATCATTTACCTGTTACACCGTGTCTACAGCCATCTTGACAAGCCGAGTGCATCCCTGAGGATTACATTCTTCGACTTCTCCAGTGCCTTTAATACTATTCAGCCAGCCCGGCTGGGGAGCAAACTGTCTGCTACTGTATGCAGGTTCATGCTCCCTTAGGTGCGTGGATTATGGACTACCTGACTGATAGGCCACAGTACGTATGGCTACAGGGAAGTAAGTCTGACACGGTACTGTGTAGCACTGGAGCACCTCAGGGAACTGTTCTGTCACCATTTCTCTTCACCCTGTATACATCTGACTTCCAATACAACACGGAGGGCTGTCACCTGCAAAAATTTTCAGATGACTCAGCAATAGTCGGATGTATCAAGGGTGGGGACGACTTGGAATACAGGATGGCTGTGGACAGATTTGTGGACTGGTGTGAGCTGAATTAGCTGAAGCTCAACATCCAAAAGACCAAAGAACTGATGGTGGACTTGCAAAGCTCACAATCTTAAGTCACTCCCCTGTCCATTAGAGGGGTGGAGGTGGAGATTGTTTAGGATTACAAATACATGTTCTATTTATTTATTTATTTATTGAATTCTACCTCTCTCTGTAGAAATAGTGACAATATTTAGGATAAATGTTGCTTTTAAGTGGAATTAACTCCTTTCCACAAAAAACATTTTTTGATTTTTCAACATTTTTGAAGTCAAAAAGTCTCTTTGGAATACTAAGTGTAGCTGCTAGTAAGTTTAAAATAAAGAAATGGTAGCAACTTGGTAAGGTTAACTTACCAAACTAAACTGTGAAACTTGTTTTAGAAAATGAAGAAAAAGGACAAGGAACAAATTATTTAAACTGAAAGGAAGATGAAAGAGATCATAACCAGAAGGTGGCAGCAATGCAACTTATTGAATGCCCACAAGAAGAACTGAAAATAACAACCATTGTACACCAGCTATTTATTCTATTGAGGATTGCTATGATATGCTCTGTGAATTCTTTGTTTTGGAAAAATCACATTTTTTATATGGATTCAGGAAGACAAATTTTGAAGAAATAATTTCCCTTATCATTACTTGTCTTTATTCAGTAATAGTTCATATTTAATCACCTAATAAAATGATAATGTGGATTCTGTTCATTTACTGCTGCAACCAATGAAGAAACTAGCACATGACCAAACGTAGACTGTTGGCCATCAGGGATTAATCTGACAGTGGACATTGTTTTTATTTGTTTGGTTCTCCAGGATATTCTATTATGCAGGCTTTATGCTAAACCATTTAGCAGTGTATTTATACATAAACTTTTTTCCTTTTTTCGCCATTTGTGGTTTTTAACATTATTATTATTAAAATTAGCTTTATGACTCAATGAAAACATGCAAATCATACTTCTCTATCAGTTTTAATTTTTAATTTTTAATTTATTATTTTTCTCAAAACTGGAAAAATGTTTTTGTTTTCTTTTGCTGTCAAACAATTCACTTGGAAGGGTTTTTATTATACCTAAATGTTTGGAGTTGTGGAAAACTGATAAAAGTATGCATACTGATCGCTGATTAGTTTATTGTGTTATGGGCTATATAATCTCACTTTGCAGTACAGTATGGACCACCTTATATCTGGACTACATTATACCAGAAATATAAAGAGAGATAGATGCTTGGTTCGGATTCTCCTTGCAGCTGTTAAATAAGCCTTTCAGTAATATCCAACACAGGAAAAAGTTAGCATTTCCTATGATTTGAAGGAAATTTGCTCCTAAACACATGGGAGAAATGAATAATATAAAGATAAAAAATACCATAATTACACTGGCCTGTAGTTTCATTTCTCCACAAGCTCTCCCTCGCTAGTCCTTAGGTTTCTATTTACAAAGAATGCGTAGGTATGGGAGGAGATCCCATGATACAGTACAGTATAAAGGCAGAGCTAGTAGGATAACAATCAAGCATTTGATCTGGCTCTCTGATCCACACTCTGAAAAATGGCAACTGCAAATCCACACCAAGGGGTAAAAAAATTCTTTATATGCTACTAAATGTACAGTATATACTCTTTTAAATACATACAGTATGTCATACAATAGTCTTATATAAATTATACCATAAACTGTTACTAATATGTTAACTTTTATATGCTACAAGATCATGTGAAAAAATACATTTTCATGTGTATATAAGAGTTTTTTTTAAGTGTTGCATATCTTTTTAGAGCATCATCCAACAGAGAAAGAATTTTCGTGATAAATCTGAGCGCTTCATCAAAGGGCAGCATGTGAGTTTAGATGGACTGAGAGAGCATAAGGTCATGGAGAAACTTGAAAAAAAAAATAGGATCCCCCCCTACCCAACTCCAGTTGAATTTTGGGTTACAGATGTAGTGCATGTTACCAATGATTCAAGAATAATAGGAATCCTGGAGTCAGAGCAGTTTGGTTTTCCTGAAAGTGAGTTCTCATGGTGGGACTTAAAAATCAATGAAGAGGAGATAAAAGCGGCAGAGACACGTTACATAAAGAGGAAGATCCCAAACCAAAAACAAGAGCCGAATGAGCAGGAGCCATTTCTGGAGAAGTTCACCACTTCACCCCAGTTCCAGCTAAAAACATCTCGTTATGGCAACTATCGCTTTACGTTTCCCCTGAGTGAGATGATGCAGTGGTACAAAGAACAGAACTGTGGAGGAGAAGAACCGGTTCTCAGAGTGTACGAGACCATCACCTACAGACAGGAGATTGTTTACTCCGTGCTGATTCACAGTTCTGAAGATAACCAGCGTTTTGGAGAATACCCGCTGCTTGAAGCAAGTCACTGGGTTGAATATGATAATGAGAAGATTATCTGGACAGCACAAGCCATTTGTGAAAAACATAGGTTTAAATTTATTCCAGGAGCAGAAGGAATTCAAAGTAGAGCAGAAAAATGTAATGATTTTGAGTATTATGTCTGGGATCATGTTAGTTTAGTTTTTCACTTGCGAAATGATAAAATTAAAATCCCCAGAAAGCGCCTTATAGAAGCCCTCGATGTCTGTGAAATTGATGGGATAGATCTCTCAGGGTACCGTGGTCTTAAAACCAAAGAGGAACGTAACTTGGAAGCTGAAACAAAAGTGAGAGAATTGAAAAGAGAGCTGGAAGGTTAGAAAAAAAGAAATAAGAGCAAAGAAGATAAGATAAAAATGGTGGGAGACACATAAGTGTGAATTATTGGAAATAGCAGTTAGGCCATGAAGAGGATAAAAAGCAATCAAAAACTGTGAAACATATTCATGGATTTGAAAATGCAAAATACTGTACCACTCATACTATATATTTAACCCTACTGTACTGTGTATTTCACTAAAATACTCATCTATCATATTATTTTTATTAATTTATAATCACAACATTGTAATGTTTAACAGCTTTAAAAAACAAATATAATATGATTTGTAAAAAACACTTTTCTGGATATATTATAAGAGCACAAATGATAATAACTATGTAACAAGAGCAAAATAAAATCTTTTTCATCTTTAAATTTCTCTGTGATATTTTTTTTTATTACATAAAACATTTCAATTTATATAAAAATTCCAGTTTATGATTAGGAAGTATTATGATTAGCATAGACAATCCATCTATCAGCTTGTGTTTTGACAAAATAAAGAAATAAATCTATGTTGTCATTGATCATATTCATATTTGGTTCATTAAATTATAGATTTCTATATCCCACTACTTTGTTAGAGGTTGTCAGCAATTGGGTTAAACTGAATATTAGGTATATTTATGTTAAAGTCTCCTTTGAAATGTAAGACATTGATAGAATCATTTGCACATTCCAAGATTTCAATTAATATACCATTGTGTCTACAGTAGTCCCAGTATGGCAGATATGCCAACATATGGCTGATGTTAATGTTTTTTTTTTCTTTATCAATAGAAATTTTTGTCATTAAAAGAGAATAGGCAAATAAACAAAGTATTCATACTCCATATATATACAGGGTATTTGTTTCAAAGAGTTAAGAAAAATGCCAAAAAAAACCTGATAGTACCACTGACGGCATGACCAGGTGCTCGAGACAACTGCCGGAAGCATCCATAGTGCTATTATCAGACAGTCAGAAGTCGAAACCCATGAAGCAGACCATCAGCTTTTTCAGAGCAGGAGAAAAGCCAAGAGAGGCCCAGAGTAACATCACATTCTAAAAAACGCTGGGTTGTCTTTTCTACCCAAACGCTGGGTTGCCTCTGTTGGGTCATTTTTCTGGGTTATTTACAGAGAGTTGGGTAGTTTTTGTGTAACCCAGCTGCTGGGTTAAAGTTTGATTGGCTCCTCCCCCAAAGTTCACCGGTGGATTCAGCGGCTGTCAGTCAGAGCTTCGTGTCTCTATTCAGCTCCCACACCGCTGATGACGGTTCATTTAAGGGAAAATGACGTTAAATACAAGGTCTGTATACACATGTTCACTCACCTAAGTCACATATGACTGAAAAATTATTACTATATGTGAGATTTATTACTGTTACCATGTTAAGGTTACACTTAAACTTTCAGGCTGGTCTGAGGTAAGATAATTTAGCTGACAATAGCTGCTATAGTTAGCCAAAGGACCCCACCTGTGTGCGAAAGAAACGGATAAGATGTCTGAGCTTTTTATCTTTCTCTGTAGAACGCTTGCAGGGTGACGAAACTGTAACTGTAGGATTAGCATGACGCTAGCATTTAGTTAGGTTGCTAGCGTTAGCAACCACATTAACATTAGAACTTTATTAATCTCACTGTTTGAGACAATAAAATGCTGGGGTGTTACAAAACACTGACCCTCTCACAAATATACACACCTGCTAACCCTCCCGTTTTTCACTAACTAGTAATTTACTCCGCGGTCAAAAGTCGCCCGCGTTTCTCCCGAGTTATAACAATATTTTACACTTTTACCCCTTTGGCAAGTAGTATGTAAATATGACTGCTGCATGTAAGCTAACCAGGTAGCCTTCTTTAACCAAAGTTGCTTGTGACTCAGACTAAATTAACTATCAGTCAGCTGTACAGATAACTACTAGATGGAAGTATTAATATTTGGGTGATTGTAATGTGCCAGTATGACCCCAGCTATGACAATGCATTTCCTCTGTAATTAGCTTAAAATCAACGCAGACCACAAGATCAACAAGTCTGACTAAAATAATAATAATAAATATATATATGAGCTTTATCCCAAAAGCCATGCTTATTTTGCTTATTTTATTTTTGGTAGTAGCTGTCTCCATGTTTTTGTTTCAGGTTTTATTTAGTATAAATCCTATTACACATTAAATTGATAGTCTTGTAACCCTTTTTTCTTGTTTATTCTGACTATTCTCCAGTCTCTATCTGGCTGTGGGTAAAAAGCGGGCTACAGTTGAGTTTGCAAAACTTAGTTTATTAAGCCAAACAGCACGACAGTATATAAACTTCTCTCATGTGCTTCTCACACCGTGTCACTTTCTCACCTGTCCCCCTGGGAACCCAGGACAGGTAACTTGTTAGTTCCTCTTATCATAAGTAACATAACCAATAAATTAAATATTACACATGCAGAGATATAGACAAAATAATAGCTAATAATGCACTGTAAATAATAATTAAATAATATTAATTTCTAAATTAAAACACATAAATAAATAAATACCATGATATGCAATACCTGTAATAAATAACAAATCAATGCAGTAAACTTAAAATAATTCAAAGTATATTGTTTGTAGGAACTAAGGTTACAGTCTTCCCTTGCTACGAGTAGAAATGTCCTCATTTCAATAAACCAGTGAGAAAATAAATAACAGACATGAGAGAAAACAACAAGGGCAACCTTGGCAAACATCAGCAAACCAATTTTTTTTTTTTTTTTTTTTTTTTGGTTACACATAAAACAGCAATAAAGTCTTATGAAAGGTAGTGTTTAGCCTGCATCCTACTCAAAACATTCACATGTAAATTGCAGTGCAACACCCAGTTACAGCACCCAAAGAACAAAATACAACACATAAGATGCTGTTACTATCCAATCAAGTCCGTTAGGGCACAAAGTCACTGTACTTAAGTGGCCGCCTAACCTGACGACCTGCACGAGATGTGACCTGCATGGGCCCATGGCTAAGTGAAGCACGTCCACCAACGTGACTGTTAAGGATGGGGAAGAAGAAGAACCAGGGTCAGTAAGATTAACATTAGGTTTACTCCTGCCCTGAGAAACAGTCCTGGTTGGAATGGTTAGGCTCTGTCGTCCAGCCGTGGCAGGAACGTAAGGAGGAGTTGGAGGGCGAAAAGGAAGAGCCCCTGATAATGCAGTGAGACAAGGAGTTGGAGCCACTGATGTGTCAGCTCTAGATGACATGTGAGATGCATGAGGGATAATCGGAGCAGTTGGTAAAACCCCTTTGTATGACTTCAATCTGTTATGGTGAACAACCCATGACTTTAAACGTGCGTCTCTAGGATCCGTGATCTCATAGGTGACACCTGGGCATCCATCTCTGCTCATCCGTCGCTGGACCACAAATGGCCCTTTCCATCTAGGAGCAAGCTTCTGCATCTTTTGTGCAGGGTTATCCAAAAGAACAAGGTCACCTGGTTGGTGAGGGTGAAACACCAACTTCTTGTCATACTGAGTCTTCTGACGCTGTTTAGTTGTAGCAGTGTTCTGAGCCGTATCTTTGAAAGCATATGACAAACGCAGGGCAAGGTGCTTGGCATAAGCCGCTGGCGTACCGGGTGTTGATGAGGTCAATGCAGGACTACAGTTCAACATGACATCAAGTGGTAAATTTGGTTCCCTGCCATGAACAAGGAAGAACGGGGAAAATCCTGTGCCAGAATGAACACTTGAGTTATATGCCAGTTCAGCTTGTGGCAAATACTGATCCCATTCGCCTCCAGTGTGAGATATATATTTAGCGAGTTGATCTTTCAGCGTCCTGTTTAGTCTCTCTACCAGGCCGTCTGATTGGGCATGATATGGAGATGTGCGTGTTTTGGTAATGCCCAGTAATGTGCAGAGATGTTTAATGAGGTCCGATTCAAATTGCCTGCCCTGGTCTGTGTGAATGGACTCTGGTAAGCCATGTTGTCGTATGTAGTCCTCAAAAATGCACTTTGCCACAGTAGTCGCGCGTTGGTCCTTCAGCGGGAAGAGATTGACATAGCGTGTAAAATAGTCCATGACTACAAGAACATACCTGTTGCCTTGTGTAGTGACAGGTAGCTCAGTGATGTCCGCGGCAATCATTTGAAATGGCCTTTCTGCTTGGATTGGCTGTAGTGGAGCCCTTTCATGTGGAGTGGGAGAACCCCGTTTTTGACATGGCAAGCACTCAGTACAAAACTTGTGAATATCACGGGACATATATGGCCAGTAACAAATGCGCCGGGCTCTTAGCAACGTGCGCTCTGCACTCAGATGACCACTAAATGGATTACCATGCAATGCTATCAGAGCTGTGGGGATAAGCGCAACAGGCATAACAACTTGAAAAGTATCAGACGTGTATGGACTTGTTTTGGTTTTCCTGCACAGGATTCCCTGCCGAATAGTCAACTTGGGATATTCTTGCCACAGTTTTCGCAGGACGGGGGACGAGTGTTTCAAGTGGCCAATTGGTGGTCTGGCTTCGTTCTTCTCTAGCCATGAAAATACTTTACTGAGACAGTCATCATCATGTTGTTGTTTCTGCAATTTGTCCAAATCCACCGACAGTGTGTGACTGATGTCCGTGAGACCAGAAGCATTATTGGTATCGCTGTTACTGCCTCCGTGGTTGATTTCATCTGTGGCAGTGATTGCTGAGATTGCACATTGAACAGCTTTGCTCTGGGTCATTGCGTTAGGACGCCTGGACATAGCATCAGCGTTGGCATGCTGTTTACCTTCCCGATGCACGATGATGTAATCATACAAATCCAGCTCAAGTATCCATCGACTGCGTCTACCAGTTAGATCATTATCCACTGAAGACTTCTTCAGACTGAGGAGGGGTTTATGATCGGTGACCACAGTGAATGAACTGCCAGACAAGAAATGTTTAAAATGTCTTACAGACCAAACAACTGCCCAAAGTTCACGGTCAAATGTAGACCATTTCCTTTCAGAACAGTTGAGTGTGTGGCTTGCGTAGGCTATAACATGTTCTTTAGTGTCCTGTTTTTGAGCCAGCACCGAGCCGATGCTCTCCTGAGAAGCGTCTGTGTACAAGAAGAAAGGCTCAGTGAAGATGGGGTGTGCTACAATAGGTGGGTGAGTAAGAGCATGTTTCAGTGACTGAAAAGCATCCTCACATTCGACAGTCCATTTAAATACTGTTCCTTTTTGTGTGAGAGCATGCAGTGGCGCAGCAATCACAGAAAAGTTTCTAACAAACCTACGGTAGTAGGAACACAATCCAAGAAACGCCCTTACCTCTGTGGTTGTTCTAGGTGTAGGCCATCTGCGAACCTTTTCAAGGTTTCTCGCATCAGGCTGGAGTCCTTGGTTGGAAACTACATGTCCCAGGAAAGTCACTTGAGATTGTGCCAGGTGACACTTCTTGGCTTTTAACTTGAGGCCAGCTGAGCGAAACCGGCTGAACACTTCCTTGAGGGTCTGTAAGTGGTCTGCAAAAGAGCGACTAAACACAAGGACATCATCCAGATAAATCAAACAGTCCTTCCAGTGCAAGCCATGAAGAACCAGCTCCATCAATCTCTGAAAGGTTGGTGGGGCATTAGTCAAACCCATAGGCATAACTTTAAACTGGTACAGGCCACTGCCTGTATTAAATGCTGTTTTCTCCTTGTCATGTGGCTCAAGTTCAACTTGCCAATATCCACTTGATAAGTCCATAGTGCTGAACCAGCATGCACCTGACAGACTGTCCAGTGCATCTGCTGGGCGGGGCAGTGGATATGAATCTTTAATGGTGACTGCGTTCAATTTCCTATAATCAATACAAAATCTGTAAGACGCATCGCGTTTTTTGACGAGAACTACAGGTGAGGACCAAGGGCTACAACTTTCCTCAATTATGTCTTGTGAAAGCAGCTGCTGCACTTGTCTCTCCATCTCTGTTCGCTTATTGGGTGATGTCCTGTATGCTCGCTGTTTGATTGGTGAAGATTCTGATGTTTTAATACTGTGTCGGACTATGTTAGTACGTCCATAGTCTTGGTCATGAACGCTAAAAACGTCACTGTAGGTCATTAGTAAAGTCTCAAGTTGTTGTCTCTGCTCAGTAGTAAGGTCTGTGTGATTAAGATCGACTTTTGGTACCGACTGATGGGGGGAGGACCCTACTGTCGCCTTAATGGTAGCCACACTAGGTTCCACAAAACAATAATCATCGTCAGTGTCTCTGCCTACCGGATGAAAATCTCCTAAGCGAGTGTCACATGGAAGCTGCAAGACAGCCGTAGTTGGATTCATTACCCTGACGTAAGTCAGTCCTGCCTGTACAGGGGCTAGTGTGCGTGCAACTAAGAGACCTGGATAACTAGGTGGATCTGGCTCTAAGACACCTGTATAGTCAACATCAAGATCAGGTACACCAACAGCTGGTTGAATCTTAGCTAAAACAGTCATCTGTGACAAAGCAGGAATTAAGACAGGACCTAGGGTAACTGCGCTGCAGCTTAGAGGAGCTGCCTCAGTAGCACACAGAAGGGGAACACTAGTGCGATTTCCAACTTTAAAACTACCTTCCCGCAAATCTACTACCGCGTGATGGGTGAGCAAAAAGTCCCAACCTAGGATCACTGGTTGTGTAATATTCCTGACTACTTGAACTGTGTGGGTGAAAGTTTCAGTACCTAGCCTGATGGTTATAGGAAGTGTGCCTAAATTATCCAGATAGTCACCAGTCACTGCCCTAGGAAAAAGCAGAGAACGTTGCATAGTTCTAGTCCTCAAGGATGGAATAGACATCCTGAAAGCTTCACTAATTAAAGATATGTCAGAACCTGTGTCTAGGTAGACTTTGGTGGCAATGTTCTCAATAATAGTCATCACATAGCGTGTGGGTGTTTTATATGAAGGTGGCAATACCTGTTGGGCCTCATCACCAAAAGCAGCAGACACTTGGCCCCCAGCATCTGCTTCCACTCTTTTCCCTGATCTGTGGAGTCTTCAGTAAATCTCACATGATGACTCCTCTCCGTTGGGATTAGGTGTCTTTCCCTGGCTGAGTGAGCTTGGTGTGAGTCATAGCTGGACCTGCGTCTATCATAAGGATGTGATGAGGTGTATCTGGAGGAATCATGTTGATGTGCATATCTGTCCCTGGAATGGTCAGGAGATCGCCGCCCGTCTGGGCTGTAGTGACGAAAATGATCGTGGCTGCTGGAAGGATCATACTCACGATAATTTGGAGAATAGGTAGAGGTAGGCGAGTAGTGTCTGTTGCGGCGATCTGGAGAGTATCTTGAATTGAGATGGTCACTGTGTGACCTGTTTGATCTGTGATAACTGGGTGTAGATGAATAAACAGCACGTTCCGGAGACACCGATGGGGAGCGTCGATATCTCTCTCTTCCACGCTCAGGTCTCTGTTTAACTGCAGGGTCATACATGTATCTGGCAAAGTCATGGGGAGAGCGGTAATGAACAGAATGGGTGCAATGTCTCCCAAGCTGAGAAACTTCTAATTTAAGTGCACGAACATCATCTGAGAGCTGTTTAACCACATCAAAAAGTCCAGCAGATTGGTCTGACTGAGTTTTTTCATGCTTGGTGGACACCATCGCTGAAAGTGGTTCATCGGGTGAAGCAAGAGAAGCAGCAAAAGGTGTCAAAGTTTGTGCAAAAACAGGTGGAGGAAGGAGTTTCAAGGCCTCCTGTGCACGTTCCCACTTACATGCAACAGCTAAAGCATCTTCCAGTGTAGCAGCACCATGTTCATGACATTTTGCTTGGAGAATGGGATCCAAACCAGCAACAAACCGTTTGAAACGTTCCATTGCCACAGCTGGCTGACCATAGTTAGGGAATGCTTCTAATACTAGCCTTGTAATTTCTGCAGCATAAACCTCTAAAGGTTCTTTAGGCAAACGTTGTCTAGCATTCACAAATGTCTGGAAGTGTAGCAAAAATTCTTTCCTGCCAAAAACTTCATTCAACTTGGCTGCACAGTCCTCATAATCCTGTTGCACATCGGGCGACAAAGACACCCAGTAAGCTAGAGCATCTCCACTAAGGCGTGTGGGAAGAATAGTGGCTAGATCTAATTGTTGTCCATCCGCACACGCTTTAACTGCTAGCTCCAATCTAGTTTTCCATAAAGAGAAACTCTCCTTGTCCTTACCATCTCCGTGGAAATACAGTATGGCGGTACTTCCACTCTGTAATGCACCACAGTTTTTGTTTTTGTGTCTCTTTGGGTTCCGCTGCGCGCACCTTAATTATCAGCGGGAGCATCGCCGTCACCAACGCCGTCCACTGAAGACCGCAGCGACATTTTTGTACTGTCCAACTCACAGCGTTTAACGAAAAATATCCGGTCTGCCTTTTTACTTCAGACACTGCCCGAGTAATTGTGTCAAAGTCCGAAAAAAAAAACACAAACAACTCACGGAGCGCACGTGCAGACAGCAGCCATTTTCCGCGGTGAAAAAAACGAGTTGCATGCCTTGGCTAATTAACCCGAGAAAAAAATTGGGGGGAAGAAAAATAAAAATAAACGCCGCTGCCACCAGTCTGTAACCCTTCTTTCTTGTTTATTCTGACTATTCTCCAGTCTCTATCTGGCTGTGGGTAAAAAGCGGGCTACAGTTGAGTTTGCAAAACTTAGTTTATTAAGCCAAACAGCACGACAGTATATAAACTTCTCTCATGTGCTTCTCACACCGTGTCACTTTCTCACCTGTCGCCCTGGGAACCCAGGACAGGTAACTTGTTAGTTCCTCTTATCATAAGTAACATAACCAATAAATTAAATATTACACATGCAGAGATATAGACAAAATTATAGCTAATAATGCACTGTAAATAATAATTAAATAATATTAATTTCTAAATTAAAACACATAAATAAATAAATACCATGATATGCAATACCTGTAATAAATAACAAATCAATGCAGTAAACTTAAAATAATTCAAAGTATATTGTTTGTAGGAACTAAGGTTACAGTCTTATTCAGTTTAATCTTTGTTATTCAACAAATTTTAACTTTATTTCATTTCTTTCTGAGGTTGGCACCAACATGGTGGAATACCTCCAGCAGGCTGAAGTGTCAAGGCCGAACCCTACATCCTGACGTTGGGAGATAATGACCAGCGCTGCTCTCAGGCATTCGTTATTCTGGTGGGACAGGCTCTGGAGCAATGCACACTACTTGGGGTGGTTGATGTGTGCTTCAAAGCATTTTATATTTTTGACATTAACTATCCAAAGTAGTGTGCTCCTGTATAGGACTTTTTGTAATGTTGCTATGAAATAGCAAGGCCTACTTGAAAAGTCATAGACAGTGTTAGTATGTTAAAACGGAACCAGGGCTTGATAGTTTTGTTCTGCAGAAAAGATATCTAATGTCACAAAGAGATCCTGCTCTGTAGAAGCTGCCTCAGCCTATTTTTGTTATTACTCCATTCTGCGCTTGTGAGTAATAGTATAGTAATGATGTCACTGTTGATTATCTGTTCTTGTGCTTTCGAAAAATAAACGTTTTTTCTATGAACATTTAATAGGATGTTGTTTATTGCATATATGTATGGTTTACAAAACTTTTAAGTTTTTTTTTTGTAATAAACCAGTATATCAAAGTATTTTAACTGTTTAATAGACATGGGTAGTTTTTTTTTTTTTTTTTTTCTACAGATTCACTGTAAAACATAAAAATAATAACCTATTTGTGAGGTAGAATTAACCCAACATTCCAGTTAAAATGAACCAACATCTGGGTAGAACATTTGACCAATTTTTAATGGTAGAATTAACCCAGCATTATAGTTAAATATGACCCAGCATTTGGGTTGAATATTTAACCTTATTTTTTTGGGTTTTTGCTGGGTTAAATTAACCCAGCATTTAGTTAGTCCAATATTTACCCAGCAGCTGGGTTAAAAACAACCCAGATTGGGTTGTTTTTAACCCAGCATTTTTTAGGGTGTACACACATTTATACTTATTTCTACTTATGGAAAAAAACAACATGTAGAATAAGAACTTTACAGTAGACAATAATCTGCCACTTTGATCATCATTCCTAATTTTAATTCCTATTTGAAGGAATGATGTTAGGGGTTATAATGTGGAAAATGGTGGTTACTGAGTGGATGTAAAAAAGGCATAGACAAAAAGAGGTTTGAGTTGAGCAGTTAAACAGCCAAGGGAACAAAGGTTCTACAGCTGAACCTAGTGGGTACTATAAGATCCTGCCAGCTGACCTCAATGTCTGCTGCTCACAAAGGATGAACAGAGCTTTAACTGGTAGTCCAATAATTCTGGAACTCACTTTGACTGTTTTCTACACATAAGTGAGAGTAATTTGCCAAATAAAGCACAGGAACAGTATGGGCTGCAGCGATTCCTAGAGAAGTTCACCAGATAACCCTCATTCAAACTAGAGAAATCCCGTTATGGATATTACTACTTTACATTTCCCCTCACTATACTGATTTAATTGTACAAAAAACAGAAACTGATTTGTTTTAATAACTTATCCAGACCTGTATATGTGACTCTTTTTTTTTTTTTTAATCCCTGGATGTTGGGAAAGTCATTCATTGGCAACCACACCCTGTTATTTTCTGTCAGCCTGTCCTTATTTAGTCTTTGCCACTTTTCTACCTAATGAAACAATAATCTGTCAGGTCTTAATATCTAATTACTTTGAGTGGAGAAAAATGGGGTTTTATGATTTTATTGATGACAGACAGTCTGGTTTGAATACCAAAAAAAAAAAGAAATACA
This sequence comes from Clarias gariepinus, assembly GCF_024256425.1. NCBI lineage: Eukaryota > Metazoa > Chordata > Actinopteri > Siluriformes > Clariidae > Clarias > Clarias gariepinus. The sequence continues at coordinate 5,966,219 of NC_071112.1, read as the reverse complement.
TTGCCTAGAGTTTGCTCAGATGGAAACGTCTCGTTGATTAGAGAGGTCAATAAAGAGCAATCAGACAGAAAAGCTTCAGCTGTCAGATAACCACTCTCTACAACTGTGGTACACAGAAAAGCAACTCACAACAGGTTGAATCCTATGACAGATGGGCTCCATGTCGGATTTCACTTTTGTCAGCCAAGAACAGAAAGCTGGGACTACGGCAGGAACAGGCTCATAAAAACTGGACAGTTGAACACAAGAGTGCCTTTTAACAAAAAAAGATTATGGTATTATTTCATAGTTTTCATTTCATTTTTGTTAAACAAACAACATACTTTTAAATATCATCGGACGGCTGCTTGGTCCCAGAGCAAGATGACAGGATGACGCATTAGAGCCCAAATTTAAATAATTAAGTTTTACAGAAGAATCTGAAAGCATCATTGTGACGAGCAGAAGAACATTATGGCAAAAAATAAGTTTGTTATAGGTTCAAAAAAGATATCAAACATTATATAAAGAGAGACTTAGTTTAAGTCAAACAAGATATCAGTGAGCAGTCTACAAAAATATGAAAGTCATCAAGGAGCAAGCAGAAAACCTCCTTTCCCCAAGGTCTAAATAAAGTTTTTGTTAAACAAATTTTTAGAAATGCTTTAAAAGACTTTAAAGAGATAATATGTTCTAAAATTAATGGTCAAAGTAAGGAAGGCGGATTTATATATTAAATTTTCCTACAAAAAAATCTTCTCTTCCAAAAAGAATTCACATAATTAACATGTACAAAATTATATAAAATATTACGTCATTTAAATATGATTAAAATGTAAATTGAATACTAATGGTCCTTTTGATTTACAAACATGGAAATCACATCAGAACAATTATGTGTATGAACTAAAACAGATTTTCACAAATTCACATCAATGCATCAATTATCTACCGTCCTCCTGGCCCTCTAGGAAACCTTCTGGATGAAATAGACATGCTTCTTAGTCTTTTTCCTTCTGATAATACTCCTTTTCCTGTTCGAGGAGATTTCAACCTTCCCTTTGACAAACTCCAATTCTTGTTCCTTCACCCTCTCCTTAACTCCTTCTCATTAATACTAAACAGGGAGGGAATTCTCATGACCTGGTCTGCCACCCCTCCCCAGTCACTGATATCACTGCTATTCATCTTCATAAATCATTACCTGGTATCCTTCAGCATCACTCTTCCTATTCTGTCTAAAGCTAACCACAAAAATTTCTCTTTTACCTGCAGAAACCTTCACTCTGTCTCCCCTTCCTCTCTGTCTTCATGCACCTATCGTCCCTTCCAGATCCTGACTCCCTTTCCTCTGGGAGAGACTGCAACTGATACTTTTCTCTCCTCTCTCTCCTCATCCATGGATCTCCTATGCCTATTGTCCTCTAAACCAAGAAAGTCTTCTTGTCCTGCTCCTTGGCTAACTTATGTACTGTGCGACAACAGAAGAGAATTTTGAACTGCAGAGAGAAGATGGAAGAAATCACAGCTTGATGCAGATCTTGCCTCTTACCGGACTCTTTTTTGACTTTTGCCAAAACTGCCTTCTACAGGGAAAAGCTGGAAGCCTCTGCACATAATCCTGGCAAACTCCACAATATCTTCTCCTAACTACTCAACCCACCAGCTCATCCTGCCCCATCCTCCCTGACTGCTGATGACTTTGCCACATTCTACGACGGGAAAAATTACAGCAATCTGACAGTCCTTTGCTCCCAACCCAACTCCTACACCAGAACTTTAGGACCTTCCCTTTCCTCCCTTAGCAGAATTCTCCAACCTGTCATGAGATTCAGCAGATCATCTCGTTGTCAAATCCCACCACCCGATCATTAGACCCAATCTCTTCCACAATGCTCCAGGCCATCTCACAAGACCTCCTTCCCTTCACCACAACCATCATCAACCCTTCCATATCATCTGGTCATGTTTCTGCTGCTTTTAAGAAGGCAAGGGTTGGGCCTCCGAGTGGTGCAGTGGTAAAGTGCTCGCCCTATCATCCGGAGATTGCTGGTTCGATCCCCGGGTGGTGCTGCAACCTCTCACAGCCAAAGGCCTAGAGAGAGCTGATTGCCCGAGCTCTCTCAGAGGGGAGGGATGAGAGGTACTTGTGCTCCCACATTAATCACGGCTCTACAAGCCAATCAGGGAGCTGTAAGCTTTTGTAAGCGGAGGGAGCGGATAGCGCTGTCCTCCGAGTGTGCTACTCCGCCCCCAACGGTACGTGAGCGAGCAGTTCGAAAAGATGGTCGGTGACGTCACGTGGGTCGGAGGAAACATGTGATAGTCTGCGTCCCTCCCGACTAAATAGTAGAGGGACTGGTAGTAATGTGGAAGCCCCCTAGTGATGGGGATGAATTGAACATCACTAAATTAAAAATGGGTAAAAATCCAAAAGATTAGTAAAATTTAACAGAAGGCAAGGGTTATTCCCATTCTCAAGAAACCCTGCCTGGATCCAGCAGAAGTCAGCAACTATTGCCCGGTATTGCTTCTCTCTTTTATTTCCAAAATTCTTGAAAGGACTGTTTTCAACCAAATGTCTCTTACAGAAAAACCTCAATTATCCTAACCAACCCAGATTCAAAGTGGCACATTCCACAGAGACTGCCCTTCTGTTAGTCACTGATAAACTCCATGCTGCTAGATAAACTAAACTATCATCTGTCGTCATCCTCCTGGACCTGTCAGCTGCATTTAACACAGTGAATCATCTTTGAATCTGTGGAACAGCGTAGCAATGGTTTGCTTTTTAACTAGAAGATAGGTCGTATGAGATGACATCGAGGGGATCCACATCTGCCCCACGCAGACTCTTATAGTAGTAGTAGTAGTTAAATATAAGCTTCAATAAGTACATATGAATAAGTACATTTAAATTTAACTGAAAATATACTGAGACTACTGTATATTTAAATTTGTATTCTAATGTATACTTTCTGTACATTTCTATGTTTATTTCGAGCATTTTTTTAAAAATATACAAAAAAAAAATCGAAAAACAAAGTTTAAACAAGTGTACTTTGGAAATTAGACCAACCTTTTACTTAAAGTATATTTTCTTATAATATATTTTTTTGGAAAGTGTACCATAATATCATAACATAATCATTTTGAAGTATGTTTAAAGTTTAAATCCAAAATTCGGTAAAAGCATGATTTTAGTATACTTTTTATATATTAACTGATGGTACAACTTTTTGTTAGTATATTTGTAATGTACTATCAAAGATTTCTATATATTTGTAATATACTAAAGTGTATTTTTTTTCACTAGGGTGCCCATTTCTTTCTTCACAGGCTACTCAGGTGCTTGTTCAGTCCCTTGTTATTTCAAGACTTCTGGCAGGTCTGCCTCTGTCCACCATTCGTTCTCTGCAGTTGATCCAGATTGCAGCGGCACGCCTAGTTTTCAACCTTCTCTAGTTCTCTTACACCATCCCACTCTGGGATGACCCCATTTTTCTCCACTTAAGTAATTATATATTTAGACCTGACAGATTATTGGTTTAGTACGTAGAAAAGTGGCAAAGAGCAAATAAGGACAGGCTGACAGAAAATGGCTTGGCTACTAAATCTCTATACTAGTTTACATACAATAAATGTACATTAAATATACATTAAATTCAATGTAAAACCATATACAACAAAAACCATATATGCTCCATATTATATACTATTAATAAAATAAGCTAGAGGTATGTTAGGTTCATTTGTCCATTATTTCTTTGAGTCACAAGCATGACTCATCTTAAAAAGCATGAATGTCAAAATAATGTGTCGGTTATTCAGTATGATTTTGCAAAACACCCCCCTCCACCTCATAGTTTTTTTTTAAATATATAAATCAGCTTGCAGTTGTATTTGTGGCCAAGTAAATATGCAAATTTGTATAAATACTATGTTTGTTGACTCGCGAAGAGGAAGGCGAAGAGGACAAAGGCAGAGCAGAGGACAAAGTGGTGGAAGCTGAGAAAGGAAGAATATTGTGAAGTCTTTAGGGAGGAGTTGAGACAGGCTATGGGTGGTCAGGAGGTGCTTTCAGTTGACTGGACAACTACAGCCAATGTGATCAGGGAGACAGGTAGGAGGGTACTTGGTGTATCATCAGGTAAGGGGAAAGTGGACAAGGAGACTTGGTGGTGGAATGAGGAAGTCCAGGAGTGTATACAGGGAAAGAGGCTAGCTAAGAAGAAGTGGGACACTGAGAGGACTGAAGAGAGTAGACAGAAGTACAGGGAGATGCAGAGTAAGGTGAAGGTAGAGGTGGCAAAGGCCAAACAAAGAGCATACGAGGACTTGTATGCTAGGCTTGACAGTAAGGAGGGAGAGGTGGATCTGTACAGGTTGGCAAGGCAGAGAGATAGAGATGGGAAGGATGTGCAGCAGGTTAGAGTGATTAAAGATAGAGATGGAAATGTACTGACAGATGCCAGGAGGGTGATGGGAAGATGGAAGGAGTACTTTAAGGAGTTGATGAATGAGGAAAACGAAAGAGAACAAAGAGTAGAAGAGGTGACTGTTGTGGAACAGAAAGTAGCAAATATTGGTAGAAGTGAGGTGAGAAGGGCGTTGAAGAGGATGAAGAGTGGAAAGGCTGTTGGTCCTGATGACATACCTGTGGAGGTATGGAAGTGCTTAGGAGAGGTGGCAGTAGAGTTTTTGACAAGTTTGTTTAACAAGATCTTGGAGAGTGAGAGGATTCCAGAGGAATGGAGGAGAAGTGTATTGGTGCCAATTTTTAAGAACAAGGGAGATGTGCAAAGCTGTGGCAATTATAGAGGTATAAAGCTAATGAGCCAGACAATGAAGCTGTGGGAAAGAGTAGTGGAAGCTAGGTTAAGGGCAGAGGTGAGCATTTGTGAGCAGCAATATGGTTTTATGCCTAGAAAGAGTACATCAGATGCAGTATTTGCTTTGAGGATGCTGGCGGAGAAGTACAGAGAAGGTAACAGGGAGTTGCATTGTGTCTTTTTAGATTTAGAGAAAGCGTATGACAGGGTGCCAAGAGAGGAGCTGTGGTATTGTATGAGGAAGTCTGGAGTGGCAGAGAAGTATGTTAGAGTGGTGCAGGACATGTATGAGAGCTGTAAGACAGTGGTAAGATGTGCTGTAGGTGTGACAGAAGAGTTTAAGGTGGAGGTGGGTCTGCATCAAGGATCGGCTCTAAGCCCCCTTTTTGTTTGCTCTGGTGATGGACAGGATGACAGATGAGGTAAGACAGGAGTCCCCATGGACTATGATGTTTGCAGATGACATTGTGCTCTGTAGCGAGAGCAGGGAACAGGTGGAGGAAAATTTGGAGAGGTGGAGGTATGCTCTGGAAAGCAGAGGAATGAAGGTTAGCCGCAGCAAGACGGAATACATGTGTGTAAATGAGAGGGACCCAGGAGGATCGGTGAGGCTACAGGGAGCAGAGGTAAAGAAGGTGCAGGATTTTAAGTACTTAGGGTCAACGGTCCAGAGCAACGGAGAGTGTGAAAAGGAGGTGAAGAGGCGGGTACAGGCAGGTTGGAATGGGTGGAGAAAAGTGTCATATAGTAGACCACCCATAGCCTGTCTCAACTCCTCCCTAAAGACTTCACAACATTCTTCCTTACTCAGCTTCCACCACTTTGTCCTCTGCTCTGCCTTTGTCCTCTTCGCCTTCCTCACCACCAGGGTTATTTTACACACCACCATTCTGTGTTGTCTGGCTACACTCTCCCCTACCAACACTTTGCAGTCACTGATCTCTTTCAGGTTACAACGTCAACACAAGATGTAGTCGACCTGAGTGCTTCTGCCTCTACTCTTATATGTCACCCTATGTTCCTGCCTTTTCTGGAAGAAAGTATTTACTACTGCCATTTCCATCCTCTTTGCAAAGTCCACCACCATCTGTCCTTCTACATTCCTGTCCTGAAGACCAAACCTGCCCATCACATTTTCATCACCTCTGTTCCCTTCCCCAACATGTCCATTGAAGTCTGCACCAATCACCACACTTTCACCTCTGGGGATGCTCTGCATCACTTCATCTAACTCACTCCAGAATTTCTCCTTCTCTTTTAACTCACATCCTACCTGTGGGGCATAACCACTAACAACATTGAACATTATCCCTTCAATTTCCAGCTTTAGACTCATCACCCTATCTGATACTCTCTTTACCTCTAGAACATTCCTTACAAACTCCTCTTTTAAAATAACTCCTACTCCATTTCTTTTCCTATCCACACCATGGTAAAACAATTAGAACCCTGATCCTAAGCTTCTAGCCTTGCTACCTTTCCACCTGGTCTCCTGGACACACAGTACATCCACCTTCCTTCTCTGCATCATATCAACTAACTCTGTTCCCTTTCCCTGTCATGGTCCCAACATTCAAAGTCCTTACTATCACTCCTAAACTCTTGCCTTTTCTCTTCTCTCTCTGCTTTCAAACACGCCTTCCTCCTCTCCTTCTTCGACCAACAGTAGCCCAATTTCCACCAGCACCCTGTAGGTCAACAACACCAGCGGCGGTCGTTGTTAACCCGGGCCACGACCGATCCGGTATAGGAATTATATTCGTGATTCGCATCATTGATTTGGCAAATGTGGCAAATGTTTTACGTCAAATGTAAAACATTTGCAAATGTTTTACGTCGGATGTAAAACATTGGCAAATGTTTTACGTCGGATGCCCTTCCTAACACAACCCTCTGCATTTATCCAGACTTGGGACTGGCACAAGAAGACACTGGATTGCGCCACCAATCCAGCCCCCCCCCCCCCCCCCCCCCCCCCCCCCGGCCCCGTGGTTGCCCCACGCCCCTCACAAAACCTTTATTAGGAAGCATACAGTAGATGTGCACTAGCACTTTCAGAGGACTAGTGGCACATGTCTTTCTTGGAAGACTTACATCTCAGTTACTTGTTGTCAATTGTCAGTTACATAGCCTGTGTAATTATGAGAAACACTAGAACAATATAAAAAAAAATTAGCATTATCATCTTTCTCCGCGAGCAATTTCAGTTTCACTTTATGAGTTAATAACCCCATTATTGTGAAGGGATGTGCCATAATGTCCGTTTGAGCATCAACAGACTGGATATACAGTATGTCCATTGCCCCATTGAGTTTTAATATAATAAATGAATCCAAATTACAGAACAGGCCTCAGTTATTTAATCAGATTTAATGATAGCAACACCTTCCCACCTACAACACATCTATCTCAGGAAAGGGTCATGCATTATCATTTACCATTACTGTTGAACAGCATCACAGCTCACAAATACAGCAAAATCAGTGCTAGTGACAGTTTAAAGCTTTTCAAAGTAGAATATATAGCAATGTTTGAAAAAAAAATGTTTTGTTATAAACACCCTTGTGTGCCTGAGGGAAATAATTTGCTAGAATGAATGAAAGTCTGAAAATGGCTTTCATCTCATTTTGTAATCAATCTAAGTGTAATTTTTACAATGAGTGTTCCATATCTTTGCAGGTTATCATCGATGATAGAAGGAATTCACGTAACATAAAAGACATACTTTATGTACTTCTACTAATATTTGCTACTTCCTGTTCCACAACAGTCACCTCTTCTACTCTTTGTTCTCTTTCGTTTTCCTCATTCATCAACTCCTTAAAGTACTCCTTCCATCTTCCCATCACCCTCCTGGCATCTGTCAGTACATTTCCATCTCTATCTTTAATCACTCTAACCTGCTGCACATCCTTTCCATCTCTATCTCTCTGCCTTGCCAACCTGTACAGATCCACCTCTCCCTCCTTACTGTCTAGCCTAGCATACAAGGCCTTTGCCACCTCTACCTTCACCTTACTCTGCATCTCCCTGTACTCCTGTCTACACTCTTCAGTCCTCTCAGTGTCCCACTTCTTCTTAGCTAGCCTCTTTCCCTGTATACACTCCTGGACTTCCTCATTCCACCATCAAGTCTCCTTGTCCACTTTTTCCTTACCTGATGATACACCAAGTACCCTCCTACCTGTCTCCCTGATCACATTGGCTGTAGTTGTCCAGTCAACTGAAAGCCCCTCCTGACCACCCATAGCCTGTCTCAACTCCTCCCTAAAGACTTCACAACATTCTTCCTTACTCAGCTTCCACCACTTTGTCCTCTGCTCTGCCTTTGTCCTCTTCGCCTTCCTCACCACCAGGGTTATTTTACACACCACCATTCTGTGTTGTCTGGCTACACTCTCCCCTACCAACACTTTGCAGTCACTGATCTCTTTCAGGTTACAACGTCAACACAAGATGTAGTCGACCTGAGTGCTTCTGCCTCTACTCTTATATGTCACCCTATGTTCCTGCCTTTTCTGGAAGAAAGTATTTACTACTGCCATTTCCATCCTCTTTGCAAAGTCCACCACCATCTGTCCTTCTACATTCCTGTCCTGAAGACCAAACCTGCCCATCACATTTTCATCACCTCTGTTCCCTTCCCCAACATATCCATTGAAGTCTGCACCAATCACCACTCTCTCACCTCTGGGGATGCTCTGCATCACTTCATCTAACTCACTCCAGAATTTCTCCTTCTCTTTTAACTCACATCCTACCTGTGGGGCATAACCACTAACAACATTGAACATTATCCCTTCAATTTCCAGCTTCAGACTCATCACCCTATCTGATACTCTCTTCACCTCTAGAACATTCCTTACAAACTCCTCTTTTAGAATAACTCCTACTCCATTTCTTTTCCTATCCACACCATGGTAAAACAATTTGAACCCTGATCCTAAGCTTCTAGCCTTGCTACCTTTCCACCTGGTCTCCTGGACACACAGTATATCCACCTTCCTTCTCTGCATCATATCAACTAACTCTGTTCCCTTCCCTGTCATGGTCCCAACATTCAAAGTCCCTACTATCATTTCTAAACTCTTGCCTTTTCTCTTTTCTCTCTGCTTTCAAACACGCCTTCCTCCTCTCCTTCTTCGACCAACAGTAGCCCAATTTCCACCAGCACCCTGTAGGTCAACAACACCAGTGGCGGTCGTTGTTAACCCGGGCCACGACCGATCCGGTATAGGAATTATATTCGTGATTCCCATCATTGATTTGGCAAATGTGGCAAATGTTTTACGTCAAATGTAAAACATTTGCAAATGTTTTACGTCGGATGTAAAACATTGGCAAATGTTTTACGTCGGATGCCCTTCCTAACACAACCCTCTGCATTTATCCAGACTTGGGACTGGCACAAGAAGACACTGGATTGCCCTTGTGTGCCTGAGAAAAATAATTTGCTAGAATGAATGAAAGTCTGAAAATGGCTTTCATCTCATTTTTTAATCAATCTAAGTGTAATTTTTACAATGAGTGTTCCATATCTTTGCAGGTTATCATCGATGATAGAAGGAATTCACGTAACATAAAAGAGCACTTCATCACAGGGCAGCATTTGAGTTTACCAAGACTGAAAGAACCAAAGTGTCTAAAGAGCTGTAAAAATAGCCCGTGCTTACAAGAGTTTAAAAAGTACATAAGCAAAGACATACCACCCTACCCAAATCCAGTTACATTTTGGTGTTGAGATGTAGCCCATGTTACTAAGAAGTGGGGACTGGAGAAGATAATGGAGATGGAGAAGTTCAGGCCTCCTAACTGTGATTTCTCGCAGAAATGCACTACATGGAGAGTGTTGAGAAACAAATTCTCAGGAAGAGGTCATTTCTGAAGAAGTTCACCACATCGCCCCTGTTCAATTTAGAGAAATCTCGCTATGGCAATTATCGCTTTACATTCCCGCTCAGTGAGATGATGCAATGGTACAAGGAACAGAACTGTAGGGGAGAAGAACCGGTTCTCAGAGTGTACGAGACCCTCATCTACAAACAGGAGGTTGTGTACACTGTGCTGATTCACAGTCCAGAGTATAACGAGTGTTTTGGAGAATATCCTCTCTTTAAAGAGACTGAGTGTACTTCCCTTTCTGATAACAAACTCACTCAATCTCTTCTTAAAGGAAGTGAATGGGTTCATTATCAGGAAGGGAAGATTATTTGGAAGACACAAGCCATTTGTAAAACCCACACGCACCAGTTTGTTTCTCAACGGATGAGACAGCTAAAACAGAAACCGTATTATGTCTGGGATCAGGTTAGTTTAGTCTTTCATTTGCCAAATCATAATAAATCTTGCAATGGCTTGAAAATCCCCAGAAAACAGCTTATAGAAGCCCTTGAGGCATGTGAGATTGATGAGGAGGTGAATCTCGTAGAGTCTTTTAGTGCAAACCTACACTTAAAATTTTCAGAAGCGAAGAAAAAAGTAGATGAACTGAAAAGCAAGTTGATAAAGAAGGAGGAGGAGGAAGAAGAAGAAGAAGAAAAAGAAAGTAAAAAGGATGTTAAGATTAAAAGGAGAAAGATATGTGATTCAAAGTAACAAATAGGAAGTGAAAATGATAAAGATCAAGAAAAAATTAAGAAACAAATTAATGGACTGCAATATACCACTCATATTGTAAATGTAATCATATTGTCATATTTCACCACATAACTTTTAATTGTAATATCAATTTTTTATCACTTTCTATTAATAAGGACAGCATTGTAATGTAATCATTTTAGTTAAAAACTATTTCAAATCATGTGATTAGTAATTAGTAAATTTCTCAATAATTCTATATTGCATCGACTAAATAACAATTAGATGTTAAATGATTGTATACTAGATTCTATTTCATTCTATTTTTATTTAGTTTATAGTAATGTAATGATGTAGTTTGTAATGATACTTTCTAGATTTATTATAAGTCCAAAAATTATTAAACCTATGTAACAGTAATACAATAAATGTTTTATGACCATAAATGTTTTTATTGCCGTCACCCTTGGCTTGCTCATCAGAGACATTTCATTCATCATTCATTCATTTCATTATTATCTAGACACATTTTTCTCACACATACACACTTCCAAATATTTTCTTTTCTTTTCTTTTCTAAAAAAAAAAAGAAAAGAAAATATATATATATTTTTTTTTGTGAAGCTGCTTTGGGACAATGACCATTGTTAAAAGCGCTATATAAATAAAATTGAATTGAATTGAATTGAATTGAATTTTTTTTATGATTTTTTTTTCTGGAAGTGGTTTAGAAATATCACACTATATTTTCAGCCTGTACCTTTACAAAAGAGGAAAAAAGAAGAAATATCTAATGATATGCTATAATGTCTCTAACACCAACATATAAAGAAATTACAGTTATATTGAATAATCTATTTTTTGTGCGTCATGGATAAACAGGATTTAAAAAAAACAGAGGATAAGTAAGTTTCATTAAAATTTATACACACATAATTGTAGCTTAGTACTTACACTTTTAATTATTGTCTTAGAATGTATGAAAGGTGTCAATAATTCTGTATTGCATCGACTGAATAACAATTAGATGTTAAATGATTGTATAATAGATTCTATTTCAAATTTTGCTATTTAGTTTATTATACCCAGTTATTATCTGTTTGTTACGGCCGGGCTTAGGTTGAGCCATAACAGAAAAGTACGGACGAGAAAAAGGTGTCAAATAAATAAAAGAGGGTAAGACCAATAGTGCATTTGCTTAGTGTTTATTTACGAATGTAAGATAGCAAATCACACAATAAAAGTGGCTGTGAGCTTCATAAGACGATAAGGCCAAAATGATGAACAAAATTCCCTCTAGTTCCGAAGTGAAAGACCTAAAGCTGCACCAAAAGCAAGAAAAAAGAAAAACAACACATTACCCTTAATACTGTACCTTACTAGCCAAAAACTAGGAGAAAACTAAGTATAAACAAAATGGCGTTAACTTCCTATTAAGCCACTATATACAGTATTATATACAAATACTGTATATACAAAATGTATCAATCAACATAAAAAGGGAAATAATAGAGTGCAGTCAAAAAACATAGCAAGTGATCATACACACATCTCTTTTTTATCACAGGACAGGCAGTAAGCAAAGACTTACAGTAAGTAGGTCTCTGGGTCTCCTGTTTAAACAATCAACAAGTAGGAGGTGTAATTAAGGTTTCTTCCTATTACCATCTCAGGGAGTTTTTCCTTGCCACTGTCACCTTCGGCTTGCTCATCAGGGACCATCTGACCATTTTGATTCATACACATTCACATTTCAAACAAATTTAAATTCTTTTGATTGTGTAAAGCTGCTTTGTGACAATGACAATTGTAAAAGCGCTATACAAATAAAATTAATTGAATTGAATTGAATTGATCAACAAGGGTAGAGCAGGTGAGCAACCAACTGATTTCAGGAAGCAGCCCGCAGAAGTGGGCGGGACCTGAAACATTAAGGAAAGACACACCCCTATGCCACCACCAGCAGAGACACGTGCAAAGCACAGAATACAAATATAAACTCAATATCCGTAACGTTTCATTTAACCTTTGATCATGAATTACACACACACACACACATACATACACACATACACAAAGGTAATTAAATATGTGAATATGTAAAAAAAAAAATTGTCATGTACAGGTATTAAAAACATTGTGATGCATAGTTATGTACAGTAAATTGTAAAATTGAAGTAGAAATTAGAAAGATTATGCTCTACCTAAAATGTGATGTGATGTCCTTCTCTCGTCCAGTTTCAGTATCACTTTAACAATGCTGATATTTCAAATCCTTTCGCTGATATGAGCTCTTTGTCACAGATAAGCTCTGTACGTTTCCATTGACACAGTATCTATTTATGGTATGGGAGGGAATAGTGCTCTTAATATAAAGTGGGTGTTAATCAGATAAACCTGATCAGTCACTTGATTAAACCAGTCATTTCACCTTGCTGTTTAAGTCCAACTCTGAACGATGGCAAATCCAAATCCACAGCAGCCCGGAGAGGTAAGAAAATACTTTGGGTGAATTTTGGAAAATTGGGTGAACGCAGTAAGAATGTGTACAAGTTGGCAGGAAGGCAGTAGAAACTGGCACGTACATAGTATTGCCACCTGGATGAGGAGCAGTCACACTTTTTTGGACATGGTGAGGATCTGGTGAGGATGTGGTCAAAGCAAGATGTTGGAAAAACTTAATAAGAATATATTAACCAACATCTCTTATGGTATTGGTGCTTGTCAAGTCTGAGTTGTCATTGGGATATCACTGCATTGTTGTTAAGTTGCAACATGGTAGACGCATTGACCGGAACATATCTAGGAAATATTTAGAACTTTATAAATGCACATGTTTTCTATTTGACCTCATCTATTTGATCTGTGGCATTCTTTCATAATTTTTGTTTGTGATGGAAACTTGTGACAGGACCCTAACTTTTATACGCTATCAACTACTGTGTGTCTACTAATTTGTACTGTATATTTACACTATCAATCACTTATGGAAAAAGATATGGTATGTGGTACAGTAGTAACTATTTATTCTCATTGTGTGAATAAAAAGTGACCAGTAGGTTGTGCCCTAAAATTGGACTCAAGTAAACATATGTTTCGTTTGAACAAAATTATAAAGACTCTTCACTCGGACTGTAACATTTGAAAAAAAAACTTTGACCTGTGTCAAGAAGGAAGTGTTGGAGCTGCTACTGTGCCTTTAATGAGTTTAAAGATTAATCCTGCGAAAGAGTTGAGTGTGTTATAATTTGTATGCTGTTCTTATTGTGACTGTCATATGTTTGTAGGTTAACATTGACAAGAGACGGAACTTGCGTGGAAAATTTGAGCACTTCATTAGAGGGCAGCACGTGAGTGTACAAGCACTGAGAGAGCAAATGCCTTACAATCGAATGTCTGAGTACCTCAGTAAGGAGATCCCCCCCTACCCAACTCCAGTTGAATTCTGGGTGTCAGATGTAGCCCATGTTACTGATGAGTCAGGATTTATGGGGATCCTGAAGTCAGAGCAGTTCGGGCCTCCTGAAAGTGAGTTCTCATGGTGGGACTTAAAAATTAATGAAGAGGAGATAAGAGCAGCAGAGACACGCTACATGGAGAGGAACTTCCCAAACCAAGAACGAGAGCTGAATGAGCAGGAGCCATTTCTGGAGAAGTTCACCACTTCACCTCTGTTTCAGCTAGAGAAATCCAGATTTGGTAATTATCGCTTTAAGTTTCCTTTAAGTGAGCTGATGCAACGGTACAAAGAACAGAACTGTGGAGGAGACGAACCGGTTCTCAGAGTGTATGAGACCGTCACCTACAGACAGCAAATTGTTTACATCGTGCTGATTCACAGTCCTGAAGATAACGAGGGGTTTAGAGAATACCCGCTTCTTGAAGCCAGTGACTGGGTTCGTTATCAGGATGGGAAGATTATCTGGAAAGCACAAGCCATTTGTGGAAGCCACGGGTATCAGTTTGTTTCAGGGGAAACAGAAAAGCTCAATACTCATCTGTATTATGTCTGGGATCAGGTCAGTTTAATCTTTCACTTGCCAAATCATACTAAACCTTCCAAGGTCATGGAAATCCCAAGAGAACGGCTTATAGAAGCCCTCAGTGCCTGTCAGCTTGATGATGTGATAGATCTCACAAGGTACAAGAGTTCTGAACACAAAGACAAAGGCTTCTTTGAAGCAAAGATGAGAGTAAGCAAATTGAAAAGAGAATTGGAAGAGGGTGAATTTGAGAGCAAATATGATAATGATATAAAAACAGAGGTGGACAAGTGATTGTGAACGATTAAGTAGGAGTTAAACAGTGAAGAGGATGAAGATCAATCCAAAATTGTAAAATATTCATTGATAGAAAGTACAAAATACCACTCTAACCATTAATATTAATATAAAATTTTTCTCAATCCAGACATAATCACTACAGTGTAATGATTTGTTACCAGATATAAAACTGTATATTATGGGATTTGTAATGCTTCTGTTCTGGATTTATTGTGTGCACACATTATAACATCTATGTAACAGAACACAAATAAAAGTTCTTTCTTAATCATTAACCACCTCTGTGATTTCATTTTTATGTATGGCAGCCTGGACAGTTACCCCAGCCAATCCATCTATGCTTGTTTTTTGAAGGTGGAAGGAAAGCAGAAAATGCAGACACACACCCGGGCTGTTTTAACCAGTGGTGTAGTAGATATAAATGTTTACATTCAAGTTAAATAAAAAAAATATTTTGGTAAATACGTACACAACCATATACTGTACAAAGTGCAGTGAAAAGCTAGTGATGAGGAAAATGAAATAATTTGTCAAGTCAAATCTACACCAAAATAAAATTACACTAAATTATACTAATTTACACCAGCATACAAACTGTAAGTTTTACACAATAATATAGAATAAGAGGGGCCTCCTAGTGGCGCAGTGGTAAAGTGCTCGCCCTATTATCAGGAGATCACTGGCTCGATCCCCGGGTGATGCTGTAACCTCTCACAGCCGGAGGTCTAGAGAGAGCTGATTGGCCGAGCTCTCACAGAAGGGAGGGGTGAGAGGTACTTAGTGCTCCCACGCTAATTACGGCTCTACAGCCAATCAGGGACGTCTGTGAGCTCGCGCATATACTAAAAATTTACTAAAACAATATACTAAAAATAGTCTTCAGCCCTCCCGGCTGAATGGTAGTAGCCTTAATGTGGGAGCCCCCTAGTGACGGGGAAGAATTGGCCACGACTAAATTAGGGAGAAAATCGGGAAAAAATCAAAAAAAAAAAAAATATATATATATATAAGAATAAAAACAATAAAAAAGCATAAAGTCAAATGCAAAACCCAGTTTTTCTGGATCCAGTGTTTTTCTGGATCCAGTGTTGTTTTCCCTGTCATAAATTATATATTCCTCAACACTTGAAAACATTTACTTCTTAGACTTTACTACAGTATACTAAAAAATTTTTGAGTACTCTGATATACAAATGTCTTAAAACAGGGAATTTATTAAAATTTTATGATTGCATGAAAACTTTTTTCCCCCTGAATTTATTATTAGGGTCCTATTAATTTACAGAGCATGATGGTAGGTTGAGAGCTTCGCTTCGCTCATACTCTCTAAATTCAGTACAAATAAATACTCAAATCTAACAGATGAATCTGATTGCAGCATTGCAATTGGAAGAATTTGTTGACACAGATAAAAATGGATTTTTTGTTGATTCAAACAAGACATCAATGAGCAGTAAATAGATGCAAAGCATACAAGACCAAAACACAAAAACATCTGGCAAGGAGAATAAAAAATAGAAACGGTGAAGAGTGTACGTAATGGTGTCTTGAGCAATCATTACAGCAGCAACAATTAGAGAAAAGCTACATAGTTTTGAATCAAAGAGTTAGAAAAACAGTTTGTTAATTTGTAATATTTCAAAGGTAAATTCAATTTCTTTCATAAAACATGACAGAAACCTCTCTCCACCTCTCTCCCAAAGTCTATAATAATACCTCTTGTTAAGCTAATGTCCACCCGAGGGCAGTGTGATCACACTAAACTCTCCAACCTACAGTACAGTACAGCAAGCAGTCCTGGACCAGGAAGACAGTGAACAGTGGACTTACGTCTCTATTACAGTCAGTGAAACTCCTTCACTCCATAAAGGTCAAGACAGCGAGACCCTGAACCAGAGCCAACACCTAGGACAATAGCCTGGTCTTGTTTGCACAACACCCACACCGCATACAGTCCTGTTAGTAGACCTGCATTGCTACATATTTTTAAATATTCATTACATTATTTCACTACAGCAACCGTCGTTACATGACATTATATCGCACAAACAACGGCACAATTATCTTTTATATCCCTTATATACATGTATATTTTCTTTTCACAAAAGGTTGTGATATCATTGCATGCCGTACAGTATGGAAGTCATTGGTGTGTATGTGTGTGTGTGTCAATGGTGTGTATGTGTGTGTGTGTGTGTGAACTCCAAAAAGCTCACATCAATAGATATAATTCAACTGGATTTTTTTTATTTCTTTTTTTATTATAAAATGTAAACTTTTTATTATTAAGTGCAAGGTTGAAGTTATAAAAATGTTTTTTTAATGTACATACAGTTCTGATTAATGTATTGGGATTAAAAAAAAAACAAAATTCCAAAGGTTCTTAAAAATTCCAAAAAATTCTCTTTACAAGTGGTAAATAATCCTTTAAGATTATCTAAGAAAGGAAAGAAATTACACTTAAATTACAGTTAAGAAGCACTGAGATTGAAAGAAATCTTATTCTTAAACAAATGGGAGACATTTATAATGTAGTTAAAGAAAGGTTCTTCTCTCTCTCGTTCTCTCTCTCTCTCTCTCTCTCTCTCTTTGTGCATAAAGTACGTCACTTATCCTGTTGTGTGTCAGTCCACAAGCTGTACTTCACCACATTTACACAGCACAAGCAACTTTCATAGGATAACAGTCATCAGTCATTTCACTCGGCTGTCTGATCCACACTCTAAAGATGGCAAATGTGAATCCACAGCAACTTGAAAAGGTACAAAACTATTTTTTTAAATTAAAACAATCAATTTTACTTTTTCTATGCTAATACTAATGTATTTTATATACTATATACTAATTATATATAATATATACAATTTACTATTAATAATATATTAACTATACACACTATGAAATTAATAAATTGTTTCCTATGTTGTTTTTACAGTGTGTGTTGCATATCTTTGTAGGTTAACATTCAATACAGAAAGAATGCACGTGAAAAAGATGAGCACTTCTTTACAGGGAGGCATATGAGCTTACAGAGGCTGAGAGAACATATCCTTCAGGCTCCCATGATGACATACTTACTAAAGGAGATCCCACGCTACCCAAGTCCAGTGGAATTTTGTGTTTCAGATGTAGCTCATGTTACTGTGGAGGCAGGATTTAAGGCGATCCTGGAGTCGGAGCAGTTCAGGCCTGGAGCAGGAGAGTTTTCATGGTGGGGCCTAAAAATTAAAAAAGAGGAGATAAAAGCAGCAGAGAAGCGCTACATGGAACAGAACTTAGAAAACCAAGCACAAGAGCTGAATGAACAAAAGCCGTTTCTGGAGAAGTTCACCACATCACCCCCATTCAAACCAGAGACATCTCGCTACGGTAATTATCGCTTCACGTTTCCCCTGAGTGAGCTGATGCAGTGGTACAAGGAACAGAACTGTGGGGGAGAAGAGCCGGTTCTCAGAGTGTATGAGACCGTCACCTACAGACAGGAGATCATGTACACTGTGCTGATTCACAGTCCTGAGGATAACATGTGTTTTAGAGAATACCCGCTTCTTGAAGAGAGTGAGTTGGTTCGTTATCAGGATGGGAAGATTATCTGGAAAGCACAAGCCATTTGTAAAACACACCAGTTTCACTTTGATTTAGGAGAAGCACAAAGGCTTAGCTCTTATCAGTTTTATGTCTGGGATCATGTTAGTTTAGTCTTTCACTTGCCAAATGATTCATCTATTAAAATCCCCAGAATGCGCCTTATAGAAGCCCTCGATGTCTGTGAACTTGATGAGATAGATCTCTCAGGGTACCAGGGTCCTCAATCCAAAGAACCCTTTCTGGAAGCTGAAATAAAAGTGAGGGAATTGAAAAGAGAGCTGGAGGGTTAGAAGAAAGAAAAACAAAGCAAAGAAGATGAGAAAGTGGTAGACACGTGATTGTAAATGATTTAAGGTAACTGTTAGAGAGTAAAGAGGATGAATATTTAAATATTGTGCAAAAGTACAAAACATTCTTATAAAAACATTTAATTTAATTTAATATTTTATCTTTCTGATTTCTATCAGTTGAGAAATAATTCTGATTGATGATAATAATGATTGTCAATGTTTTAATACATAATTTATACCAATATTGTATTGTGCAAAAAACACTCATACTGTATATTTATACGTATATTGTTGTCATATTTTAACAGAAAAAAAAATATTTTATATAATAACAAGAATGTCATTTGTTTTTGGTAATAATTTTTAAAAATCATGTGATCTGTAATTAAACTTTTTTGGATTTATTTTTCTGTAGTGCACAAATAATAATATCTGTGTAACAAGATAAAAAAATAAATTTCTTTAAATCAGTAACCTCTGTGATCTTCTTTAGTTTAAAATGGATTAGTTTACGATTGGAAAGGATTTGGTCATATATATATATATATATATATATATATATATATATATATATATATATATATATATATATATGGCAGCCCTGACACCAGACTTCAGTTAATTTTAATGAGTGGTGTAGTAGGAGTGTTGCCAGATGTACAGTAATTATCATATTTGTAAGATAATTTGGGTTTCTGTAAGATGTACAATCAATAATTGTAAAAATACCTAAATGTTTTTTTTTTCTGATTTGTAACTAGTTTGGCTACTCATTCATCATCTATACCTGTTTTATCCTTTATACAGGGTCCCGGGGGGCCGGAGCCTTTCCCAGGAGACTTAGGGCACAAAGCAGGGTACACCCTGGACGGGGTGCCAATCCATTGCAGGGCGCACACACACACACACATACATAAACACACACACGCTCATTTACACATTGTGGGCAATTTGAGAACGCCAGTTAGCCAAATCTGCATGTCTTTGGACTGTAGGAGGAAACCAGAGTACCCGGCAGAAACTCACCATGCACAGGGAAAACATGCAAACTCCATGCACACAGACCCTGGAGGTGCAAGATGACAATGCTAATATATACAGTACTCTGTCATCACATGCGACAGAAAATGAGCCAATTCACATCTCTAGTGAGATGTTGTGAGTCAGAGGATGTCGTTTTGTCGTCTCCTAGCTAGCTAATGGTGCACAGTGTAGTCCGCGTAGGCGTAATAATCAATGCTTAAAATCAGGCAGTATTCATCAACAGTGTCATTATATAATTACTTTGCGGGTTCTGTATAATAACTTTGCGGGTTCTGGGTGCCATGCAATCACATTTTCACTGTACAATTTGAACAGAAATTCGACTATTCTGGGTTCTCTGTACAATTATTTGGTTTAGACTATCTGGCAACACTAAAGTAGTAGTAAATATGAATGAGTCTGTTAAACAGATCCTCAGGAGTGCCACATTTACTCTTCTTCTTTTTCTTCTTTGTTGTTTAATGGAAGTTGGAATTTAGTAGGGCGGATACATTACCGCCTCATCTTCCTAGCCTCTTGAAGTCATTTTCCCTGATTTTGTCTTGCCTTGGTCTGTGTCTTGAACTTTTCGTCTGCTTTATTTACCTTCCAGTCCAGTCTTCCTCAGAATCAACACTAAATGCTTACTTACCTGATCAGTGAATCCTCTTTCTAAAAGACTCTTAACATTGCCTTCTACTCTCCCCAGTTCTTGGAGCTGTGCTACTATATCTACAGTAGCCCCTCCTGCATATATATGGGTCATTCTAGAATTGCGGGTACGTTTCAAATAGAAAAAGAAGACAAAAAATAGTATTTTCTTTTTATGTTAAACTTTTTTATTTTCATAGAACACACTTCAAATTTAATATTTTTAATATTTGCTGATCTTAAACTTGTAAGATTTTTAGAAATTATTCAGAAAATCAAAGTACGAACAGAAAAATCTGTCAACCACTAACAGAGTTGACAATAACAGAGTTGACATTTTCCACCATTTTGTGCTGTAGCTGAAGATGCTAACCTCAAACCAGATACCACATGGCATGTATAAAACAGAAATGTATGTATTTTCATTGTTTTTAAAAAAAAGTGAATGAGAGATTCACTAAAATATCACCATAACAGATTTGACAAATAATTATTCTACTATTGGTGTATCCTACACATTTTGTACAAATTAATGAGAGAGGAATAATGACATTCCTCAGTGCCTTACAGATTTTCCCGCCAAAGGAAGTGACATCACTTGGAGCAAGTCACATGCTTTTTTTATCAGGGCTTTAAAGATTGTTGTGCCTTTTTATAACGGAGTTAAAAGAGTTGACCAGAACAAATAATACAGAAAATAGATGTTTTATGCAACTGTTTACATAAATTAGCAGAGTAAACACACAAAAAAGATTAAAATTAGACGTAATTATTTCATGATAATTGAAGCTGAATGTTTGATTCAGGAGGCATAGACAGTCAAAAATAGGTATAGAGGGAGTCTTTAATTTAATATTTTCATGACAAAATGTTCCTAAATACACATATAAACATTATTTTTTGTGATAGCTCGATATAATTTGTGTAATTTTTCAAAACTCTTTCAATAATTTTTTTGTTTTTGAAAAATAATAAAGGGTTTACCTTGGAGACGCAAAATGTACCCCCAATTCTAGAATGACCCATATATATATATATATATATATATATATATATATATATATATATATATATATATATATATATATATATATATATATATGTATATTTCCTGTACGAGAGCAATGCATGCTTAACAGTCCTAAGCTTTACTCAATATTCCTCATAGAGCACTTATGAGGACAGGCATTATGTTGGACGAGAAGGCCTGGCTCACAATCTACATTCCAGGTCATACCTAAAGGTGCTTGATGAGCTCAGTACAGGTGCCATGCAGTCAAGTTCTTACACACTGAACTCATCAAACCATGTCTTCATAGTGCTTGCTTTGTGCACTGAAACAGAAAAGGGCCTTCCCCAAACTGTTGCCACAAGGTTGGAGCATAGCATTGTCCAAGATGTATTGGTACACTATGCTGAAACATTAAGATTGCCCTTCATTGGGGATAAGGGGCCTGAATTCAATAATTAACAGGTTTGGCCAAAATTTGGGTACTAATGTAAGTATCCGTTGTTGGAATTGTTTTGAATGTGTAAAGCTGCTTTGCGCGATGACAATTGTAAAAGAGTATACAAAAAAATTGAATTGAATTGATCGGACAAGAGTTTGTAGAAATAGTTAAAAGGTTGAAGATAAAAATAAGCTGATTAGCTTTAATGTAATCAGTGATATTATTATTTTAGGCTAAAGCCCACATACATGTCTGCCTGTCATTCTGTATGGCAGAAACTTACAATTACAACTTGTTTACACTAAGTTGTACTTTTTTCATCATCACCCAAATACACTCACAATTCGGTAAACGGACAGTGAATCAGATTAAATTAAATACAGATTAAGTTTGACTCCAGCTCATTTAAATTCACTGTTACCACTTTCAGCACTGTTATTTCAGCTACGAAAATATGAACTAATTGCAGTATAAATATTTAGTTTAGCTTTTCCAATTAATATCTATTAGTGCAGATGTGTGTTTGCATTGAGCAAGTAGCTTATTAGTAGTTTATTTTAAAGTAGATTTAATCTGGCTCATAACTGTTCATAACGTCGCTTTTACTCAACGTTTTGATTTCGCTTACTGTATGGTGCAGGTTCAACTTCAGGCAGATATCTAAGTACTGCAAAAGTTTCATAAAATTCTGTTTTGCCAGTTTTGCGGGATAACATTATCTTGTAATAGGGGTGACGTTTTACGCCATAATATTGGCTCTCAGTTTGGGCATACAAGCCTTCACCTTCTGCAAATATTTTTGCTTTAACGACATAGTGGCGCTTCACATTACTGCTTTCTATTAGCTTCACAGTTTTGCAGCATGTAAGACAAACTAGTTTTAAACTTCTTACAGGAACAATAAATATAAATTGATCTGTCATTTAATTTTTGAAGGTTCAGCTTTGATAATCTACTTGCGATAAGTGTATTGCACTTTCGTTTCTGATTGTGACGGTGCATTATGATTGCTTCTGTGTCTTACGCATACTCTGTCTATACACGGCAAACTATCATGTTGATTGGCTCTGATATACCCACCTCAAGGGAAAACTTTTTTACTAAATTAGTAAAAAAAAAAAAAAAAAAAGGTGCTAGACTCTGTGATGTAATCTGGCACATAACTGTTCATGAAGTCTCTTCTACTCAACATTTTGATTTCGTTTATGCTGCAGATTTAAATTTAGGTAAATACTTAAGTACCGCCAAATTTACATTAAATTAAGTCCACGAAATTTCATGTGATGCTGTGACAAAATCGACTGGTCAGACATACACACATACAGACAGAAAATATTCTGAGACTGGTTTCGGCTCCTCCAATGTATGAAACGTAAAGATATAATAAAAAAATGAGAATTCTGACCAATGTACAGACAAAACCCTTCTTTTATTTATGTACATTTATCACACAGCCTGTTTTTATAGCTTGAACGCTTTTTAGCAATTGAGTTAAACCTCTCATCAGGTTCTGTTAAAGTCACCTACAATATCTAAGACCTGAATAAAAGAGCAAATGGGTTGAAATTCAGTTTAATATTTAGCAGGGTAAACCTTTATTTAGCAGCCCTTTTGTTTAGTCCTTTCCAATATGGCGGACAGGGTGACGTATGCTCTATGATAACATCAGCTGGGTTTTTTATTTCCATTAGCAACTGTTGGACTGTGGCATGCTGGGAAAACAGACCTATGTCAGAGGTGTACAGAAATGAACTTTACCCACTAATTACGGACTGTTAGAAGAAACAAAATGGATTGAGACTACGCCTTATTTTGCTAATCTTGCGAAAATGTCATCATTATTAAACTATCTAAAAAGCTAAGTAAAGGTAAGACTGTCTGCTAGTTTTTGTTTACATTTCTCATCTTTGTGACAGGTAACGTTAACGTTAGAGAGCTAGCTGGTCTGGTATGATAGCTGCAAAATAACGAAACGGCGTAGATATCTATCTTGGCAGGTTATTCTTTAACTCGGTGCATGATGTTGGAAAGCGTTCAAACTTTTGTCGCTATTTTACATTCCTGGGTTTTGACGAATTAGCAAAATTAGCTACCTGACTGTTTTCCCCATCCGTATTCGGAGAAACCCCGCCCTCTCAACAGGGATTTGCTAACGTTTCAGCGCTCTGTCGCAAACTGCGCGTGAGTCGGAAATATTATCCAATCGGAGCACAGAAAGCGAGGCGGACACAGCCAATCCTGATTCAGGAGGCGGGATTTGTCTTAATACGAGTGCAGCCAGTGTTTTTATAAACGCGCGGCACCATTGGTATTTCCGGAATTGGGGTTTAATGCTTTTTGTGCCAAACGCATAATTCTTTTTGCTGAAGAGATAATTATAGGATATATCAACGCCACGTTTATCTCATGGATTTATTGCAGTGCAGCACTAGTTTGTATGGTGTAGGTGCTAGTGGATCACGTGACGCAACATTAATTAAACACCTCTAGGGTTACTATGGATGTTGCATTCACTGCTTTTTATTTTATTACTGCATCCCTTACATTCTGTGTATATTTTAATGCAATGTACCATCAGTGTACTGGCACTGGATTGCACCAAATGTTTAAGAAAAAAGAGCCGTTCTGGTTCATGTTGACATGATCACATGCAGTAATGGTGCTGAAGTCTCCTATTCAACTACATCCCTAAGGTGCTCTACTAAAGTCAGGTCTGATGATATGGAAAGCAAATGAAAAACACCAGACTAACTGTCGTGTTCGCTTGTTCACGGAAGCAGTTTAGTTGGTAAATTGTTCATTTATGGTAAATGGATCTCGGTGTGATAAGCAGAAATATTCAGATATGTTCTGCAAATTAAGTGATTCTCAAATCGGGCCAAAATTCCCCACATCATTACACCACCACCACCAGCAGCAAGCTATCAGTAACAATAATACAGTGATCAAAGTCTATGAAAACACATTATTACTATTTTTTGTTCCATTCTGATGCGAAATACAAACATCAAACAAAGCTCATGACCTCTGGAGCAGGTTCAAAGAAGTGACTTGACTACTGATAAAGATGAATTAATTTTACTTGCTGGCTTGTACTCTTATAATGTGTGTCCATATACTACATATTAGATACTAATGCTGAAAAACATAAATCAGAATCAGATTGATCCTGCAGGAAATTGCTTATGTGATGACTGCCATAACACACAAAGATACAGAGACACAAAAACAATATTAGATAAAAGTAAATAAAATAGAACAAATCTAAATAAAATCTGTAAAAAGAAACAACCACAATACAATATACAGACTATGCTACACACAATACCCATCTATCTGTAAGTCCCGCAGTTGAGTGAAAGACTACTGACATTAGTGGAGTTTAGTATAAGTTATTGCACTTTAGAAAATTAGTGGTAATTAAATACTATTAAGTAATATTACATAACCAAGTAGTTATAATATTGCACATAAAGACAACATGCTAACATTTGCCCTTAAGTGTGGTTCCACACAATGGTTTAACAATGGTTAATCGATTTTGACTAAAATCATATCAGTTTAATAAAATATGTTTAATCATCTATAAGTTTATGATGTCATTGTGCGAACTGTGAACATCATATACGTGTTAGGCTTACTGGAGTGAAATGATTAATAGCGCAATGGCAAACACCTTCACAAGCAAAAATCTCCCAAGTGTGGAAACTTATTACTCTTAACTCGAGTAAAACAGCAACTATAATTAGACGGAAATATTTTGTGCTGGGGCGTAGCTAAGCTCCGCTGTGTTGCGAAGGTCGCGAGAGTCAGGTTAGTGGGAAAGGATGCATACCTGAAGAGAATGTGAATAATTACTGACTGTGTGTTGCTGTGAGTCGACGTTTATTTCCAGTTCTCCTCATTGAACACACATGCACACACTAATTAGCCATATTCTCGTCAAGTTTGTGTTCTTTTCCCACCTTTTCCTCACTCTCTTGGCCTTCACACTTCGCTGGGCCACGCCCCTTCGCCACAGACTTTTGGCGTTTTCACATTTGGGCACGATTGATTTGTACCGTGCCCAGGAACGATTGCTCTGCATACTCGGGTACACTTTTTTATTTACACTCTCCGATAAAGTAGATACGCACCTAAGTGGTCTGTGAGCCTCCAATAAACACAAGGAACAAGGGGCGTTTGCTTTTGTGCTATGCATAATATTATTGATATTTTGGAAGACATGTCAAGAGAAACGTTATGACTGTATAAGTCAGAGGATGAGATTGGCCCTTGCTACATGCACACTGAGATTTAGGAGGAGACCGAAGGCACTGATGACATCACATCTAAACAGCGATCTACTTCCGTGCTCAGGACTGGCTTCTGATTCGACTGTTCTCACTGATCAAAATGAACCAGACCTTGGGTTCTCGGAAATGATACTGGGGCCCTAATCCCCTTAATCTTAGTCTTCTTACCACTTTAACTTAACTCCCATAATTCCCATCTGTCATCTTTAAGCTTTAATTAATAGTTATATTTTAATGCTGCTATATTGCTTTTCCTTGGTTTTAGATTTAGTTTTATCATGAAACTTTATTTAAAGACATTTTTGAATTAACTACTAATTTCAATTTAAAAGCTAAAAGCTAAATAAGGACTATTAAGTAAACGCGACCGGGTAATCCGGGTAATTAATTAAATCGCTTCAATAATCGATAGATTATTATGGACAAGATGACGATGTGCCTGATTTAAACCTGAACTTGTAAATCAGGCAGTATATTTAATAGGAGGAAAAGAGGTGTGTTTGAGAGGCAGTCCGGTCGATGTGTGGATTGAGTTTCAGCGTGTGTGAAGACAAAGAGAGAGATCAGTTTACCTGAGATCATTTTACTCTTTCTAGCCTTGTGTGTGTGTCTGTCTCTGTGTGTGTGTGTGTGTGTGTGTGTGTGTGTGTTGGTTTTTGACAGGGATGCAATTGTCATCAAATCCCTTCTAAATTCGAATTAAAATTTCACCTAAAACACCATAGTGACTGAAAATCGTGGTATTTCGGATAATAACAGGACTTGATTAGCTTACTGAAATGCTGTTTAAAGGTTATTTAAATATTTTATTTCACAATCATGTATAATTTACGTGTATTATGACCATGTCCTCTAGTCCACAATCACAATGCACAATATCCTCGTTAGAGTCGTATCATAACAATGGCCGCCTCAGAAGGTGAATAATAGATAGACCTTCCCTGATCTGGCTGATTTAAGGTCTTTAGCACTTGAAGGAATGGCTAGATTTGATATTGGTCATTTACTATTGAAATGAACAGAAGATATTATTCATTCTGCTTATGTACACCACTCAAATCTTTCATTCAACCCCTGGTCATGAGTGAGCTCAATGAAATTTTGGCAGCGCCATTAAGTTTACATATCTAATAATAATAATAATGCATTTTAATTATAAGCGCATTTCATAACACTCAAGGACACTGTACAAAACAATCAACAAACAAATGAGAAATACAAAAACACAGAAAAAACAAGAATGTACAAAAATCAGTAAATTCAAGGAGATTAATCAAGCTTTAGTGAATAGATGGGTTTTGAGTCTGGTTTTAAAGAGTGAGAGAGAATCTAAGTTACGGATGTCTGGTGGGAGGGAGTTCCACAGAATGGGAGCAGAGCGACTGAATGCTCTACTGATGATCTAAGAGAACGAGAGGAAGTGACAATTTGAAGTAGATCGAGTAGATAAGGAGGGGGCCAGATTATGGATTACCTTGAAAGTGAGCAAAATGATTTTAAATTCAATTCTGTATTTTATGGGAAGCCAGTGAAGTTGCTGCAGAACAGGGATAATGTGATGGAAAGAGGGGGTTTTTGCTAATGATGTGAGCTGCTGAGTTTTGGACAAGTTGTAACTTATGAAGTGGTTTCTGGGGAAGACCAAAGAGAAGAGAATTGCAGTAATAAATACGAGATGACACCAAACTGTGAACAAGGGAAGAAGTAGAATGGGTGGAGAGAGAGGGGCGAAGACGATTAATATTGCGCAGATGGAAGTAAGCACAGCGAGTAATATTGTGAGATTAAAATGATAATGAGCTATCGAGGGTGACGCCCAAACTCTTAACCCGATCGGATGGAGAAACTAATGAACTGTCGATATCTGTCTTATTTTCAGAGACTTTCTGATACCTTCAAGGCAATAGAGCACAGAACGCCTCTATCTGTCATTTTAATCACTCCATCAACTTTACCTACCTGGCTGGTTATCAGACTTTCCGTTATGTAAAGTGGTTAGTGTTGCTGTGACGTTAGCTGGTGATTCAGGTTCAGTCCCTACAAATAATACTTTTGTAGTTAACTTTAAACAAAAACTACAAAACAAAATAAATAAAATTCTGATGGTTGGCTTTCGCAGTATTCTAACAGCGCAGCACCTGTGAATCCAATAAAATTTATACAATAGATCTGAAACAAACCAGTCAATGATTGGATGGCTGTTAAGAGGAAGCAGATGAAGTTATCGTCAAATTTCATCCGACTGTCTCTCAGGGACACCCTGGCTTCTGATCGCGCTTTAGATTTTAATTTACGGTGATTAAAAAGAATTTTACCAGATCATTTTTTTGTGGAAATCTGCAAATAGCTTCATTCGGTTTTATCCAGATTGGACGAGAAATAAATAAACTTACTTCTTAAAAATTAATAGTATAAAAGGAAGTAAAAGTGATTTCTATGCTCTCGATTGACTATGCATGCATTTTAAACATTTAGTCATACGATAGTTTAATAAAGTGTTAAACATAATAAAAATATTTCATACACCACATATTATATTACATGAACTGAAATAAATAATGAAACGTATTCAAGCCGATATTTCCTCCTTATAAAAAAAAAAACATAATCTTGAAAGCAAGAGAGATTCTTCCCCTAGGCATGTTGTTTTTTAACCCATGCTAGCATGAACGCTTACTAACTCCTACATTTAGCAATAAGCAAAAGCTGGAAAGATTACTCCAGATATTAAGGTACGAGTTGCAATGTGGACATCTAAAACATCACTGTGTGTCAAAAATTCTGGTTGAGCAAAAAATAGTGCAGTATGGCAAATTTATTGACTATAGTATGCGAAAAACATACAAGTGTTAATTCAGGTAATATACAGCATACACACAGCAAACCTTCTGCTTAACATCAAGGTAAAAAGTTCTCTCAGTAGGCCAGAGCCATGATGAGACTGCCTGCTTCATGTCTAAAACACTGGCCTCCCAGGAACTCCCTTAATGGTGCAAACTTGTGGAAATGGTTTGGATCGAGATCAGGACTGTAGGAGGGATGTGGCGGTAACTCCCAGCTGAGTTCCTGTAACGTACAAATGGTGTTAGTGAATCATTGTGTGTATAGTTCCCACAGAGAGATGCATCTCTTCCTCAACTTGTCGACATGTTATCCGTCAATTTTCAAGGATCAGGCCTTTCACTCTCTTTCACAGGAACGACTACAGTGACCCCCAAGACACACTTTTTGCACCATTTAAATGTTTTACTGTGGCTAAAGTCTTATCACTACACTGTGCTTGAAGTTTTCTGTAAATATCAAGTGCTTTTACATCTTCATTCACAAGTCCCTGTTATACTTGAACGCCCCTCGTATTATCACACTAGCTCACAAACGTTGTCATTTATTAAGTCTAATTTTGTATTCCTATAGTGTTTGTTGTAATAATCAGTTAATACACATTTTTTGCTGTTGTTTGTGAACTTCAACATGTGCTTTAGTTGTTGCCCAGGGAATGTATTTCTGAGGTCAGAACACTACCATCCAGGCTTACTCTTAACTCCATCTGGTGACTCCTGTACTGAATACGAATTTCTTTCATAATACCACAAAACACACCAGGCTTTTCCTTCATAGATGCGATTTTAAGGCTGATGATTGCAGCGCCACCTGTACAAATAAAGAAAAACAAATATTTTATCATTTGCCTGACGTAACAACTTTTGGTTCTAGCATGGTTTTAAGATCGAATTGTCCATAACCAGGGAAGCACTTTATGCTAACCCTGTGTATTGTAGGTCAGTACAAGCAAAATGCAGAGTGCTCTATGCTTTACTCTGTCTCTCAACAGTGTTCCTGTTTTTTTTAATCAATATGCATGCAGACAGTGGCTTGAACAAACAGCGAGGCTGTAACACAGGCTGTCTGCGCTGACCTCATTTCATACCGTGTGGTCGCACACTGGTCAGGCAACATACCCTTAAGCTTCTCTCCTCATGCCTGGGATCCTAGGCGAGGTATTTATTTATAAAGCTGACTCGAGTACAGTTTACTGAAGAAAACTCCGTCTGAAACACTTGATAGGGGCCAGTGGTGGCTCAGTTGGTTAAGGCTGTGGGTTACTGGGTTACTGTTCAGAAGATCAGGGGTTCCTCGAGTTTTTACTCACTGTTTTATCAGTAATGTTCATGTTTAAGAAAAATCCAATGTAGAAGTAGTGAATTGCACACATTGGACACTTGGACAAGTGGTGATGAAGGTGTGGACTTAGGTGTGGTTCACCATCCAGCGCGGTTTTGTAGAATTAGATTGATTTGATTTTAGTGTTAAATATTTTTGCTGATTACGGCGATATGTAATACTTACTCACTAATAAGTATATAACTGTACCATTGCTCTTGTTGCAACATCCGATCCAGGCTCAAAATATGTCCCTTCGTTTTCCTCTATTTCAGGTTTATGTGTCCTCTAGGGGGCACTAGAGGATCATGGAGCCCGACGTCATCCGCATGTACTCCTCCTCTCCGCCTCCAATGGATGAGGATGGAGAGGAGGAAGACGAAGACGACTTTGGTGAGTTTGGAGGTTACTGCTGCGATGTGTCATCCAGTTTCAGCTTCTCAGAATGGGACACACCCACTGTGCTTGATCAGTCGTGTGAGAAGGGTACCTCACCTCCTGACCTATACAACACACTCCAACAGAGTGTTGGTCAGCCAGGAAAAGATGTGGTAGTTGAAGTTGAAAAGAAAAAAACAAAGGACCAGGAACTGTCTAATCCTGAGGCACTGGTGTCCAAAACTGATATAACCTTGGACTATGGAAAAAAAATAAAGAAACCTGCTGTTATCCTCAATGGCCCTTTATTCTCCGACCCACAGGGCAAACTCCCTGTGGTCTCTGTTACAGGGAAGCATAGCTCCCCCGAGATTCAAGATTTTAACCTGGGTGACAAAGATGAGCACATTAACAAACCAACCACAGATCAAGTGGGACACTGCCTTACTAATGGACCAATCACACTTTGCAATGGTAAAGAGCTGGAGCAGCTTCGAATATCAAGCACCAACAGAACAGTATCTTTACTCGGGTCTACCGCAGAGGTTTCCATCTCAGAGACTGACAAAGCTTCCACAGCAGTTGCTTCTATTGGTTCTCAACTGTCACAGGAGGATACAGTCTCTGAGAGAACAGTGTCTGAGGCTAGGGACACTCAGGCAGGAGAAGGGGTAACTGAATCCCAGTCTAATTTGGCAGTTGAGCACCAGGGAAAGGAAATTATGGAGAAAGAGGAACTTAATGTCCCACAAAGATCAAAAACTTCTGGCACTTCCTTGTGTGAAACACAGATTCAGAGTGATTCTGAAGATCTTGGTGAGGTCCCTGATACATCAGTGGCACCAGTAGTGGAGAATATTCTAGTGTCTGATGCACAGTTTCATAAAAACACTGATAATGAGACTCCAGTGAGCCCTGTGGTTAATGGACCCCTTGTGGTTCCTGGAAAAATGGAAGAAGATTTTGAGAAAGTCTCTTTGCCTGTTGTTGACCCAACAGTAGGGATTGTGCATGATGTAGAGGCAGATCCAGTTAGTAAGGAAGATAAGACAGTTGAAGTTGGGTCTTCGGTGGAGTCAGATGAAGACTTTGGAGATTTCAGGGATGCCACTCAGGGTTTTCCAGATGTCAGCCAGACTGAATCCGTGAGTCAAGAAGGATTCGCTGACTTTGTAACTGCACTATCAGATTGCTCCTCGCACGATGAGTTTGCAGATACAGACACACTGAAGGACTTAAAAGAGGAAGAAGAGCTGCCTGCAGAAGATAAAGATGATGTGGATGATGATAATGATGATGATCATGACAGTAATAATTTTGAAACAATTTGCTCAAACCTCCCTCCAAGCGATAGCTTTGCAGATTTCAGTTCAGCTCCGTTTGGAGGCCTAGCAGGAGCTACAGGTGAAAGTTGGGCGGAGTTTGGGCAGCATGAGGAGTGCGAGGCACAACAGGAGTCATGGGCAGCGTTTGATGAGGAGCAGAAAAGTTGTTCTGCAACAGCGCCCTTTACTGACAGCTTCAAGACTGACAATGTGTTGGTATGTTGGGGAAATTTTTTTTGGATTTTGTTCATATGTGCTTTTTTTTAACAGCATTTAAAAGTTTTTCTTTAAAAGTTTCTTTAAACATTAAAACATTTTTGGTTAGAATTTTTTTGTTGGAAGTAAGAGTGCAGAATGATCGAAGTTCTGAAAATTGTAATTGCACTTTAGAGTGTTATGTCAAATAACAAAAATATATATTGGAGCAAAATTTGGGTGATTTTTAAAACACTGATAACTCCACAGTCTAGGCCCAATTTAGAGTCTTAATTATTTCCAGTATGTCTACCACTCTGAATAAGAGCATCTGCCAAATGCCTAAATGTAAACAAGTCTCTTTTTGATCAGGTAGTTTGGGTCCAGACTCTTGCTGAATGCACAGGGAGGACAAAATAATGAGACAGAAGAAGAGATACAGTGAGATAAGATAAGATAAGATAAGAAACTTTATTAATACCATGGTGGGAAAATGTACCTTTTACAGCAGCTCACAGACTGATGTACATGCATTCATGCATTCAATAACATAAAAAACAAAGTAGAGCAAAGATAAATTACACAGAAGAATATTTTTGAAAAAACATTGCTATGGATTTCCCATAAAGGATGATAGCGGTTTAATTTGGCCAGTCTACAGTATACGGGTCAGTTTATGATTTTTTTTCTAATGATGTGTATTATAGTAATACATTTAATTGCATACTATGGTTTCACATTATTTATGTATGTGTATGAAAAAGAGGAATATTGTGGAAAAGTTTCATTTTAATTTGAAAATTGGAACTTCCCTATATTCTACATTCGTTACACATTGAAATATTTTAAGTCTCTTTTATTTTAATTTAAATTATTACAGACAGCTTGGGAAAATCAAAAAAGCGTACAGTGGAACCTTGGATTACATGTATAATTCGTTCCGGAAGTGGACTCGTATTCCAACACACTTTAAAATTCAAAACCAAATCGAAATTTTCCATAAGAAATAACGGAAACTCAAATTATTCGTTCCACAGCCCCCAAAAAATAAATACACAAAAATAATTAACACAAAAAAGTAAAAATAAAACTAATTACCCTGCACTTTACCTTAAAAAAAA
Source organism: Clarias gariepinus (assembly GCF_024256425.1). NCBI lineage: Eukaryota > Metazoa > Chordata > Actinopteri > Siluriformes > Clariidae > Clarias > Clarias gariepinus. The sequence goes on along the minus strand of NC_071112.1, from coordinate 5,933,070 downwards.
AAAGTAAAAATGAATCCCGCCAGATCGTTATTGTTTTCATTTGTGCGCGCAGGCGCTGTGTGTTTGTGTGTGTGTGTGTGTGTGTGTGTGTGTGTGTGTGTGTGAATCTAAAGTAAACTCCCCTCCCCCCCTTCTTGTCCTACACAGTTACCCTTCCTCCACTCTTTTTACACACACACGCGTGCCCACAACTGAAAAACCTTTAGTTTTATCGGAAAAATGAACAAGAAGTGACACACCAGCGACACACTAACGGAATCATTGCTGTAAAGTAAAAATAAAACAAATAAATCTGCACATTACCTTTTAAAAGAATCACGACAGAGCAGTGTTTTTGGGTAAAGCAGAGAGATGTGTGTGTGGGGGGGGTGTCCAATGACGCGCGCACAGACACAAAGAGCAGGCTGATACAGACAGAGAAAATGGTTCTTTAACCCCGCTAATGAGACTTTCTTTTGCTTTACACGCGCGCTGTACACACACGCATACAGACACAAATTAAATTGTTATACTAGTAAGAGACGCTCATTAAGACCCAGCAGGGGAGACGATTTCCCACAATTCCGCAGCGCAAGAAAAAGAAAAACCGTTGGCTCAGTTGTGATTACGTGACGCTCGGCGTCAAAACAAGAGGCGCATGTGTGATACATGATACTCTGTATCCAAGATTTGTTTGTTTGGGCAAATTCAAAATTTATTAGAAAATCTTTGCTCGTCTTGCGTAACACTCACAAACCGCATTACTCGCAATCCGTGGTTCCACTGTATTTCAAAATATTAGAATATTTCCGAAAAATGATTTTACAATACAGAAATTCAGAAACTAATTTTTGCACTAATTTATATTGATTTATCTTAATATATTAATTTATCTTATTGCACTCAATTCTTCAGCTTCAGGTGCGTTCCAAATAAAAAGAAAAATGTCTTTGGACCACTAAGCAATGGTCCAGTTATTTTTGTCCTCACAGAAAGAAGATGATTCTGAACTCGTCTCTGGTTCAGGAGAGGCTTGATAGTAGGAGCACCACAGTTGTAGTCATTTACTGAATACGTCTGTGGTGGTCCTGATGTACTGACTCCTGCCTCACTCCACTCGTTGTGAAGCTCTCACAAGGTCTTAAATCGGCTTGACAATCTGCTTAAGGCAGCGGTCATCCCTGTTGCTTGTGAACATTTTCCTTCCACACTTTTCTCTTCCACTCAACTTTTCATCAATATGTTTCCATACAGTACTCTGTGTTTACTCAAACAAATAAAGTATTCTACAATTTTGAGATAATAGATTTTCATGAGCAGTAAGCTATAATAAATGAAATTAAAACATAAAAACATTTATAAAATACATATACTTTACAATATATGAGGGTTAAATTATTTTTTTGGTTGAAATTTGTTGAAATTCTCTATATTTCTCATTCTTTGTCAGTTGGGGTTGAGTCACAAACTGCAGCATCTTTTTGAAAGTACTTTCCCTTTGGACGTGGTTCCAAAGGACTCAGATGTGCCGACCCTCCAAGCTGTGCTGGAGCCCCAGGACCATGTGGAGATCAGGTGCCATACCTATGTTCATCCAAAAATGACTTATGTGAAATATTAGTACCATGTTTGTAGATCCTACAAGCACTTCTTTGTTAAATGCCTTACATTTGATGGAAGAATGACGAGTGCAGAGATGCATGTTATTTTCTTTTTTGCCCGGATTGTCTCAGGGAGTCTGTAGCTATGTGGCGCCACCTGTTGGACATCCACAGCACCCACGGCCTCAAGGTGCAATGGGTTGGCTCACGAGGCAACAAAATTCTGCTTGACTGCCTGGGAATCTACAACATTGTACGTAGAAATCACTTTTAAATCTCTACACATACTTCAAAGTCCTCATCCTTATTTAGAAGCCTCTAAAAAAAAAAACTCTAAAAGTTTCAACACGGTTGTTCAACACGTAGGGCTGAAACGATTCCTCAAGTAATTCGATTACAAAAAATGATCGAGGCAAAATCTTTTGCCTCGAAGCTTCTTTTAATTAATTTTAAAAGCTTGCATTATGTTTGTGCGCAATTATTTGTTTGGCGTGACACAGCGCGCTTCCGGATGCAAGCCGCTACTAAACACAGACGAAGAAGAAGGTGCTTAAGTCACCCAAAAAAGCGAAAGGAGATGCAAACAGTTAGCTGTGTATTGATTTGATGGAGCGTTCTGTTGGGTGTTGCAAAATGAAGAGAAGCGATAAAAATAAGAATGTATGGCACTGTAATGCACTTAATTCATCTCAGTCAACTTTAAGATATTCCTTGTATTGTGAATAATGACTGTTTATTTTTAATAAAATGCTGTGTGCATTAAAATAATAAAATTAGATTTTTCTTAAAAGAAAACCAATTAATCTTCATTTCTCTTAGATATTTTACATTGCTGTTTAAATAAGCACAATTATTTTATCCAATTACTCAATTAATCAATTACATTTTTGGTAGAATACTTGATTGCTTAAATATTCGATAGCTACAGCCCTACACTGTTGTTAATATGTAGTTTGGGGTGTCTTATATTTAATGGTGTAAAATAAAAGGTAGGCTCAGAACAAATACAGTGGAACCTCGGATTGCGAGTAATGCAGTTTGTAGGTGTTCTGCAAGACAAGCAAAAAATTTTTATAAATTTGGCTTGAAAAATGAGCAAGTTGAGAGTCAAGAGCCAATGTTTTTTCTTTCTCTTGCGTTGCTGAATTGTAGGTAATCGTCTCTTGAATCATAATTCTCGTTTTACTTTAGATTCGTACACAAACAACACACACAGCGTGTTGTTTTTAATGGAAACAATTATCTGTCTGGATTCATTTTGACTTTTTTTTTAATGAAAAGAGCAGGCTTATTTTTTTTTTATTTTTACTCTATATTTTGTATTAATTATTTTTATGTATTACGAGTGTTTTGGTTTACGAGCCCGCTTCCGGAATGAATTATGCTCGTAATCCAAGGTTCCACTATACATTAATACATAACACCCAAAGGGGCAGGAAATTCATGTGCATAAGTTTGTTTCAGTTATTTAAGAGCAGAATAATATTATTGTGCTCAAAATACTAGGAATGTTTGTAAGCAAAGGTGGTTTCCTAATATCATTTATATGTATCATATAAAAAGCTTATAACATATAAAACGCTTATGAAAAGGCTTTCTTTGTCCTGAAGTAAAGGAGACACTGTTGTCTGCTTTCATGCATCGTCTTTTATATTCTAACCCTAACCCTAACATTTTTTACGTCCCTCACGCATGACCAAGGTCATAATAACATCTTGTGCCAAAACTCTATTTTAATCTCCCGGACGTCTTCTAAAGATCACATAACAGTTATCGAGAACAATCGAATCAAAATGTATTTCTGTAGCACATTTTAAAATGAAACTTTAACAAAATTCTTTACAAATAAAAATTTAAATACCATTCACAGACCAAGAAAAACTTTATTTATTATATAATTTTGCAGTTTAAATACTTTAAGATCCAAAAGCACAGTTTGTTTGTTTTATTTCAGTTGTTTACTGGTCAGAACAAGCAACCCGTCATCGTACCCATGTTCGCTGCTGGACTGGTGAGTTCATTTCAGTAGCTAACTGTGTCACTTTCAGCAATCTGTCATGTGCTCAGTTGCTGTGAATTTAAAGTTTCATGAGCTGATCCAAACACACTGATCAATAAATGATCAGATTACAAGGTGATCATTTCATATTAAATCCAAATAATGATTATAAATAAAACTAAAGGAATAAGAACAAATGTTTTACTGTATGAGGCTGCAAAGCACCCTTCCAGTTAAAGATACAATTTAAAACATGATGGTTTATGTAATAACCTCAGCAGCAACCTCAATTCCCCCCTTGTCTGTTTTAACCACTCAGCATTCAGCATCGCCAGTATACTAATCAGCTGCCTGATCATCTTTCATAATCTGGTTCATGTCTTAAGTTAGATGTTTTTATGCTTGAATGATTATTATGATCTGGGTTTGCTTCAGTCGCTTACAGTAGGTCTAGGCACAGCAACGTTAGGTGGGAAAAAAAAAAAGAAAAAATAAACAACTAAATGACCAGGTTATCATATCTATGCAGTTTTTTTTCCTGATGGCCCGGCCATATTTCAAGTTTCAGTTTGTGAAGTGTGGTTCTGGGAGCACAGGGAGATTTTTTCACACATGAACTGGCCACCACATTGTGTGCTGTTATCAAAGCTGAATGAAATCTTGGAGTATGTGACTTTTTTTTTTTGTCAGGCTGTGTATTACTTCCCTCTTTTGATAGTAATAAGTCCCATAACGTGTTTCTCGCCTGTTCTTACTCTTTTAATGCTCCAGCTAGCACGGTAAATGCATTCAAATGTCGATCTCTTCAATGCTATTATGACCGTTCCACTTACAATATTATGCATTCTTTATGCATATGGCTTAATAAACCATTGGGGAACCATTTCTGTAGGCTGTTAATCAAAAAAGTGATTTTAAATGGTGATAAAAAATTTTTTTTTAAAAAGCACACAGAACCCTCACTTTCTTTTACTCTCTTAGGGAATGCTTGAGCCCACCAAAGACCTTGTGAATCCTTCCTCCATCTTTTCTGCATCTTCACCCAATCAGAGAAGATCTGCTCTATGCACTCAGGTACAGAGGAACGAATCATATTGTGAATTCATACTTTTCAATCGAATCGATGCTGCACATGGGTGTAAAACACACACAAAAGAGCTTAGCACACGTGAATACACAGGACACTTGCATCACTTGTATTATCTTGCACGCTTATTATACTTTTTTTTTTTTTTTCTTCATATGTTGCGTAATGCTAGCGTCATTAGCTAACCTGTTAATCATGTTAGCATTATGCTAGCAACATGCTAATCTCGCTAAAATCATATTAGCGTCAAGATAATGATGTTGCTAGCAGCATGCTAATGATGTTAGCATCATGCTAGAAACACACTAATAACGCCAGCATCATGTTAGCGACATGCTAATTATGTTGCTAGAGACATGCTAATCATCTTAATGTCATGCTAGCATTATGTTAGCGACATGCTATAAAAACATCATATCATTACAGTTTACATTCTTTCCTTCCACAACAATGATTAAACTGTAATAAAAATTTGCGGCTGTATTTTGTTTGTGTGTCCCTCTCCAGCAGGTGGTGTCCTCGCTAAGTCTTGAAGACGACGGTACGTCTCAGCGCCGAGCTTCTTTCTCTGTAACGCAACGCAAAACCACCCGTCACTCTCGGCAGAAATCTTACTCCTGATACGGCTTCCTTGCCCTGCTCCTTTCCTTCTTCCTTCATTATAGTTGTCCTTGTACTTTCTTCTCCATCATGCTCCACCATTTCTTCCTGATTGGTTGATTATCTAAATCTAGCTGAATTTTAGACTTCTTCTGCTTTTGACTCATGCTGTAGTCATTTCCTCCTCAGCTTTAGTAAGTAAACTGGACTGCCTTAAAACCAGGTGCCATAGTCCTCGATTCTGTATAGAGGACACGTAACAAGCCTTTTTCTCCTACTTCTGTCTCGTGTCTTCTGCCTTTATCTCTTTGCTGTACTTGCTCTTGTTGTTATGCTGCACTACCTCATTTGGTCGACATGCAATTTTTTGACCGATGTATTGAAGTCATACGCCACAGAGTCTCAGGCCGCACTGAAAACCCATCGGGTTTGGTGCAAAAAAAACCATTTCGCTGAGCTGGTGCTAAAATGGTAAAGGAAAACACACCAAAGTGTTAATCAGCATCGGTATAATGCTAAAACGACACGAAAAAAAGATGCGTTTACAATATAAAACACTGACTTTGACTCCAGAAACTTGACTGTTGTTAAAAGTCATTAGCATTAACAGAGAGAATTAACTTAGCATGGTATTCTTTAAGTTCTTCTAAATCACCATCAACAATGTGGACCTGGTGCCATCGGTTTTGTCCTTTCTAAAAGTTGACGCTCGCTTGTGAAACAAGTGGCCAGCAGAAGGAGAGCAGTGATTAACCCTCTACCGAGATAATTCTTCCTCGCTCAGTTTCCTCCAAACCACGTTGGCTTGCTATGTAACTGACAGAATGATAATGGTAGACACTGCAGTTAATTTTTTTCTTGTTTTAAACTCAATTTATCAGTTAGCATTAACTTCATTACAAGTCAGGGGTTGACATTAATTATAAATCCATTATGGTAGCCCACTGGGTAAGTGGAAGCGTAAGTGTGCTGCCCTGAAACTTGGCTATCTAACATGATCTAATAAAGTATAGCTAGTCATCTAGTTAAGGTGCATTAAAAATAGACTGAGGATAAAGAAACAGTATATGATTGTTGATCATAGCCCCAAGTTCTGGTGCTGTTCTGTCCTTACATCAGTTGAGCAACTTGGTACAGTATGTATGGCTGGCTAGTGATGTTAATCGTACCACAATCAGCCATGACTGTCTTGGGTTCCCTTTGTGCCAGCTGTCTCTGTAAGGCCTCTGAAGGGGGGGGCGGGGGTGTTTGGTGTTTGGCACCAGGATGTTAGCCTCCGTGGATACGACCTGTTTGTCCAGTGCATCTTATGAGTGCTCGATCAGACTGGGATCTGGTTGGTTTGGAGGAAGGGTTGGCAGTCCTGGGCTGTTTACCTGCTTGGCCCTGAGCTGTGGTAGACTGGTTGTGCAGGTGCCTTATGTTGTGACTAGCATGGATTTATCTATTTAATTTTTTTTCTGTAATTTATACTGCATTGGACACCCTGGCCTTTGCTCCTTGTTGGCATGGGTGAGCCTTGGGTGCCCATGGTCCTATCACTAGTTTACTGGTACTCATAATCAATGTTATTCAATTCACCTTGTGGTAGAGTTAATGTTATAGCTGATTGATGTATGTTATGTTTAACTGTGAGTTAGCATACATTATGGTTTTGCACTTATTATTTTTATTCATGCGCTCCTGATTCTTAAAAGATATACTGAGTTTTACTTAGTGAGTTTACATAGGCTGGCATGTGTAGTGCAAACACATACTTCAGTTACACTGTTGAGATGCATCGCATTAACATTTAAAAAGCCTTGAGACTGGTTTCTGAGCACCTGAGCTACTAATTTGTCCACCCCTGATATTCCAGCTCACATTATGTCAATCTGTCTGCAATCTAAACACTTATCATTTCACTTTTAATACTATTTAAATATTGAAACAGCCCTTTATTTTATAATAGAGATTTCTTTTAAGATGAAGACATGACGACATGTGGCGGTATTGGAACACACTTATGACTGGTAAATTGCATTAAAATGCACCTGCACTTGTGAAATGTTTCCATGTGCTACTGAATTGAATTCCTACATTCGTGGTACACAATCCAAAACACAGTAATATTGAATGAAACTAGTGGAAGTATTATAGGAAAAGCTTAATGGTCTGGTTAATATTTTCAGTTTCATAGGTTTGTTTCTCGATGCCTCAGTACATTTAAACCAAATCTGCAGTTGTATACATAATCGTATTTCAGGTATTCAATGTATGACACACAAAACCTGCAAAGACCTTCAGCTCTAACACTATTGGGGTTAAAAAAATTTATGTTTATGTCCTTAAGTGTTTCTGTGTCTGATGTGTTGTCTTTCTGTTTCATTTTCTTCCTCTCTTGCTCATCAATTTATCTCCCTGATAAACACTGATGAACTGTGATTTGATTTCTGGTGCACTTTTGATTTTCGATTCTTCATTTCTCAGGTTTGAATTATTATTATTATTATTATTATTATTATTATTCGTAATGAAAATAACTGTGCATGGGAGAACCCTTGTAAAAGAAACTCAATAAAAAGGTTTATATTGTGCATCATATTTCTTTACATTGTTTCTTCTATTCCTTCCTGTTCTGACTGTCTTTCCTGTCCTCATAAAATATCTTTCAAAATGATACATTTTCTTTACTTTTCCTAATTCAGCTTGGTGAGGACTAGGTACACAGGGTGGCATCAAAGTCTGGATCCATAGGCAAATGTGTAAATGCTGTAAAATTCAGCAACATTGTCTCTCAACTTCTGTTAAGAATCCTGTTTTGTAAACGAGACCTATGTTGTAAGGTCTTGTGTCTTAAATAAGACATAATATTAAATGTCATATAAGGAAAAATGCCTATGGATCCTGACTCCTTGTATATATGTATCATATATATTGCAGTGTGCAATGCAGGGGTGAAGGGGCAGTAGGTTTAAATTCTTACTGGTACTATGCTGCCAAAAGGTTAATATTATAAACCATGGAAGTGGTGAACAGTCTCTGTTTATTCCACTTTGGAATAGCCTCAGCTATAACTGTTGAATTTCAAATAGTGTAACAGTAAAATCTAGTGTTTAATGTAGGGTGTAGAATCCCTTGTTTCATACACCAAGTAGTGCCCTTGATTAGGGGTTGAAGATGTATTTATGATTCAGCCCTAAGTTAGCGTTGTAGCTTGTGTTAGCAAGTTACTTGGAAGTTACAAATTACGTTCCCCTGTGTTGGTGTGTAGGCGGTCCAAATTTCTAAATCTAAAATCTGAAACCTACATCTAAGACTTTTTCTAATTCTTCTATTTACTTAATTTCTATAAATTCATATATGTTTTTTAAGTCTTTTAGCAGGTGGGTATGTATGTGTTTGGTTGTGTGTTTGAAAGCATTAACCTCTTTTTAACCCTCACTTGCCTCCTTGTGTGCTGCCATTATGCCTCGCAGCACCAGGGGGCGCTGTCATACAACTCAACCTTGATTTTTTTGGGCCTGTGGAGGACTGTAGCTCAGACAGTGACACTGATGCACCGATACCAGGTTAGAGGACAAAGAACAGTCCTGAGCTACACATACTGACATTCCATACTAAGGATGTGATGATATATCATGATAAATCATGTTATATGACAGTATAACACATTATTATTATCATTATACAGTACTATGCAAAAGTCTTTGGCACCATATTTTCTTATATATGTTTATCATGTCTGCATAATTATGTCCTAAATCATTCAGTATTTCCATATATAACTTTAAAAGGTATAAATAAATAACATTACAGGAGAATATATGCATGGCTGTAAATAAAAAAATATGTAGTAGGCCTTATATATATATTTGTTTTTTTAACAAAAAATAGAAAGGACACAGATTTGTGCAGTTTTATAATAAAACAGCTGTATGGAGAATAGGAATTCTTCTGGTAACTTTGGTAATAAATGTTATTTATTTATTAATTTTTAAGTTATATATGGAAATACTAAATGATTTTGTACATAATTATGCAGATATGATAAACGTATATAACTAAATTGGTACAGCATATAATATGGTGCCTAAGACCTTTGCACAGTACTGTAAATCCTAGAATTGTCACAAAAATGTCACCAAAAAGTCACCTAATAAGCAACAAACAGGGCAGCTATGATTAAAAAAAAATTGTACTTTAAAAAGATTAAAATGATACCCGTGGGAATGTTTTGCTAATTCATTTTTGTAGAATTACAAACCAAATAATCTAATACTCATTTTTTCGCTGAGGTTTTGGCATTGAGTTGGCTTTTTTTATGTGAAATTCATGATATAATATTAGGGTAAACTATTATTATATTGTTTATTATATCGATATACTTTTACAGAAACACCCACACACAGTAAGTAAAGAGTAAGATGCATTGTTTGTACAGAACAGTAATCAATAATGGAGAGGAGCATTGAAGCCTTACACAAATGTGAAATTACCCCAAAGTTAATTATTTACTTATAACAGCAGGTATTATAGTGTTTATTCCTCATATGCTGCAGCAATTTGCCAGGGATTAGAAGTTTTATGTATTAAATAAATAAATAATATTTATCAAAATTGATTTCATGAATGACAATTAAACAAATTTAAACATTAACATTATTGGAGAATGCTTATAGCATGACAAAAAAAGGCATCAATTATTAAAATAATTATATTTCTCCTAAAATTTCTTAAAACTTAGTGAAATAAAGCCAGTGATTAAAGTTGATTTATACACATGCAGGAAATAATAAAATAACTTTTCTAAATAAGAGAATCACGTTATATGTAACATGCAAAAACGTACCAAAGTTTATAGCATAATTTACATTTCTTATTAATAAAAATTGGGATGGGTGAAAATTTGAGAGGACGTAATAAAAACAAATTAATGTCAATCCTGGCACCAAAAACTCATTTCCATAAATGTTAAATAAACATCTCCTTAATTATTCACTGTATCAACTATTTGTACGATGTAATCATGTCAAAGCTATTTTAGAAAATTTCATAACATCATCTGACCAATCAGACTTGAGTATTTAGCACAGCTGTGGTTTTAACACACATAGATGTGCATACTGCATGTACTGTACGGTATACATATCCTTGCATCCTTAGTAAATTACTGTAATTGGCTTGCCGTGAATCCTTCTTTCATTTCCTACATCCTATCATTTCTTATGGAACGAATTCCCTGTTTTTGGTGATGGTGTTCATGTTCCAGACCTTTTAGTTTCTCTGTGTCTCTGCTACACCTGATTAACTCAATTCGAGTGCTTGAATACTACAGCAAGAGAAACCTGAAAAGTGCTATCAGATTGTATCGGTATGGATGCATTTTGTTAAGTAAGAGTTAGTTCGCAAAATGACCTGTACTGTACCTACTTAGGGTTTTAGGCATTTCTTCAGAGGACAATAAGAATGTTAAATGGGGAATCACTTTGCATAAAAACATGGGACAATACACAGTTTCTCAGCAATTGAGGTCTGCACTGATAAGCCACTTACTGTATATACAGTTAAACTTTGGACTGCGAGCATAATGCATTTTGTGATCATATATCAAAGCACTCTTATCAAAGCAAATTTCCCCATACGAAATAATGGGAAATATTCCCATTAGAAAATTGATGCGAAATATAATGTAAAAATAAAATCTGCACTTTACCTTTGCTGCTGCTGTAAGTGAGACGAGAGAGGAGAGGAGAAGGAGAAACAGAGACAGAGAGAAGAACCAGTTGTGATCACATGATGCTCCGCAAACAAAGTGTATACGTACTACTCCTATTTCAAGACCTCGTTTGTTTAGCAATTTAAAATAAACATCTTGCAAAACCCTTGCAATCAAGTTACTCGCAGTCCAAGGTTTTACTGTACCAGTAAATTGGAGGCAGGATTATAAACACCCAAGGACCAAAGACCAGTCCATCTGGTCCAATCCCTCTGAAAAGCCAATGCAGCACAAATCGCTATGATGGAAAGACCCCAGAACACCGAGTGCGCTACAGCCCACTGCACATGTGGTCCATCAGGCAAAGAGTGTGAGACCGTCGACCCGACTTTCAAACTCTTGAGATTGCAAACCCTTTGGACGTTCCGGACAAACAAATCCAATCCAGAGAAGCCCCCCTCCATAACCCAGAGCCCTCAAAGGATCTGAGGCCCCACACAGTCATGCGTGAGGGATCAGAGCTGTTCCATTGGCACGAGGGAAGGCAACACATTACTGGGCATAATGTTTTGCATTGTAATGTTGTGGCTGTAAGATCACACAAATTATCATACATCATCATCTTTAACGTGATAACTTGATTTTTACAACTGTTCACACAAAGACATTCACTTTGAAAAGATTCCTTTTTTTCCTTTCATTTTTACTACATTTCGCTTACTTTTTTTTTTTTTTTTTTGCATATTGTGTTTCCAAATGCATAAATACCTTATTTGATAAGTTGACACGCCCTGTTATTGGGGTAGAGGTATTGCATAAATAGATATATAGCTTGTATTAGCTCTGATGTCTGATCTTTGTCATTTCTTTTCATTTTAGTCCCAACATGTTTGTATAAAAAAAATCAATTGTGCGTAGAAATGTGTGTAGGAGATACCTTGCTTTTGACACACAGAGAGATACGGTCTAGTCATACTTTCGGACTTAATATATACAGTATATAACTTGTCTACTAACGAGTTGGCTGTCTCAGCGTTGCATTGGAAGCTTGGTTTTAATTGTGCATGTGTGCCTGTGTGAACAAGAAAGAGAAGAAAAAGGTCAGCCTGATTAAATTGACCTGAGTCTGTGGATTCGGGTTGTTTCTATAGGCATTGATATCCACAATGTGTGTGTACATGTCGGGGGGAATATTTTAAAGTGTAAATACTCTGTGTTTATAGGTGTGGATCCAGAGCTGTATGAACTGACCACTGCTAAACTAGAGAGCAATAACACTGGCAGTAATGTGACGGACGCCTTCACCAGACTGATGGAGACGGTGGAAAAGAATAGCACTGTAACCAGGTATGTCTTCCATGCACCTGCCCTCACATGCATATGAACTTAAGTAACATCCTATTCTTAATCCATAGGGCTTAATATGATTTGGGCCCACCTTTTGCAGCCATAATAGCTTTAACACTTCTGTAAAGGCTTTCCACAAACTTTAGGAGTGTGTTTATGGGAATTTTTGACCATTCTTTCAGAAGAGCATTTGTGAGGTCAGACACTTATGTTGGACTTTAATTCATCACAAAGGTGTTCTCTCGGGTTGAGGTGCAGGCCTGTCAATTTCTCCCACATCGAACTTGCTCATCCATGTCTTTATGGACCTTGCATTGTGCACTCGTGCGCAGTCATGTTGGAAAAAGATGTGGCCATACACAAACTGTTTCCACAAAGTTGGGGGCATGAAATTGGCCAAAATGTCTTGGTATGCTAAACAATTAAGAGTTCCTATCATCCGGAGATCGCGAGTTCGATCCCCGGGTACTGCTGTAACCTCTCGCAGCCGGAGGCCTAGAGAGAGCTGATTGGCCGAGCTCTCTCAGGGGGGAGGGATGAGAGGTACTTGCACTCCTACATTAATCACGGCCCTACAGCCCTCTTAGTCTTCGCCCTCCCGACTGAGTGGTAGTAGCATCCTTAATGTGGGAGCCCCCTAGTGACGGGGAGGAATTGGCTACGACTAATATTGGGGAGAAAATTGGGGAAAAAAATAAATAAATAAAAAAGAACATGTTTTTCCATGGGGGCGTTTGAGATGGATTTAAGGGGCAAATTGTGGGTGGCTTTAAGCAAAGAAAACAGCTAAGGTAATTTAAAATTACTGGAATTTGCTTAAGAACTGTCCAATGCATTATTAAACCATGGAAGGATGCTGAACCAACATTGCGGGGGAACAGTGGCTGTGTGTCCATAAGAACACCACTTGTTAGTGAGACTAAAAAAGGCTTGAGTTTGCTAGGGAGCAATAAAAAAAGATCATGTCTGATAAGTCCAGATTGAGCCTATTCCAGAATGATGGGCGTGTCAGGGTAAAAAGGAAATCGCATGAAGCGATGCACCAATCATACATAGCGTCCACTGTACAAGCCTCTGGAGACAATCATATCATCTGGGGTTGCTTCAGTTGCTCAGGTCTAGACTCAGTAACGTTATGTGGCAATAAAATGAAGTCAGCCAATGACCTGAATGTACTGAATGAGCTGGTTATCACATCTATGGAGTTCTTCTAACCCGATGGCACGGCCATATTCCAAAACTCAGATTGTGACAGAGTGGTTCTGGGAGCATGAGGAATCATTTTTACACCTGAACTGAACAGCACAATTGTGAGCTATCATTACACTGTGATGTGTATGGAAATGCTTTTACTTCAACTATTAAACATAAATTTACTGATGATTTTTTTTTTTCCAATGCAACTTCACCAGGTGTTTAAGTTCAACATTTCTTCCATAGAGTTGATGGTTTAGCACTATCCGTTCAGGTTTTAATAATATGTTGAAGTGTTTTTAACCCAGATACAGACATTTAAAATCTCCTTAGTTGTTTTCTTTGCTTAATGCAACCCAATACTTTGACCCTTCTGAAATGCTGACTTATTTGGTCCAGACGATGTATTATTATTATAATAATAGATTATTTCTATTTCTGACTTTTTGATAGACTATGAACAAACAGCACAGCTTCAGTCCTAATTGTAATTAGTATTATCATACCCCAAATTGTTGCATGCATTGATGCCTTGCATCTGTCTGTCTGTCCTTCTGTCTCTCTCTGTCTCCATAGAAAACCGGAGCAAGATGGTGAGATAAGCCAGGAGGCATCCCAGGTGATCTCTCGTCTCCCCGATCTGTCTTTCATGCACGCAAGAGTCCTCATGTTTCCCTCCACCCTCACTCCAGCAGCCGGTCACTCATGACCTTCGACCTCAGTCACGTTTTACCTTGAGGCTTTGGTCCTCCAGTGACCTCTCCTCTGACCTCACCTGAACCTTTATAGCAGGTTCATTTATAACAACAACAGAAAGCACTGTCACTTTCTGAGGCGTTTTTAATCCTGGTGTAGTGAGTGTTCTTTGGTGTTAATCCTTTTTCTTATGTTTTGTTAAATATTAAGCACTAGTCCTTTTAGGTTTAGGTGTGAAAGAAATAAGAAAAGCAAGTGCACATTTTATTACTTGAAAACTTAATAACTTCATAACGAATATTGCTGAACTTTTATGTCCTTCTTGAGATTTGCTTTAATATTTCATTTAACAAACTTCTCATTGTCTCATTTTATTCCTGACAAGTATTAGACATTTTCTTTTTGTTTGTTTGTTTGTTTGTTTGTTTGAAATGCATTTCTTTGAGCTCAACGATGAACATTTGTTCAGGAATGTTACTAAAGATGAGTTCTTATTTATAACCATAACTATAAGTTGTGTATTTATTATATAATCTACATCATATATCAGTTTGTATTTATTTTTGTCAGATCCCTGATTAGCATGTGAGGTTAGAATTTTGCACGAGACCTGAATAACTGACTGACATGTAAGAATGTTTCTATAAAAATAATTACATTAATAAATAAATACATACAACATAATGTTCATGAACTTCAAAGAAAATAAAAGCCTGGTCTTTTTTTTATTTTATTTTACTTATGTTGGGTTTATTTAAATTGAAAAAAGCTTGCGGTTATGAAATACCATACAGTTGTGTTCAAAATAATAGCAGTCTAACATCAGTAACCAGATCAATAATTGTTTTTGGGAGAAATTACATTTCTTCATGGTAAATATTTTACTTGTAGGTGTAGTGGAGTAACAGAAAACCAACAGACCCAACAGTCATGATTGGACGCACCTGATTCTGTGTAATTTAATTATTAATTGAAATGGGGCGTGTTCAAAATAATAGCAGTGTGGAGTTCAATTAGAGAGGTGAATTATTCTGTGAAAAACAGGTGTCAAACAAATTCCCCTTATTTAGGGATAAATGCAGAAAAGGTTGTCCTGTGCATTTCCCTCTAAAAATCAGAGTAAAACAGGTCATTTCAGACTTTGTTCAGAACAACAGCGTACTTTGATTCAAAAGTTGATTAGTAATGGGAAAAAACTTACAAAAAGTGCAGAAAATGATAGGCTGCTCTGCTAAAATGATATCAAGTGCTTTAAAATGGAGATCAGAACCAGAAACATGTGGAAGAAAACGGAACAATACAAATGGATCGAAGAATAACAAAATTGGCAAAGACTCAATGATCAGTTCCAGCATGATTAAAGATACAGTTCGCTAAAGAACACATTGACTGGCCTAAAGAGAAATGCCGCAATATATTTAAACTTGTGGACTGATGAAAGCAAGATTGTTCGTTTTAATATGGGGATGCTTCTCGTACTATGGTGTTGGGTCTATTAATCAATTTGAGTACATCAGAAAGACGTCACGTTGCCTTATGGAAAAGAGGAAATGCCCTTAAATGCCTGGGTGTTTCAACAAGACAACGACCCCGAATACACCAGTAAGCAAGCAGCATCTTGGTTCTAGACCAACAGGATTGACGTTATAGAGTGGCCAGCCCAATCCCCAGACCCTAATCCAATAGAAAAGTTGTGGCCTGACAATAAAAATGCTGTTTCTGAGGCAAAACCAAGAAATGCAAAGGAATTGTGTCATGTAGTACAATTGTCACAGATGTGAAGCAGTTCTCAGAAAGCATGGTTTTACAACTAAATGTTACTTCAGAGATGCACAAGAAAGATTAAACTTCAAGCATTTTTGTTTAAACGGTAAAGATGAATAAACAGACTAATTTTTGTTTTTTCTTCACTTTCTGTAAACTAATAATCCATTTAGCACATTTTTCTTCATGTTGTGATTCAGAATAGAACGTGCAGGGGGTCCAATGCATTTATGTGATTTAAATGAAAAGTTATTATATGGATATGGAGCTTTACTCACTTTTTTCAACACACTGCTATTATTTCGAGCACGACTGTATATTACAACATTTGTACTAATGGTGCCTAAGACTTTTGCACAGGCCTGTATGTTTGCACGTAAATCATCATGTGTTTAGGTATTGGCGTGTGCTTGTCTTATTTTCCTAGTAAAATGCACAAATCAGTTCTAACATTATGACCACAGTAGATCCCTCCTATGTGACTCCTTTTCGAGCATTAAACTTTTCATCAATTCGATCTACACTAGCGCTTCTATTGGATCGGAGTATACAGGCCAGCCTTCGCTCCTCATGTTCATCAGTAAGCCTTAGCCGTCCATGACCCTGTTTCCAGTTCACTTTTGGTACGTCCTGACCACTGCAGCCTGGGAACATTCCACAAGAGCTGCAGTTTGGGATTTTCTCTGACCCAGTCCTCTATTTATCCTCAAAGCCACTCAAATCCTTATGCTTGCTCATTTTTTTCTTCCAACAACATCAACTTCAGGGTTCACTCAATGCCTAATACTGTATAATCCCACCCACTTCCAGTCACCATTGTAATGAGATATGGAAAATGTAGCTACTTTAAGAAGGGACAAATCTGCAAAAGTGATCAAACTGGTGCACTTGGCGACAGGATCCTGGGTGGCTTGAGGTCACTGATGCACATGGGGGGCGAAGGCTGACCCGCGTGGTCTGATCAGTGCATCAGTGTTATAGGGGTGAAGTGGGGACCTACTTACTATTACTCAGGTGGTCAAAATGTTATGGTTGATCAGTGTATAAAAAATGTGGGCTTTTGCACAGTACTTTTCTATTGTACTGTTTATGTATTTATTAAATAATCATAATTAATGTATTTATTAACTTATACTTTTATTTATGCATGTATTTATTCATTGCCTCTCAGGTCATTATCCTCCTCCACAGTGCTGTATGTACAGTATGTAGACGGTACGGATGCGGTTCAGGGTGTAACGGGTTAATAACCCGCACAGCTGCGCGGACCGAAACACGGTGTTACCGCAACACGGCGAGCTCGCGCGCTTTCCCGCCCGCTCCCATGGCCCAAACCGGAGATCCCGACCCTCCTCCCAGGGGCACTGAGATGGACAAACTGGTAACGTCTTAAACGTTTTTACAGCCATTTTTTCTTTTATATACATTATTTTTGTTCTCTCGTCAGGCCGACTCTAATCCGGTACATCACATCACAGATATAGATGAACTGGGCCGAGAGTTAAGACCCTGTGATTCGACCCCGGACTGTATATAAATGTACCTTACACACTCGAGATTTTTTTTTTTTTTTTTTATAATGTCATTATTCATCACAGAAAACGCAGAGCATCTGCGCGCGACAGGATGCAGAGAGACAGCGCTCCGGCTATGGGAAGCCAAAAGGGTCAAAAAGGGGGGAAACCATGCGCTCTGGAAAAACACAGGAGACCACTGCAAAATAATCAGTCAGAATTTAAAAAAAAAAAAGCAAACAGAAATTGTTTTTTTTCTTCTTTTTCTTACAGGTGCATGTACTGGTGAGATGAATAGTTTTGTTTAATTTTTAGGTGAAAATTCAAAACGTACTGTAACTATTGTTATTTAGAGTGTATATTTAAAATATACGCTCTTAATAAAAAAAATATATAACTATAGTTCGAAATATAACTATTATGAAATAGTTTTTAAAAAACTATCCTTATTTAGAGTTGATATGTAAAGGAAAGGACATCACGACACATCGAAATAAGACAAGATCATGCAGTATTTGCAGTTTTTGCGAAATGCATTTTCCCATTGGAAATAATGTAAATGCAGATAATCCGTCCCAGCCTCCCAAAAATATTGCCAAAATTACCAATTTCATCCAATCAAATCATGATTATATTTTTTGCATACAAAAACAATCAAAACATTTAGGAAAAAAATGTAAATGAAATAAAATCTCACTTAACCTTAATTTATGATTCCTCTTGGCACCAGCTGCGTTTAAATCAAAAGTGGTTTTCTTTTCTTCTTGCTACCATGCTTGTTAACCTTCTTGGGACCCATGGTGCTATGTCTCCACTGAAAAAAAAAAAAAACACAAAAATCTGTAAACACGCTTTGCTTGGCTTTCCATTGACACAGAGTTTCCAAGTTTTGAACAGCTCCCAGATGGTACGCACGTTTCGGTTCAGCTCGCTTCGTTCGCTCGTACGGTTTGTCGAAAATGCTTTCTATGCCAAGGCACATTTCTTGCAAAATTTCTGTTCTTAAGGGGAAAATTCTTATGATGAGGCATTTGTATGTTAAGATAAAACTGTATTTGGTATTTTGGTCAGTTCATGTGCCGTCCATACAGTACATCGGCGACGGTGGATACTTCCCAACCCTTAAAATACATCCGTCATTTCTATGGCACTACTTAAGGGGTCAGGTTGCCAACTTGATGCCTGATTGTCATTCACACACTATGAGCAATTTGGGAACACTAGTTAGCTTAATCTGGACTGATCTTTCTACTGTAGGAGGAAACCGGAGCACCCAGAGGAAACCCACCAAGCGCATGCAAACAGACCCAAGGCAGAAATCGAACCCCGGCCCTGGAAAGGCAAGGCCACAGGGCTAACCATTGCCGCCATGATCTACAGGGGTTGAATGATACACGATAAAGGTTTCCTGATTCGATTTAATTCTATTCTCAGAATATAACTTTATTTATCCATCTTCTATAGGCTACTGCTTATCCTGTACAGGTTACTCCTATCCCAGGACACTTTGTGCATAAGGCGGAGTACACCCTGGACATGGCGCCAAGACATTACATTGCACCTTCTTTGGGCAACTTGGGAATGCCAATTATCCTAACCCGCATGTCACTGGACTGTGGGATGAAACCAGAGTACTTGAAGGAAACCTACTGTATCGAGCATGGGGAGAACATGCAAACTTCATGCAC
Organism: Clarias gariepinus; assembly: GCF_024256425.1. NCBI lineage: Eukaryota > Metazoa > Chordata > Actinopteri > Siluriformes > Clariidae > Clarias > Clarias gariepinus. The sequence continues at coordinate 5,913,903 of NC_071112.1, read as the reverse complement.
ACAGACCCCGAGGAAGGAATTGAACCCGACCCTGGAGTCTGTGCGAAGCCGCAATGCGGTTACACTATGCCACCGTGTCGCCGATTTTCCAAATATTTTGGAAACAATTTGAAAACTTTTTAAAACTTTTCATTTGGGACTAAAAAGATTTCCTTTTTTGTCCCTGAACGATTAACAATAGAAAACGATATGCTTTCTAAGTAAAAAACTAAATAAATCAAATATACTGCTATAAACAAAAGTCTAATATCAGAGGTTAAAAAAGTTGAAAATATCTAAGAACTAGGAAGGAAATAATTACAAGAATACAGGATAAAGCGATGTAGACGATGAGTGAGTGAGTAATTACATTTGGGGGACATGGAGACAAACCTATATTTTTTACATGCTGTGAAATATGTTAGTGAAGTTTTACAGTATTGTCCCCCTTTAGCGTGCAATTACAGTGGCTCTTGCTACTATGTGGACTGTGGCCTCGATGGCCTTCCATAACAGGAACATGAGCGGCGTGACGTCGTCAGAACTGACGCCCAATCAATATGCGCGTATTCGAATATATTTGCATATCAAAGAGGGATAATGTTGAAAATCTGAGCTGGCTTCCGCGCGCGGTTCGGTGCGCGCGCTTCGTCCAGAGCCACGTTAGATCGGGGCTGCAGGGATCCACTGATGTAATCTATTAATGGGGTTTATTCTAAAGAAGAACTGAGTGTGTGTGTGTGTGTGTGTGTGTGTGTGTGTGTGTGTGTGTAAGAGAGAGAGAGAGAGAGAGCTGCGCGTTGGTGCAGGTACTGTAACTCTTTAATGCACTTATTCAGAACTATAAATGAGTTTTTGATAACAAGTCAAATTTAATTTAATTAAATTCTGATAATTAAAAGTCTAAATACAGTAGGGGTCAGATTGTCTATGATCATGTGGAGGAAAAAAAAATCTTTTAATTGACACCTTGCCTTTATTACTTTAATTAAGCACTCATGTTATTAAGGCTGCACATAATATTTAGTATAATGAAGCTAATGCACTTTATACCACTTTGCTTTTTAATTCTTCATTAAGTATTAATGGGCGGTGGGGTCTCTGGGGTGTAGTGGTTAGCGCTGTCACCGTGCACCTCAAGGGTCCAGGTTTGATTCCCGCTTCGGGTCCTTGTGCATGGAGTTTGCATGTTCTCCCCGTGCTTGGTGGGTTTCCTTCAGGTGCTCCGGTTTCCTCCCAAAGTCCAAAGACATACAGATTATGCTAATTGGCATTCCCAAATTGCCCGTAGTGAGTGTGTGAGTGTGTATGCCCTGCAATGAATTGGCACCCCATCTAGGGTGTACCCCACCTACGTCCCTAAATCTCCTGGGATAGGCTCCAGACCACCTGTGACTCTGTATACAGAATAAAGCGTAAAAGATGATGAGTGAGTGAATGAGAGTTTTCCACCATGGGAAAGTCTTCAGGAATGGAGAAGGTTGCTCCAACAATTCTATAACACGCAGAGCTTCAATGTGCATTTTTAAAAATATATTTTTAGGACTGACAGGTTGTTAGTGATTATCACTGTGGCCTCTCACCTTCAGGGTTGAGGGTTCGAGTCCCACCTTGGGTCTGTGTCCTGGTCTTTTTTGTTTGGTGTTTCCAGATTGCCCATATAGTAACTAGTGTGTGTGTTTATGTGTGTGATGGACTGGCACCCCATCCATGGGTGTCGAGAATTCTCTGCTCCTGTAATGCTACATAAACTATAACATCAACGTTGAAGATTATATCAAATATATATCAGAAGATAAAAATAAACAGTATTGAATACAGTACACATTTCACACAGAGAGATAAGAAGATTCGAACAGATAGAGATCATCGTAAAGATAAATGATTGTACTGTATGTGCAGGCACACACACACACACACACATACCGAGTTGCTGAGATTTCAGCATGTCGACACTCCGAACCAGTTTGTTCACTGACAATTACACTCACGATGACAATGCAGTCAGCTGATCATTCACATATCTTAGGCAGCGTGGTTAAAAAAACAATCTGTTGTTTAACCTGCCAAAAGTAAAGCACCTTAGTGAGAGCATGTCACAGACGTGCAGGAAGTAAACAGATCTCAGAGCTTCGGAGGCATCTTTCAGGAGACCCGGGTTGACTAGGTTGTGACGTTACTGATGTTTTACATGTTTTCTATTCTGTTAATGGTAAAAAGGGAGATTTCAAGATGCCTGGCCTCTAATTTCAAATATCATGCTTTTCCCAGAAAGAATTTAGGTGCAAACATTTTATCATAAAACAAATAATTCTTTGCATGCCTTCTTACATAACAAACACAGCACTTTTTTTTTTTAAATGCAATGTAAAGGAATGTAGGTGGCACAGTGTCCTAGTGGTTACCACTGTCGCCTTGCGTCTCTAGGGTGCGGGTTCGATTCCCACATCGGCTCTGTGCTCCCGGAGTGCTTGGTGCATGTTCTCCCCGTGCTTGGTGGGATTCTGCTGGGTAACCCGGGTTCCTCCCACAGTCCATTAGGTTAATTGGCATTTCCAAATCGTCCATAGTGTGTAAATGAGCATGTGAGCGTGTGTATGTGTGTGTGTGTGCCCTGCAACTCAATTCCAAGGTAATCCCCCACCTGGGCCCCAGACCATGTATACAGAATAAAGCAGTAGAGCAATATGTTGTGTGAGTAAAGGGATGTACTCTAAGTTTACCCGGCAGGTCACAATATCCCAAACTATGACTATTTCTGACATAAACAACATACACTGATCAGCCATAACTTTCTGTCCTCCATCAGGTGAAGTGAATAACGTTGATTATCTCATTGCAATGGCACCTTGAAGTGGAGTGAATATATATTAGGCAGCAAGTGAACATTTTGTTCCTGAAGTTGATGTGGAGGAGAAAAAATGGGCAAGCGTAAGAATTTGATTGAGCCAAATTATGATGGGTTAGAGCAACTCCAAAACTGCTGCTCTTAGGCCGTGTTCCATTGGTTGCATTGGTCAGGATCTACCAAAAGTGGTCCGAAAAAGGAAAACTGGAGAACCGGCAACAGGATCACTGGCTCATGGAGAGCGACGGCTGGCCCGTGTAGTCCAATCCAATAGAAGAGCTGCTGTAGATCAAATGGCTGAAGAAGTTAATGCTTGCTCTAGTAGAACGGAGTCAGAATATACAGTGCATCCCAGTTTGTTGTTCCTACAGACCTGTCAGAGTACCCATGTGTCCACCTTCAAAAACTCCTGCAATGGCCATTCGAACTGGACCACAGAGTGATGGAAGAAGGTGGCCTGGTCTTGTGCATCATATTTTCTTTTACATCTTGTGGATGGCCGTGTGTCTGACGGCACCAGGATGTACTACGAGAAGAAAGCGAGTCCGCGGTATTGACTCAGCTTTCATGAAAACCCTTATCTCGCAATTTACAGAACTTAAATGAACTGCTGTATTGATGGGTTGGAGACACCATCAGAGGTCTAGTGGAGTCCATGCCTGGAGGGACCAGGGCTGTTATGACAGCAGAAGTGTGGAGCCTCCGCAATATTAGGCTGGTGGTCATAATGTTGTGGCTGATGGTAATATTGAATATTAAGCATACGGTGGCCATGGTCATGTTTTAATTCCTGATTCTGATTGGTCAGAAGGTATTTGTTTAACTGGTTAACTTTCGACATCGCCTACAAAGCAAATCATGTAAAGGACGTTAGTATAATGTTAGTTTAAAGGAGACATTTATTTAACATTTTTGGAAGGAGTCTCCAGTGTCAGAGCTTTGTTTCAGCAGTTAGGCTTTTGTACTGTATATTATGTTTAAAAGCAGAAAACGATTTCATGGATAAATTCATGGATGTGAAGTGATCTTGTGTGTCAGTTGGCATTAATATTGTTTCTGTTGTGTGTGTGTGTGTGTGTGTGTGTAGAGTGGTGGTGAGTGTGAGATGATAAAGGCAGACCTGGAGGCTTCTCTCTCGGGGAGCAGTAGTTCAGCTATTCAGTGTCGGGATGTGTGTCGCTCCTACGGGAAGCTGCGCGTCCTCAGCAGCCTCAACCTCACTGTACCTCAGGGCCAGATGTGAGTATGGATTATACGCTCGGTCTCTCTAACTCTCTGTCTCTTTCTTTCTCTTTCTGTCCCTCTTAATTTTTCACATAAGCACACACATGGCTTGTTCGTTTTAGCTCTTAGCATTTCTTTATACAGTACACACACACACACACACACACACTCAGACTCACACACTCAGACACTTGGGACAGTTGCTAATGTTTAATCGATGGAACTCATCTATAACGGCACCACTCAGAGATAAATAACTCCACACACACACACACACACACACACTGTGTCAGCATCTCACGCATCTTTTAAACGTGTCTACTGGTCACACCAATTCTGCAAGCGAACAGAAAAATGTGTATGCACAGACGTGTATAAGGATGTGGTGTACTCTGATTTCTCATCTATTCTCTGTCCTTATGTCTGTTTTTAAACTATACACAGGTTTATAAAGCACTTTAGTGCATCCTAATCTAATCTAATCTAATCTAATCTAATCTAATCTAATCTAATAGAAATAGAAATGAGTAATTACAGGGATTCTTTTTCTTCCACTATGAATTCCTGCACTATAATGTCTGTTAATTTAGACTAGTCTAGTGATCAGCACTGTCGCCTTGCACCTCCAGGGTCTGGGTTTGAATCCCGTGTGCTTGGAGTTTGCATGTTCTCCCCGTGCTTGGTGGGTTTCCTGCGGGTACTTTGGTTTCCTCCCACAGTCCACAGACATGCAGATTAGGACAATTGGCGTTCACACAGCTGCATCACATCTCCATGGTTGCGGGTTCGAGTCTCACCTCCGTTCCCGTGTCTGCAAAGTTTGTACAGTATGAAGCAGGGGTAGGCATTGGTTAAGGCATTGGACTATGGTTCGTAAGGTCCCAGGTTCAAACCCTACCACCATCAACTGGTGGCTAACTGGCGTTCCCAGATTGGTTGTGTGTGTGTGTGTGTGTGTGCTGATCAGCAAAATTCCCAGTGTTGAATTTTGTTTGAACACCCTCCATTGTGCTACATACAATACAGGTCCACTTGGACAGTTTTAAATCAACACTGGAGATTTTAGACTTTTACACATTTTGGCAAAGTATTGACACAACACTGTCTATTACAAAGCATCTAACTTAAAAACCATTATATAACTTTATTTGAGAAGCTTTAAACTGCCACATTTTGAGCAAAGCATGACACGTAGCCGCCAGATTTCCAAGCAAAAGCTGTGACGAGCCAATCGCATCGCATCTCTTTGTCATGTGATCAGGGAAGCAAAGATCCTTCCTGTGCAACACAGCGGCTGCTGCGAGTGGCTTAAATGTGTTCAAAGAGATTTTGAAGAATGTTGAAGCCAATAAAAAGATGTTTATACTCTGTTATTGCCGTTTGTTGCAGTCGCTCCAGCAGTAAAACATGACAGGTATGTAGCACTTAACATCAATGGTACGTTTCGTTAAACAGGGCATTATGCAGTTTGGATGTTGCTCGAGCACGAGGTTATGCATTTAACAAAGCATGTGGGATTCTGTAGAGTAAGCACTGCAGTGAGACAGAGAATTAATGTTACGAAATGTAAAATATGCACAGGCGATTTTGTGTTCAAGAAACATGAGATGCACAAGCTGTGTGTGGGAAGCTGTTGGTTAAAGGTGCACTAGGACAACGATTTAGTGAAACTAAAACTGGTAAAGGACGAAACTGACGATGCTGTAAACTAAAGTTTTGGTATTGCTCCTACAGTTTCTAATGATCATCAATAATAGATCATCAATAATATTTGCGATTTTTGACCTTTTGTGCAACATACAGCCAGCAATCTGCATACAATAAATCACAAAAATGCACTTTGTTGTAAAGAAAAGCACGTCTTGATGCACATGATAGTTTTAAACCTTCACCAATAAATCTCACTAATTTGAGTTCAACTTTAATCCTTGAACTCTAAACCTCACTTCCTTTCTTTATCAGTTACGGCTTGCTGGGTCCGAGCGGTTGTGGGAAGACCACTCTGCTGAAGTGCATCGTGGGAACTCTAAAGATCTCTCGAGGTCACATCAGCGTGCTCGGGAAGCCGCCGGCGTTTCCCGGACATGAGGTGCCTGGAAGGATGGTGGGATACATGCCACAGGTGAGACCGTCATTATGCACCCAACAATACACTTTGCTCGTGTAGTTCATGCAAAGACATTTTTTGAGAAGTGCATTTACTCGATTAATGTTTTTCTGACTTTATTTGTATATAAAGTAAAGATGTAAAGTAATAAAACAGTTATCAGATGAGTCTGCAGTACGGTATGTCCACACCCAGGATTAAACCATTAAAAGCTTTCTGCAGTATGTGACTGTTTGTCTTGTGATCACTTTCTGTTTCATAACACATGCAAACTCCACCCAGTTAAATAGTTATTTATAATTACAATATTATCATGTAATAAATGCATGGATGGATAAATGTGCAGTAAAGACAGCATGCTACTGATGACAGGTGTGTGTGTGTGTGTGTGTGTTTGGTAATGCTCATGTGACCGTTCATCTCTCTCATGGCAGGATATAGCACTGTATAACGAGTTCACCATCAGCGACACGCTCTGGTTCTTTGGCCGAATCCACGGCCTCTCATCCAAAGAGACACGTGAGCGGATGAAGTTCCTCATCGATTTTTTGGACCTGCCGCAGAAGAACAGTCTCGTCAGAAACCTCAGGTGCGGACGATTCATTTCTGTTCATTTTAATGCACTGCAGGTGGTTGGATATGAAGCAGAGTCAGAGTCCCAGTCAGGCTTGGTGACGCTCAGGAGTTGAAATGTGTGAAATGCTTTCAGGACAGATTTCCTTCTTAAACATACTGTATATGCATGACATAATGCAATTCTTTTGTGTGGCAATTCATGTATCGCCACACTGTCTTTCTTTGTTGAATTAATTTTTATTTATATATAAGCATATATAAGCATTTTAAATGTAAAAATGTAATTATTTGTTTGGATTTTCCCCCGATTTTCTCCCAATTTAGTCGTGTCCAATTCCTCCCCGTCACTAGGAGGCGACCACATTAAGACATTTACTTATTTGACTTTGTCAGGAGGGCCGAAGACTATCACGTGTTTCCTCCGAATCACATGACGCCAGCCGACTTTTCGAACTGCTTGCTCACACACTGTTGGAAGCGGCGTAACACTCTCGGAGGACAACGCTATCCACTCCTTCCGCTTGCGCGAGCTCACAAACGCTCCTGATTAGCTGTAGATCAGTGATTAATGTGGGAGCACTAAGTACCTCTCATCCCTCCCCTCTGAGAGAGCTCGGCCAATCAGCTCTCTCTAAATTGGGGTTTTTATAAAAGCGTGATACAGTACCACAATAAAAAATGGAATCAGCACCTCAGTATCGTGATAATATCGTATTGGCCCATCGTATCTACCCACTCACCAACCTAACTACCCCAGGTGCCGTATCAGAAAAGAATTCCCTGTGCAGTAATGTATATGTGCAAAATAAAGATGATCTTGATGGGGAACTCTCAAAAAAAGATTGTGCACACAGTACTCATGGTGAACTTCTAACGCTTTCCATGTACAATGCCTTCATGCATTTTCCATGTTTACGTTTTACATTCAGATTAAACCGATAATACAGTATATATCTATATAACAAGGATGAAGCGGCGAGATGGCTTAGTGATTCACACTCTTCCCTTCTCGCACCTTTATTTCCTCAATTGTTCTGGGATTTATTTTATACAATGATTGTGCTGCTATGTATGCGGTTTACTGTAAACTGAAGAGCTGCAGAAAGGACAGGAAAAGAAAGCAGGCCTTGTTGTGTGACGGACTCTTTTGTATAAAGTTGATTAGTTTCCATCAGAATGAATCCTCAGTGACACGATGAATGTGGACCAGCCTTTCACTGCTAATGCCAACAATATTCACTTCTTTGTTTTCTCTTTCACACTCACTGTACGTCTCTCTCTCTCTCTCTCTCTCTCTCTCTCTTATCAAGTCCTTTGTTCATTTACTGGCCTTTAATTGCTCAGCGGTCACGTTTTCCAGGACAAATACTGTACCTTTAACACGATAAAACTTTATGTAAGGAGAAAAAAACACCATGACAAGCTTGGATCTGATTAATTCTGTGTATAGTCGAAGGCTTATATTTGACATTTGATGTATTTTTTTTAACCTAGTGAGTTGTTATTAATGAGAGGTATCTGTGTGTGTAGTGTCGAAGGACAGGTTGTGTAGAACATGCATGGCGTCTTCAGGTCTATTTATACACGCAACGTTTTTAAAGACTGGAAAGTTCCTCTAATGCACAAAAGGCTGAAGTGGCTGAACGGATATAACGAATCACTTTATTGATGTTAATCCATGGCTTGAAATCTACCGCGAGTTAGTCCAAAGCGCCAAATTTTTACATTATTTTAAAAATTTAGATTTCAACCCTCGTCATTTCCGTCCATTCCAATCTACAAGCGACTTCTCCCTATCATGCTACTTCTGTCAACTCCTACATCTGTATCCTAGTGCTCAAAACGAAACTCATGACTCCTATTGCACAAATAGAAAACAAAGCTCAAAATAAAACCGCCACACTGTACACTTTCTCTTCTCCGAACAAGCTTCGGAGATCCAGTTTATCAAGATCTTTTGCCGTAACAGAGCAGCCTGAGGTTCGAGATGTGTTCAGTTGTGTTTGGGTTTTTACTGAGCACCATTTGGTTAGCCATCAATATTTATTTAATGCCTCTAGAACTTCTAGTATCACCGGAGCACTACCCCATGGTGCACCACTTTTTTCCAGGATGTTGGCCGGAACAACTCGGACCTCGTGAATGGTCTCCAAGAAGTCCTGATCACACTCCATGTTTTTTTTCCTGTATGAGATCAAACTGTTGATGTAAATCCTTTCTAAACGCTTAAAGTACGCCATATTTAGAAATAACCGCCTGAAACAAAGACCCAGTGTCACCGTTTTTTATACTCTGCTCTCTGAAGCATGTAACCACATGACCCAGGCTGGAAAGTGTTCAGTCAGTATTTCCCCTAGAAATGGTTTCAGGTACCGTGGCAAGAGGAAGTTAAGGTCGAATAAAATAAGGAGCGAATTATTAAGATGTATTTATTTGACACAAATCACTGTGAAAGCCACCAGTTAAAAAAACAATTAAACAAAAATATATAATTTATGCAGAAAATGGAAAATATCTATTATTACATTACATTATATTATATCATGTCATATTATATCATGTCATATTATATCATGTCATGTCATGTCATGTTATGTCATGGCGGCACAATGACTTGCACCTCTAGGTCTCATGTCTGTGTGCATGGAGTTCGCATGTTCTCCCTGTGCTTCATGGGTTTGCTCTGGGTACTTTGGCTTTGTCCCAAATGTAAAAATTTGGCGTTTTGGACTAACTTGTGGTAGATTCCACAGATTATACTAATTGGTCAACTGCATTGATCAGTTCGCCGTTCACCAAAATTGAGTGAGGTTGTGGTCTACAGATTGCAACACAGAGAGAGCAAGAAAGAGGAATCTGACACAGACTCCCAAATGCAAATGATTATTTCCCTATGAGTGTATATCAGACGGGATTAGATTTTCATGCTCTTGTTGGCATGGCGACCTGCCACGCCTGTACTATTATAGGGGGAAACTTTAAGCACAATGAAAGTGTTTACTAGCAAATAAATGTCCGTAATAAATTCAGTTATAAAAATTACTTTAAACTATAATAAATCAGAAACATTTATTAGGATTTGCATGTAGAGTAATCCGCGTTTTTAGTAAGAACAAGCCAGAGTTCGTCATCCAGCGAGTCATTGAGGACAAATGATCTAGAACTAGGTCAAGCAGCCTGAGAACCAAAGCTGTGACTGGCAGCAATACTTCCCCGGCAATACTTCCCCAAAATCCAAATAAACGAAACAAGTAAGAGGTGAGAATCAATATTGACTGTAGCAAGAGGACAAGGACAACAGAAGTGCGGTAAATATTCTGGGGTGGTGAAAACAGGCCTGAGTGTGTGTGTGTGTGTGTGTGTGTGACAGATTTATATTTGATGTTGGCGTTGAATGTAAATTGCTTTTTGCACCGTTGGCCAATAAGTCCATATTTAAATGGTTAATCCGTTGGTTAATTGGTTGTTTATGGTGTACAACTGTTTATCAGTTCATAATTTGTTGATTTTAGCATATTAAATAGTTTTTTCAAGTGTTGGAAATGCTTCAGATAATAGTTTTTTAATAATTATTTGTTAATCATTAGAATTTGTTTAATTGATGCATGATCATCGGGTGTTTTTTTTGGTGTTAATTTAAAACTTTAATGTTGTTTTATTTGTTTTTGAACTTTTGTTTCAATTATTAACATTGTTTATAAATGATTGGTAAATATATGGAATTATATACTTATTTGTTCTTTGATGTGTATTTAGTGTGTAAATTCTGAACCCTTTTTTTTTGTTAATAACTTTTTAATTGGAAATTCAAATATGAAAACCAAAAAATGCAATGATTCAAGAAGGGGGAGGGACACATAAAATGAATATTAAGCAAATCACAGAGTAAAAAATTTTAAATTATACAAATTTAAAAATAAAAAAAAATGTAAAAAAACATAGTGTTTCACACAGGGCTTCAATTTACGTAAAACTAATCACGTTGTCGATCCTTTAACAAAGTCTATATCAGCAGTCCGACTATTTTCAAAATAGTCTTTCTCACGGTGGTCAAAGCTGCCATTAATATTTTTTTGTAAACAAAGAGTAATGATAGAATCATCCACTAGCAATAGTTAACCTGGCCGTAAAGGAACATTCACCTTAAAAAGGATGGAAAGAAAATTTACCACATGATGTAACACTTATTTGTTTTATTAACTTAAAACTTTTTTTTGCTGTGTATTCATTTATAATTCTAGATTTCAGATTATTATTCGTACCATAAAGTTGTTGTGGGTAAAAGGTTGTTTATTAGTTATTAACTGCTGCTACTGTGGCTGTTTGCAGCGGGGGTCAGCGACGTCGCGTTTCTCTTGGTGCGGCTCTGCTTCAGAACCCTCGCCTCCTCATCCTCGACGAGCCCACAGTAGGAGTGGATCCTGTTCTACGATCCAAGTACACACTTTTTCTTTATTCCTTTGTCTTTCTCAACTTCCACTTCTGTTTCTCTCTCTTGCTAAATACAATCACATCCTCAGCTGCGTTTTTATTTCTGGAAACACCTGCTACTCACATTTACAGCTAATGCATGTAAACCTTAAATCAGGAGTCCAAATTTTAACACACACACACACACACATACTTTTGCGCAATCAATCGTGTAGCTTGTACAGTACAATCCTTGCATTAATCTGATCCTGAAACAGCAGAATTATTATATCACCCTTATTATATCACCCTTATTATATCACCCTTATTATATCACCCTTATTATATCACCCTCACAGCTTTATTCCCAGTTGCTAAGATTTTTTTTTATTGTTTTAAAAAAAAAAGAAAAAAAGCACATACACACACACACACACACATACACACACACACATGGTTTTAAGTGTTGGTTTTCCATTTTCCCCCCAAAACTGCATCCTATTCTACGAGCGACGTTCGAGTCAAACCAGGACTTGTGATGAACTTTCTCATAAATGTTGAAGGTGTAAAACAGAAGTAATAATAAAAAAACTGTGCAAATGCACAATGTCCTCATACTAATGTGTTACCTTATTCAGGACAGAAGAGGTTTTAGTGATTTGTTTTTTCTGTTTTATTTAAAAGTGAACAACTGTTTTTAGTTGCTGTCATATAATAGTATTGTTTTAAAAGTATTGTATTGATTAATTAAAAGTATTCGTGGTATAAGTGGTGAGGAATCAAGGACTTCACGGCACTGTTCATAAGAAAACACTTTTAGGTTGTTACAGTAACTTAAGCTGTCGTTTTTATCATTATCCAAAATCTGAACTTGTCTGATTTCTACAGAATATGGCAGCACCTAGTGGAGATTGTGAAAGAAGGACAGGTATCCGTCATCATCACTACGCACTACATAGAGGAGGCCAGACAAGCCAACATGGTAAGATATACACACTCCGGGTCTATTAATCAAATGAGGTCTTATACAGGTGAGAGTGAGCCATAAGAGTAAATGTAATTAAATGCACTTATTACTTATGCAATAAATCCCCGGCCCCATCATTTTTCTTGAATGTGGTATTGGAATCACATAAAGTTTCACATTAGTGTCTAAACCGCACCTTTTAAAATAAGTCCATTCTTTCAAGTCTAAAAAATAAAGGGTATAAAGTAGGGACTACTAACAGTTGCTGCTGTAATAATTTTTTCCTGCAGCATAATGTATTTAACACCGTTCTATTTTTGCACTAACTCAACCCTGCGCCGCTATAAATCCACCCCCTCGATCGCTGAATTTTCTCTCTCGCAACAATTTTTGGAGCTCTTCCTGCATCGACGCATATGTGACAACAGACTGACACCTGACCTGGCAGCTTGCAAAACAAAACATGATCAGGTCACCTTGTGTAATCTTGTGTAGAGTAACGCAGGGCTCAGGGCGTAGCAGGGTGGTTGTTTTTTTCACTGATTGTGTTTCTAAAAATAACAAAGAACGAAAGAGAGTGTGGGTGAACATGCAAGTTTGTTTCGGGGAAGGCGCGCCACGTGGTGTCTGTATCGGATTGTGCTGGGGTGTAAACAAAACCGTAAAATAAACTGAAACTCAACTTGGACACAACTTGGTGTAATGCATGGACGGGAAAAAACGAACAGGAATTGTAGAAGTGATATTCTTAGCAAAATCACGCCATCAAAGTGCAGGAGGTACAGTACAGGAATCTTAGAGCCAATCCCAGGTGGGGTTCCAGTCTATCACAGAGCACAGGCGTGCACACACTTACACACTCACTCACACACTGCGGGCAATGTGGGAACGCCCGGTTCGCATGGTCCATGTCTTTGGACTGTGGGAGGAAACCGGCAAACCCAGAGGAAACCCACCGAGCACGAGAAGAACAGCACTTAATAAACACTATAGAGAACGAGTGATTTTGAAACCCGTCCATCTGAATGTATAAGCTTTATCAGTTTCCTCCCTACAAAATCCTGCTAATATTAACAGCAATGCAATACTTTTTAATAAACGTGTATTATTTACTTTAAGATTGCTTTCCTGTATTGCGTGTGACATCTCTAGATTCAATCACTTACTGTACATTACGCACAGACTGAACCAGGCAGGTCTGCCTACGCTAAGACCACGGACAGCACCTCACAGCTGCCAACGCACAGTACAGTTCATCTGGCTTTAAAAGTTATATTACTTCGGGTTATTGTACGATATCGAAACGCCTTGGCTTGGCTTTTTGCACCACACAAAACCCTCACCTAAGGGTGATAATCATAGAGACTGAAGACATAATAATATTGAATTGAATAATTGTCTTAATTTTGGTTTTGTGACACAATAGGTTTCCCAGACGCTCATAAACCTCTAGATGCCTTTGCGAAAGATCAGTGGTGTCTGTTTATTTCCATGCTATGAAATATTACACTACTTTTTTTTCCTTTTTACTCGTTACACAATGGCTTTAAGGTAATGAATCAGGCTTTGAAAAGATAACTACGCCTTTTTGAATACCCTTTGAGCTGTCTAAATGCTGCCACTTATAGCATCAGTGACACCAGGTCACAGCATTTACCTTTTCCCCTGAGGACTAAACGTGTCTTCACACAGGAGGTGCACACTTTTCTTTACAAGCCCTATGAGATCTTACATGTGTGTATATAGTTACTTTTTAATCCTTTGGCAAATCCCATCCCTGCAAAAGATAAAAACACACATCTGAGCAACATGGATCATGTATATAGTGTCATTGAGTTTGTACTAAATGTTTCACTCCATTCTGCTTGTTTAATGTTTTAAGGATAGTGTCAAGCTAAAACCGCTTAAGGGAGAAAAACATGTTTTTAAAAAGTGCCATAATTTAGGAAGTATGTCCTGAGTCTTTTTGTTTGAAGACATACAGACAGTAATCCAGATGTTTAGACCGTCAGGTGAAGTTCATTTACATCAGCTAGCTATGAGAACATCTGAAGAGATGGTACAGTCGGTCAGGTTAGTTCAAGCCACTACATTCTCAGATATCAAAGTAACAATCTCTGTCTTGTCCACCAAGGGAACACCCTTTAGTGTGTATCTTTCACTTGTGACAAGGATAAAGATACACGGTTATCCAAAACTTCCACACAGTTGTGCATACAGTATACAGTAGCGTGAGAGTGAGATCTGATGGTTTTCCAATGAAAGTTGAATGTCATCAGCATAGCAATACTATGATAACCCATGTGAGGATATGACCTAGAGAGAGAATTGTAAGGGACTAAGCACAGAGCTTTGTGGAACCTCAGTGGAAAGTATAAATGAAGCAGATCTAAATCCAATCTCTGGCAGTTGATGAGAAACTTTAAGCTGTTTAGGTTTTGCCTTTAAAAAAAAAATAAGAATAAGAAGAAAAATTTGGAAGAATCATCTGATTATTTTATTCGCACAAATAAAATATGAAATGAAAATAAATAAAATCTTAGCAAGTGAAATATTCTTCAATGTAGTCAAACATATCAATTTTTTTTTAAATAAGATTACAGCAAACAAAATATAAAATCATTAGGCTTATTTCTAGTCAAACTAAAATACAAGCGGAAATGTTTTGTTCCATTGGCAGAGAATTTTGCTTTTCTCAAGAAATTAATTCCTAAAGCTAGCAAAATAACAGAACAAGAACATTTTTAGTAACATTTGACTAAATTGACATTAATAATCTTACAATTTGTTTGTTGTAATTAAATTTGTATTGTATTGCTATAGTACTTTACATTGCAAGCAAAGTTACTAAAAGTAGAGGCTTAAAAAATATGAACACTAGATGTACGAAGAATGTGTGTACAATTGCATGCATGTAAGATTGCAAGTAAAATCCCAGACAGTCTGGATGATTTTAATTTTTTTATTTATTTATTTTTTTTTTAATAAGAACTGTGATCTATGTAAAAAATATATTCTAGTTTAAGCATTTTTAAAATAAAATAAAAAAAAAGAATTTCCGTCTGGAGACTTTTGAGTGACAGTTTCCCAAGTCAATCAGAACGGCACTAGCTGGCCATTCCTAAGCCAGTGTAAGCCTGTGCATGCAGAAGAGGGTGGATAGCACTTTCCTTTCAGTGTGTCCCAGCTGCTTCGTTATATTACCATAATGTGGCGGCTTTTAAGGTAAATTCTACACAAATGCAGTAGGCATGAAATTGACAAGACTTGTATACAAATGTACAGTAGGATGATTATATGATTGCACTATACTGTATATTCAATTTTTTTTATATTTTCTACTTTTTTAGTGTGCAGCTGTTAGTGACTGATGTTATTCCAGATGTTCTGTATAATGTTGGTCTTTAAAATCTCTCTGCACTCTGTGGTTGGTAATGATGGTGCTAAATCATGCCTAGGTGGGGTTAATGAGGAACGGGAGGCTGTTAGCTGAAGCCAAACCAGAAGCGATCATGAAGCAGCACAATGCAGCCGTGAGTCCATCTTCACAAACACACACATTACATAAGTCCTCATTTAGACTATACAAGAGAGACAATAGACATAGAAAGTGTAAATATATTACTGTTTGTGTTTGTACACATGATACACACATCAGACCCTGGAGAGCGCTTTTCTACAGCTTTGTGAGGACTCGGACCAGGGCGGGTCCCAGGACAGTTCCCAGGGTCCTGTGCGCAGTAACAGCATGTCTCCAGACAGTCTGAAGGATGACTGTAGGGAGCCCATTTTAGGGAAGGAAATATCAGGAACATCAGACATCCACAAACTTAAAGGTGATTTTAAAAAACACTGAAAAACTACCAACATATATATATTACAATGTGCTGTTATGTGTGTGTGTGAGTGTGTTTATGTGTGTATTTTTGTTTGTGTGTATGTATATACAGTGGATTGGAAAGTGAGAGCACGGCACGTCTTTCCAAAATGTAGAAATATCACCGCACTGACGATCAAGACCATGGTGCGAATGAGGAGAAATCCAGGGTAATCACTGCAATCATGTACAGCGCAAAAAAAAGCTGTTCTTATTATTATCTGTCTTATCTGTTTTAGTAAAAGTGTTTTTAAGTGTTCATGTCGCTCTAAGCTAGTTTCTCTCTCTTCCTCTTTATAGTTCGATGTGTTTTCAGTTCCTGTTGCCCGTCATTCAGATCTGTCTGATGTGTTTGTGTATCGGCGGTGACCCTAAAGGCATTCAGGTGGCTGTAGTCAATAACGAAACCAGCTCGAGCTCCTACAGCCTCTCTCTCCTCTCCTTCCTTGACAACACCAGCATCCACCAGGTACCAACATTTCATTCTGTATGTCACACCTTAACATGAAGCATCGTCACTCTGATTGGGAAACCTGGTATCAATTATGTGCTAATTAGATTATGCTATAATTAGTTATTATTTAAATGAATAATAATAAGGGTGGATGGATGGATGGATGGATGGATGGAAGGATAATGAGGGAATGATGAATGAATAAACGCATCAATATGGATGGATGAGTGGAGGGTGATGGATGGATGGAGGAATGAGTGGATGATGAGGGAATGGATGAATAGATGGATATTTAAGAGGAATGATGGATGGATGAGTGGAGGGGTGATGGATGATTGGATGGATGGGTGGTGGATGAGGGAATTGATAAAGTAAAAAGTGGATAAATAGCTGGATGGATGAAAGGATTAATGGATGGCTGGATAGGAATGGAATGATGAGTCGATGGATGGGTGGATGACAGAGTGAATGAACCAGAGAATGAAGGGATGGATGGGAGGGTGAGTGGGTGGATGGAAGAATGGATGGATGGATGAATGGATGGATGGATGGAAGAGTGTGTGAATGGCCAGTAGGATGACTGGATGTATGAATGGATTATTTTAGGAACGAATGAGTAGAAAAGTGGAACAATGAGTGGATGGACGAATGGATGGACAGAAATAATGATACTGTACTACAGTATAGTTAAATATTTGTATGTTAACTGATTTTACAATTAGATCAGCCTGTTTTTCCAGTCATCTATCTATCCGTCCTTTATATTATTTATACATCAACTGCATAACAAAGATAGAACTTTATACAACCTCAAGATCTCTTACTCTCACTTCCTCTGTCAGCAGAGGAAGTGTACAGAGTTTCACTTCAGTCTGGCTAACGCATGAACAGGTATCACGGTACAGTGATTATCCTGCAGAAGTTTTCTCCACAGCCAGACAATGACAATGCCTGAGCTTTCAGGAACTGAGAAGTGGAACCTCTAAGAAACTCTAGCTGTATAAATAAAGAAAGGAACTGAGGTTATCTGAGATCTAACGGCATTCTTGTGTTGTAGCTCAGTTTAAACCTGTTTAAGCATACACAGTTGCTGTAGATCAGCTGAGGACACTGCAACAATGGAGTCACATGTAGCATGTAGTAACATGGAGTCTAGACTTGGTGGTGGTGGTGGAGACATTCCTGTCAACACCATTGGCATCATGTTCTGCTTTTTAAAGATAAAGGCTGTGTTTGGCTAGAAGTTGGATGCTTGGTCTTGGCATTTCTTTGATGGAATTGTTTTAACTCTTTGCCCACTGCAGGTGAACCTGCCCCATTCTGCAGCTTTTGAAGGCATCCATAACGGGGAGTACTGGGGCGTCATCGGGTTTGGCGAGAACTTCACCAGCTACCTGACCAAGAGGTGGGAATTTCAAGAAGACTTTCGCATCTTGTCCAGATCTGTAAATCTCTCTCATCTCTCTCTCTCTCTCTCTCTCACTCTCTCCTTCTGATTAAGCATAATAGTCAGCAGGTGGTGAAAGTCCCTCTACACTTACTACATGCCAGTGTGGTTAGGTAACACAACACCATGCAGAAATGTCGTTGAGTAAACGAACAGAGATTTGCTGTACTGTTGAGTGGAGTAAAAGTAAAAGTTTCTCCTAATAAAAATACATACTATATACGTGACATACTGTATGTACTTAAGTTTAGTCATTTTAGTAACCTCGGTTTATTTTTCAGCAGATACGAATGTTATGCATAAATCGCCAGTGACATAATATCTGACATTTACCTGCTGTTACCTCACAGTTAACCTGCGCAAGGTGTTTTGATGATGCTCTAAAAATACACGAACACTCGCACAAACAGAGTCAGGTGACGCATCATGCCTGTAGCACACAGGACACAGAGAATAGGGGGAAATGTCTGGGAGAGGCTGCATAGCTTGTTGTCTGAATCAGTGTGTGAGAGAGGAAAAGCAGGTCAGTCCTGTCTTTCTTTCTGTGTCTCTGTCTCTCTCTGTGTCTGTCTTTCTCTTTTGCACAAGACCACTCAAAGTCAACTCGAAAGTATGCGTTTGGTAAATCCTTTAAAGGACGTGTTATGTTTGGTGTTGCGAATTTATCTTCTTTCTCTTATGGCTGAAAACCACAAGGCTAAAAGGCAAAGTTTGGACACACCTTCTAGTTCAGTGTTTTTTGTCTCCAATACTGGAGATTTCATAACTATGAAATGACACACATGGAAGAAGACAATTAAGTAACAACAACAGCAATAGTCATGTTTATTAATAGTAATAGTTGTTGTTATTTTAAGACATGAAGGTCAGCTGTTCTGGATCAGGTCTTGCAAGAACAGTATTGTGTCGAGTGCATTTGCAAAACCCATCAAGCTCCATGATGAAACTGTCTCTCATGAAGACCTTCCCAGGAAAACAAGACCAAACCTGACCTCTGCTGCAGAGGAGAAGTTCATTTAGAGTCACCAGCCTCAGAAATCACCAATTAACAACCAGCACCTCAGATTAGAGCCGTTATGAAGAAGCTTTACAGAGCAGAAGTAGCAGATACATCTCAATATCAACCGTTCAAAGGAGATTATTGTATGTTATGAATAAACGCCTTCAGCATTGTTTTACAGTGTAGAAAGAAATAAAAATTAGAACCGACCATGGGATTAGAAGATGTGTCCAAAGTTTTGACTGGCAATGTGTATAATAGTTAATTAAATTACTATTGGAGCACTATTTATCTACTTAAATGTGTATCCAATATTTTGTATACATTCCGCCCCTGATTCATCATATATAATTTCCTCTGTGTCATGTGGAATGATTTCTACAGGATGTTGAACCCGAGAGTCTCCAGGAGCATCGTCGAGGGGGGCTCCGTCCACGTTTGGCTTGACTTGACAAGTGAGTTTGAGTTTCGGAATTAAAGTTACTGTGTGATTTGACACTAATTTCACGAATTAAAATCTATTTGTAAAAAACATCTGTTGTGTTTTTCTTCCTTCTTTTTTTTTTAGATCGACAGATAGGAATAATGCTACAAAAGAAGCTGCATGAAGCATTTCAGGTACAGCTAAGCTGATTAGTCTACAACACAATGTCTCTTCAGCTTTTGCAGTCATACTTGTTAATCTTTTAAAAGATCTGTGTTTCCATAAAGTGGATGGAGTTTGGAATAATGAGCGACTGAGATGTTGAAATAATTATTAAGCATGTATGAAAGTATACAGATTTAGAAAAGGGAACAAGGGAATGGAGGAAAAGTCCTGTACCACATGACTTGGCTTATGTGTATAGATTAAAGGAGAGCATGTGACAGTTTTTTAATGCTGAGAGATTTTTGACCTGCCTTTCGCTGTAAACACTCTTGACCGATTTTGCAGGGTTTATATATATATATATATATATATATATATAGTGTATATTCTGTTTCAGCAATATGTGCTAATGAGCTGTAAATGAATAAGCTGTTTGATCTCACACTCAAAACATGTTTACAACGCCCTCTGGTGGCTCAGGGTCCCTAAAGGGGCTGGTCATATGACTGACAGTTGCAAACTTCCTTATAAATAAACCCTGACGAAATATAGCCTAATCAAGTAGTCAGTAGCTTAATCACTGAAGTAATCTGAATATAATCTATAATATCTAAAAGGCTGCTCCTGGTCACATGAACATATAGAAACGCCCACCGCAGCCACATGAAAGTAAAATAATGCCCGCTCCCAGCCACATGAAAGTAAAACTCCATCTATAGTCTTGTGGGAGCATTTCCCCATGAGATGCATACGTCTTATTATTGAGAGACTATCATATGTTTAATAAAATTCATACTTTGTGATATGTGTGGGTGTGTGTCTGTTTCAGGCTTTCATTGATAGTAAGATGGGCAGTCAGGCATACCTAGTGTCTGTCCCAGTTAAGGTAAGATTATGTCACATTTCTCATTTGCAAAAGTGTGTTTTTATGTGTTTTATGCCTATACTCATTATTAATTCCCTGTGCTGTTAGGCTCAACCGTCATGCGGTCATTCTGTGACATACACAGCACAAAATTTTAAATCTTAGCAAGTAAAAAATCCCCCCCAAAATTTTACTTCAGCCATTACCATGGTAGGCACTGTAGGACTTTCGAGTGCCCATGTAGGTACCGTTGCACTTCATTGGGTGCCGCTATATTATGGTGAATATTGTGGTATTTACTGGGTACCACGATAGCTACCATTTACCTTATGTTTGCATATTTGGGATATTTTAGATACTATTGGTATGGTACTGTATAGTACAGGCAGTACCATATTAGATACCTCCTGAGTTTTGGTAGCAACTGTGGTACCCAACATGTACATTGCAGTGCCTTGCAAAAGTATTCATACCCCTTGAACGTTTTCCACATTTTGTCACATTACAAACACAAACGTAAATGTATTTTATTGGGGGTTTATGTGGCACTCTATTGTAAAGTGAAAGTAAAAATGTTAAATTGTTTACAAAGTTTGTTAGAAATAAATATCTGAAAAGTGTAGCATGTAAAAGGAATGTCTAGAAATATGTTTAATAATCTTTAAATTGGTTTATTGTTATCTTAGTTTTATTGCTATTTATTGTTATTGTTACATTTAACTGCATTTAAGGTATTTCCACTTGTTAAGAATTGCTAATTGTTTGGTGTGTAGCATTGCTAAGCTATAGATACATACTGTAGTAAGCTATAGATAAATGTTGTTAGCAAAAAAAAACAAAACAAAAAAACACCATATCCTGTAGACTTAACAAAATAAACATTTTGAGCTCTCATGTAAAAAAGGTGGATAAAATTGTCTAATGGTATGAATGTAGCTAATTATGCTAGCTAGCTACCACATGACATGTTTATCAAGCCACTCAGTTAGCAAGCTAGAGCACATACTCTTTATAATTGAAGTTAGCAGCATGCTAACTAGCCAGTTCAATTAGAAGTCTTGATATTGAGGTCTATCATGTAACATGTATGAAAATATAGAATATAAAATGTCATTGTGCTCCAAGTGACTATGGGTGACAGACCTTTGAATCTGAGGAGAAAGTTAACACGTGTGTGTGTATGTGTGTGTAGAAAGTGTAATAGAGCAGACATATGTTTATCATGATTCTAATTTTTCAAATATGCATTCGTGACACAATTTTCTGATGGAGACGCTTCTATGTCTATTATTTCTCTTCTACAGTTCGAGGAGCCGATATACGGCAGTCAGAACACTACATTTACTACGTTTGTGACTCCTGGAGCTGTTCTGAGGTTAAATTACACTACACACTCCTGAAACACTGGCGTCCAAAAGGCTGAGAGCGCTTTTTTAAAACATATTTGATTACAAATTAAAACTTTGTAAAAAATTTTTTTTTAACGATTTATGATTTTTTTTTTTTTTGTTAATTGTATTGGCTTAAAAGTTAATGTATTGGTTTTAAAACAGTAATGGATATGTAACTGAATTAATTTACATCTTTATTAATATTCTTTTAAGTGGCAATTCATTTATCACCAAACAGACTCCAAAATCTTTATTATTTTTTATTATTATTATTATTATTATTACATTTTAAATAATACAATTGCAATCAAATTCAGGCGGTAAAATGTTGCCCATCACACTCTAAATTATTTATACATCGGCAATGAACACAGCCTATATTTTGTTTTAAACAAGATTGTTTAGAATATCGTACATACAGTACATTTCAGAGTTTCTTAGTATTCGGTACATCCTGTTTTTGCTTTAATCACCGCATGAATTGAAACTGGCACTGACTCCTCATGTTTGTTTAAAATCTTATGATCCATTTCAGATGAAATCTGATCACACGCTTCATTAGAAGAGATAAGACAAGAGAAAAATCTGACCTTTTGTACAAAGCAGTTCAACAACATGGTTTACTGTATATTACACATTTGCTTAGATTTAATTAGAGAAACAGAAATAGTACAGAATCTTAAACATTACATATTAAAGGTATTGGTTTAAAAATGGTTTAAAACAAAGAAAAATATTTATTTTTTAAATATCCTTGTTGAGGATATTTAAAATCCTTTGTGAAACCTGGTGTTTATTTCCATTTTAACATTTAAAAATATTAATTTGTTCCCAGACTTTTAGAGCTCGCTATATTTAACGAAAAAAAAAAGTTTCATACTACTACAATTCATACTACTTCTACTTCTAATAATAATAAATCACATTGGCAGTTTGCTGCTTATTTTAGAACATATTTTGGGGTCATTCATTTTTTATTTACAGTGACAGCTTGTTTTGGTGTACGGTACATTTCCTTCATGAATTTACAAGTAACTGTTAACGTACATTTTTTTAATTATCTGTCTTTATCACAGTATCACTTTTTACCTGGCGGTGGGACTCACTGCTCTGTCCTTCGTCTTGGAGAGGAAAGAGGGGCTGCTGGACAGGTGCTGGGTCGCAGGTGAGACTTTAACTTTTGAGACATAGCCGAGTAAGTATCTATGTTACTGAAAACGTCATCCCTTCTGCATCAGGCAGGATCCACAGTGATGACTATTCCACACATTTGTAATCCGGTTACTATTCATTACTCCTTCTTGCACTTGTTCACCCACGCCGCCTTCACACTGGGCATGATAAGGACACTCACAAATTTGTCCTCATATGTTGCTGTTACTTTTGGGCAGGTGCAATAATTTGAAAGGAAAAATCACTAATCACTTATATTTTCACCTTTTTTAGCACATTCCATTTTATAAATAAATCAGCTCCTCTCCTTCCCTTATATTTTTTGCTGTTTACATTTATATTGCACACCTAAAAAATTGATTTTGTCTATAAACCACTAGATGGAGGCACTGACATGCTGTATATTACGCTCACTTTTTTTTGCATTACTTTCACTATCTTTAATTTTCCTCTTCCCTTGTAGGCGTGAGTTCACTGGAGACCATGCTGGCACATCTCTTCTCTCAGCTCCTGGTCATTAGCGTCCAGATCATCCTGCTTCTGCTCTTTATCCTGCTCGTTTTTAAGGTATATAATATGAGATCAGTGCTTTTCCTAAACTACAAATGTATTTTTTTTTTTTAAAACAGAAACCTGCCCATGCGTATAAGGCTGCAAGCAGCTGATTGATCTTATAGTTTAGTGTCATGTGCTTAGGTTAGAACTAGCAGCTGTTTAACAAATGATCATTTCAGTGGGGAAGTCTAGCTGTAACAAAGCTATTACCTAAGCCTAACCATGAATTTTAATGGACTGTTTTATGAGTATTTACAACCGGTTGGCGGTGTCAGAGCAAACAGGTGGCAAGTTAGATAGACTTAAGTGGTGAGAGCTTCTTGGAAAACAATCAGCCACACCCCAGGCTGATTATTTTCAATAAAAGCCCACTCCTTGGTGCTTCATTTCTTTTATTTAGCACAAATGTGACGATGATAAATGTTCTATTTATTAAGATCAGGATATTATACTTTTTATCAATTTGTACTTTCGCCCTGAACACAGTATAAAAGTTAAAGCAGCTGTGTGAGCTTAGAGTGTTGATGCTAAGGCGGCACGCTGGCTTAGTGGTTAGCACTGTCACCTTACACCTCCTGGGTTCAAGTTCGATTACCACCTTTGTGGGCATGAAGTTTGCATGTTTTCTCTGTGCTTAGTTGGTTTCCTCCAGGTACTCCAGTTTCCTCCCACAGATTAAGCATTCCCTATTTGCCCGTAGTGTGTAAATGGCCGTATGTGTGGGTGTCCTGCAAAGGATTGGCTCCCTGTCCAGGGTGTATCCCGCCTCATGCCCTAAATCTCCTGGGATAGGCACCAGGTCTCCCCGTGACCCTCTATACAGTATAAAGTGGTATAGACGATGGGTGAGTGAATATTGACGCTGAATGAAGTCTTACATTGTAAATGTTAACTAAACAAGTTGTTGCTATAGAAATGACAATGCCTGCCAGAGTGATTTCTGACCATAAGAGAGATCTACGTAGACTATAACACCTCTTTTGTTTTTTGTCCATCCAGTAGGGGGCGACATGAGATTTTAATACAGTACATTGCACAAATGTAGTCATTAATTATGAATTAATTATTCAGTTATTTTTTACATGTACTGTACAGCACAGTGAAATAATTTTTTCGCTTATCCCAGTTAGGAAGCTGGGGTCAGAGCACTGAGTCAGCCAGGTAACAGCGCCCCTGGAGCAGATAGGGTTAAGAGCCTTGATCAGGAGCTTACCAGAGGCAACTTGGCGGTGCTGGGGCTCGAACCTCCGAACTTCCGATCATTAACCCAGTAACCCACGGCCTTAACTGTTTGACCCACCACTGCCCTTTCTCTGCAATTCTAGGACTCAAAGTCCCAGAATGCAATACAGTTAAGAAATTATGATTGTGATAAATTTGATGGTGTTGATGGAGGGATTAGTATGAAGAGGTGAAGCAGGTGAAGGAGTTTGACTGGCTAAAGGAATAAAGTGCCGCTGCCTCTCTATTTAGAGGTAGAGATGAAGACCATGGCTAAATCCTACTGGTTCTGCTATTAGCAGGAAGTTGAATTGCATTGTGGGTAATCTAGGAAGACCTTTCTCCGCAATGATGCTTGGTGACTTGTAGATTTAGGTGGAAGGAATAAATAAATGTATAAAATGTATGATTCTTTCTAATACATTGTCCATAATACAGTGTACAAGGTTTATGCAGCCTTATAATATATTTCTCTCTCTGCGTTAGATTCCCAACGAGGGCTCCCTGGTGCTAGTCATCTGCCTGATTGTTCTTCAGGGTGTGACCGGAATCTCCTTCGGATTGGTCATTTCCTCTGCCATCGACGATGAGCAGTCGGCCAATCAGGCGGCTCTCGGCATCTTCTACCCCAACCTCATCATCAGCGGTACGACTAACAAGTTACAGTGGAGAAAAAAATTATTTGATAATCTGATACGGATTTTGTGAATTTGCTTCTTACAAACAAATTAAGGGTCTATAAGTTTTATCATAGGTTTATTTTAAAGAATAAAGGCAGAATATCAACCAAAAGTCCAAAAAAAAGCAAAACATGACATGGTACTTGGTGGAGAAACACTTGTTGGCAAGCACAGAGGTAAGAACCTCTGTAGTTTTGTAGTTGGTTACCAGGTTTGCACACATCTAAGGAGGGATTTTGGTCCACTATTCTTTACAGATCTTCTCTAAATCGTTAAGGTTTCTTGCCTGTCGCTTGACAACTTCCTCCATAAATTTTGGTGGAATTTCATGCTGGAAGATCCATTCACCAACTTCACCATCTTCAGGAGGTTCTTATTATACATGGCCCAGTCCATTGGCCCGTCAATGCAGCAAAGACAGCCTGTTCCTTTAGCAGAGAAACATCCCCAAAGCATGATGGTTCTACCTCCGTGCTTGACTGTAGGGATGGTGTTCTTAGGGTCATAGTCATTTTTCTTCTTTCAAACATGGCAAGTCGAGTTGATGCCAGAGCACCCATGTGACCACAGCACTTTCTCCCAATTCTTCTTTGTTCATTTGAAAACTCCAGACAAGCCTGTACGTATGCCTTCTCGAGGAGGTGGACCTTGCACCCCACATGGATTTAAGTTCATGGCGGCGTAATGTGTTACCTACTGTATGGTTTGTTTGGTGACTGTGGTCCCATCTGCCCTGAGATCATTCACAAGCTCCTCCCTTATAGTTCTGGACTGATCTCTAACTTTTCTCATGATCATCCTTATCCCATGGGGTGAAATCTTGCTTGGAGCTCCAGACAGAGGGCAACTGGTGGTTACTTTTGTATTTCGTCCATTTGTGAATAATCGCTCCAACAAGTTTCTTCCTGAAGGTCTTGTAGCCCATTCCAGCCTTGAGCAGGTCTACAGTCTCGTCCCTGACATCCTTTGGCTGATGGTGGTGAGGTTTAAATGGAAGATAGATATTTTTTATGTGCTCATGTGGTACACAGATTAGGTGAGAATTATTGTTGGTTGGTAGGGGATCAAATACTTATTTTACTAATTGAAATCCAACTCTAAGTTTATAACATTTATATAATATGTTTGTTTTTCTTTATTTTGATTGATATTCTGTCTCCATTCTTTAAAATAAACCTATGATAAAAAATATAGACCTTTCATTTCACTGTAAGTGATTGAACTTGCAAAATCTACAGGGGATCAAATAATTATTTTCCCCACTGTATCTTCACCACTTTTTCCCGGTTCCGATTGGTCAAAAGGAGTTTGTTAAGGAGTAGGAGTTACGCACTGCTTGGAAAAGTAGTTCATGTTCCTGCTTTAACTGAAGGATGAAAAGCTTTATATTTAAAAAAAAACACAAACATTAACTATTTACAGAGGGAATACAACAGCTGCTCTTGGACGTCCGTTATGCCTGAATTTTGTGTAAATATTTTTGTATTTTTTTTTTTTCCAGCCAAGTGAAATTCTGTAGTAACGGCACACACGGTACACCGCACATGAGATCAGTGGAACAAAATGGAATAATATTTTTACAAAAGGATCAAATTTCAAAACGGATCGATAGAGATCAATATGTTAGCGATGACGCATGCAACCGAGGCCAGTCTCAGTTTCAGCTAAATCATACATTTCCAGGAAAGTCGCTTACCGTCGCTTTAATGCAGAGAGTCTTTTTTTTTTTTTTTTTTCTTTGCTGATTGATGAGGAAAGACATTAGCGCAATTTGATCTGGGCCAGTCCACTGGGATCAGGAGATGGTTGGATAGAGTGATGAGAAAAGGTGATGTGGAAAGGAAAGGGGGGGGGGGGGGGGGCTCAGCAGAAAAGCACTAAAAGCCTGATAATGACAGACTGAGGAGGAAGTCATTTCTGAGGTTATGAGACCTTGTGCACTGTTATCACACACAAACATGGTCTTTATCACTTTATCACTATCTTTTTTTTTTTATTTAATTTTTTTTTAAATCGTCCTCACATGCTTCTCTTGATCCTTATCTAACTCTCTGTAGGTGTCATTTGGCCGGTGGAGTGTATTCCGTATCCGCTGCGATACCTGAGTCTGGCACTGCCTCAGACGTACGCATCTGAAGCGCTGCGATGCATTATGTACCGAGGTGAACATGCGCACACACACACACACGATGCACTCTCCTGCAAAATGTTTATTGGTAATCTTACACTTACACATACACACAGACACACACACATACACACACACACACTATGGCTTTCGAAAGTAAACACACACTGCATGTTTGAGAGGCGTTTCACGTCCCGTCTATGTTCCACGATCATGAGCTCATGTTGCACCAGACAATCAGGACACCCAACCCTCCCTTTGTCACCCTCCTTCCCTCTCGCTCTCTCTGTATCTGTCCTCACTCTTTCTCTCTCTCTCTCTCTCTCTCTCTCTGCATGTGTGTGTGTGTCTCTCATCCTCAATTATTCACCAAGCTTATCATCTCGAATGAAACCCCTTTCAACCCTTGCCTGGTTTTCTCTCCAGCACCAGCACCACCACAGCTTAACCGGGTTAATAAACAGTTACCGCTAAAAACTATCGTAACAAGCACAGAAACATGAGATCTTGTTTGTGATGCTCTTCAGGATGGGGTCTGTCGCGCATGATGGTGTGGCGCGGCTTCGCCGTCACCCTTGGCTGGAACACGTTCTTCCTCATGCTGGCCACCATCATCCTCAAGCTGAGGACCTGAAGGACACCACCGCCGGTCACCAGAAGGTGCTTCAGATGGTGGAGAGCCCCAGGCTTCATGGACAAGACCAGGCCTCACACTCTCACTGTCTCAACTCTTGTTTATTTAATGAAGGCACTCTCATGAGTGGAAGGATAACGATGACCAATCAGAGTTGACTTTTAGCTTGAAGGCCGCCTCTGGTGGTCAGTCAGGGTTTGTTATAAGGGCCAGAACCAGAACAAGAGCAGCCTCAGGGAAAGATTTGGTTCTGTTTGTGCATCAATGGCATTCCACCAGCAAGTACCAAGCTTCAGATTTTGAGGCATGTTCGTTCATGGAATTCGTCTTTAAAACTGATAAGTATTCGAAACCTCAGACATGTTGTAGAAGGACAATCTGGATGCATTTAGATGTTACAGTTTACGTCATTTAGTTTAATTCCTGGCTGTCTACAATTTGTAATGTTATATAATCTAATATATAATTTTAACCTTCCAGTCGCTTTATTCGGGGGTTTGTATGTGAGACATGGCTGTATTATGGTTCTCTGCTATTATGTTTTTTTGATTTAATAGTAAGATCACTTGTCATTCATACTCAGTTAATTGGATCGTCTTTTAAATCCTGGCTTAAAACATGTCACGGTTTGGATTTCTCATGTGACCCGACTACCAGGGGTCGATGTAGAGCCTTTGCAAAGACCAACGTCAAAGTTCTGTCAGCTTTCTTTCTGTTTTCAGAGAGTGACCGCTGCTCCAGCTTTCGTCTAAAAGCCGCCAAAAGGAGGATGGCAAACCAGTACAGTAATTTTAATTCCGAACCGTAGACAAAACATGCAAAAGGATAATAGGACAATAGCCTTATTACTCCAGAATCACACTGAAATATGTTTTTATGTACGCAAGCTCATTTTTTATATCATGCTGATCGATGGCTTAAACAGAACATTGTCATAGGATCTGACAGAGGATACACACCTTGTCTCTTAGTTTGTTATATAAGTCAACCTAAGCAGTGTGATAAGTAATAATCCACAAGGGGTCGTTTGAGTCCAACCGGGACTTTTGATTGTGCCGAATAGCAGAACAATTATGAGAGTAAAAACTCCCTTTATTTCTCTATATAATTCGCTGCTACACTAAGTGTTACACTAGTGCTTGGATACCATCAAGGTAGTATGCCTTGTATACTTTACATCGGAAACTCTGGCCTCGCAGGAACTCTGTAATGGCTCAAACATGTGAAAATGGTTTGGAGAGAGGTCAGGACTGTACGGGGGATGTGGCGATAACTCCCAGACGAGTTCCTGTGTGTACAGTTCTGTGTCTCTTCCACAAGTTGCCAACAAGTTATCTGTCAATTTTCCAGGATCAGGTGTTTAATTCTCAGAACGTTCACGGGAACGAGTGCAGTCGAGTCCGAGTCCCATCACCGTACTGCCCTTTTAATCAATTTAACTCCCTCATTCTTCAGATATTTCATCATACTGTAAGTCCGGGTTTGACTTGAATGCCCCTTGTATTTTAAACACGGCTTATTTTATTATTAAAATAAGTTTGTAGTTGCATTAACCGGGTAACAATTGCAAATATACCTAACCTAGAACCTAGATCTTTCAGCATTACTTTCTAGATCTTATGCACTACATTGGACTTTAAACCGTCGTACATCAACAAGCCAAAAAAGCTGATCCTCACCACAAAATTTGATTGACAGGTGATCTTAAGCAATCAAGGAATCTAAAACAAGCAACAGTTAACTAAAATTTTAATTCCTTTGCATCTTTATTTATTGCATATATGGACAAGTATGTTTTTTTTATTTTATTTTTATTTTTGTTTACATTCAAAATAACTTTACTATACATCTTTCTTTTCCTTCACTGCCTCATTCTGGCCTCAATCTGATCAACATCAAAAGCTGACATCAAAAAGCTGACGTCCTTTAATCATGTACAGTGTATTACGCTATGTCTGTTCCGTTTGTGTGTGTTGTAACAACTCTGATTGTGCCAAGTGTTTTGTGTTGGGGGGGTATGTGCACGTTTACATTAGTCTTATGACCGAACCTGCAATTATTGTGAGCTGTGAAAAAAAATATTACAAAAAGAAGTGCAAGGAGGCAACGCATGTGTACTGAAAAGAGTTCGCCAGGGCTACAAGCACAATACCAGCCTTGTGCCAACTGCACCAGCTACAATCAATACAGTGGCATCCTACTGAATGTTGAAAGATATGAAGAAATATATATATATATATATATATAGAGAGAGAGTATATATATTTGATGTTAATCACTAGCTTTAGAGTATTTTGGTGAACAGTGTTAAAAGCTGATGTGTTTTATAAAGATGTCTATATGAAAACTTTTTTTGTCTGTAAAGTCTTCTAAAGGTTTTGGCTCATAATTAAAAAAAATATATGCATTTATGCAGTATACATGTAGTAATTACTGATCATTTACAGTAACTCTTTATATTTCCTGTTTTCCTGTCATAAAACAGCTTCTTGATTAACATGTAGAGAACTACAGTATATAAGACAGAAAACCCAAAATATTTCCTGTCTCAAATTTCCACTTTCCTACATTATCAAATTATTTTTCTATAATCATGTGTTTGTCATAAATCATACGATTGTACAGTATCATGACTTTATGAAGTTTATTTAAGTTTTGCATGTGAAATTCCTCATGAAACAGGTGTGTTAAACCTGAAACAAAAGTGAAATCTGATGCGTATTAAAGTAATCTATAATTAAACTGTTTTGTGGTAGCCATACATGATTCTTTACAAGGTTCCTTGTTTTTAATTTGGATAAACAACAGAAAATATTAGGATTAAAAAAAAATTCTGGATTTTAGACTAAAACAAAGAAAAATAGTCCTCTTTTCAATTACAATTAGTGATAAAGCTCCCTCGAGTATCAAAAAACATAAAAAGCTTAAAGATTAGAGGAAGCACTTCATAAATAACACAAGAGCCAATTGCACTTTAAATATGGTCTTGTAAAATTCTGGTTTATGTTATTGATCTATCTACACTGTGGACGGGGTGCCAATCAATCGCAGGGCATACACATACACACTTACGCACTCATTCACACACTACGGGCAATTTGGGAACGCCAGTTAGCCTAACCTGTATGTCTTTGGACTGTGGGAGGAAACATGGAGCACTCGGAGGAAACCCACCCATCATGGGGAGAACATGCAAGCTCCATTTACACAGACTCCAAGGCAGGAATTGAACCCGTCTCCTGGGATAGGCTCCAGGCCCCTCGCAATAAAGCGGTATAGACGATGAGTGAGTAAGTGAGTGAGAGTGAAAATGCAAAGAAAAAAAAACACTCTTCCTACAGTATTACCAGAGTGAGAAGGTATTTTAACAGTTTAACCCTGTAAGCCGAATTTCCTTTCCAGCATCTGTCACTACTTGCAGGACTATGGGGAGTTAGGGTGCTTTCACATTTTGGTGTACTGGTGTACGGTTGGAATTGAATATGAAAGCCAACCATAATTAAACACGAAAGTGGACCAATGTTCAGACTGAGATAACATCAATGCTGATGAGTTCTCCAAAATATTAATAATATTAGGCGGAGCATGAAGGTTGACTTCCTTGTGCTTATCTTCTCTTTGTGTTTAGAGTCTGGTTTTCGAAAATGTTTCAACGTCAGGAAAATCCACAAAGTCTTTTTCGCATGAGAACCCGAGAACTCCATGAATCCATGAATCTCCAACACTGAGAATCGCTGTCTTAATGAATAACACTCATAAAACCACCGACTGCATCATCGTAAACATCACGCCTTCATCCTGCTCTCCATCTGACCTCATTTCTTCCATGCCCCCCGTTTTACCCCTGCATGTGTCTTTTAGATCTTCCACAGCAGCCAGTTAAATGCACGGTTTTGCTCTTTCCAGAGGCAAGACTTCTTCAACGCTATGTTTCATGAGACTGCAACACATCCTACACGGCTATCTGAAGGCAATCCGGCGTGGGCGTCAGATCGCTATTAACAAACTCAGCTTCTTTACAGATTCAGATATACAGCCTGATGTACAGTAAATGAGGCCAGTGATAAGGAGGTGAGAGATAATGAAAGAAAGAGGTGGAAGATCAAAAGGAGATTAAAGAACAAAAACATGAAAGCACAGTAAATCAGGTTATCCGCATCGAGTCGCTCCGTATATGAGAACGCGGTGACCCTCTTGGAAAGAATTCTGGCGACTGCACGTGAGTGTTTCAAACAATTTATCTCGGTCTGGTTGTAGGCGTTGCTCTTTTATGCTGGTCTGAGGATTCGTTTTGCACATTTTCTGTTAATGGTAATGTAGGAGGGTGGCCCTGGTCCAAGATCTGGGGCAACTTTTATATTAAGCGTGTTTGACATTTACATAAATCAAACCTAAGTGGGTACGTTTCCGTCTTTGTGGCTCGGTAATAAATGCATCTTTCATGTGAGGTAGGCTGAAAGGAGAACTCTTTTTTTTTTATCCATATTCCATAAAAAAAATAGAATTACTATTTTGGATAAGTGGTAATGTGTAATAAGTAATGATAAATGCTTTCACAAGAGTTGAAGTTTAAATAGCAAATGCACACGCCTTCGCTTTTCCAGCCCTCTTTTCAATTATAATTAGCTGAATTGCTGCCTTGAGTGTCGCAAACCTACACTGTCTAGAGCAAAACTGCAAGATTACAGATTAGAGGAAGCATCACGTAGGTAAAGCAAACATCAAAGCCAGTCTTAACACCAAAGTTAAAGTCAATCAGCCATGCTACTGAAGATCTACCACTCTCCAGAGTTTGGTCTTTTCATTCATGGTATTTTGAACAGGAATGACTCCTGACTATAGATGTTGATGTTGATGGTGCAGGAAGACATTCATTTGTTATCTACATCACTTTTCTTGTCCAGGTTTGCAAGGAGCCTTTCCCAGGGAACTTTCAAGGTACACCCTAGATGGGTTGACAAACCATTACTACGCACAAGCATACACACACTTACATGCTGTGAGCGATTTGGAAATGCCAAACAACCTACTGTTCATGTCCTTGGGCTGTGGGAGGAAACCAGAATACCCAAAGGCACACACACACATACCCTTTTTCCACCTAGGCAATTCCGGAGCTAGTTCGGAGCTGCTATCCAATTTTAAACCAGTTCATCGTTTTGAGACACCCAAAGCACCAGGCCTCAGACAGAGAAACCGGGTTCCATGGCGGCATCAACACTTGCTCAGGCATAACAAAGAACCGCGTACTTCAGGGATTGGGGTGGTTATCATGACCAACCAGAGGTTTGTGACCACCATCTTTTGAAAAAAATGAACTCACAGTGCAATGGGCAGCTCAAACACTTCTAGTAATGATGTTTTTTTTTCCCAAAGTAGACTCACAAAGCCAGGAGATCTGCTCGCAACGTCTTCACCGTTGGTGTTCTTCTTGAGCTGACTTTTTTTTTGCCATTAGACTAGTGGAGAAATGGATTCAGGACTAAAGTGATAAATCTAAATAGGGATGATTCGGACTTTTTACTGGAGATGAATATAGGCCTGTAGAAACACCGTGGTAACCTTGGTGCTGGAGGACCTGCACATTTTAGCGTTTTGGCAGCTCCCAGCATACCTGACTTAACTACTCAGGTAATTAATAGCCATTTCTTAATTGGGAAATAGGATATAGGGCAGGGAAAACACCACAGCAAGGATCTACAGTGATCTACAATTCAGAGGTTAGGCCTGAGACTCTTTTGAGTGGTTGATCATCAGGAACAAGGCCAAGGATGCCTTAATTCTTACTCACTCACTTACTCACTCACCGTCTATACCGTTTAATCCTGTATAGAGGGTTGCGGGGAGTCTGGAGCCAATCCCAGGAGACATAGGGCACAAGGTGAGGTACACCCTGGACGGGATGCCAGTCCATCACAGGGCACATATACACACTCATTAACACATTACGGGCAATTTGGGAACACCAATTAGCGTGATCTGCATGTCTTAGTACCCGGAGGAATCCCACCAAGCACGAGGAGAAAATGAAAACTGAAAAACATGCACACAAAGGCGGGAATCGAGCCTGATTCTAACGCTGGTAATTGCTATCTTAATCCTGGAAAAACATTAACAGACCACCAACTACATCATTATGGCTTTGCCTTGCCTGCCATCCACCCTCACGTCCTTACACCCTTCATTTTTTTCTGATCTAGGAGCCGCTGTTTGGTTTTGCTCTCTCTTTTAGAAGACTTCTCAAACGCTATTTTTTCTGAGACTCCACCAAGGACCAGGCTGGTGGTAGGGCTTAAAAAAACTGGGTTGGGTTCCACTGGGTTAAACCTACAGTACACTGCTCTTTAAAAAAAAAAAAACTGATCGATCGAGGTGTGGAAAGAGCTGACAACAGTTCAGAATTATATCTCAAGCGTGTGTAATTAAACTCAACAGGTCTATAAATAGCTCAACAGTTCTTCAGCCTGAGTAGGAGTTGCCTGAACAGCAAGGAGAGATGAGGCAGTATATTGGTAGAGGATATTTTACAGTGATATGTGAAAGAGAGAGAGAGAGATTGAACACTAGACTATTTGGAGTGGGTCTGTTTATACTATGAAATATTTCTCAGTTGGATGTCATGTCTGCTTAAATTGGAACTGGTATGGTTTGAGCTCCTAAAGCATCGGTTTGTAATCTAATTTAGAAAAAAATCGGCATTTTTTGCAAATCTTTGTTGACCAATACAGCAAAACAAAAATATGAAACGCATCCAGCTGCAAGCGATCTCGAACCCCTGTGCACCTGTGTAAGTCAAATACTTATGGAATGTGACCAATCTGTTTTCTCATGCCTTCCACGTTTGCAATATTACAAGCAGTGAGTAAACATATCAGTGTACATAGTTACCGTTGCCAGGGCAGCCCGACAACAGTGTGCGGCCCGCTCCCAAACACTAAGAGGTTAAGATATGAACTCTTCACCGTGAGATTCGATTACCCGTTCCTGACACACCAGTCTCCTCCCTGCCCTTTTCTCTTTCCATGTTACTCTCTGGCTCTCTCTCACGCTGCCCTCTTCTCGACCTCTCGGCTCAGCGTTCGCTCACAGCTGTTGCTATGTTTTTCATTTAATCGCATCCTGAAATGATCTCTCGGCTAGAACGAATGCCCTCTGGAGGATTCGGAGCAGGAACCACAGCCGGGTCGTTAAAGCAAGAAAGGAGAGTTTAAAAATTTTTTATTTTTTTTTAAAGCATGCTATTAATTTTTATGTTTTTAAAACATAAAAAAAACAATAGAACATGAAAAGGTGATGTCATAGGGAACAATCAAAGAGGTGTCAGGACAGAGCTGAACTTTCTTGAGAGGCATTGTAAGGCTGGGACAAGCATTCATTTATCCTGTATGAATCATATCTAAAGCTGTCTGTCAGGTCTGTGTGTGTGTGTGTGTGTGTGTGTGTGTGTGAGGCTTGGTGTAGCTCAAAGGTCACCACAAGGATAGGAATATATAACGATCTTGGGGGGGACATTTAGTACAAGGAAAAATGCTGCAGGGATTATTTAAAAAAAAAAGGAATTAATTAATTAATTGATTGATTAATTAAAAGATCCAAAATGATGCTACTGGTAACTGATGTTGAAATCAAGTGTACTGATTTTTTTATGTTAAGATATAGTAATGACTATGTGAAGGTCCTCACATTGACAGAAAGATAAATATACTTGTGTGTGTGTGTGTGTGTGTGTATGTGTGTGTGTGTGTGTGTGTGTGTGTGTGTTTATGCATTCTGACCCCTCAAATACAGCGCCATTATAAGTGTATTGGTGAGATGTTGGGGCTGTTGCTATAGTGGCTTAAATATGGATTGCGTCAGGTTTCTAATTTATCACTGTCAATGCAGTTATGTGTGTGTGTGTGTGTGTGTGTGTATCTACATCATCCCAACGCGCTGACATGAGAACCATATGACATTATATCTGAGAACATTTATTTATTAGTGCTCATATTTATTTACGTACCTATATTCAGACTGGAGTGTGAGAGTGGTATATTATAGCCCAGCTATGCTCTGCTGATCAGAGTAGGAGTTCGCACAGTCTGATTTATTGTTAGCCGGAACATGAGCCAAGAACATTCAAAAATAAATAAAAACCCTGACCTTTGGATGCAAATTGTTAACTTGCTTGCATAATTATGTTTTTACTATTATCTAAATCAACTTTTTTCATATTCAGTATTTAAAAAAGCACGCATGATGCCCCTGAAGTTTGCACGTACAGTATAACAATTTTTTTGACATACTGAATGATTTTCAGTTCCATACTATAATACATGTACCGTTGTGTCAAACTATGTACAGTACGATGGTAGATCTTTGTACCGTAGCGTGGTACATCAAAAATGACCCTGGCTGTATAATTCAAATTCTGATACAGATCTCCATACGCCACTGTTCATGCTCTTCCATGAGTTGTTTTGGCACCATCTACACCCTTAGATGACACACCCCAAAAAGAAAAATCACTGCATGCTGCTCTCCTTTTGTGCTAATCACAAGTGGGGCATCCATTTTCGCTCACACCGCGGTTACAAATGAACTGATGTAACACCTGCACAGAAGTGACTGGGTTGACAGTAGCCTTGAACGGAAAGCGCTGATAAGACAGTGTGGCAAACAGAAGTGTTAATATAATCAGGATGTGGATCGTTTTGGACTCACCCGTGTACTACAGTATATCAGCAAATACTGTGTTATATGCCACGGTACTGGTGGCATTGGACTATAAATATATATATATATATATATATATATATATATATATATATATACAGTACTGTGCATAAGTTTTAGGCACCATATTATATGCTGTACCAATTTTGTTATATATGTTTATCATGTCTGCATAATTATGTACAAAATCATTCAGTATTTCAATATATAACTTAATTTAATTTAACTTAATTGCATATATTGCCCTGTAATGTTATTTATTTATTAATATTTAAGTTATATATGGAAATAATTCAAATTTAAATTTTATTTGTTGCACATACACGTCATACACAGTATGATATGCAGTGAAATGCTTATATAACGGCCTGTGATCATAATTTTATTTTTAACTATTAAAAAAATAAATAGTGGAATAAAATAAAATAAGATAAAATAAGAGTAAGTTTAGCTATAGAAAACTAAGAAAATAATAAAAATATATAAATTTTTTTAAAAATATATAAAACATAAAAACTATAAAAACTACTGAATACTGAGTGATTTTGTACATAATTATGCAGACATGATAAACATATATAACAAAATTGGTACAGCATATAATATGTATATATCACTATATATATATATATATATATATATATATATATATATATAGTGATCTTTCCGTTGGGGGATTTGAACAACGAACAACTTGTCGACTGTCTAGTTTCAGTTGAGGGCAACTATATAGGGAGTAGCTGATATCCGTTATCCCCCCGTACAAATCCAAAATAAGCTCCATGACAAATACCTACTTAACCCCCTACACGGAAAGCGAAGGAACCTCCTTTCCACCCACTCGACCTCTTTGCGCCTGAGCGATCATCACTGAAATTGCTTCCGTCTTCTGTACTTGATTTTGTGATTTTCATTTGAGTAAAAGTAAAACCAGTCATCAAGAAAATGACTGTAATACAAGGATGCTACACATCATCTGGTGAAACATTACTTGAGTAATTACTTTACAAATTACACGTCTACCGTCAACACAACAAATCTGAAAATGTTCTGTTGTCTGTTCTGTTTTTATGCTAACTTTTAAAGTATATAAAGTAACTGAGCTATACTGCAAAGTAAAACTCACCTTTATATCACTAATATATTAAAAAAGTAATTTTAGCTGGCTAACCAAATGCTGTTGGGGGTTTTGTGGCTTGCTAGGTTTGCTAGTTACAGTAGCTACCTATTATCAGTTCAATAGAGTTCAATATCTATGTAATTAAATACTTGTGTAAGCTAGGATGAGCTAGCTACAGTACCTCATGTTAGCTTATACGGTACCTGTATAAGTTAGCATGAGGTACTGTAGCTAGCTAACAAACCTAGCAAGCTACTGAACCCCAACATCATTACTGTACCTGGCTAGATAACTTGGAGGTTCAGTTGCTTGCTATATTTGCTAGCTAGCTAATTCATCTAAGTTCTTACAGGTTGCTAGTGTGATATTGTTCAATACCAATGTAACTAGACACCTGTGTAAGCTAACATGAGCCAGCTAGCTAGCTAGCTAGCATACTACA
Organism: Clarias gariepinus; assembly: GCF_024256425.1. Lineage (NCBI taxonomy): Eukaryota > Metazoa > Chordata > Actinopteri > Siluriformes > Clariidae > Clarias > Clarias gariepinus. The sequence continues at coordinate 5,875,501 of NC_071112.1, read as the reverse complement.
TTACTAGAAAGCCCTGTTCAAATATGGTTACAATCTCTAAAGCTAGCTCATGCTAATTCATACATAGTTGACAAATCAGTTTCCATCAAAGAACACCAACACACATACACACACACACACACACACACACACACCCTTCTGTCTATTTCTCAAGAATGAGACAAGGCAGCACAATGACCTCTGAAGTCAGACACAAAATTTAACAGTGGTAATGTGTTAATATATGTACTTCATTAGCATAGTTTCAAGAGAAAGTGGAGGCGGGGGACGTGTTAGCTGATGGTGTAAATCTATAAAAAGGTTTCACTTAAAGGTGTAATGTATGAAAGCTTCCCAGAATTTTATCAAGGTGAGACTACAGTGGCATGAATGAATTAATGAATTAGTGAGTTAATATAACACCAAGCCCAATACACTGCTGAAGGTCACTGCTGAATCTGAATTTGCCAACTTGAACTCCTTAAGGCTAAAAAAAATTATCGTTCATTACGTTCAGCCTTTAATCGTCACATATACATTATATATCAGAGTAATTCTTTATTCTTCGCACATCCCAGCTTTTTTGTTAGTAGGTTGGGGTCAGAGTGCAGGGTCAGCCATTATACTGTGCCTCTGGAACAGACAGGGTTAAGGGCCTTGCTCAAGCGCCCAACAGAGGCAACATGGGGCTCGAACCGCCGATCAGTAACTCAGAGCCTTAACACACTGAGCCGCTACTGCCCCTAAATCCCTTGCTCAACTTGTCCACCTGGATGTGGCCAGCGATGTTATGAGCAGAATAGAAGGACTTTGATATAAAGCCCTTTTATGATTTTCTTTGTTGACAAAAGAGAACATCACACCTACATCCCACTCATACTGTACAACACGTCTGTACTTACTGCCTGAACAAAACACTGTCCATGCAGAGACACTGTCTAAAATACAGTGCTTGTTTATATTGTTTTACAATGAATAAGGCAGCACACACAACACACTTTTTTGCCCTTTAAAAACACAGATTGCTGCTGACAAACACATGATTTTATTCCATACTTCATGTTTCACTCATACTGCTGCTTTCATACCTACATGTCATATCTCTACCACTTTATATCCTTTTATATTGCACATTCTGTACACCCTGTGTGATTTCTTTTTATTGATGCATTTTTCTATTTTAATGATTTTATTGTAACTTTGTAAATCCGTAAATTTGTAGATTTATACATTTATTGAAATTTAGTGTAAAATCTTCAGACTCTGTCCTATCCTTCCATTTTAGGTCACCAACAGTCGTATAAGCATTTCACTGCATATCATACTATGTATGGTTGTGTACATGACAAATAAAATTTAAATTAGAATTTGACTTTTTATAACTTATTAGTTATTACCATTGTATTTCATTTCATTACATTAATTTATTCTATTACTAGCATTAGTTGAACTGTCACTGGTGGCTCAATAGCAAAAGCCTCCTTGTTAAGCAAAGCCCCTTAACATCCCTTAACTCTGTTAACTCCAGGGGTGCTGTATCATGGCTGACCCTGCGGTCAGATCCTAGATTCCTAACAAGCTGACATATGTGAGAATAGAGAAGCCTTTCCAGATGGTACAGGAGGTGCCATCTGTGCCACCACCACAAGCCTCCAGTCTGGACAGTCTGTTTCCTGAGGCACTCAGAATTCTCAAAACACGAAAGTTCTCAGCATTCACCTGGACTAGTCCAACCCTTCGACAGCTACAGTACAGCTGGTCTTTATAACACTCAAATCAGATTTGTTAAACCGGCAAAAGGGTGATGTACGACCAAGGGTCATTGATGCACATGGGGAGTGAAGGCTGGCCCGTGTAGTCCGATCCAGTAGAAGACCTACTGTACTGTAGATCAAAATGTTTAATTTTTTTTTTCAGATTTATGCTTTTTTTTTTTAAATATCACATGATGTTTATCTTTTAAACTGCTGTCCTACATGAAATCTATTTTAATAAGAAAGAAAAGTATTTATGCCTATTTCTTTGTGTAGAATCTGTTATTGTTTGCTTGTGTGTGTGTTGCTTTCATTTTAACTCTTTGTTTTTTTCATAAGTCATGGTCAAGTGACTAAGGATGCGTTTTCTAATTGTCCATGAGGATGTACATGGTAGGCGGCACAGGTGTGTAGTGGTTAGCACTATTGCCTTGGACCTATGGGGTTCATGTTTGATTCCCACCCTGGGTCTGTGTGTGTGTGCGCATCGAGTTTGCATTTGCTTGGTGGGTTTCCTCTAACAGTAAGACATGCTGTTTGGCATTTCCAATTTGCCTGTAGTGTGTGAATGAGTGCATGTGTGTGTTTTTGCCCTGTGATGGACTGGCAACCTGTCCAGGGTGTGCCTTGCCTCGTGCCTTAAGTATAGTCTCCAGGCAGGCCCGCCGCAACCCTTTACAGGATAAGCAGTATTGAAGGTGAATGAATGAATGATCCCATAGTGAAACAAAGCCTAATGATTGACACTTATACAAAAAGAAAAGCCTGTAGTCGTCAGTCGCCACGTCACGTCAGTGAGTGAGAACATACGTGAGAATGTACGTACTAATTAAAAACATTTTTTATTGTTTTTAATTGTAATGCATTTATTTTTCATGGTAAATACACAATGCTTTATCATTTCTCAGCTTTTTCCACCACTTCAGGGTGGCGGCCGGCCTGTAGTCTATCCCAGGAGACTTGGGACGTGAAGCGGGGGACATCCTGGACACAATGCTTCAATCAAAATAAATACATTTATTATTTTTATAAGTTCTGTGTAAAATGAGTATACATATATTATGTGATTATTTGAAGTAATATATACGCCTAGTGTATATATAGTCCTCTTGGCCTCAAACAAACAAAAAAACAAACGCCCCTGGCTAGCAAGCGACTCTCTTCTCCTTTGAACTACATTTCCCAACAAGCCTGTAAGTCACGTGCCGGCCTCTTTTTCCCCGCCCACTTACTAGTCGCCACACCACCATCTGTTTATGTTCAGAGCTCAGGTGCTGCGCGAGAGGGGACACGGCGCGCGCGACGCGGTAGTAATTTTTAAACCGCAATATTTTGTATTTTGAATCGGCGTGCGCGAGACTGACCGTTATTCCTCACGAGCTATCTAAGCTGGACCCCGTGTCTAAAAGTATTCGCACCCCTGTCTTTGTTAGCTAGCACAGTGTGTACTCTGTGTGTGTGTGTTTTATTGTTTATGCTCGGTTCTAACCGCTGGAGCTAACGGACCGGTTCTGAGTCTTTTCAACCGAAACGAACCCATTTCGAACAAAACCCACCGTTATCAGGGTGAGTAAGGTTATTGTCCTGCAAACTGCTGTTTGTTTGTTGGTTTATTTCATTATAGGATGTGTACCTGGGTTTTGTTGCTGCAGTCCCTTTCTTTACATCAGCTACAAACCATTTAGTTTTAAAATAATTCTATTTAAATTTCAGTAAAATTATTTCTGCTAATAAATTGGCCCTATTTGCATCTTATGGTGTGCTAATTTATGCTTATGCTTTGTTTCCAATTAAAAACTTTCCTTTCATTGTCATTCTGTGTGTACATAATGAATATACTGTACAATAGCATATATAATAAAGAGGGGATGCCACAGAGACTACACAAAGGCATTGTGGCATCCCTTCTTTTACAAAAAAAAAAATAAAGAAATCAATAAACTAGTAATGTCTAACACACTGTCGAGTTCCAGTATTAATGTATACCCAATGTGTTTATACTGAAATATCCATGATGGTGTATTTATTTTTGGGTCACTGCTATAGTGATGTTTATATACCGTGTATGAATATGCATGCGGATTGCCCGGGTTCAATTCCCACCCAATGTCTAAGTCCCAGCCACTGGATGCAGTTTTGCTCCCAAGCCTGAATAATCTGGGGCGGTTGCATCAGGAAGGCCATCTGGTGCAAACGTCACGTCATACTGCGATACATACTGTCATATTGTGAGCATGTCCCAGTTGTTTCTCACCGTGTTCAACAGTAGGCAGCGTCCTCAGAGAATTTAGGAGAAGGCAGCGCCGTCTGAGAATTTAATTGTAGGCGGCGTCCTCACCGAATTTAAGAGTAGGGGGGGTCCTCGCAAAATTTTAATAGTCAGGAGTGTCCTCGCTAAATTTAAACGGTCAGTAGCGTCCTCGCTAAATTTTAACGGTCAGTAGCGTCCTCGCTAAATTTTAACGGTCAGCAGTGCGCCAGTGAATTTGGGAGTAGGCAGCGTCCCCGCCGAATTTAGGAGTAGGCGGCGTCCTCACCGAATTTAAGAGTATGCAGCGTCCTCACCGAATTTAAAAGTATGCAGCGTCCTCACTGAATTTAAGAGTAGGGAGCGTCCTCGCAAAATTTTAATAATTAGGAGTGTCCTCGCTAAATTTTAACGGTCAGCAGCGTCCTCGCTAAATTTTAACGGTCAGCAGCGTCCTCGCTAAATTTTAACGGTCAGCAGCATCCTCGCTAAATTTTAACGGTCAGCAGTGCATTTGGGAGTAGGTGGCGTCCCCGCCTAATTTAGAAGTAGGCGGCGTTCACAGGAGAATCATGTTTTCGCCATTGTTAAACTTGGCGGGGACGCAGCCAGCCGCTAAAATTCACCGGCAACGCCACCCACTTTTAAATTTAGCGGCGACTGACCACCTACTCCCAAATTCGGCGGGACGCCGCCTACTCCCAAATTCGGCGGGGACGCCGCCTACTCCCAAATTCGGCGGGGACGCCGCCTACTCCCAAATTCGGCGGGGACGCCGCCTACTCCCAAATTCGGCGGGGACGCCGCCTACTCCCAAATTCGGCGGGGACGCCGCCTACTTTCAAATTCGGCGGGGACGCCGCCTACTCCCAAATTCGCCGGGGACGCCGCCTACTCCAAAACTCGGCGCGTTCCGTCAAATTTTACATCATACTGTTATGTAACAGTAATCTGTGTCATCATCAACATTTTATTATACGAGCTTAATTACAGATGTTATAACTGTAGCGGAAACATGTATGACAGCCCAAGCTCATAGCTACCGAAACCCGGCATCAGACTTTGATGCATCTACATCGGTGTCGCATACAACAGGTAGAAGTAAGGGCTCCCGAAATTAACCGCACACTCCATTTGCAGGTAATGATGATACCATGCAGGCGTCAGGATCTGCATGCGCTCAGAAGTACCCTCTAGGTAAATAATAGGTGAAATTCTCTCGAAGACGAACAGATAACAATCAAGATATGTAGTTTAACTCTGACAGACAAGCAAGCCTCTTTTTTTCACTTCTGTGAACCTTTAATGTAATAAGAGAACTAATTTAGATCTAGCACTAGATGTCAGACAAAGGAAAAACAAGAATTCAGACAGACAAAACAAGAATTCATGAAGCTCTAAAGCAAATAGCAAAGTTGCGCGGACGGATATGACTCGGCTCCTGTAGTTCTTCCTGTAAAGATCCAGGAAATGCTGAGTGCTATGGTCCTTAATGGCATAATTAGAGGGAAAGTTCAAGGAAAGCTGTTTAAATAGCATTATGAGTGACGTAGGAAAAGCGAGAACCTTACTGAAAACAGGGCACGACGTTTACAAAACATCCTTTGTGAGATTGATTTTAGACCATTTTTTCACCTCCTGATTTTTCCGGTTTTCTCCCCTAATTTAGTCATAGCTTTTTCCCAGTCGTCATTACAGCACTCTCACAAATTCGTGGACACAGATTGCCAAGGCGCAGCCACTTAAAAACTAGGCTAGCTAATTAATATTAACATAGTGCATAATTGAGAATAAACACGCCTTGTTACTGAATGGCTGGAATGGTGTTTTGTGCCTGAGGCAATTTGTGCCAACCTGTTTACTGTTTATAAAGCCAGTACAAACACTGGATTTATTTAATGTTTTCCTTTTTTCAGCCCACAGTACTAGCAGACTGTGAGGATAAATTTATTTTAATTAGTTTGACAATAAAAAATGTAATTGTTTTACAATCTTAGACTTATCCTTTAATGATGATAACGAGCATGTCAGTGTTTAATATGGATTGGTCATTTGAAGGAGTTTGGGCTGGTGGATGCTCTTGTCACAATGCTTGGACATCCCTGCTGAAGGTTTTGAGGCTTTTTTGAAAGTTGTGACATCATAGATTTAAAAAAAACAAAAATTCCTTCCTAGAATGAACTTGGCATGAAGCACATAATCAGAGCAGCCAGCAGTGACAAATTGGTCATTTGTTCCCTTCTGTTTGAAAACTGTGGAGTTTCATGGTTTTCCAAGTTTGTGTAAAACCTTCATTATTTTTTCTTTTTCTTCTGTGCACAGATTTGGAGTTCAGCCTTGTTTCCTGGTGCAGACCTGTTGAACTGGCCTAGAACAATGACTGTTATTATGTTGTTATTATTATAATATTATGAAGCGAAGTAGCAGTGACGCATTTCAGAGATTGCTATTTGATTTGGCTTATTGCTATTTGCATTAAATATGGCTTGCTTGTGTTGGACCATTGTTCTGTTGAATCGAGTGGCCTCGGGTGATTTGCATAGGCAGATCCAGTCTCCAGGCCCGGCATCTGGCCCGGCGAATGGGTGCTTTTGTTCTGTGTTGACACGACGGTCTGTACTGCTTTTGTCGACCCGCTCCTAAAGTTAACCCTCCCCTCGACCCCTTGCCGTCTGCATTGTGTAAAGCTTGGCTTCAATTATTCATACTTAACGTCAACAGACAAGTGTGGATGATGTGTAGGGATTGCCTAAGAATATGGTATTGATATAAACATTTTCCTTACTGATATAAACATTTTTTCTTTCTTTGTTTTTTGAGAAATCTTGCTCTTCCCCAAACCTCAAACCACAAGCACAGCTGTCAATCCATTCCCAATTCATATGCTGATGAACTCATCTGTCATTTCCATCAGAGGAATAAAAGAAGACGGGTGTTTAGCCATATATTTTCATTCCCTTGTTGGATCTTTTAGACTTTGGCAGGTCTGAAACAACCATTTCGATATTTCTACTTAATATCATTTTAATATTTTGTAGAGTGAAGTGAATATAAGAACAGTATAGAGGCAAGGATAGGAATTGCACTCTGAGGAGAGGAAGAGAATTTGAGAGAAGAGAGAATGGCAAAGGAGACAGGGTTAAGAAGTCATAAGGCAAAGTAGAGGTTGCAGAGGGTGACGTGGGTCCAAGGGCAGAATAAAGGAAGTACCAGTACAAAGAGAAAAAGTGCAAAGGAAAGAGAAAAGGGCATCAGAGAAAAAGGGGAATAGAGAAACAGATGGACATAGATCATAAGAACAGAAGGGCAGGAGTAACAGGATTGGCTCACTGAGGAGAAATTGAGAGATGATGGAGCAGAAGTGATAGTGGACACAAAAATCATGAAAGTGAGAGAACGTACAGACAGAGGGGAGAAGAATTGGAGAAGGAACGTCAGGACAGGGTCAAGGGAAAAAGAAACGATGATAGAAAATACTGAAAAGGGAAACTGAGACAGAAGGAAACACCAGGAGAGGTGGGAGGAGGGGAAAGAGGAAAAAGGGAAAGTGAATAAAGTAGTGAAGGGAAATAAGAGGACGAGAGTACATTTTGAACATCTGGTAGCCTTGTTTTTGTTCTTAACATAAAAAGGGGATTATTTTAAAGAACTTTGTTCACTGTGGATCAGTTTGGATGTTGTTAATTTTCCATAAGACACACATAAAATTCTTTCTAAAGAATTCTTTCATGAATTTCTAAAATTCCTACACCTGATCCGCATTACCAGGAATTCAGAAATAAATAATTATAACAAAGTGTATGTGTGGAGGTCGTTTAGCCAGAAAACAGCTGTTTTCAGCTGGGGATACAGCGTGTTCAGGATTGCATACTGTTGGACTTGTGCTTATGAAGAAGACGTAAGCGAGTTAGTTCAGTGGCTGCACCTGGATGTATTAGGTTTAGTTAGTTTTCTCCTCCTTTTCTGACCTCATATAGGAAGATCCCCTCCTTCAGCTTGTTGCTCAGCTCTGCTGTTCTTTGGTAGGTTTGGCCTCATTTACATAGACACTGAAACAGTGCATTTGGAGGAGGTGTAATATAAAGGGAGTTTTATGTATAGAAAAAAAAAAGCATTAATTATGGAGAATTTCAGCTAAAGTATTAACACCAGCTCTTAAACTTGCGGGATCTTAAAGACGTAGTAAAATATGGTACCTTTATCCACAATTACACCACTTTTTAAAACAAAATTAGCAGTGAGTGCTATTATTGAGAGTCCCTTATATATTCTGAGTACCGTGTGTTGGGTTTGTTTAAGGTCATTTCAAACAGCTTGGTGATTGTTTCTGTGTTAAAGGACACAGCAGTTTCTGGCTCATCAACTTAATTGACTCGGTGTCAGTGTTGGCACAGAAAGCGGGTATCACGTATAAATCCAGACAGGCAGAGTTAATCAGCCGACTCGTCGTCTTAATACCCGAGGAAGGGCAGGTCAAATGAATCTGGCTGTCTGCGCCCGTAATTACGGAGCCTAAAAAGCTAAACATCTTAATCAGAGAAGTATTCACGATTTCAGGTGACCTCCTCTGTGCCATTTCTCGTCTTCAGAATTTTATCACCCTGTCCATCTCTTTGGAAACGGATCTAAAAGTTTAGACTAAGGATCAGCGAGCGTTAACACAGTAGCGGTTATACACAACGGCGTTTCCTCTGCTCTCTGAGCTCGGATCCTAATCAGCAGTATCGCAGCGAGTGCACTGCACAGTCACACGCCACAGGACATGAAAGCCAAAACGGAAGCAGCATGTAAGCACACCGCCTCTTCTCCTTTTCCTCAACAGACAAGGTTCGCTCGAACTCTTGTTTATTGTCACGTGCGTGGTGTGTGAACTGGCTCGCCGCCAAAGTAGTTTTAAGTTGAGTGCTATGAAGGGGTCATCGATTAGATTTGACACGCAGCCAAAATCTCACCGAGCGAACACCGTGCGCCAACATAACATAAATAACAGGACAGTCCATGTGAGATAGCGCCTTGTGCCGGTTAAATCATTTTACAAACAGTATCAGACTTGCTTTTTCTTGTTTCTTCGTATGCCGTGTAACATGAAGTACACAAGATTTACTGTTAGATTAGATTTTTTTTTTTTTTCAGCCAAGGGAAAAGTGTGGTTGGAAAAACCAAGAGCAATGAAAGTACAATCTCTGTCTTTACATGTTAGTGTAGCGGCCTGGGAAAACCCTTCACATTGTGAAACGTATTATTATACACAGTTCTGACAAATCCAGGCTTTTCTGAGCCTTCTCGCTTTAAATGTCACATTTGTTAGAATCTGTTCTGTAACATAATCAGAAAAAAAAAAAAAAATATATATATATATATATATATATATATATATATATATATATATATATAAGTCATGATATTAACATACAGTAATCGGAATAAAAATCTAATCGGGCTCTAGGTGTCGTGATATCGTATCGGTTGCTCCCTGCTGATTCCCAGCCGTATCGAGCTAACAATCTGATTTGTTTTAACTGCGGCAATAACTTAACTGGTTTTGTATGCTGTGGTTGAGGTTTACATCATAAACCTCATAATATGTTCTACATAGTTTACATTTACATTCTTGGCATTTGGTAGACGCCCATATCCAGAGTGGGCTTCCGTTTCTTCTCTCATTATACATCTAAGCAGTTAAGGGCCTTGCTCAGGGGCCCTACAGTGGCACCTCGGTGATGCTGGGGTTTGAACGTGGGACCTTCTGTTCAGTAGTCCAACATCTTAACCACTCATCTACGCCTGTCCTTATTGTGGCAGGGTTTTTTTTTTTCTGCCTTTTTAAAAAAAAATTTTTTACTATGTATGCTTACCCAGGTCACTTCAAGTAAGCTCAGGAACAGTCCACATTAATATTACTCTGCAAAATAAAACTTACTCAAAAAGATAAGCGTTGATGAAGATCCCACAGTATAGCCAGAAGTGTGCGGACACCCGATCATATTTAAATACGTGGTGGTTCCTGCAATTGCCAAAAAGTCTGAAGCACGCACTTGTATGGATTGTCTTTTACCCGAGATAGAATGAGAACTTCTCTTTACTTAACTAAGAGCTAAGAGGCTCAGATCGGGTTCCAGCACGACGCCGTGCCTATTCGCAAAATGAGCTGCTTGAAGACCCAACGGTTGAGCGGAAAAACTTTGCGTCCTGCACAGATCCCTGACATTAATCTCACAGAAAACCATTGGGATGAACTGGAACTAGATCCTCCTTCGATATCGTGGTACAAGTTCCAGACCTCACTAATGCTTTTGCAGCTGAAAGAACACAAATCCCCACAGCCACGCTCCACAACCTAATGGAAAGCCTTCCTCGGAACGGGAGCTAATTCCATATCGGTGCCCGTGGTTTTGAAACGAGATGTTCATCAGTCCGGTGTCCACATACTTTTGACTGCACATGCTCTGTTACAGTTCCATAAACGGTGTATCGCTGGATTGTCTTAGATCATCTACTGATGGCAAATGCGAAGGAAAATAAATCACCTGTAGTGTTTTGCACCGTCTGATGGAAAAGCAGTTTTAAAGCCGCTCTACTTGTCTTTTCTTGAGACAGCAGGTTTTATAGTGTGAGTAACATAAGCCAAGTACTCGGGACGATGAGCAACAGCCAAAACAAACAAGTGCTTCAATCAGAGTAAATCGCACCCAAAATGCTGGTTAGGAATTTGCACCAAAGATGGAAAAACCACCAACACATCGTGGTTCGTCCAAAAGTCTCAAGACATATTTCCTCACAGAGAACCGAGTGATATTTTAAAGCATCTATCCATAACACGATTCTGTTGTTTGTGATATACTGCATGGCCTAACCATAAGCTTAACTTTAGCTACACTTCCCTGTATCGTTTGAGACAACAGAGGAGAGTGTGCATGTAGTACAGGAGACACTGTGATTCTGGCATTCAGAAAACCTCGTGGACGTAATAAACCATTTCAAACCTGTTCTAGCATGACAGTGCCCCATTGTGTAAAGCATCTCCATGAAGGCACGGTGTGTTAGGGTTGGACAAGAAGAACTCGAGGGTCCTGCACCGAACACTTACGGGATGAACTGAAGCACCAGCCAATGGAAAGTCTCACGGATCATCTTCGTGTAAGCATGACATCATCGTGGACCGGCTCAGCACATGTCACAATCGTCTTCACTCACCTTGATCTTTTTGTCAGTTGATTATCACGCACTCTTATTGCATTTTGCTCCTTTACAGGGAAATTGTGGGGTTTTTTCTTGTGCCTGTGCTGCAGCTGTACACACTACAGATGGTGTAATGTGTGAGAAACCCTGCTTTCGGTTTGATCACAATCCTTATTTGGTGTCTGGTGTTTAAATAATGGCAGCTGTTCTGTTTCTCTCGCCTCTTTTTTATTTTACTGGCCTTTTTTTTTTCTTTCTTCTTTTTCCCCCTTCTCTTCATAAACAGCACCGTTCCCATTTGCATTGTTTCGTTCCCTTTGTATGGCTTAATGACTTTCCTTTCCTGGGGCAGAAGCCAGTTTGCGCCGATTGTGATGCCTGTTGTTTTATTGTCGCTTTCTGATTAGCCGATGATGGACTGTGTATGAGAGAGAGAGAGAGAGAGAGAGAGAGAGAGAGAGAAAGCGCGTGTGAAGTTTCTGCAGAAGTGACAAGCAGGTGTCAATGTACGCCTCTGTGTTTCGAACAGGTTGTTCTCACCTACAGAGGCCTGCTGTATATAAATGCAGTTGTGCTGTTGTTTATCTGTTTTTGTACATGTTTATATGAATATATCTCACTGTCCATGTCTGTTCATCTTATTTCAGCAACTGTAGTGGGTTTACAGCTCTTCTGCTTCTATAATTAAGACCTTTGACATGAGGTTTTAAAGTGAGAGAGAGAGAGTGAGAGAGAGAGCGAATGTGCGTGTCCTTGTGGTTTTCACCTCTGTGTAATATTGTCATCTCAGCCTTATCTTACATGGTTTTAGGTGTGTGTGTGTGTGTGTGTGTGTGGTAGGACCGTTAAGCTTATTCAGATTGGTTTATAAGATAAGCATCTCCGGGGTTGGTGCCTGCTTTTTACCTGCGCTGACTTTAGCGGGAGTCTTTACTCATATTACTCAGACTACTCGGATTACTCATCGCTGCAGTGTGTGTGTTAGTAAATGTATGCGTTAGAAACATAACCAGCAGGAATTGTTGGAATGCATGTCTCGCTTTAAATCATGAGGGAACTGTCTATTCCCAGGCCGGGGCTGTAGTTCGTGTGTTTAAATTCGCTTCGTATCGAGGCCGGTTCACAGAGAGCCGATCAAAAGAAACGAGACACAACGCAGTCTAGCCAATCTGGCAACCCCGAGGATGATGATGTTTCTGCTCCTTTCACGATTTGCATTCCCGCCCCACACGCGCAGGTTTTTTAATATCCTGATTATTTCCCAAGCACGGATTGCAGCATGATTACAGCATTTTCTTTGCACCATTTTTTTTAAATGCCATTAAAATCTGGTGAAGGAACTTATTAGATTTTTTTCTTTTCTTTTTTTTTTTGTACAGTCTTTGTAGTCTGAAAGTTGTACGCAACCATAACACACTAAATGTCTAAAACATAATAAATCTAGGTGCAGTTGTTTTGGCTAATATATATCTGGGGGTGTTTTAGAGATAAGTACTGATTATATCCATAGCTGTGAACATTTCAATAAAATCTGCGCAAAAAAAAATATATCGTCTAAAGTTTAAAATTTAGATAAACTAGATTATTTTAACTCTTTTCTCAGTGTTACCTTAGTGAGGAGAAGACAAAAAGCTTTGGGATCTTTGTGCAAGCAGAAATCTGTCTTTGTGATCTTAAATAATTTGCATATTAAGTTTTGGCCTGCAGCTGTTCATGACTGGAAACTTTCACTTAGGGCCGGGCAGTACGACTCTATAACATATACATTTCACCATTTCACTGGAATACACTCTAGAGCTCTAATTTATGGATATTTTGTCATATATATATATATTGTATTTTTTTGTCATATATAAATATAAAATTTATTTTTTTTAATTATTTTTTGTAACATAAATTCTGTCTAACTTGTGTTGTTGATTGTTTAAATGTCACATCTCGTACAAAGCTATATTTTTTTTCTTTGACCGCGATTCTTCCTCTCCACACTCCAGTCCAGTAGGTGGCAGTATTATTACTAACCAATAACCACCTCTAAACGCAACAGAAAAATAAGCAATACTCTCACAAAATATGAGGATTGTTGACCATGGAACATGGAAGTGGTTTCTATTTTATTGTGGTGTCGAAGCTCTGGTACATTTTCAACTTTCAGTTTTATCCAGAGGTGGGCAAAATACTCATATCCTATACTTGGGTAAAAGCTGAAATGCTTTAGAGCAAATATTACTTAAATATAAGTTGAAGTTCATCATTTACTTGTGTACTTCAAGTATGAATTTGTATTTGTAAATCTCTCTCTGCTTCCATGCTGTTTTTCGTTGCTGTCTGCAACCAGCTCCCCATCTGATTTTGAATACCTGGTCCTTTATTACGAGTCTCTAAGGACCGTCAGTCAGCAGGTGGCGAAATTCACGCTTCAAATAATACTCACAAATGTCATAGGGTAACGCAACACCATGCAGAAATGTAGTGAAGTAAAAGTACAGATATTTGAGTGGAGTAAAAGTAAAAGGTATCTCCTAACCAAACTATTCAAGAACAGGACAGATACATGAATTTTTTTTTACCGAAATACAGTAACGGAGTACAAGTACCCAGTTACTCCTCACCTTTTAACTTCTTTAACATTTGTAAGTTGCCCCAAACTAATTAAAAGTTGCAAATCAGAAAAAACGACTCATGGATCCATAGTTTCGAGTTAAAATTCATTTAATCACACGATGGAGTTAACTGTATGACTCGGTGTGAACGGACAGACTACAGTAATGTGATTTATAGCACCACATGAACTTTGTCTCTAAACTCAACGATCCAGGAAGATTTATCGGAATGCAAATTGGACTTATGGAAATAATAATAATTTTTAAAAAATCTTTCCAGTGTAGTAAATAAGCACAGCTTGTATTAGTTTTTTTCCAGACATGCACAGTTCCTGACAGAACACATGACAAGCTAAAAATAAGTTAAAAAAGAAATGTGAAAAAAAAATCGCTTTAAAAACGCTGCGATGGCTTTTCTGATGCCGCCAGGAGCGACAGGCAGCGATTTTGCGAGTGGAAACCGGGATCAGGCGGAGCAGCAGTCGTGTGTGTGTGTGTGTGTGTGTATTCTCTGTGGAACTGGGAGACGGAGGGGGAGAAGATTTAACGTTAGCACGACTCGAGCACACGTGCCTTCCTGAGTGCTTCGGTTATCTCTGCAGAACACGCAACTCCACGCAACTCTCTCTCTCCAGCAGTCCCTCCTGTTGTTCCGTGAATTTCATCGAGTCCATGTCGATTTCTCAGGAGCGGTGTGTGTGTCGATATGTGACTCTGCTGTTCTTAACCACTTCCTGTTAGGTGCTTCATATCACAGATCAGCACAGACCTGATATCAGCTCAAGTGTATTACTGCGTTATTCATTTCCCGTACATCTGACTGTGTGTGTGCGTGTGTGTGTGTGCGTGTGTGTGTGTGCGTGTGTGTGTGTGTGTGTACGTGTGTGTGTGTCTGTCTGAGAGAGATGGGGGCTGACGTTTGTGAGTTTGTACTATAGCATCATTTGTTATGTCTTGCTCCTCATCTTGACGCAGAACTTTATGAGAACTGGTGTGTGTGTGTGTGTGTGTGTGTGTGTGTGCGCGGCGCGTGTTGAAAGATAAGATCAGTAAAAGATGCGTACAGTCTGCAGACTTGTTGTTTTTGGCTCTGACCCTACTGGCACTGACGTGATAAAATGAAACCTAAGCATGAGGACTTGATTGCTTCCTGTTTCCCCCACCTCACTTCCTGTATGAAGCTCACCAGTCACTCATTTGGCTTCTCTTATCCTCTGTTTCCCTGTCTCTGTCTCACACTATCTCTCTTTCATTCTCTCCCCCTGTTTCTTTTCCCAATGCCATCTTTCACTTCGTCTCTCCCACTCTTCCCATGCCTCCGTCTCTCTCTCCCTCTCCCTTTCGCTCTCTGCTTACAACACACTTTCTCTTTTTTTTCGATTTTGCTGTCTTTTCCCCCTCTCCGTCTTACATTCTGTCTCTTTCTCCCAACCTCTCTTTCTCTCTTTCATGTCCTCTCTCTCTGTGTGTGTGTGTGTGTGTGTGTGTGTGTGTGTGTGTGTGTGTCTCTCAACGTTCCTACATTTCCATCCCTCTTTCTTTTTGTCTCTTTCTCTCCCTTTACCATCGCTCCTCTATGTTGATCTTTATTTTTCTCTCTTTCCTTTCCTCTCTCTCTCTTTCTCTGCCTTGCTTTAACTCTGTCCCTCCCTACCTCTCTTTTTGGCCTTTCTCTCTCTCTCTCTATCTCTATCTCTCTCTCTATCCTTCATCGTTTTATCTATCTCCTCACTTCTCTCCATATATCCATCTCTCTGTCTCTGTCTGTCTTTCTCTCTGTTTACACACCACAAGGGTCCCTTGTTTCCTGTATAAACACACACACACACACACACACACACAAACACACAAAGTCATTGTCTACTTTACAGGTCATTGTCGGTTTCTGGGAAAGCAATGTTTTAAACTTTTGCTTCTCTGTGAGTGTGTCCACTACACACTTTAAAATGTCTATGGTCTCAGTTCACATATAAGCGTGGACATACACACTCACACCGAGAGAGAGAAAGAAAGAGACGAGACAAGAGAGACAAAGCAACACTGATTTCTTCAAAGAGTTGATAAAAGCCTCTCTCTCTCTCTCTCTCTCTCTGTCTCTCTCGCGCTCTCTCTCTCTCTCTCTCTCTCTCTCTCTCTCCCCATCATCATCTTTGTTATGTCTGTTGCTGGTATTGTGGAACAGATATGGAATTCTCTGATATGATTATTTTTCTAGCTGACTGAGATCGAGATAAGGTCCAGAGAGCAGACCAGTGACATGCACTCCATCTTTCCCTGAGGTTATTAAAGCAGATCTAAACAAGAGGAGGGAGGGAGGGAGGGAGGGAGTGTGGGTAGATTTTAATATTATTTTTTTTTTGGTGAACAGCTTGACTGACAGACAGACAGACATATGGAGACAGTCTCCTAAACTAAAACATACTGTACACACGCGTATATATCTTACGGCCTGGCCGTGTGTACCTATTTACAGTATACACCATCAAGCAGCCAATGAATATAAAACGGACGCGTACTTTAGCACAGCCAGGGCTCTTTATTTATTTTTTTCTTCTTCTTCCTCAGAACTGCTTTCTAGCGCAGATTGAAACTTTTAAAAGCCATGAAGTGTTGATGGTTTTCAGAACGAGATGCCAATCAAGCACAAAGGTGGAGGTAAACAGGAAGTGAAACTTAAATAGCGATGTGGCAGATTTCTGTGTCATGCCGCTGCACAGACTTGGCAGCATGCGGCAAGTTAAAAGGCAAAAAAAAAAAAATTCTAGTCTAGGTTCAGGATTGGATGCTGTATGCAAAAGTAAGTGAGGTCTAACACGCGCTGCAGCAGTCAGACGTTTACAGACGTGCATCACGAGCATGAATATCATGGAAGGATGCAAGTGTTATTGCGCTTGAGATGATCTTGAGCTGGTATTTTTTTGGTGGATGAATAATTGTACAGTGTGTGTCTTTAATGGGACAAGACAGTGCTTATCTACTTATAGAATAAAAGGATAAACATAAAAGAATATGAATATAAAACTAGGTAATCAAATAGTAACTCGTTTTGTTTTTTTGAGACTATTTGGTCTGTTCATTTAGGACGTTTTAACATCAGGGCCTCGGGATCATTTCCAAGAACACATGACCTCAAAGTCTTTTTTTTTTTATCATCAATGAGAACGCAATTGTTCTGTGCCTCGGAAACCGTGCCCGAGTCAGCTTAAAGACGTGATCTCGGGCACAGAACGGCATACCTGGGTAACGAATCAGATATGGGATCCAGTTGTACCTGAGCACGGGAGAAGATTGCTGGTAAAATGCGCAATTTTTTCTGAAATAAAATAGCAGTTGCTTTTACTGGGACGTTCCAAATCACTCTACCTAATGTGAAAACGCTCTTATTCTAACATAACTTCCTGTAAGCTTCTCCATGTCAACATTAAAAAAGTGTTTATTTGACAGCATGTTAGTAATAACCAACACACGTCCAAGGAGCTCAGTGCAGATGTGAAAAGCAGGATGCAGGAGGAACATCTCTTAAAACCATTTCAAGATCAGTTCAGATGATTGTGTAAAAGTAAAGGTTAGTAGGAAGTATAAGAAGAAAGTCTGGAAGAAGATCCAAGACTTTGACCCCCCCCGAGCTGAAAGAAAAAATTGGTTCTGATGGTCAGGAACAACTCAGGAACCATCAAGGTGCTGGAACACCATCGTCACTGTGATTTGAGTTTTACATCAATGTGGAATGAAATGTCTGTACCAGGAAACCAACACATTTAACTAAACACTACAGAACCTGTTTTAGAGGATCAGTGGTTTAATCTCCTACCAGGATTTTAGCAGAAGCTTGTTGATGGCTAACTTAAAGCATCTGCTAACGGTGAAGTGTATGTGTGGGTGAAGAAAGAGGACAATGTAAGCACAATAATAATGATAATCCTACGGTCTCAGATTATTTGGTATCAAATGGTTGTTAGAGAATGAAATAAAAACAAAGACATGATTCCTGGTGGTAAACCTCCACATTTTCTTGTTCTTTCTCGTTTGATTTCTTCTTTCTCTACAAAGTAATTAAGGATAGTAGAGAGTTAAGTATTATAGGCGTTCCTCTCAGCGGGATTAAACTGCCTAGCAACACATAGAGCTTTTTCAAAGACAGTAACTTGTGCACGTGGGAAAAGTAGACTCTGATCTGATTAAGACGCAGCTCTCCACAGCATTAGCGTTTAGACCTTTGAGAAGAATGTGCTCGCAAATAGGCCGAGAAGTGACCAGGCAGTGCAATTAAGGTAAAGATTAACTGGAACGGAAACCTTGTGAATTGATGGTGTGTGTGTGTTGGGGGGAGTGTCTTGTATTTGTTTTTTTTCTCTCTCGTGTGTTTGTCTTTCTCAACATCCTGTTTAAAACCATCACTCGAGTCTTTTTGCAGGAAACAGGTTATAGGTTTGCTGATATGTAGGCGTGTTTGTGTTTTTAATTTTCTCTGAATGAGACTCCGTCTCTCGTGATAGATCGAAATAAGGAACCTTAAAAAAAAAAAAGCACACACTCATGGAAACCACACGCAAAAAAAACTATTACAATGTGCTATTTTTTTTTTCTTTCTCCCATTATGTTGTTTCTTGAGTTTTGATGACACGTTGGTTTGAGTTTCTTTGTGAAATGTGCTCACTTGTCATAGTTGCAGGTCTCGGGTTGCTGCGAAGACGTTAATGATTAACATTTAATCGATTAATTGATAAAGAATTTAACCGATTAAAAATATATAAACCGATAAGGTTTGCTTCGCTTTGGCGTTTATGTAGCGTTAACCTCGACCGCCCCGCTGTGATAACCTTACTAGCCGCGCTGCTCACAAGCTCGCTCTGCAGTTCCTCTCGTGAACACCGGGTCGAGTCACGTTAAAACTGCTCCCGTAGACTGGAATGTAGAACGTTCTCGCTTATGGAATTCTGGCTAAAATCCATGCAAAAGAGAAACGTATTTCAGTTCAGGAATTTTTTTTTTTTTTTCATTTTTTTCATTTTTTTTTTTTTTTACTACAGTACTGTGTATTAAATGACCCAGCTTGGATTAACGGATCAGGTTGTCCTGACATTGCACAGCTATTAGTTTTCCAGATAGAAATGCATGTGTTTCTGTGTTTGGTTGGATCCTGTGTGAATTCGATCGCACACTCCTCTCTCTTCTGTTTCTGAAAAACTGCACTGACTTCTTTGTGGTGCTTATTAGAAATCAGTTTTTTGCCTTTTGTAGCCTTAATCAGATCCAGACATTAATATGGAGGCGCGACTTATCAAGATCAGACTGACCGTATCCCAGATTGGATCTCAGGCACGCCTAGGATTCGAGCCCGCAATTTTTCAAGTTCCTCGTTTAGTTCCTCCTTCTTGGAATCTTACATGCATGTATGTAAGAGGTGTGTGTGTGTGGCTACTTGATCTACGTTAGCTGTCACACCACAATCAGAGTTTAGTCACTTCTGGCTTTCTGATATCTTGTATGTTTTATATTTTAGTAGTCTACACTCTTCCCCCAGTGCGTTTATTAAGTGTCAAAGTGTCGTTGGTTTTATTTCACTCCTCTAGCCTTGTTTGTTATCAGTTTGAAAATGTTTTAGTTTGAGTTTAAGCCTGACGCATCACCGCACAGATAACCGAGGACTGGTTTCTTCTTCTTCTTCTTCAAGTCGAGGCTTTATCCAGTTCCAGATTTAGAGTCGCCTTCCGATCAATAAACCCAGCGATCATCTGATCATTTTAGTCCCTTCTGGATACTTGGTCCTGTTGGATATCTACACGTCTTGTAGCACGTGTATCTCTTGCTAAAACACAAACTCACTTCTTTAGTGTCTGTTTTACTTCTGTGTTCATGCAAGAGGTGTATTTCTGATCTTCTGTAGGCTCCAGGGAGGAGCGCAAACCAACTGAGGTCATTGGTTTTTCCAGGAAACGTTAATTAGTTCTCGAGACTTGTGTAGAGATCGATCGATCTCAATTACCATCCTTTCTGGAATAAACATCCATCACAAGCAATCTGATCACGAGTCGCCAGCTTACAGTGAACAGCTTACATCTGTGAACATGTGAACGCATCATCGTCTCTGGAGGAAAGGTCTCATGTTTTCAAGGTCTCTTGTTTTCACGCTGATATGTTCAGTAGATGCTATCTGACGTACCTGATTGTGCGGTCTGTGGGAGGAAGGCACTGTCTGCCGTCCGATGCATGCACGAACGCGCACAGACGCCCACAATTAACTAATGTTGCTGTGATTGATACCACACTCATCTCGCCCATCATCAGGATTCAAACTCGCGAATGTCTGGACAATCAAAAGTGTTTACCTGAGCCCATTGTGTAGACGCACTCGCATTTATTTGAGAATTTTACCGTTTAGCTCGACGTCTCAGTTATTACATCTTTTCTGGCTACAACAGTGATGTAATAAATTAAGAATAGAGAAATTTTTTGCATTTACCCGACATGCTCGTACTGTACGTGTCCCGGGTTGACATGATCAAGTGTAAACCAGAAAACTTCTTCATCCATACGCCTCTGCTCATTTTTGCATCAGTAGAACGCTTCTCCTACAGTTCTTTCTCATTTATAAAATGTATAAAATTGCTAAAAAAAATTAGTCTGTGAAGTGCGGTAAGTTTCACTTCCACGTGATAACCCTTAACCTAGCAATTTTCATCTACAGATCTTCCCAATGACTTGTTTTTTGACCTTTTATTTCCTGTCCACTTTTACCACACACTACTTTTATAGTCATAATGTAAAGGGTACGTCCAGTTTTTTTTATTTTTTTTTATTTTTTTTTAGATTGCATTAATGACCTTTTAAATTATGCAAAAAAATAAAAGTGCTAAAATTCCTCTTTGGGGTCTATTTGAGGTCTCGAGTGAGATCCTGTTCCAGTTTCTGAGATGTGCATCTCGGTTAATGTGTGTAAGTTTCAGACCCCATTTCCCTTTTTTTTTTTTTATTATTATTATTTTTTTTTTTACTGTAGCCGGCTTTCTAAATTGGTTTTTCGGGCGGTCGCGTCAGCAGCGGTGCTGCGAGTATATTTAAAGAGGATGCGCCGATACCAGATTTCTCATTTCGAACGATGTATCATACTGATTCCGATACTGTAATGAGTGACACGGTTGGTATTAAACACCCAGAGGCAGCATGGGGCGGGTTTATATTTGCCTAATGATAAACTCCTCGTGCTAATGTTTATGTTTACAGCATTTAAGCCATCTAATTAATGCACCAGTGTGGCGGGTGAAGCGTCTGGTTCTTTCTTAACAAGTTGAATTTTCATTATCTGTCACAGGTTTTTTTTTGGCGTCTTCCTGTCAGACTTGCCTGCCGTTGCCCGCCAAATGAATCACGTCCTGTCACGTAATGTGCGTGTGTGAGAGGGTGAGGGCATACATACAAACACTGTGGTGCTCTCTGGGCCAGCCAGAAGAGAGACAGAAACACCCTTGTGTGTGACATCTGGGGGTTACAAAGCCTCATCTCTCTCGTCTGGGAGGCTCTCGATTGCTACCAGACGCCTCAAATCGTTTCTAGCGCGGACTCTGAATGAGGCACTGTGCGTCTGTTTAGAAAGCATCCCGATGTGAGGGTGAACCCCCCCCCTCCCCCCTCCTTGTCTGTCATTTTAATCTGGCTTTAACCTGCTGTTAGACCTGATTTCAGGATCTCGAGAACAAGCTGCGGGTGTGTGTACGCAGATTTTGCCACCATGCTGCCATGAGTTCATATTCACGGAATCGCCACAGAAGCATCACGAAACTTGTGTCAGCTGGTTCGTTGTGTTGCTCGTCTGTGTTGGTGCGGCTTGAGAGGCCTTGTTTAAGCAGATCTGTTTAAGCAGGGTGTACAGACGAAGAGGTAAGACAGCAGCACAGATGAAAAGGACTAAACGCCATGGCTTCACTCTCTCCAGCACAAATACAAATCCTGTGTTTAAGTTCTTTTGGTAACAGAAGTCTCAGAGCTCAGACTTGTCATTTTATACGTTATGATTGGTTCAAGCTGCAAAAGTGTTAGTTAATTTTAAAACTGCTACTAGTACGGTGGATTAAAGACATGCCACTGTACTTTTCTGGCGCCGTTGATGCCGTGAGCATCCACTTGCTCTTCTGTAGGGTTGAGTCGCCCATCCTGGATTGATGAATAGGAACTTTTGAGCTGACAATCCGTTTTCTTTTTCCAATCAGACGTGTAAAATTATAAGGTATGATATGTTAAGTGCAGCAAGATTCCTGTTCCTTATCGCAGATTATTTACCAAGTTTGTTTAGAATTTTATCAAAATAATTTTTTTTTTTTTTTGAAGTGGATATCGAAGCGGGATATGTTTGAAATCGTGACACAATTTTTTAACAATCACAAAGCAAATCGAATCGCCATCTAAGTTTCTAAATTCCTGTTCATAAGTCCAGGACGGTCGACTCGACCCCGACTGACTCATCACACTGACTTCAAAATGTATTTTTAAAAAATGACTTTGTGAGGTGGCAGTCCATCATGTATCAGTTTCTCTACAGTTCCACAGTCACAAGAATCGCATAACTTGGTGGATATTCTGTTTAAATTCACTGAGCGAAAAGCTGTCAGTGAAACACAGGTAACAGGTTTATTTATATCAGAACGGGAGTGAGTGCTGTACTTTAGCGAGCTCCTCCGAAACAGGATAAGTCCGTGTTTGGCTGCGGTCAGTACGCGAGGCCGTAACCCTGTATGCCTTCCCAGTGTTTTGGTAAATCATGAGTGATGTGGCTTTCTGTTCCTTGAAAGCAAGTGTGAGGAAATCTCTGTGTGTATGTGTGTGTCTGTGTGTGTGTGTGTGTGTGTGTGTGTGTGTGTGTGTGTGTGTGTTTAAGTGTTAAAAAAGTCTAAGGCAAGGTGCTATTAAGTACTGTAGCTGCTATGAAAAAGGTGTGAGAATGATTTGTGTGTGTGTGTGTGTGTGTGTGTGTGTGTGTGTGTGTGTGCGATGAAAAAGAAAGCAGGATGAGGTAAGAAGGGAAGGGACTGAAAGAAAGAGGCGGATAGGAAGGCGAGAATATTTGTTTCAGTTTTGCGACAGGGAGATTAAAATGATTGTTTTCGAAAAACTTGCTGGCGGTTTGGAGGGAACAGCATGTACATGTGATCAGCACTGGAACAGCTGGGAAACAACTACACCACACCTCCCTGAACAGACAGACCAGTAAGTGTAAGTGTTTGTGTAAAAGTGTGCGAGCAACCATTTGTGTCCTTGCTGAACCTAGATCTCCATTTAACTTCTGGGTGGAGCCCCTGCTCATTCCTTTTTCATGTCCTAAACAACATGCGAGTAACCCTGACCCCCCTGTCTGAGGTCAGAAGGTCTTGAAAATTTTGGATCAAAGACGATGTCCAGTTTGTTCTCTGGATGAAAGTGTGCGTTCGGTTACCAGTAGTCTTTCAGGACTCACACTGCCTTATTACTAGAGCTGTGAATCATGGGTATGTGAATCAGTTTATGACCCTCAGATGATTTTATGACAACCTTTTTGTTCCTGCTAATCTTCCGCTCCACACACTCCAGTCTGGTAGGTGGCGGTATTGCACCAACCGGCCATAAACTCAAAAGAAGAAGAAGCAGCAGCAGCAACAATATTTCTGCACAACATAAGCGTTTGGAGAAGACAGAATGAGTTTCTGTTTTGGATTATTTTCAAGACATTTGTTTGTGTAAAATCATTTAACGTTTGTAGGTTGTCTGTAAATAGTTTTCAAAAACCGTGAATCGATTCTGAATCAAAACGCCTCTTTTATAAACAGTTATAAATATATTCCTCTGCACGTGCATGACTTTTTAAATATTATCTTTATTATCTTTAGTATTATGTAGGTGTGTACGTTTTCTCTCTCTCTTCGTGTAGGTGTAGCTGAATTATCTCAAAGGAATGGGGTGTGGCTGCTGTGCTCGTCTGTGTCACTAAAAAAAGGTGTAACTCACTCAGTTTAGGTTCTTGTGTTGAAGTGCACTGAACTGTATAACGATCATGAGTCATCGGTTGCTTTAAATGGGTCGCTGATTAATTGGATTATTAATCATATAATCTGCACAGTTTATGTACTGTAAGTGTTCATTACACAGTGATTAGCGGTTAGAGGACTAAACAAACGGACTGAAATTGAGGAAGTATTGAGTGTGTAAGGTCTGATGGTATTGCCCCCCCTCTTGCTTCTCAGTTTGGATTGATTCAAGGTGTTTAACAAAAAAAAAAAAACCCAAAAAAATCATATCAGTTTTGCGATACATGAAATGCCACACAGAGGAATCATGATACATCACTGAATCGATTGTTTCATCACTGATGCTGTGAACGTAAACACAGAGGGTTCGTCTAAAGATACGTCTAAAGGTTCGTCTGAATAATAACGTCTAGTAGAACTGATAGGATCAGAGGAATATGGATAGAAAAGCAAGGGCTCATGTTCCAGATTATTACACGTCGCCTATCAGACACGATGGAGGCAATGCCGGAGTCTACAGCTACCAGTGGACCCGAGTCTCTTTTATACTATAAAAACAAAGCAATCCAACACAAATACAGTAAATGGGTATTCTTTAGGGACCTTAATCACCCTGACCGCAACCAGTCTGAGCTGCGTGCTTTTCACAGACAAGCCGTGACTGAAGGCGTCTGCAGTAAAGAACTGACATCGAAAAGGGGAGAAATCTCAGCATTCGTACTTTTGAGCCTG
This sequence comes from Clarias gariepinus, assembly GCF_024256425.1. Lineage (NCBI taxonomy): Eukaryota > Metazoa > Chordata > Actinopteri > Siluriformes > Clariidae > Clarias > Clarias gariepinus. Next base: position 5,851,011 of record NC_071112.1, on the reverse strand, counting down.
TTGAAATGGAGAGATTGTTTGTTTTGTTTTTTTTGGATGGGTAGTCTTTGTCTTACTTAATTTTGTTTCACTTGTGTAAAAAAAAAAAAAAAAAAGTCATGATGGTGTATAAACAGTGTGTTACTGTTTACATACCTATGGACCATGGTGTTAATGTTGCAGTCATGGTAATACCGTATAACTTTGTGTGGTTACTGTACTGGTTCCCCAGGCTGTAAAGTAATGCAACACTTTTTTTTTTTTTTTGCAGTTGCAGGTTTCAGTTCCTTTTATTTAATCTGATAAATTCTGTTGCCGAGCTACAGACGAGCTGACCTGCGCGACCCCGCAGCCGAGCACTATTTCAGCTGCTATGTTTTTCTCATGCACATGCTTATACACCCCCACCTACGCTTCTGTGGCTTCTTCCATCTCCGTTTAAGATGTAGTTTTAAAGAGACGCCCCGCCACGGAGACGCGTGAAGCGAAAGCGAAAAAAAATCATTGCAGATGTGATGCTCCTTAGATCGACCTTTTGATTCTAGGTTTCTTTTGTTTGGTTTTTTTTGTTGTCGTCGTCGTCGTAGCATCGTCGTCGTCCCACACTCACCCCCCCACCCCCCCCCCCCACCCCTCCAACACTCACCCCGCCCTCCCAACCTGTCTGTTATGCGTCTTTATTGCATGTGAGTTTAAATTTAATAACCGCAGTAGGGATGAGTCTGGATGGGTCATTTTGCCTAGACAGAGAGGTAGGTGTGTGTGTGTGTGTGTGTGTATGTTTTAATCTAGAAGCTAAATTCCGATAGCCTCATCAACATTTAACAGGTACAGGTAGTTAATTAATAAAGGATTTACAGACGCTTCTCTAACATCTAGACACATTTCTGTAGTTAGTGTAATAAAACACACTTTGTTTTTCTCTGTTCTTGCTCTCTTCTTGTATTTTTTTTGTCCTTTTCACTTCCTTCGGTTATTTTTTTGTCCCTTTTTTTGGTCAGTGTTTGGTAAATTGCAAATACTCTAAAATGAGATCACTAAATGTTAAATAACACAATCAAGACAAAATGTTCACAAATGTTTATTTAACAACGAGACATTAAGGGTTCATAAAAAAACAGTGCAAGGAATAACACATGACCGAACATGTGGTTGTAGGAAACTAATCCACACCAGGTGGTTGTGACGCTGAGGAGCCGCTATAACTTTATCTTAGCAGTTATTTGGCTTAGTCCACCAGGATTGGCCAACGATTACGGCGTTTAATTTTTATTAACGAATGACTTTTGCTTTTAGACTTGGCATTAAAAATTTTTTCAAGCCAGTCTTAAAATAGAATTTAAGTGCACATACAGTATATACTGCACTTCACCGTAGGTTTGGGTCGGTACAAGTTTTCTTGGTCTGTATGCCGACTGTGAAGTTTGAGATTTGTTGATCAGGTCTAAATTCCACAACCCTCGTTCTGCACAAAAATGCATTCCATGGTTGAAGCTTCTGCGGTCTCAGTGAGCAAGTGAATGTATTTTATCATATGATCTTAACTTGTTTTGTTTTTTTTTCCCTGGAGCAAGCTTTGTCCAAATTATATCTGAAAATTATTGAGGTTTCTGAAGATTATTACAGCTTCCTCCGAGACACGAGCTCTTTCAGATGACGGGGGTAAAGCACACGATTGGCTCGTGCCACTATGATTGGCGTGAACCACCCTGATAATATTATTAAGTATACATTTTTAGTTTGGACATGATATCATTCTTCTTGAATGCACCGTTCTGTGTCCGTCAGTAATGTTGCACTAAACTGCAGAGATTTTGCGCTACCTTTAAACAGACTCTGAATTGTGGTGCAATTTATCTTTTATCTTTTTTTTGTTTGTCTAACAGGAATCAGATGAACTATGCATTTAGTAAAAACAGCTGACTCGTGTAAGAAGTGTGTAAGAAGAGCATGATCTGACTCACGTAGTACTTTGCGTCTTGCTGAAAGGCTCTGCTTGTCCTCAGTAACATCACTTCCTGTGGCACACTGAGTCCTGTGTGTGTGTGTGGGTGTGTGTGTGTGTGTGTGTGGGTGTGTGTGTGTGTGTGTGTCTGCTGTATTAGTGAGAGTTCTTTAGCTTAAGTTTCCACATCTCCCGGAGGCCCAGGCCGGACTTCCTGTCTCGTCCTGATGAGGTTAATTCCGCGTATGATTGATCAGTGGAACCTGATGAGCGGATAAGAGCGGACGCGCTGCATGGACAGATGTGTAACTCGTGAATCGTGTGTTCTGTCCCTTTTAGTGCTCTCTAGCAGCTTCTGCTGTGATTTGTTAGGAAAAAAAATGTAAAATGAAAATCATCACAGACACTCTGAAAGATGATGATGATGATGATGAGGCAAGACGTTAATACTGAATGTACAGACCTGCTTTTTTCTTTATTTATAAATGTTGAACAGCGCCGTAGCAGACTGTAAATTAAATAACTCAAAACGTTTTCATTTTGCTTTTGTGCACGTGGTTGAGCATCACAGTTCTGTCATGATTGATTTTGAGAATGAGAATGTTGCATAATAATATAAAAATATATATATAATTTCAAGCAGCGATGAGTGGGCCCAAGCACCCTGCGTCATCGCCATTCAGGCGCACCAGCAAGACAGTGGGCACAGTGGGCCCTTTAGCATTTAAAAGGGACATACCAATACCATTATGACATCATTTTAAAATGGGGGAATTTTAATTTTGTTGAGAGCTCCAAAATGCCCCAGATGCTGGAACAAAAAAAAGCATAACACTATGATGTCACTCAATGTGATGTCACTCAATATGATGTTGCATGGAAAGTTATTAACCACTTTTTGGCGTAGGTTTAAGGCGTCGTTATGGCTGACTCGTTTGAGATATCAAAAATATCTCTGTAGTTGGGCATCCTCAATATACTGAGGTGCAGTTTATTGGCGATCGTATAAATCCCCTAGGAAGGGTACATCAAAATCCATTAGGTGTGTTTTGCACCGGTTTCATACGGTGTCTGTAATCCTTTAAGAGGACGTTCATTAGTCATTTAAATTAATTAGTTTTTTTTTCATAAAAACTTTCTTAAATAATAATTATTAAAATAAAATACATGAACCGATGTAAATATCTGATCCTTTTTTTTAAAACTCATTTAAACATATTAACAGTGACCCCGTTCACTACACTCTCACAGTTTTTATTATGATGTCTTTGATGCATGCAGCAACCAAGTGAAAAGGAGGTGTGTAAGGATGAGGGAACCATCCCTTTGGACGTTGGTCACGGTCTGATTACAATAGTGAGTTATAGCTCGGGTGTTTGTTAAAACCCAGACTTTGTAGAGCTTTATCTTTATGGAATGTTTTCTGACTGTAAATAGGCTTCATTAATGTATTGCCCAGTGGTTTTGATTACGAGGGCATGTTATCTAAAACAGAAGAACGATTAGAGCTTGTCTGTAATAACGATCCAAAATGACATGGTTGACTTGTCTGCGGTCATTGTTACTGGATCTGGATTGTTACTGGATCTGGATTGTTACTGGATCTCATTTTGTAGCGGTTGTGTGAATATGGCATGTTGTTTCTTGAGGCTATGAGGCTTGCACACCTCTGTACTGTAAGTTCACATGAGGTATTTTCGGTATGATGTGCATCACCAAGAGACATAACAGATATTTTAGAGACTAAGTCTGGATTTCTATTTAAAGTCCTTCTCTGAAGGTCCTGAGTAAGAGATTGGAGGTTCGAATTCTTTTCAACTAACTTTTGTTTTCTCATTATTCTGTATTCCGTTATCAAGACTAGTGTTTTAGCTCTAATAAAATGTATTAATCCTATGACCTTGGTCTTTTTAACTCTGTTGCTAATTAATTGGACAAAAGACGCTTGTTATTATACCTGGACGCAGTTCAAAAGTATTGCCTTCACGTTAACCTGCATATTCTGTTTTTCTTTCCTCTCCGTTCAGGATTCACGCAGCATTCATGATGAAGATTCAGCTGGCGGTGAAGCTGAGGCCAAGCTGAGACCGAGCGTGCGACTGTGTAGTGATCATCGCTGGAGAGCCATAATCCAAGCTCACACACACAAAGACACGCACGCACACACACACTCACACACCGCTCCCATGTTTTCTCCAGAGCAGGAAAACATCTCCACCACCTCCACCAAAGTGCCAGTTAAATACGGAGAGCTCATCGTACTCGGGTAAGCCCGGCATAAAAATAAAAAATTATGGGAAAATAATATAGATCATTTCAACAAACATAGCCATGGTATGTTTTAGCTTTCTTTCACTGTCGCTCCAGAGATCTGACAACTCCCCAGTTAGTGCCTTGATGTTTAAAAAGTTAAAAAAAAAGTCATCTGTGTCTCGAGTGCCAGTAGCCGCTATTCAAGAGGAAGACAATGTGCTGAGTTTGTTCTTGTTTTATTACTAGAGCAAACTTTTATTCTTTAAAGTTGCAGTAAACACCCGTTTCGCACCGTACAAAACAAAAAAGAATAATCAAAAGCGCTTTGCTCAGTGACCTACATTTACAGCATGTAGCAGGCGCCCTTAATCTGAGCAACCTACTGTAGAGAAGTGCTTTATAGTCTCGATCAGCAACATCAACTCGTGCAAGTTCACTAGGTCAAGGACCAAGAGTACTATCTAGCCTCGGTGAAAAGCCGTTCAGTACACAAAAAGAGAACACGACAAGCTTTAAAGAAAATAATAGCTAACTAAAATTGAATTGAATTGAAGTGCTTGGTGAAGAGTAAGGCCTTTAGTCTCGTTTAAAAACCGCAAGTGGGTCAGCTCGTCTGGAGAGCCGGTGGAGAACAGAGAAGAGGCTCGCTGCAGGTGAAAGATGGTCAAGCACTTCTGTACAGTGGGTTGCTACAGGGTGAGATGGTGCTGGTGTGATTAGTACTTTTGAGGGCATTGGCCTCTTTGCGGCTTTGTCAAAAGCAAGTGTATGTGATGGAGGCGGCTACAGAAAGCCGGCGAAGGCATCGTAGCAAGGGGAGGTGTAGAAGAACAAGGACAGGAGGATGATAACGTGTCAATGCAGACCTGCAGGAGTGTAAGGAAGTAGTTCAGTTTTAGACTCGAATCTGTGGAGAAACGGCCACATCCTCCTGATGATCTAAAGAAGAAATAGATGAAAAGAGAGAGAGGACAAAAAAGGCCAGGTTTTTCATTGTCCTCAAAGTTTTCATGAAGTGATAAAGGGCGTGTGGGAATTTAGGATCCGCTGGTACAGAGGATGGGGTGTATTTGCGGAGGGTTGTATTAGTACACGGGTCTTCATGAACCTCAGAGCTCTGTAACATTGAGGTGGACATATGGAAGGGGTTATTTTTAAGCAGTGGCCCTGTGGTACAAGGCATTTAGGAGTATTTGTGCGGTGGGGTTCAGTACATTTGTATATGGGAAATGGGTGTAATTTATGAGCCTTGGAACTCAAGGACGAGGGGACGGGCTAGTTTTGGGTCATCTGTATTTGAGTTCATGGTCCAAGTCAATGGCTTTTGGTTTAACAGATACCATGTGTGATAGTTTAGAGTTTCTTTTGTTGTAACAGAGAAGAAAAAACGTCTACTTTTTATTACTCTTGTGTTCTTCCACTGCTTCGTTTGTACTTTCTTTGTTCCATCCTGCAGGCAATATTGAAATCCTGTCTTTTTTTTTTCTCTTTTTTTTGAGTCAGCATGATGAGCAATTGTAATGCGAAATATCACATGAGCAGCACCACAAAAATTCCCCCGGTCTCCATGACTCATGGACTGTGTTCGGGAATCCTGCAGTATTTTAGGGAGATTTAGGACGTAAATTTCCATGATTACTTGCTATAGGGTTTAGACTTTTGGCCCCTACTGTTTATATACAGTACATGTGCATGTACACAAGGGGTTTTTGTATGTAATGGTTTTAATCCATCACCCCTCCCTCTGCTCATGTGTTACTGATTGCTCCCATGTTGAATTCTCCTCATTCAGACGTGTACAGCCAAACACTCCTATAATAAAAATAAACGGATTATGAAACATGCTGTATAAACATTGATATTGAGAAGCTCCTGTAAGGAGTGATTTATTTAATATTCATTCGGTGTCAACACTATATAACAACTATCAGGAAGTTTTCTGACATGGGAAAGTCTTCAGGACAGAGGACTTTACACTAATGTGCTGTTTTATTGAGTGTTAAATCCTGCAATTGATGACAGGGACGTTCCTGTTAGGTGGACATTTCACATTATCATATACAGTGGAACCTTGGATTACAAGCATAATTCGTTCCTAGAATGGGCTCGTATTCCAAAACACTCGTAAACCAAATCGAATTTTCCTATAAGAAATAATGGAAACTCAACTTATCGTTCCCCCCAAAAAATAAATTTTTAACAGCCTTTTAAACTTTTTTTTTTCTTCACGAGGGCTGTTGTTGCAGTTACTACAGAACAGTCATTACACTCAGACACAAATAAAAAAAATGCTTTATGCGTTTGCGCACACATGTGGTCACAATGTAATAGTAAACAGTACACATCTAGTATCGAGTGGGGTTATGTGACGCTCGTACTGTGTACGTGTTTTCTGATTTGCAATTTTGTTTTGCATTTAATTTTTTGGTTTGTTTTTTTCAGTTTTGTTATTTAGTTTTGCACTTCTCGGCCACTGTACCAGACAGATTAGTTGCACACTGTGGAAGGAAGAGAACCTTTATGCTAAAACTACATCACACCGCATCACTGGCTATTTTATTAACAGCATATCCCCAAGTAATAAAAGTTCATTCATTAATAATAAAAAAAAAACATTATAAAAAACCCAGGAGAAATGCATTTATTAATGTTTAATGATATACATTATTGGTTGATTTATAAATTATAGGTTAAGGTTAGATGTAGTCTAGCTAGTATTGAAACCCATTCAAGCCTCTGTCCATCACGAGAAGTAACCATGTGTGCCATGAGCCAAGGAGTATCATGTACCCAAAAAAAGGCTACGGTTAAACACTCACTCACGTACTATGTGCTATAGCATCACCCTTTAGGAGCTCACACACTCCGGAGTTTTTTCACTGACGCATTGATTTCGCTCAGCGATTCGTTAAATGGAGGCATCGATTTCGATTCAGAAGGCGTCCATCAGACTATCCGGGGTAAACCGAACCAATCCAAGTAGATCGTAAGAAGCGATGTACTTTATCCCCGTGCACTAAAGGCGTTTTCATTCCAGGTCCACACGTGCACGTGTTTTTGTTTAGTTGAAGTTTTCTGTGCTGACAATAGCCATGATTGCTCTGGTGTTTATTTTTGGGGGCCACACATGCAAACAGCAGCGAGGAGTGAGTGGTGTGTTTGTCTCTGCTACACAATCTCAGCTCTGTCATGTGTCTATGTCCGTGTCTGGGGAACCCTTTAAAGACAGAAGACCCAACAGCAAACCTCCCATCCTTAGGATGGATTTACGACACCGTTATCCCACACTCAGCACTCGACGCCCACACCATCTCATCTTTCACTTTATTGATTCAAGTCTCAAGAAAGACGCCAAGGGGGCAAACTCTGCTTTCTTTTAAAGACCACGCACCGCATCTGCGCCTTTAAATTCCTGCATTATTAATAGACGTATACGCTTTGTAACGCGCACGGGTTTCCTCACAGGTACAATGGCTCTCTCCCGAACGGAGACCGCGGAAGGCGGAAGAGCCGCTTTTCTCTCTTCAAGCGGCCCAAAGCAAACGGAGTCAAACCCAGCACTGTGCACATCGCCTGCACACCACAGGCAGCCAAGGTACGCACACACTCCCAGCACTGTACATGTACACTATACATTCATAGCAAAGATACAAGTTAGATCCACACACGTGCACATGAACAATTATTAGACACATGCTGACACATCTTTGTTGAAGAACATTTATCAACATCATAAAAAAAAACTTTTAGATTAGGTCTTATTTATTTACAAACATGTCATTTCTGTCTATAAGATTACCATGTTGGTGTGCATGGAGTGTACAAATGTGCATAAATGTGTAGTTGTTGAATGTAAATAAGTGTCCTTAATGTGCATGAATTGAATTTAAATTGAACTGAAATGAATTGAAAGCTCCTCAGTGATAAGGCGTCACTACCATGCATACAGCAGGCCACAAATTATCACATACAAAACTCCCAAGCCTTAAAAAGCCATAGCTCCATCAGAAAATATTTTAAGCATGCTCATAAATTTTATAGCTCATGCTAGCAAGCTGCCAATCACAATAGGCGACACCAACACACCCCTAGTGAGCCATGATCTCTCCATACGACGACCCAAGAGTCATCATGATCTGTAAATTTATAGCTATTTGTAACAAAAATGTTGGTGAACGTTGGAACTGGGCTTTATATGCCAAATTGAGACCCAGTAAAGTCCATGCATTAAATCTGCACTAGACACGTTAAAGGGAGCGCATGTGACCTTAAGTCTTTAGATCTGGTTCTGGCAGACCTTGTGCACTCATGTCGCATCCCTCATGTATCCATGGTGCACATACTATCACACACTAGCACAGGATGTAGGCTCTCATCCCTTTGTTGCCTTACACATCTGGATGTGCTTGAGCTAGCGAGCGACTCCTGTGTCTTTATGCCTCAGCACTAAAACTGCACCACATGCTACACGTCAGGCATCGGGTGCGCGCGCGTTCCAGTTTCCACCGAGCTAATTAATGTGAATGATCGCGAACACACAGCTGACATTTTCAAAGAAAGAAGCAAACTGTTTTGTGTGAGCAACGTCTGTAAGTCATCAGTAAATATGGTGCTGTTCGTCCTGCTTAAATGAAAATGGACTTGGACAAGTCGTGCTTGTCTTAAGTCGACAAGGTAGGGAAGCTTATAGGGATGAGGTTACTGTAGCATCACATGATAGTATTATTTAATAATATATGAATGACAGTGTTGGAATGAAAAAAAAAATAAAACACACTAACTAAATTGCATTAATTAAATACAGTTACATTATAAATACATATACATTATATACCAAACTTGTCACGGCAAAGTGTGAATACAGTTAGGTCGAATAGTTGTAATGTATGTTTATACATTTACCCCCAAACTTTTCCTTTAAACCAGAGGTGGACAAATTCGAGAGAAAAAAAACTTAATTTGCCATTTCAACCAGCAGCAAAGTCGAATCATTTGGAGCAGGCTTAGAATGATGTAGGTGCTACTTTTGACAGCTGTATATTTGATTAGCTTTTTTTCCTATTATTAGGAAGTAATAAATGTCATATATCTATGTACTTTATTCCCTGTGAAACAAAGCCAACTCTGTTCATATGCTTTTGATTGTTGTAATTGTTTTGTCTTCTTTCCCCCTTTTCCTTCACACCGACTTTCTCTGACTATTTCTTTTATCTTCATATTATCTTACTTTCATTCTTTCTCTTCTGATGGCCTTTTTTATATTCAAACACATTCTGTAATTCTTTTATTTCTCCCTCTGCAACTCTTTCATTCTTCTGCACATTTATTCCTCCATTCTCTCTCTCTCTCTCTCTCTCTCTATCTCTCTGATTTTAGGCCATAAGTAATAAGGACCAGCACAGTATCTCCTATACTCTTTCCCGAGCTCAGACCGTGGTGGTGGAGTACAATCACGACAGCAATACTGACATGTTCCAGGTACGCACACGTTACACACTATTACCTGCTCACTTTTACACACCAAGTAGGGATTAGCAGTGAATCGAAGACTAATAAAACAACTTTACTAGAGCCAGAAGTTCATATAATCTTATAATCTGCTGGGTGTTCCCCTGCATGGTGGAGGTTTGACTCAAATTTGCACACTACCCCGCCTTCTTCCTCTGATTTAATCCAAGAAGATTCCGCTTGTGTGGTTTTGTGGTCTTCTCCGTGTCTTCCTGGGTGGGGAACAATGTGCAACTGTGAAAGTGTTTGCTTCGGTTTTAAAATAAGCCAAGCAAATGAGAAAAAAAAGTAATTTGTAGAAACACACATGCAGACCCATGGACACACTCACTGATCCAGACAGGGTGGAACATGTAACTCCTTTTCATTATATGAAAGCAAGAAAAAAATGCAATTCTTTTTGGAAGTTAGTGTTAAAAAGGGAAGTCAGTTGCAGTCTGCAGTATCACAATCTGTCTGACTCTGTGTCCTCAGATCGGCCGCTCAACAGAAAATCCGATAGATTTCGTAGTGACCGACACCATCCCCGGCAGTCAGAGTAACGCGGACACACAGACCGTACAGAGCACCATCTCACGCTTCGCCTGTCGCATCATCTGCCAGCGAACCCCGCCCTACACGGCCCGTATCTATGCCGCCGGCTTCGACTCATCCAAAAACATCTTCCTTGGGGTAAGGATGCACTTAAACTGACAGACTGACTAACACTGAAAGTGACGTTTGTCATTAAACATGTTTAGTTCACAAGTGCACATGCCTTCTAATGGAGTTGAAATGAAATGAAATTACGGTCTATGTTTTAATTTCTTACACATGAGACGACAGGTTCCTATTTTTGCACTGGATGGAGCAGAGGACTGTGGTGATGGGGGTGTTATTAGGATAACGGCCTTATTCAAGGACTTAAAAGTGATGTAATTGTTAATAGGATGGAATTTTTTTCTTAACCATAAAATGTCTGGCATCATTCAGTAATGAATATATGGAGCCCAACAGTGGCAACTTGCTGGTCGTGGGATTTGAACTTGGGAGTTTCCAGTGTCGTAGTTCAGTGCCTTAACCACTGAGCTACCCCTGACCTGGTTTTAATTACTATGTTAATTACTACATTCTTACTAGCATTACAAATGTAGTGTTTTAAAAATAAATCAAAATGCATTAAAAAAATTTGCGCATCAGCATCATGAGCATACGCTGTAATCAGTTGTCAGAGAGCTTTGTAGTTTTTTACGTTTGATGTTGTAACGGGTTTGCTCAATTCGAACAGGTGGCACCACAGACACGAGGTGAGGTCTTAAGGGAAAAGTAGCGAGGAAGGGGGAAAGGGGGAGGATTTTTAACGTGAAGAAAGCCTGAGATCCATTAACATTAATTATCACCCGCAGAAGGGGGGTTGACGCCTTACGTAGGGAGCCTACGGAGTCAGCAAGGAGCTACAACAGGTTGAAATGTTTTTTTGTTCAAGTTACTTGAAAGTAATGTAATTAGCAATCTGATTACTTTTTATGTGTAATAATTAGTAATGTAATCAAATTACGATTTTAAAGTAGTAATTAGTCATTTGTAGTCGATTACTTTTTTTGAGTAACTTACCCATCACTGCATCAGTTAGGGTGAAAAGAGCTGCTGACAGCTGAAACATATTAATCACTGCTGTAATTACGCAATAAAAGGTTTAATAAAGTGTTCGCATATTTAAATACAAACTGACTTTTTTGACAATATAGAAACGGCGGTTGATCCAATGTTATTATATGATTAAGGTTTCATTATAAAGCCCTAGTCAGTGTAGTGTTTTGTCTTGATTTTAAATATACTGCGCTCTGCCCAGTCTTGCTCGCCGCTGTGGCTCCTACTGAAACACGAGGAGATAACAGCGGGTCCCGTTCCTGAACACAGCAGGAGGCCCGCTTTTTCCAAAGGAGATCTGATGACATGTTGCTTCTGCAGAGTGAGATTGTGTACCGGTGTAACAGTGTGCTCCCTGAAGTGTGTCTCTTCACAAAGATTAGATGTTTAAAAAAAAAAAAAAAAAAAGGGAGCTGCAGGTTTGACCTGCAGAAAATCATTCAGATTTTTTTGTTTACACCCAAATAACATGTATATAATCTGAACAAAGTGTATTTCAGGATTTAGATTTTTAACTGTAAGTCTCATCTTCCAGGAGAAGGCAGCGAAATGGAGAACGTCAGACGGACAGATGGACGGCTTGACGACGAACGGTGTGTTGGTGATGCACCCACGTAATGGCTTCACCGAGGACTCCAAACCCGGCGTATGGAGGGAGATCTCAGTGTGCGGTAACGTCTTCACGCTTCGGGAAACACGATCCTCACAGCAGCGGGGCAAAATGGTGAGATTTCACACACATGCACACACGGTCCAGTGCGAATTCATGTAAAGCAGGCGGTCACTCCACACGCAGTGTGACAGTTACAGTAAACTACAGCATGGCGCACATACACACACATACACACACAGTAGGTATATTTAGAAGTTTTATAACCAAGCTAGTTTCTGTCATTTTTGAAGGATTTTTACATATTTTACTCAGATTTTACTAGCTATTTTACTTACTATTATTATCTAGCGTTACAAGATAGCTGAGGAAATGTCTTGCATTAATCACATGACGTAATCCTGATTAGTCTCTTAGCCGATTAAGACAATAAGGTTAGAAAACAAATTATTATCAAATACCAGGGTTTATTAAAGATTTCCACATGCAGCAGCTTTATTTTAAGGTATATGGCATTTTCATACTTACTTGATCACGCCCTGTGCTCATTTATTTATTTATTTATTTATTTATTTATTTATTTATGTATATTAAGACCAATCTTTTATTTATATATATATCTCAGGAACAAGCCTCATTCTACCCACAGCTGTCAAAAAGCGACTCCAAACCACACAATAGATGAAACTGTATAATGTTTTCTTTTCAAAGTTTTAGTTTTTAACCAAAGCACTTAAAACTTATATGGAAATCAGGACAAACTTCAAGCACAGGGTCTTTCAAAAGGCTCTATACATGAGGGGGAATTCAGCTTAATGTCTTTCAAACTTTTTCATACTTGGATTATATTATGTTTTCTCTCTCTCTCTGTCTTTCTCTTTCTAAACAGCCTTTATGAATGTCTTTTAAAAAAAAACATATTCAAATCATATCAAATCTCATAACTGAATCGGGAAGCTTTTCGCGCAAGGACGGATTGTCCCCATTGTATGTACATATTTAGGACATAAAGTATCAATTTAACATTTTTTTTTAATCCAATTAAAAAAAAAATTTCATTTGTTTAAGGGTCAGATCAAATTTTTTTAATTTTTTGTAGTATACAAATATTTTTCATAATGTAATGCAAAAAATTGTTTTATCATCTCTCCAGGAACAACACTGTGGTATTGATTTATACTGTATATAAAAGAGTGCCTCCTAATCCGCAGACAAAAGGATAATCCTACATAATACTGTATATAAGATCATTCTTATTAGAATGTTAAATTGTACAAGGTTCTTCATTAATGGTTGTTAAAAGTTGTGGAGCTAAAGTCTGGATGCCTCGGCAAAAATGTCACTAAAGTATAAATTACACCAAATGCTTAAATTGATGGCCTGTGGCATCACAACACTTCACAGTTTATACGCTGAATACGAGAATGATTTAAAAATGTCTTAAGGCAAAGCAGACACTGTAGGATGATGATTATTATTATTATTGATCAGTTATTGATGTGTTAACTCAGACTTTACAATTTAATCTCCCTTCCCGTACGGCCTGAAGCTGTGACCTCACTGCTTACGCTGCAACTTCTATTTAAACAAGATATCTGTCGGTTTTGTAGTGTGAATTAGACGTACAGTTCTGTATTCAAAAAAATCTTAAACTCTTCATATTTCTTGTACGTTTAATGTACATTTCAGGAATAGTACCCGAGGAATGTTTTTCGTTTGTTAAACCACACAGTGACCTATTAATTATTCAAGCTGTAAAAATTCTAACTTAAGGCACGAACCCGTGAGAAACAGGTGCAGATGATAACAGATGATCAGGTCGGTGATTAGTATACTGCTAATGCTAAATGCTAAGGGATGGGAACAGATGAGAGGTCACAGTAAAAAATTTGTTCCCAGTCCTTTTTTTAATTTCATCTAAATAATTTAATGTCATTTAATATGAAGAAGTAAAGGGGTTGGCTCCAGAATCTTTTCCCAGCGCTGTACGTGACGGTGCGTTGAGGTGATTTCCTGTAGAACTCTCACACTGCAAGACAGCTGACCACAATCTGACACACCAAAAACACTTGAGATCTGAGCCACAGCACTGATTGGTTATGTGATTAATCAGGCTCTGGGGCCGTCCTCACACTGCATGTCAGACAGCATCTGAGCTCGCGGAAGATCCGTACAGTGTCAGCAAGAAGTGATTTTGTTCCATGCTGAGATTTCCCTTTGTGCTGTGATTGTTCCATGGTGTGTCTTGAGTGGTCTGTTTTGTCCTGCTGCTAGTTTTGAAACTATTAGTTATAATATATATAAATGTTAACGTAGTTACAGTGAAACCTCGGATTTCGAGTAACGCGATTTGCGAGTGTTTCACAAGACGAGCAAAGATTTTTAATAAATTTTGACTTGGAAAACGAACGAGTCTTGGTTTACGAGTACCGAGTATCATGTATCACGCATGCGCTTCTTGTTTTGACGCAGAGCGTCACGTGATCACAACTGAGCCAATGGTTTTTCTCTCTTTTGCGCTGCGGAATTGTGGGTAATCGTCTTCCCTGCTGGGTTTTAGTGCGCGTCTCTTGCTGGTAAAATCAACATTCGTGTACGCGTGTAAAACATATTTTATTTTGTATCTTTATGAATGTGTACAGCGCGCGTAAAAAGCAAAAGCAAGTCTCATTAGACAGGTTAAAGATCCATTTTCTCTCTCTGCTTAAGGCTCAGCCTGCTCGATGTGTCTGTGTGCGATGTGGACACCGTGCCACACACACACAGACCCCTCCTACTTTCGCCTTCACTTACACACACATACACTCTTTCTTTCTGCTCTACACAGAAATACTGCTCTGTCACGATTCTTTTTAAAGTTAAAGTGCAGGTTAATTTGTTTTATATTTGCTTTACAGCAGTGATTCCGTTAGTGAGTCGCTCAATCAAGTATCATTAGAGAGATTTATTTTTATTTTTCCAATAAAACAGTGTTTCTGTTGTGTGCCTTTTTTTTAAGGTAAAGTGCAGGTTAATTTGTTTTATTTTTACTTAATTATTTTTATGTTTTTTTTTTTTTGGGTGTGGAACGAATAATTTGAGTTTCCATCATTTCTTATTTCTTATGGGGAAATTTAGTTTACTGTACAAGTGTTTTGGAATACAAATTATGCTCGTAATCCGAGATTCCACTGTATATAAATAGTAGTGTGAGAGCAGGACGCACCAGCCGAGTGTGTAGAGCTCATCAAAAGGCCCGGCTCAGTCTGCCATCCAGGACCAAGTGGAAATTTGGGCTGAGTGATTGAAGTGTTTAACAGTTTGTGTTTGGCTCTCACCTCACACCACTTGTGGCCCCTCAGTCACTCTTGTGCCTGTCTAGCTCCTGCCCTGGTTACTGCGGGATGCTGTTACTGTAGTAACCGCACACACATGACATCGTGTACGTGTCTCTCTTTCTCCGTACAGCTCTGTATCTGTGTAACGTGACTCTGTAAGATGATCAGCAGCTGATCCGCTAAGTGCGTCAGACAGAACGAGCAGTCTGGGTTTTCTCTCTGTCTATCCATCTGTTTCTTTTTTTGTTCTCTGTTGCTGTGAAGGATTAATATCTTCGTTTAGGATCCCCTGAGAAATAAAAACATGGTCTGGGTCAGATTAAAGTTAAAAGGAGAGCGAGGGTATAACACACACACACACTTAAATCACACAGGATTAATCAGTTCACCACGCTGATCAGTCTTGGCTTCAGAGCAAGCACACTCTCACAGGTCTTGCGTCCGGGTAGACCGAACATTAATCAGACGCCGGTGCGGTGCTAGCAAGAATGTGTTTAATGTTCTCAGACCGAGCATTAAATGTTGTTTGGACACCGCGGGGTGTTTTTGGAAGCTGATCCGTTTTTAAGTGTTTACAAAATAAAGCTAACGCCGATTATTTTCAGCGTAATTCCTGTCATCTGGGGTAACTAGTGCACAAAGTGCATGTTCTTAAATAGTATTCGATTTTTCATTAGTGCATGAAACATCACCATATTTATACATAAGGGGAATTATTATCCATATTATGAAATTATAAGGAGGGTACAAAATGAAGTCGTTCATTAAAGTACATTTTTTTTGTGACAGGCTTCGAGGAGTTAACACTTTCAGGTATCTTTTGTCTACGTATTCAAGTCTAAGAGTAAATGTTACTGCTCTTAAGGTTTCTTAAGAAAATCACTTTAACTCTGTGATGACTTGCACCATCGTCTGGTGAGCTGTCACTAAATTTAAGCATCAATTAGCTTTTAATTCGGTCAGAGAGGTTACTGCAGAGATCACGGAGCATACAGGAAACCTCTGCTTGTCTACAGGCGGTAATCTATAGTCAAGTCGTCCAATTTAACTACATGCACGTACGTGCCTTTTTAAAGGCTGCACAGTCTTAAAATGAAATGTTTCACTTGACCCTCATTTCACTCATCGCCTGGTGAAGAGGTGAAGGCCAGAATTGCGTGAAACCACATGTGCGAGTATATGTCAGGTGAAGTGTGTTAGATCTCTGCAGGAAGCCTTTATAACAGACATGTGGATGGTGCCACATGGACACTTTGATGGACAAACGACTGCTGTGGATGTCTTCCTTAGTGGCCAGTCGATAAACCTGTATAAATTAAAATGATAAGACTGTCCCTAAAGAGCAAGCCGAGGACGACTCCCTGAGATTTTCTCACTCCCGTGTTGTTTTCTGACTCACTCTTTAGATCTACATTACAGTTTAATCTGCCTCCATATTTCTGTAAAGCTGCTTTGTGACAAACTGAGTCGAATTAAACAATAGAAGGTTAAAGGTTAAACGTCCAGACGACAGCAGATTTAGCAGGTGTGTGCGATGCTCTCACGCTTTTTAGAAGCTGTTAAAGCTGCTTCAGTCCGAGTTTGTTTTAACGGAGACCAAAAGCAGCCACATAAGACAAACCTAAAGACCAAATTAGACTACAGAAACCCCTTTCAGCTTGAAACGGTCTTTAATGAGGGCCGACGCTGGCTCGTGGTTGTTTGATAGCACCCCCGCAGGAAGCTGCTCAGCTTTAAGCTTTCGAGCCACATGACACAGACTCAGTGTTGACCCTGGATAGGAAGTGACGAGCGTTATGGCAAGAACCATTTTAAGCGTTTTTTAAACTGGTTTATGGAACCCACAGTGGTTTATACCACCCTGTGTGTGTGTGTGTGTAATGGAGACCTAGTGCTGTGGTAACTTTATACAATGGCCTGGCTGTAATGAAAGCCTGACACTGGCTAAACTTTGACTAAATGCCATGCCATCCGAGCTCAAACTTATTGAACTGAGCATCTCAAGAGACGGTCGTGTAATTTCAGGGTTGCGCCATCATGTTGCTGAAAGTCGATTGAATTTAGTATGGAAATCTTACTTAGATTTTTTTCCCCATCTGTTTTCTCCCATCCCTTTTTTTTTTTTTTAATGACCGAGCTTTATGGTCGGCTAAGCAATAAAAAACACTAACACTCGTTACAGTGTTTGTAATTTAAACACTTTATCAATGATTGACTCTGTCCAGTTATTTCAACACTTAACCCTGTGGTTACAGTTCAGTCATATTTATATCTAAACTACTGCTGCGGTAAGAGAAATCTTACTATATTTAAGTGTGTGTGAGTGTGTGTGTGTACACATCATATTTTGAGGTGTAAATTGTGTAAAAAGAAAAAAATCACACAGGCTTCAAGACATATAGCACTCGACTCTGCACATAGCCTGAAGATGCACTTAACATGAATGAGTGTGTGTGTGTAAAAAAGCACTTATTTTAGACCTTCATGAGCAACACTGAGAACTGGAGTGTGTCGCCCTCTAGTGGCTAAACTTCATCAGTTTCAGATAGTAAGTTCTGATGATGCTCAGACCCGATGTTTTCAGGACTAGCAATAAAATGTGTGATGAGGGTCTTGCAGTGTTGGAGAAATCCGTTATGGCATCAGTACATACTGTATATCACTAATTGTTCATTTCCCGTTATCCTTTCTCCCCTCAGGTGGAGAGCGAGTCGCACGAGCTGTCGGACGGCGCTCTGATCGACCTGTGCGGCGCGACGCTGCTGTGGCGCACAGCCGAGGGTCTCCGTCGCGCGCCCACCCTGAAACACCTGGAGGCGCTCCGGCAGGAGCTGAACGCGGCGCGGCCACAGTGTCCCGTAGGCCTCAACACGCTGGCGTTCCCGAGCATGCGGCGTTGCCAGGGCGCCGTGGCCGAGAAGCAGCCCTGGGCGTACCTGCAATGCGGCCACGTGCACGGCTACCACGACTGGGGCGAGCGGGGCGGGGCCGGGGGCGGTACCGAGCGGGAGTGTCCGATGTGCCGCGCCCGCGGGCCCTACGTGCCGCTGTGGCTGGGCTGCGAAGCTGGGCTATATGTCGACGCAGCTCCGCCCACTCACGCCTTCAGCCCGTGCGGCCACGTGTCCTCGGAGAAGACGGCCTCGTTCTGGAGTCAGATCCCACTTCCACACGGCACACACACCTTCCACGCCGCGTGCCCCTTCTGCGCCCAGCAGCTCAGCACCGGCCACAGCCATGTCCGACTCATCTTCCAAGGGCCCGTGGACTGACCTCTGACCTTTTTTGAACCTACCGGGGCCTGTCCCGCTCCATGCACTCCTCAGTTCAGTTCTTTTTTTTTCTTTCTTTTTTTTTTCTCCCAAAACCATAAATTAAACTCTTGGTGTTCTTTCACTGTTCTGTTCTTTGACGACAAACACACAACAGAGAGCCGTCTAGACTCTCGCGTCTCACATCGCTCTCTACAAAACCACATTCGTCTGTGCTAAACACCGTGTACACCTAGGGATTATCCTGAGCCGTGCCGCGTGCAGAATTCAGCAGGGCCGTGTGTGGGCTTTCCTGACTCTTGGACTGTTTTCTTCAATTTTATTTAATCTACTTTCTAAGTGACCTTTTTCTAGTGATTTTTTTCTTAATCCAGATGACAAACAGAGAATATATATTTTCAAGTGAAACTAAAAAGTACCTGAACAAGGCAAAAAAAAAAAAAAAGAAGAAAAGAAATAAATAAATGAATAGAAATGAAAGTGTGAGCTGCCACAGGAAGCGCCCGGGTCGTCTCGGGTCGTGAACTGCAAGAGTCTGAGGGGCTACAGTAATATATTACAGTGTTTCTTTGCTAATATGCTAATAAAAAAAGAAAACATTATTGGATTTTAGTAATGCAATAATCATCCTTTACACCAGAGTGTCTGTGATGTAACATGAACTTAACACTTACGACTCGATTCATCACTGCTGCGAAAACAAGGAAACGCGTTTAGATTTTAGAGATTGTTTTTTCATGTAAATCAAATATGCCTAGTTAAAAAACAAATACTTACCGTTTTTATTTCTGCATAGTATCAATGTTAATCCAGTGTAAGATTCTCGGTGTGTACTGTTTTGGAGTTCTTCTCTGTGTATCTGCTCCTTTTTTCTTTTTTCTTTTTTCCTGTTCTTGTTTCTTGTTTTCATCATCCCATGTTTAGCCTTGGCTATGTGTACTCAGTGTTTATGTAGCTAACACACATGTTTGTGTGTGGGTGCGTGTGTGTGTGTGAGAGAGAGAGAGAGAAAACACTTCCACCTCAAAGCAATAGTCTGAGGGCTTCAAACCAACACCGTGATGCAGGAAGTGAACTAGGCTTGGAATAGAAGTGTTAAATTGTAGGTTAGTGGTCCGACCGGTGATGATGCGATTGAGAAACCCTCGTTTAAGGCTGGTAGGATGGCAGAGATGACGTTTAATTCGAGGGTGTGGAAATGGGAATGGTGTTCTGCACCCGGATCTCAGAAAGCTCGAAATGTGTGGACGCCGAAAAACAAAAAACGATAACTATCCCTTTAATCACCAAGCTAAAACCACATGCTCTAATGATCATTTTACCATGGACCATTTGCTCATCTGTGTGTGTGTCTGTGTGTTTGTGAGTGCGCGCCTACCTGATTGCCTTCCGTGTTTGACGTTTGAGTGACTTGACCTTGCAGACAAGACTCTACAATATACAACAGTTTGTTTTTCTCCTGAGAGCCTTCTAGTCTGGCTTAACCTTAACCGTGACCTCAGACAGAGTGTCCTGGATCAGAGAATACCGTCCTGCTAAACCTCCCAACAGGTCAAGGGAACTTGTACATGTGGATGAGACATTTATAATTCGTGCTCGTTTAAGGGCATGGTGAAGAAGTTTGCTCCACCACCAGCGTGCCTGAAACGAGCAGCCCATTCTTCATCCTTACGTTGATCAACAACGTTTCATATCTGAGCCAACATTTTCTTAATTGAATCCGAAATCGACCCTTTGGGTAAATTGGTTAGCAAGCTGATGTGACATACTTTAGCATGACCTCCAGTGTCTGTCATTTAGTCATCTCTCAGAACTTGTTTTAGTCATTTTAGACTTTAGATTGGTCTCCAGTGTGTTTTTTGTCCTTTTTCCTTAGAGTTTAAAAAAGTTTATACTTTGCTGTTTAACGACGTTTGAAAACCAGTAGGTTAAATTATCGCCAACTGTAGGTCTCGCTCTCTCTCATCTTCCCGCCTCCTCAAAGCCTTTTTTTTCCCCTAGTCCAGGCTTTCTTTAAAAAAAACATCTAATATCTAAAGCTTCCTTCTCAATCTTGTCATATCTTGTTCTGTGTCTTGAACTTTTCATCTGACTCATCTGGCACTTCCCTATTGTGATCTTTTACAGTATAAGAAGAGCCTCTCCCCCTCTGCTGTTCTCTTCTTCTCGTCTTCTTGGTGTTCACCAGTAGTTGGCGTCCACTACGTTGCATTTACGGCACCTTCTGGTCCTCATCATCCTCATCTTCCTTTCAGGGTTTAAACAATCCTCTTTTCTCGTCCTGTCGCCCCTCAGCTACTTTCCTCCTTGTCGTCTTTTATCCTTTTCTAAAATACTTCGCACAGTGTGTACTCAGTCTCTTCAAAACTCCAAATTCTCCAAAGGGAGGAAAAAATCATTATCTGAGGAGTATTTTAGCTTGAGCATTATCTCACACACACCCACACACACACACACACACACACTGAGGGGTTCAGAGACCTGTGTTAACTTGTTAAAGTCGAAGAAGAATATGAGACCTTTTAAGAGAAACGAGTGTATCACCGGTTCTATATTGTGCAGACATGATTTGATAGTTGTGTAACAGTCATTACGTTAATCCTTTCTTTGTCACATGTACTTTACCGCATCGTGAACTCCTTTTCTTGGCGTATCCCAGGTTAGGAGCAGCGTCAGGCATCGACACAGCGTCCCGGAGCAGAAGGGGTGGAGAGACTCGCTCAAGGGCCACAAAACAGCGGCAGATTTGCAGTCATGAACCTCCGATCAGTAACCCAAAGCTTTAACCTGCTACCCAGACCGGAGCCGATTTCGTCTGGTAACGTGTAAAAGATAAACCGTTAATAAATATCACGTCGTTTCATTTCCCTAGTAGCTCGGACCGAGTGAACACACTGAGTCTGTTTCACATGGTGACATTTAACGTCAGGAGAACACGTGAGCTGCAGTAGTTGCTGTACCACTAAAACCTCATCATCTAACCTACTTTAGATGTCCTTCCTCAGCCGTAAAGGAAAACTGCTCCTGAAGCTGTGGGATATGATAAAGGACGTCCGGGTGCTGATCCAATGCATGTTTAAATGTAGTTAGTTTGGGTTCCAAGCAACAGGGATTTCACTGGATGTCGAGCGAGAAAATGCAGTTCATTATTTATCCCAGTTCAAACCATTATCTCTCAACTCCACTGCATCTGGTGCTGGATACTCGCTTTAAAATCATCCCTAGCAGCTGCAGAGCTCCAAAGCACCATCTTTGTGTCGTGTATCGGACAGGATCGACCCTGGTGAGGGGAGTGCGTTTCCCCCATCCTGGATCGTTTCCTCATCCAATTTGGGTTTTTTGTCTTCTTCAAGTTAGAACTTGTTTTAACTGCGTGAGTTTTAAGACATGTGGACTAGATGTAGAGCAAAGGGAGTGTGTATGTGTGTGTGTGTGTGTGTGTGAGAGAGAGAGAGAGCGAGACTGAAATGGAACAGCAAAGCTTCAAATGATTTTTTTATTTATTTATTTTTCAATACACCTTTAGTGCTTTGAGCAGATTACGTCACACTACATCACAACAAACCTTCTGACTGTTGTCTTTTATAGACTCCGCTGTAGACTCACTTAGCGAGCAGACATTAATGCTAGCGTAATAGCTACCTCGGTGCTGTGCTTGCTTGTCAGCAGTGACTCATCTCCGTTAACAAATAATCAAAGATAGTCTGTTTTACACTGTTTCACACACCTTTTATAAGCCCTGGGCTTCGTGACGTTTATGCACATAGTGGATTTAGCCGTTTGGTCGCACAGATGTTCTGCAGAGCCTCGATCCGTTACACCGAAACCACTGCATGGTAAATGCTGCCGCCGCCGCCAGGAGCAGCCCTGGGAATTCTCTCAGCCATTGGTCGGCTGCTTCCTGAGCCTCGTTCCTTCATCCCTTTCTTCGTCTTTGTGATATTTCCTCATGATAAAGAGGTGCTGTCCTTTTTAAAACCTCTGCGGTGGTGCCTGCAGTGTGTCCTGCTGACCCGAGTGCAGAATGTTCCTGCCGATTCCTTCAGCTCAGGGAGAACTTCCCTTCTTTTTGGAAGCGACATAAAAAGCGACATAAAGCTCTTTGAGTATCAGGCCGTCCTGATCTCCACCTCCTACTGAAGCCCTTTACACACACAAGCATTGCTAATGAGTGCTCGCTGCCGCCAAGGCCTGAGGATACCTCGCTGACGTGAACCTCTTTCATCCTGTGTGAACCCTTCATCATGTGTGATGCCCTCCTCCTCATCATCATCATCGTCCTCAGATTGTCTCTAGTACAGAAAGGGCTTTTCTTTCCAAATCCTTATTTGGTTTGTCTCGTTTGTCCTGTTTGTTTGTTTGTTTGTTTGTTTGTTTGTGTGTATGCATGGTCTGTCGTTAAGAGCATCATTTTTCAAGAGAATTCCTGTGCTTCACTTCGAAAGCTGACAAGGTTACTGATCTGATGGCTTTTGTACCAACTTGAAAGAATAAAAAAAACAATTGAAAAAAAAATGGGTTTTTATTTGTCCCTGTTTGTAATGAGGAGTGTGCGTGCGTGTGTGTGTGTGTGTGTGCGTGGTGAATGAAAATGGATAATGACAGGATGGTGTGTGATGCAACCCAAGTAAAACTGGATTCAACCTTGGGAATTGATTATTTTTATTTTATTTTATTTTTCATGAGTACATCTTAACTGTTAATCTCTCCCCTCCCCCCCAAAAAAACAACAACTTCCCAACAGTGTTTAACTGATGGTACTTAGTTAGCGACCTAGTAACCCAGTGTTACAAGGTTCTATCTAATGATGGGAAACTTAAGCACTTTTGTTGCTCTGGATAAGAGCGTCTGCCAAATGCCTAAATGTATAATTCGAAATCCTAGATTTAAACCCAAATCGCTGTAACTCAAATTTCCAGTCTGTATCATGATGAGGCGGATTAATAACACTGCCCCATGATCGCTTCTGCTCAATCTTCATTCAGAGCACTTGCTTGTTTGTCCACATGGTGGCAGTGTTATGGGTCCTAATGGAATTTCAGTGCTCATGTTTAATTTACAGACGAAGCAGACTCCACATCCACACCATGTGCACTACATAGTCCACTAGTGCACGGTGGAGAGATGATGTACCCTTATGGATGCAGAATACCCATAGTGCACCGCAGCATTTCAGGATGACCTAGATACATCTACAGGAGGTAGTGTATAAAGCACGAATGGCAAGTACAAGAGTGTGTGGTCATGGTGGGATTATTTAAAGCACTTACCTTGTTTTTCATGTTGTTAGTATGTGTGTGTGTGTGTGTGTGTGTATATATATATATATATATATATATATATATATATATATATATATATAATATAGACGTATATACAGTGGGGCAAAAAAGTATTTAGTTATCCACCAATTGTGCAAGTTCTCCCACTTGAAAATTACAGGCCTCTCTCATCTTTCATATCTTGCAAATTATGGTGAAAATAAGTATTATGTCAATAACTACATTTCATCTCAATACTTTGTTATATCCCCTTTGTTGGCAATGATGGAGGTCAACCATTTTCTGTAAGTCTTCACAAGGTTTTCACACACTGTTGCTGGTATTTCGGCCCGTTCCTCCATGCAGATCTCCTCTAGAGCAGTGATGTTTGGGCTGTCGCTGGGCAACACAGACTTTCAACTCCCTCCAAGATTTTCTATGGGGTTGAGATTTGGAGACTGGCTAGGCCACTCCAGGACCTTGAAATGCTTCTTACGTACCCAGTCCATTGTTGCCCTGGTGGTGTGTTTGGGATCATTGTCATGCTGAAAGACCCAGACACATTTCATCTTCAGTGCCCTCCCTGATGGAAGAAGGTTTTTACTCAAAATCTCATGATACATGGCCCCATTCATTCTTTCCTTTACACGGATCAGATGTCCTGGTCCCTTTGCAGAAAAACAGTCCCAAAGCCTGATGCTTCCACCCCCATGCTTCACAGTACAGTACGTAAGGTGTTCTTTGGATGCAACTCATCATTCTTTCTCCTCCAAACACAAAGTTCTGTTTTGGTTTTATCTGACCATATGACATTCTCCCAATCCTCTTCTGGATCGTCCAAATGCTCTCTAGCAAACTTCAGACGGGCCTGGACATGTACTGGCTTAAGCAGCGGGACACGTCTGGGACTGCAGGATTTGAGTCCCTAGTGGTGCAGTGTGTTACTGATGGTAGCCTTTGTTACTTTGGTCCCAGCTCTCTACAGATCACTAGGTCCACTGTGTGGTTCTGGGATTTTTGCTCACAGTTCTTGTGATCTTTTGGACCCCACTGGGTGAGATCTTGCGTGGAGCCCCAGATCGAGGGAGATTATCAGTGATCCTGTATGTCTTTAATTTTCTAATAATTGCTATTTCTAATAATTTTACTCAACACATTATCAAAACCTAGGAGGATAGCGCTGAACCATCAACTTAGTAGAAGGTACTGAATGTGATTGGAAAAAATATAAATGGAGACTCATCAGAAAAAAGGTCATGTGACCTAATGAGTCCAGATTGAGCCTATTCCAGAGCGAGGTGTGTATTAGGGTAAGAAGAGAAGCACATGAAGCGATGCACCCATCACGCATAGTGTCCACTGTACAAGCCTCTGGAGACAGTGTTATGATCTGGG
Source organism: Clarias gariepinus (assembly GCF_024256425.1). NCBI lineage: Eukaryota > Metazoa > Chordata > Actinopteri > Siluriformes > Clariidae > Clarias > Clarias gariepinus. The sequence goes on along the minus strand of NC_071112.1, from coordinate 5,825,842 downwards.
GTTGATCTGTTGCTCAGGTCTAAATGAGTTCTCAGCAACGTTATGTGGCAAAAAAATCAGTCAGCCGATGACCTGAACTGTACTGAATGACCTGAGTATCACATCTATGGAGTTCTTCCCTTCTCTGATGGCACGGGGGATACTCCAGAACTCCGATTGTGAAAGATTTAGTGGTTCTGGAAGCGTGAGGAATCATTTACACTCATGAATTGGACCCCACATTGTGCTGCGTAATCAAAGCTAAAGATGATGAAAGTTTTTTTTTTTTTTTTTTGTCAGGCAAAGGTAAGTGTTAAGGAGATGCACTTTCCAAGCAAAAGCTTGTTCTTTTGTTACATGTCCATTATAAAGAAAAAAGGGACATTGTTTGAGAAGGGTCAGTGGCTTCACTTTGAAGGACATCTTGCTTTTCTTTTCTTTAGGAAAACAAATTCTTTTTGACTTCTTGATTTGCATAAACTTCACCGGTTGATTTATGTCCTGGACTAAACAGTGTCTTTGTTTGCGTTGTCATCGTGCCTATGGATTAAGAACGCTGTGTGTGTGTGTGTCTTTGTGCTTCTTGTATAATGGTGTGTCTTTCATACAGTAATGCTGCACTGGGCTTTCTGCCACGTCACCACATGCGACGCCGTCCAAAGACCTCTTCTGCGTGTGCGTGTGTGTGTGTGTGTGTGTGTGTCGAGCAGGTGAATGAACAGACCCACTGTATTGGACCTAAGATCAGAATGAATGAAGGCTCTAAAAGTAAGTGTGTTAACCCTGGGTGCGAGTTTCTCATTCATCACTGGTGAACACTCTTGGCTGACTTTAATCAGTGAAAGTGAAGCTGTTTGTTACGTGATCTGCATTTTTTTGTCTTTTGTCCCACATAAGAGGAGAAGGAGCTACAGTATGTTAGTGTTGTACTCCGAAATGCTCTATATACAGTATTTACTTTATTTTGTTTATTTAATTGCATTGTGGAGCATATACAGTACAGTACAGTCAGGAACTCCAAGAATTTTTCATCAAATTGGACGTACAAAGATTTCCACATTCCACTGTCCCACAGAGACCCTGAGGTCCCCTTTAAAAACATGGAGAAGAAATTAAAAGTCCCGCGAAATCTGTTGTGAGAGAGACACGTCCACACGTCCAGATCTTTGGACCTTTGTTTCAGAACACTATTCAAGTCCCGCATAGGTTTTTAAGAAATAATAGATGAGAATGAATTCTTGTGGCCAGTTAGACCAGTATTTCTTACCCTTACCAGAGCAATTATACCATTATATTATTATAGCAGTATTTCTCAACCTTACTCAAGCTTGCAAACTGAAAATGGCTGATAGTTTTGCAACAGGTTTTATTCAATTATTATTAATATTATTATTTAAATAATCATTATCTGTAAATCACTTAATAATACATAAATCAGGTTTAGATTTAATAATTAACAAATATTTTGCCATCGGGCTAAAAACATAATCCGCCTTTGTTCTCAAAGTTTATATCATTTTTTTTATATAATTTATTTTACAAAAATAAATAAACAAAACAAAGAGTCCTTAACTCATCTTACATTGACCCACATACAGTCTTATGCAAAAGTTTTGGCACCTCTTGATAAATAACAGATTTGGGTGATTTTTTTTTTTTGTTGTTGAAAAGATGCATAGTTACTTTTTATGCCATAAATTGAACAAAAAATGTAAAATAAAAACATTATTATGGCACTGTGCAAAAGTTTGAGCACCCTAAGAGTCCCAGAGTCTCAGATTCTTTTTACAAGGTTTCAGACCTTAATCAGCTCGTTAGATCTGATGCATGGCAACAGCTGTCATTAGTAAATGACAATTTCAAAGCTTTACAAATACTTTGACTCTTCAAACCTTGTGCACACACTTGCAGACACTCAACAACCGTGGATTCCTCTAAGCAGCTCTGTAAGACTCTGAAAATGGAAATTATTGATGCCCACAGTACAGGAGAAGGCTGGTTACAAGGAGATAGCAAAGCAATGTCAGCTTGCAGTTTCCACAGTGAGAAATTTAATTAAGAGATGGCAGTTCAGGGGAACCCCATTAAGCATGGGGGTGAATCTATCATGCTTTGGGGTTGTGTTGCAGTCAGTGGCACAGGAAACATTGCACGGGTGGAGGGAAGAATGGATTCCACTAAATACCAGCAAATTCTGGATGCAAACATCACACAGATCAGTAAAAAATCTGAAGCTGAAAAGAGAATGGCAACAACAGGACAATGATCCTAAACATACCTCAAAATCCACTATGGAACACCTCAAGAGATGCAAGCTGAAGGGTTTGAAACGGCCATCACAGACCCTGATTTAAACATTGAAAATTTGTGGGTAGATCTTAAAAGAGCTGTGCATGCAAGACGACCAAAGAATATTACAGAACTAGAAGCCTTTTGCAAGGAAGAATGGGAGAAAACCCCAAGTACAAGAACTAAAGACTTTTAGCTGGCTATAAAAAGCGTTTGCAAGCTGTGATATCTGCCAGAGGAGGTGTACTGTAAGTACTGATTATGTAGGGTGCCCAAACTTTTGCACAGTGACACAATAATGTTTTTATTTTTTATTTTTGTTCAATTTATGACATAAATGACAATTAAAAAAAAAAAATCACCAAAAGCTGTTATTTAGTAAGGGGTGCCTAAACTTTTGCATAAGACTGTATACTGTAGCTTTTCTGCACAAACCTTTTTGTTTGTTTGTTTGTTTTCTATGTTTTTCCCCCTTTGCTTATGTTTATGGGTTTCGGTGCCATCAATCATCTCATTGTGTGAAACAATACCAACATTGCTTAGCTTTTAGCTACTTTAACAGTCCATAATATACGCCGACACGTCTCATTAAATACAGACAAAGGTTTGGATTCAATGTCTACATTCTAGAACAATACTGCATTTTATTTAAAAACTATGAAATAACACACATGGCATTGGTAATGAAATAACACTAACAGTTAGTTGTTATTTTTACGACATGAAGGTTCTGGATCAGGTCTCGCAAGAACAGTATTGTGTCGAGTGCATTGGCAAAACCCATCAAGCACCATGACGAAACTGTCCCTCATGAAGACCTTCCCAGGAAAACAAGACCAGAACTGACCTCTGCTGCAGAGGAGAAGTTCATTTAGAGTCACCAGCCTCAGAAATCACCAATTAACAAACAGCACCTCAGATTAGAGCCGTTATGAAGAAGCTTTACAGAGCAGAAGTAGCAGAAACATCTCAATATCAACTGTTCAAATGAGAATGTAGAAAGAAGTCAAATGGAACAGTCATGGAGTTAGAAGGTTTAATTCTATGCTATCCTGGTAATATTATCTACATGAGCTTCAAATGAAAGGTTGGAATCTATAATCACACCGAGGTCTTTTACTTGATGGAACAGAAAGTCCTTCAGAAGTTACAGTGTGATCTAAAATCTTTCTTCTAGCTGCATGCTGTCCTATGACTAGAACTTCTGTCTTATCAGGAATAGTGTGTATGTAAGAGTGGTAGTGTGTATGACACATTTGACCGAAATGGCATGAGATTTAGATTGGTGTTGATTAGTTTCTCACCTTCCCTTGGTGTCTCCCTGCTTTTAAATAACATCTCATGGTTTGATCAAATCTTTTGATCAGATCTTTACAAACGGTATTGACATCTACATCAAGTTTCCACGCAGACATCAAGAATTTAAAAGGCTCGGATTATGGGACATCATGTGCTTGTCTCCTTCTATCTAATCAGATTGGAATAAACGGAAATGGATTGAAGCATGTCCAGGCATGAACATTACAAGAACATTTTACAGTAGAGTGTAAACAAAAGAAGCGTAATTGTTGGCCAATCAGTGGGTGAACTGTACCTGAGGCAAATAGCTAGGAATCGCAAAATCCCTCTTTTACCACAAACAGGATTATAGTTCAGATAACTCATCCTGTCATGACATGAACAAACGGAGTCTTCTGCAATAAATTATCACTGGCCAACATAATAACAACCCAGAAAAGTAATCAACCATGAATGTAATGCAAATCTACAGCTTTTAATGTTATAGTCCCACAAATGTCATAAATTTCCCACAAACGTTTGGATTTCTAACTTAACACATGCAGATTTGGATTACACTGGCGGGTGTTATAGATGTCCTCGAACATGTGTTGAGAGAACCTGCCCAGAGGAGTTATTCCTTTTAAATCCCGGAGGAAAGTCGTATTATAGGATAAAAAATGTATTAACAAATTCCTGCAAGTGATGTATACCGTGCTGTTAGGTTTACTTCTTAAGTCTTCTTGTATTCAGATGCCATTTTTCAAAATGTCATCACTGTTGGCATTAACAAACCTTACAAATAATTTCTTATGTTAAATATTATGTAATGCTTTTCGTCTGTAGGTAAATTAAATTATAACTCCAGGTAGTCCCCGACCTTAATAAACAACTTCCGTTCCAGGAGCACGTTCGTAAGTTGGATTTGTTCTTAAGTCTGTCAAAGTGAGTCTTTTACGCCTTTGAGACAGATATACGTAAAGCATATGTAAAGTATAACAATCCACATGACATGGCACCGAATGCCATTTTGTCTCAGAGCTGTTTTCCAGTGTATTGGACTGCACACTATATTCTGAATTTAGGATTATTCACCATCAGGACAGCTTTACAGGACAGACATTTTCTATCTTCGTGCTCCTGGACTAAATAACTTTCTTAATTTTTCCTGCACCTTCACACACACATACAGTATACAATGGAAGCTTGGATTATGAGCATAATTAGTTTCGGAAGCGGGCTCGTATTCCAAAACACTCTTAAACCAAATTTAATTTTCCCCTAATAAATAATGGAAACTTAAATTAATCATTCTACAACCCCCCCAAAAAAATACATCAAAATAATTATCACAAAATATAAAGTAAAAATAAAACAAATTAACCTGCACTTTACCTTTAAAAATAAATCCCAACAGATAAGTGTGTGTGTTTACACACATTAAAGGAGGGACTGTTTTATTGGAAAAATTTGCAAGGAACATCACTAATCACACTCGCGTAAGCGCATACTAACTGAATCACTGCTGTAAAGTAAAAAAAAATTAAAAAAAATGAACCTGCACTTTACCTTTAAAAAGAATCACGACAGCGCCGAGTTTCTGTGCAAGGCAGAGAGTCTGCGTCTGTATGTGTGTGGGAGGCCGAGAGGAGGAGGGGGTGGGAGGGGAGCTGTAGAGGCAGGAGAGAGAGAGAGAGTGTGTGTGTGTGTGTGTGTGTGTGTGTGTGGGTGTGTGTGTGTGTGTGTGTGTGTGTGTGTGACAGACTGATACAGAGAGGGAGAGAAAAAATGGATCTTTACCCTCTAATGAGACTTGCTTTTGCTTTTTATGCACACACATGGTCAAAGTGTTGTAGTAAACAGTAGGCCCGTGCACAGAGAGAAAAAAAAACATTGGCTCAGTTGTGATCACATGATGCTCGGCGTCAAAACAAGAAGCGCATGCGTGATGCATGATACTCGGTACTTGTAAACCAAGACAATGCTCGTTTTCCAAGTCAAAATTTATTCAATCTTTGCTCGTCTTGCGGAACACTCACAAATCGCGTTTTATATATTCACTTACACACTGAAAATATTGTATATAATTGTAAGTATTGGTATCTGGTGCACTGCAGTGTTTATTTTTTGCATAATACAGGTGAGCTACCATGATTTGTTCTCATTTACAAATGTTCGTAGAACCGTGGTCCATTCGTATCTGCGGAAATTTGTAACTTGAATGTTTGTTAGTTGTGGACTACATGTATATGAAACTGGGATTTAATCTTCTTACAGACTCGACCACAAAAAGTCTCAAGCATCCAAACTATTTGCAGCAAACGTTAGCTCGAAGTGGATCTGCGCCACATCCGAATTTCTCTTTTTAATCAAAAACGATCCTGAAGTGTACTGGTAAGTGAACTGTAACTGGCAGATGCAGGAAGATTTTTGCTCCACATCTGTTCACGAATACGTTCCTTCTCCTTGTATTACATAAATGTTTGAAGCCGTTGTGTGACGGTCGAGCCCAGATGTTGACGTCCCTCCCATAGACTCCTTTCTCTGTGTGAATGTCTTCTTCTGTAAGTAACTTTAGAGAAAAGGATCTTAATAAGTGTGAATTTAAAGTCGTTCAGCTTAAACAGGTGCAGTAATCCCAGAGTCAGGATACAAGTAACAAGATTCTCTTTATTAAAGAGAAAGAGATTGTGTGTAAGAGAGAAAGAGGAAAGTGACATTCTTTGCTTAATCTAACAGTGCGATTATATGTATTCAATTTCAAACCTCTTTCTGTGAAATGGATCCAGTTCAGGTATCTTGGTCTACTGTTTTATGTTGTTGATAAGATGTGTGTGTGTGTGTGTGTGAGCTGAGTGAGTGAGTAAGTGAAAGATAAACAAGGGATGCATAAAACCAAGCAGGAGGATGGGTTGGCATGCACGCATGCATGAGCGATGAGACTGGAGTTGTGCTGCTTCTCTGAACACGCCTGTTCCTGTTTCCCCAAAAGCATTGTGCTGTGAACATCTGTGAGGGCCAGAGAGCCGCGCTGCACCGGGGAACATCTCTCAAATCTGCCAGGAAACCATTTAGTGTTTAATATTTTATGTCATGTTATGCAATATTCCAAAAGGAAACCAAAAATCGTTCGAATGCACGGTTCTGTAGAGCAAAATCAATAACCTTCAGTGAAATAAATCGTTCAGTGCATTTCTACACCGCTAAAGGGTTTACACCAAGCTACTGTATTACCGTGTTTTTTGATTGAAGGAAGTTTGTGAGTGCCCTCACTGTAACATTATAGTTTTGCGTTCAAGTCAAACCGAGACTTTTGATTGCACAAAATAACAGAACACATTTATAAAAGTGAAAACTCACTTTTTTTCTCTATATACTGCTACGCTAATGCTTGGATAACATCAATCCAGTTAGCTAGTTGGTTTTGTTCATTTATGTTGCACCTTGGTCCTGGAGGAACGGCATTTTGTTTCACTGTGTACTGAACTGTATATGGTTGAAATGACAGTAAAAGCCTACTTGACTTGATATCTGAAACCCTGGCCTCCCTGGAACTCCTTAAATGGCCCAAACATGTGGAAATGGCTTGGAGCGAGGTCAGGACTATATGGGAGACGTGGCGATAACGTTCGTACTGTTAAAACGTGTTACTTTGGTTTAGAGTCTTATTACCGTACTGTGCTTGATTTACTCTTCTGTAAATGTCAATCGCTTTTACGGCTTCATTCACCAGAAATGTCATCACAAGTCCCGGTTTGACTCGAACGCATAGTAGTAACACATAAATCAGTTTAAATGTGTTTTAGATGATATGATGAGTTATTTATTATTTTGTAAGGACAATTTTATAACATGTAGGGAAGTTAATATCGGTGTGCTTTGACACTGGAGACTCCTTCCATACATTATCATGATAAAGTTACTGATACGGGGAACTTATGTTGCCGGGACCCCAACCTACAGGTGCACACACTTACACACACACACACACACACGCACACACGCTCAATCACTACACTATGGATGTCATGCAACTTGGAAACGGTGCATGTCTTTGGGCTGTAGAGGGAAACCTGAGTGTTTTGAGGAAACCCACAAAGTGCAGGGGGAACATAATATAAACCCCATACACGCAGACCGGAGGGGTGAGATTTGAACCACTAACCCCGGAGATGTGAGGTGACAGTGCTAACCACTAAACCACCAGAAATCACTTAGATATACTATATGGGTGTTTCTGTTCTTTCTTAGTAGAGTGAAAAAAAATTATGAAATCATGGAGTACAGCAGTGTGTACGGATCAGATCAGATGTTCCTTATACAGTGCAGAGGAAATGAGTGTGTGGGTGTGTAAGCTGAATCTTCTTCAGATTTCCCCCCATCGGTATAAATCAAGTCAAGGCATTGTTAAGGGCGGTCTGAAAAAAAACCAAAACAAGTATGAACAATTTCAGAGAAGATTTTGCTTAAAAGTGGACACGCTGTAGTTTAGAATGCATTCCAAGTCAAGCCCTCATGAAATGATGTGTGTGTGTGTGTGTGTGTGTGTGTGACAAAACCTTTATCTTTGCAATGAAATGTGTGGTACGGGGCAGAGGGAGGACAGGTAACGTGTCCTGCAGGCGTTAAAGGCGTCCCATGTGGATGTGTCCAGGATATCAAGTTGGCGAGTTTAACGCTCGACTGCTTTTGCATTACAGGTTTATAATCACCTGCTGCCTCAGGGGACGACTGTGTGAGATACTGAGACCTGGAGCTCACGGGGCACCAGTAAGCACTCCTACTTTTTTCTTTTTTTTCTTTCTTACATTCTCTCAGCCTTGTGCTTTTGTTCTCCTTTTCTTTGCCTTCATGGTCTTCATTAGTCTGTCCTCGCGTTGGTTTACTTTGCTTTTTTCTCGTCTTGGTTCACTTTAACAGCTGCTTAATTTGCTCGCAGGTTAGATTACTTTTCCGCATCATGTGTATATGAACAGTTTGAGAGCAAAATGAGATATCGGATTTTTTTTCGCAGTTTAAGAAGAGTTTTTAAATCTTACATCTAAGATGTTTACAAGCCATTAGAAAAGATTTTGTGTGTTGTTTCTTAGAGGCACAAGGGTGCCAAAATTTTATATTAAGACTAGCTTTAGTGCGTCATTGACAGCAATTTTTTTTTTTTTGTTAAATCTAAAAATAAGCTGATCAGTTTTTATGTAATCAGTGCTGTTATTTTAGGTTTCATTTCAGGCAGATACAGAAGGACCACCGGTTAAGTTTCATTAAATTCTGTTCGACCAGTTTTGCGTGATGGTGAGAGAACATCTGGCGGGACAGACGTACAGATATAAAGACATACAGACAGAAAAAAAAGATTCTGAAGTTTCGGGTCCTTCAGTCTATGAAACGTAAAAGATGTTATTAAATGAGCGAGTTTAGACCAGTGTACAGACCAAACCTTTCTTTTATTTATATCAAATATAATTTCTTTTATGTTGTATCAGTGTGAATTTTAAAAGATTTTGCAAAACGCTATAACTCCAACTGCTAAAGCTATGTTCATGGCCATGTACATGTAACTATGCAATACAGCATCGAGAATAGTCTTGGCTGAGTTTTAACTGAAAAATTATAGCAAACTCACTACATTTCCCTTCCAGCTTCAGTTTGACTTTTTTACAGGTGATGCACAAGGTCTGATCAGCCATCAACAGACCTCTCCTGTGGTCTCATAAAGTTATAACAGAGTTCAGAGTGAAGCAGACATGACCAGGAGAAACACCAAACACAGTGTGTGTATTTTATACGATCGCACATCCTGTATGTTGTAGCATTATATCTGTTTAGTCTTTCAGTAAATATCACTTTCACTCACTCATCATCTATACTGCTATAACCTGTTACAGGGGTGCCAGGGGACTAGAACCTATCCCAGGAGACTTAGGGCACGAGGGCGGAGTGCCAATCCATCAGAGGGCAAAAACACACACACACACACACACACAAAAAAAAAGAGTACTCAGAGGAAAACCACCAAGCACGAGGAGAACATGCACACAGACCCCGAGGCGGGATTCGAACCCGGACCCTGGAGGTGCAAGGTGACGATGCTTAACCAACTTTCAGTAAAGGATACTTTCATAAATACTGACATGCATCATTGCAGCGACAGTACAGTATACAGTATGTCCCTCGTGTGCCTGCAGAGAATTGTCAAAGAATGGCTTTTATCTCATTTTGCTGTCAAACAGTTGCATTATACAAGTACATTATACATTTTTGTTTATATTTATGAACTAGATGTGGCCGCAAATTCAATTCAATTCAATTCAATTTTATTTTATTTGTATAGCGCTTTTAACAATTGTCATTGTCGCAAAGCAGCTTTACACAATCAAACGAATTATTTAAGTTTGTATGGAATGTGAATGTGTACGAATCAAAGATACGAATCAGATAGTCCCTGAAGATAGAACCCATCCTCATTTGGGTGAAACAGAAAGCAGGGATTGATCTGCATTCATACTGTGTGTTAGGTGTGTTAGCCAGTTCAGCATAACATTTGATGTTAATTGATGTTAATATGGAGTCCGGGTAGTTATTGGAGGCTTTGGAAATTCCAGAGCGAGATCAACTTGGATGAATGAATGAAGGTGTGAGATCGCGTTTATTATGTAGATTTCAACTGCACACTCATGAGCGTATTTGAAAAAATGCACAGCGCCATCTGTTGAAATTTGAGATGAACTTGTGGTTTTTTTCAAATTTTTAATTTTTTTTTATAATATAAGGGTGTTTTCCATTTAAATTTTAAATGAGCATATCTTCTCTTCCTGTGGGCCGACTGCGATGAAATAAAGCTTATATGTTACCTCAAGCTCGGCCAAATACACGTGAAAATCTCATTTGAAATTTGTGTAGTAGTTTTTTACGTGATGTGTGCACAAACAAACACACATAAAAATTCCAAACACCATCTTGACGTGTTCTGTAACTCATCTTACGTCTCCAAAATGATTTTTTGTGAATATCTTCAATGTACAGACACGCCCACTTTACAGTTTTATTATATGTATAGATGAGAGATTTCTCTCTCTCTCTCTCTCTCACTCACTCCGTGTTTAACTTCATTTTTTTTCAACTTCATTTTATTTATTCCTGGTCTCTGTCATTTCTTTTTTTCCTTTAGTGTTTTATTTTTCTCTATTTGTCCTCTGGTCTTTTCCTTCACTTGGTTTTATTTCTTCACAGTCCCTTTAATGTTCCCTCAGTATTTCTCACTTTCTCACTTGTCTGTCTCTTTCATTTTTTACACTATCTGTCTCTAGACTCTCTTGTCTTTAAACGTTCCCTCAGCTTTTTTTGTTCCTTGTTTTACTTCTCTCATTACTTTCGCATCGTCCCGAGGTTTCACCTCCCTCTCCTTCATCACTTTCTCTTTTACACGCTATCATTTGTTTTGTCTGCCTTATCACACTGTCCTTTAATATTTCTCTCTCTCTGTTTGTTCTTTCTTGATTCCCTTTCTCCCCTCGTTCTTCTTTCTCTAGGTTCTCTCTCAGGTCTCTGCTTTATTTCTCCTGATCACACTCATTGTGTTCCCTTTATCTCTTCTTCACTTTCTCAATCTTCACACTATTCCTCACTGTTGCTTTCTTCATCATTTCCTTAGTTTCTTACAGTTCGGTATTCTCTAGCAAATTCTATTCTCTCTTTCTTTTTTTAATCTCACCATCCTCAGTCTCTCTCTGTCACAATTTACTAGGTTCTGCCCCTAATTTTATCTCTCTCTCTCTCTATATATATATATATATATCTTTAGCTGTGTGTGACAGACGGAGACAGACAGACAGACAGACGCCAGTGTCTTTGTTCCATATTGCACTTTATTTTGTTCCTGAACTCGGTGCAGCTCCTGGAACCGTTCACCATGTTTGAAAGCTTTATTGCTTTTCTCTTTTTTTTTCCACATTTTTTTACACGAGTACATTTTATTACATGATTACACGAATGGGATTTGGGGTACAGTCTCCCATGTCACCGCCGGTAGCGAAGAGACAATACTGATCTCTCTCTCTCAAACAAAAGGACTAGGCGATGAGCTCGAGCTCCACTTCTACTGTACAGTAACATGACACCATATGATATGATACTGACAAGATCGGAATGTACGAAAGAATAAAACAGACTTTTAAAAGAGACAGAGCGATACAAAAAGTAAGTCTACGAGACTTATGGAGTGTGTTAAAGCACCGTCTTTCTCTGTCATGAGGCAGGACAGGCAGGTGAGGTGAGGTGAGGTCATGTCATGTGATTGCGTGACACCAGAACCTTCAGTGGTCCAGGATGCGCAGGTTTCCGGAAACGATTTTATTTTCCAGCATGGAGCCGGCCGGGATGTCGATTCGGTCTCCGTGATTGGCTATGATGATCACGGTTCCCTGTGGACAACAAAGGGTCATAGGTCAGAAAAAACGAGAGCAATTCAGTAAGTTGCGGCGCTGGAAGCTAAAATTAATTATCCGTGGCTTCAGATACAGTAACAGTGTACGCTTTAAAAGCGGGCAGATCGAAATTCATGTGACTTTTTGCTTTTCTACCGCTGACGTCATCAGTGCTACAGTGGCCGTAAAGTGCAAAACAAATTAACAAAACCGAAACTAAAATTAAAAATTAAAAAACAAAATAACAAAACCCAAAACAGAATAACAAAACCCAAAATAGAATAAAAAAAACAATAACAAAATAAAAAAACTCAAAAACACAATAACAAAAGCAAAAACTAAATAAATAACAAAACCAAAAAATAAATAAATGAAAAAAAAAAAAACTAATAAAAAACAAAAAAACAAAACCCAAAACAAAATAAAACATTTAAGAACACAATAACAAAACCAAAAACTAACAAAACCAAAACCAAAATAACAAAACCAAAATAAATTAAAAACCAAAATAACAAAAACCCAAAACAAAATAACAAATTAAAAACCAAAATAACAAAAACCCAAAACAAAATGACAAATTAAAAACCAAAATAACAAAACCAAAAACAAAATAAAACATTTAAAAACACAATAACAAAACCAAAAACTAACAAAACCAAAATAACAAATTAAAAACCAAAAAAAAAATAATAATAAATAAAAAACCAAAATAACAAAAACAAAATAAAACATTCAAAAACAAAATAACAAAAACCTAAACTAATTTATTATTTTGTTTTTTAAATTTATTTTGTTTTTAGTTTTATTAATTTGTTTTGCACTTCTCGGCCAGCGTACATATCAGTGCTAGCAATAACTGCAAAAACGTGTAATAAAATGAGACGTCTGGCTCTCCGTATTCTTCTGCATCTCGACTAACTTGCTTGCCGTCGTCCAGAATGAAATCTTAAGCGGATTTTTTTTTTGCTAAAACCACATCCGTTTTAACATTAAACAAGCAATCACATAAATATATGATGTGTTTTAATTCAATTAAATTTTATCTGTATGGCGCTTTTAACAATTGTCATTGTCTTGGTTTTACACAATCATAAGAAAATTATGGAAGTTTGTATGAAATGTGAATGTGTGTAATTCAAAATGATTAGAGAGTCCCTGGTGGGCAAGCGTCAAATTTTTTTACCTAGAAAACGTGAACAAAGACGTATGAGTGCATGAGTTGCCTGAGGAATTTAGTAATCATAAACGTGAATCGTCATGACGTGCAATTGCAAACTTGATCGACGTGGCCTGTAATGTGAACGCAGCCTTATAGTGATTTCACGAGGAACGTAAAGACATGCTTACTCAAAGTGTGAAGATGGGGAGGAGTAGTACGAGTTACACACACACACACACACACACAAAACTGCTTAGGAGATCAGAATCACTGACCAACAAAAAGTTTTCAAGGAACATTTGGTGTGTTGAAACATTTAACACAATTCTCTTGCAAAATGTATTGGATCAGCCAAGGAATGTCGGACTTTTTTTAGCAACAAGCTTAATGCACAACATATCCTTTTCACACACACACACACACAGGCACAGTGAGCGCTCCAAGTGTTGTCCCTTATTCACTGTGACTAATGAGAATAGACGTTGCACCACATGACCTCACAAAGAAAAAAGTGCAAAAATAATGTGCGTAAGCTGACTATGTTTTTGGTGAAGCCAAAAAAATCTGTCCTGAGCAAACAGTCAAAAATATGTTCCACATCAATTATTATTTCCCAATGACTACAAAATACTTGATTAAAAAAAGTTAAACATGTCCTCGGAGTGAGTGATCAGATACACACTCTTGTGTACTTTACCTTCAGAGAGACATTTTTCCCAAACGTCACGTCTCCGGATACGGTCAGGTGATCCAGCTCCAGCATGTCAGGAATACTCTCGAAGCGTGTCAGATACTCCTGGACCTGTACAGAGAGAGAATTGTACTCAGTCTGCGTATAAAAGTATTAGGGTCAAACCAGGACGTGTAATGAAGTTTCTCATGAATAAAACTGTAAAAAACGACTTCATTTAGTCCCTAATGTAGTCGTGTCCAATTCCTCACCGTCACCAGGGGGCTCCCACATTAAGTCTACTACTACCACTCAGTCAGGAGGTCACATGTTTCCTCTGAACCTACGTGACGCCGCCGACCTCGGAGGACAGCGCTATCCGCTCCTTCCGCATGCGTGACCTTACAGACGCCCCTGATCGGCTGTAGATTAATGTGTGAGCACTAAGTACCTCCCATCCCTCCCCTCTGAGAGAGCTCGGCCAATCAGCTCTCTCTAGACCTCTGGCTGCGAGAGGTTACAGCATCACCCGGGAATCAAACTCCTGATCTCCGCAAGTACTTTGATGGAGAACTTGTCGCTAACTTGCGAAAGAGACGCATCCATTTGTGTGAACACAATAATTCGCCAACACCACTTGCGCGTTACAGGAACTCAGCTGGGAGTTATCGCCACATCCCCCTTACAGTCCTGACCTCATTCCAAGCCATTTCCACATGTTTGGGGAAACATTAAAGGAGTCCGGCATAAGAAGAATGAAGCAGGCAGTCTGATAATAGCTCTGGTGTACTGAGAAAACTTTCTACCTTCATGGTATCCAATTGCATTAGTCTAGCAGGGGATTAAACTGTTCCTACTCTCATAACTGTGTTCTGTTATTTTATACAATCAAAAGTCCTGTTTTGACTCAAACACTCCTTGTACATCAACTACAAGGAAGTGCGCACCTTCCTGGCTTCATTTACAGTAAATCTGATCATCATTCTAGTTATTAGTAAAATATAGATGTGTATAAATAAACAAAGTAAAGTCAGGCTGGTGTTACAGAAGATTTCAGAGCGCAGTTAATTCCTCTTTCGACTTGGGCAAAAAGTTGCCCCATCACTTTTCATTCTTTCGGAAGAAAGAATTTAGGCAGTGAGTGCTTGTTGTATAAATGCAGTCCTGTCCTGAGCTATAGCTGCTGTCTTGCAACATGAAGAGTCCCTGGAGACCAGAAAAGCAGCATTCTGCAGCTTTAATGAGGCTGACCTACATACTGCTGTGCACCAGCAACTACAAAACACACACACACACACACGAGGCCGGGCAGATCCGCACCAGCTACTGAACTAGAGAATTTAACAAAGTATTATTCCACAGCAACTTTCCAACCTTTATAAAGCTTAATTACTTCTTCACAACCATTTTACATTTTTCTTCGTTTAACGAACATAAAAAGCTCTAAGAGGTGACATAAATAATCTCTTTTTCAATATTAAGGTGGCAAATGTTACTTAGCAAGTGAAGTTACATTTCTAAAAGCCAGAAAAAATGGGCCACAATGTGACGTCTAAAAATCCAGAGTAACTCCAAGGCTGAACGTCTCCTGGGGTATTTCTGGTATGCAGCGGTTGGTACCTACTGAAATCGGTCCGAGGAAGGACCACCAGTGAATTGGCGACAGAGTCATGTGGGCCCAAGACTGTGAGCGAAGCAAAGGCTAGCCCGTTCGGGCTGATCACACAGAAGAGAGCTACTGTAGCACGGTTTGTGGAAAAATTATTTCTGGTTATGACAGAATGATGCCAGAACACACAGAGCATCACAGTTAGCTGTGTACGGGACAGAGCGGTCAGAGTGCTCATGCTGCCCCGTGTCCACTGCTGAAAGCTCCTACAACAAGGACATGATGAGCATCAGAAACTGGACCACGGAGCGATGGAAGAAGGAGACCTGGTTTGATGGATCATGTGCGTATAATTGGCTCCAGGATGCACTACGGGAAGAAGGACCCTGGGTCCTGACATTACTTTGACATGGAGAGGTGGAAAGTAACGAATTACATTTACTCGTGTTACTGCAATTAAGTAGCTTTTTTTTTCTTTCTTATTTTTCCCCAATTTTGTCCCTAATTTAGTCGTGTACAATTCCTCCCCGTCACTAGGTGGCTCCCACATTAAGGCTACTACTACCACTCAGTCGGGAGGGCCGAAGACTATCATGTTTCCTCCGAACAACCTGACTTCAGCGGACCGTATCTTTTCGGCTGCTCGCTCACACGCCATTGGAGGCAGAGTAACACACTCGGAGGACAGCGCTATCCACTCCCTACGCATGCGTGAGCTCACAGACGCCCCTGATTGGCTGTAGAGCCGTAATTAATGTGGAAGCACTAAGTACCTCTCACCCCTCCCCACTGAGAGAGCTCGGCCAATCAGCTCGCTCTAGACCTTCAGCTGCGAGAGGTTACAGCATCAAAATCAAATTCTTATGAAGCAAACCCCTGGCCATATTTAAGCAACCATTTTGATTTCAAGCACAAGAAAGGCAACAGCCTTATTATGTTTAAAATGTTATTACTCTTTCCACCTCTGTTGACATGTATGACCTTCCAAAAAATTGTTGCAGATTGAGTATTTCCTCTTTGTGACCAGTGACCTCACAATAACTCACGCTGTCTCACGGAAAAACCATTTAGCAGTGGTTTGAGGAACAGAACAAAGAGTTCAAGGTGTCGACTTGGCCTCCAAATTCCTCAGATCTCATTCCGACAAGTCTGATCTCTGACGGGAATTAAAGGATCTGCTGCTAACACCTTGGTGCCAGATACCACAGCACACCTCCAGAGCTCTTATGAAGTCCAGGCCTTGATGGTTCAGGGATTTTTTTGGTGACACGAGGAGGACCTATACACTATTAGGCCAGTGATTTATAATTTTTTATTTCTTGCCTAATTAATGTGATCAATTTATACATACAAATCCCTGACTTAAAAAAGTGTTCTGTTCTGGGAGCATGTTCGTAAGTCGGATTTGTTCTTAAGTCCGACAAAGTGAGTCTTGTGCGTCCTTGACACATGTAAGGCATACCAATCCACTTGACTAAAATCTAAACGGTGCATCTGTCCCCTTTTGCCTTTTTAACCAAGTCTAAAGAGTCAGCTGACCGCATTTAAATTCAACCCAGGAGGGAGGGACAAAGCAACATGGTGTCTACACGCTTGACCATTTTGTCCCAGAGCTGTTTTCCACTGCATTGGACTGTGAACTCTGTTTTGTTGAGGATTTTCCGAAATTAGGATTATTCACCATCAAGACAGTTTTACAGGACAGATTTTTTTCAACCCCACACACATGTTCCTAATGTTGAGCTAACGTGCACTACCTTGGTGAAGGAGCTGCCCAGTTTGACGTGTGGCGTTGTGGGGAACTCCCTCTTCTCGCTCATGGTCAGAGATCCCGCCTCCAGGCTGTACAGGTTGGACATGACCAAAAGGAGGTCGGAGGTGGTTTTGACCGGCAGGAAGCGGCTACGAGGAACATTAATACCCAGAGCGTGCTCGAAGCACTTGATTGCGGCGCCTACGGCCGTCTCCAGCTGGATCACGTTTAGGCCACCGTTCAGAGTCTGCGAATCGAAGGAACAGAAGAAGAAATATTTCAACTCTAAGAAAAAGGAATAACACCATCAGATTTTAAAGAGAGAGGCAGTGCTTATGTAAAGCGTTTTGAGGTCAGTTTTTAAATTTCTGTCACCTTCGGATTCACGATGATCTCCATGTCCATGGCGTTCTGCTGCTGCAGTCTCTTGATGGCCGC
This sequence comes from Clarias gariepinus, assembly GCF_024256425.1. Taxonomy (NCBI): domain Eukaryota; kingdom Metazoa; phylum Chordata; class Actinopteri; order Siluriformes; family Clariidae; genus Clarias; species Clarias gariepinus. Next base: position 5,808,244 of record NC_071112.1, on the reverse strand, counting down.
CAGCGAAATCCACAGGTTGTTGGTGTTGAAGATCTTGAACTTAGAGACGGACTTGAACTCGTCAACATGAGCTTTGGGCACCTGAGCAATCTCGAGTAACCTCAGTTTCCCGTCGTACTGAATCAGAGTTCCTCCCTGGAGAGACGAAGAACATCGGTGAGATGTTACGAACAGCTTCTCAGTCCCAGGGCTAGGGTGCACAGATTTTCACTCTGTCTATAAACTCTAACAGTACACTAAAGCACAGATAAATTTTATAAAATGATAAGCTAGGTTTTAATAAATGTGGCTGCTGAACTCTCGATCCTGATTGGTCAGAATTTGTGGATTCATTTTCTACAACAGCAGCTTTCTAGTAAAAATTGTAGATGATAGATTAACATTTGAATAATGATCTGTGGGTTCCTCTTACCTTGACGTCGGCTCTGGTCTTGTCCGTGACCTCCATGACGAACTCGCAGCGTTTTCCGTTGGGTTGGCTCACCAGGTGGTTGAGGATGTGCAGGTCGACGGTGGCACCCAGGTTGTCAATGTTGGACACAAAGATGTACTCCTTGCCCTCGGCGATGAGCTGCTCCAGCAGGCCCGAGTTATAGAAGCTGGCGTAGATGTCTCCGTGTCCGGGCGGGTACCATCCCTCCGCGCTCTCCCCCACCATGCCGACGTCCTTCGCTACGGGCAGCAGAGACTCTTTATTGATCCTGGGATACCTATAAAGAGAAACACAGACACACACACACGTGTGAGCTTTAAACAGTTCCCAGAGCTTCATTCTTCAAAATATTATAAATTGCAATAAGTTACTCCATGATTAATATCGGGATTGTATATTTTCTTCAGGTTTCTTTTGTGAAATAAACATTTATATTTATTAGAGTGTAGAAAAGACATTAGATCTGCACAACAAAAGAAAAAAACTTGAGGTCTTGAGGGATGAGATTATTAATAAGGTAACAGGTATGAGCTTTCTAAGTATATAAAAAAAACAAATATGTTTAAGATATTTATGTTGCAATGTTAAACGGAGAAAAAGAAAACAGCTTTTCCCAAACTGCGACGTGTCCTGCACTGTAGAGGGATTTCATAACATCTGTGTTGGTTAATCTCTCCGATCTAAAACCGGCTTTCATAATCTCCACCAAACGGCACTTTCACACTTCCTTTCACACTTCGAAGATAATTTATTTACAGGAACACTGCAGCCTCGTTTCCAATTAGCTCAGCTCCATTTCCACTTTTACATATCCCGTTTTTTTTTTTTTTTTTTTTATATACTTTGCTTTGTTTAAGTATAACCGGCACTATATTGTACATTTCATCTGATCATCTGTGAATCAAACCAGCTTTTCCACGCTTGTCACAGTTTATCTTGCTTTCGTGTCACTTCTGCACTGTTACTCTGCACTTATGTCTGGACGCATGTTGTCATGGTGACGAGAAGTGACCCCCGGTTTCGAAATAGTGAGAAGGTGTGGTTGTTATTATATATAGTTAACTTGATTTGTTCACATTACAATAAAAATAGGAAGTACAGAACCTTATGGGACTAGGGACATAAATTGTCAAAAGTATTCGCTCGCCTGGCTTCACGTGCATATGAACTTGAGTAACATCCAATTCTTAATCCATAGGGTTTAATGTGATGTTGGCCCCGCCCCCTTTACAGCTATTCTGGGAAGGCTTTCCACAAGGATTAGGAGTGTGTTCATGGGAATTTTTGACCGTTCTTCCAGAAGCGCAATTGTGAGGTCAGACAATGATGTTGGACGAGAAGGCCTGGCTCACAGACTCCCCTCTAATTCATCCCAAAGATGTTCTATCGGGTTGAGGTTTAGGAAGTCAAGTTCTTCCACACCAACTCGCTCATCCATGTCTTTATGGACCTTGCTTTGTGCACTGGTGTGCAGTCATGTTGCAAGCGAATACTTTTGGCAATATAGTTTGTGTGTGTGTATATATATATATATATATATATATATATATTAATTCTGCCGGAGTGAGAAATATAAATCTCTCAATCTGTCGTCACGGTGACGAAGCAACGGCCGGTTGCTGCATGGTTGTGCGTACCTGCTCTGGTTGAAGGTGTGGATCTTGACGCGGTGGTGCGTGTATTTCTGCAGGATCTTCTTGGTGTCCTCATCGGTGTTGAACGAGTTCATCAGGACCAGCGGGACGTCCGTGTTGTACGTCTTGTTCAAGTGCTGTAAGGGGAGAAAATCATTTAAACACGAAGAAATGATATCAGAGTATTAGTTCAGAATATTAAAACATATGTCTCGGCTGGGTTGCTGTTAGTCACATGACTACGCAAAGCAGTTAAACAGTCAAGCACTTTCTCTAAAACATATAATGAAACTTCCTGTATTTATTTTTTTAAGGCATGATTTTGCTGAACACAGTCGAGAATGACGCAATCTCCTCACGCGATTAAGAAATAACTGGAGGTTATCCTGCAGTTTATCATTAGGACACCTGAGGACACTCCTGCTATTATTATTGTTGTATTTTTCAAATCACTATTTTTTTTTTTTAAATAAAGCGATTGAGATAAAAACTGGCACATTGCTTCCTCCCTCAGTGTTACTTTTCTAAGGGATCTCATTGATCTAATTCTAAGGGATCAAACGTTTTTTTTCTGATTCTGGGACGGGGCGTCTGCATGGTAGTGAATTTTCAACCCTTACGTAACTGTGATTACAACCCCAATGATACTGACCCGGAAAAACATTTTAATGATACACATCATGGATTTGTGTAAAAATGATGAATGTTTTTCCGGATCAGTATCATTGGGGTTGCAATCACAGTGAAATTACCTTTCATACCAAATTCCCACATAAAAAGTTTTTCTCTGATTAATTCTATAAAAAGAGATCAAAAGGAAGGGCGTCAACCGCTGCATTGAGGTCCTGATGCACATCTGACCCAAGTGTATAATTATATATATTTTAAAAATCGCAGGATTCCAATTTTCAGTTCAGTGATTCCAGTTTTCTCAACGTGAACCATCACAGCTCGTGTATGATGACGATCTGGATATTTCAAGTTGATGGGAAAGATGCGTTTGATCAGTCAGCTGGAGCACAGCTAAAAGATAAAACATTACCACTTGTGCTTCTAGCCAGAAACATCACAAACAATCATGTATTAACTTTAAATAACTACGGCAAAAATTTTATGAAGCTTCTTTTACGCATCTTTATACATTTAATATTTTTGCTGTAATAAAACAGGAAAATGTTACATTTCCTTTAATACCAGAGCAATTGATTTGATTTTTGAGCTTTACTATTGTCGATTTAGTTCATTGTTTGTCTCGAGCAGCTTTAACAAAAAAAAAAAAAAAAAAGTATTAAAGAAACATTGGAATGGTTGAATAACGTGTGGTGTTGGTGGTGGAAAGATCATGACTCGTACTGTACACATGCCAAACTAATGCGCCAAACTCACATCCAGTAGGTGGCGGTATTGCCCCAAACGCCCATGAAGTTAAAAGAAGAAGCAGCGATACTCTCTTCGTAAATGTGTGTATTTGTGGAAGATTTGCCGTTTGCATTTTCATCAAAAGCTGGAGCTTTTTTTAATGGAATCTTTTAATTTTAAAACGTTAAACATTTGCCTTAGTTTACTGAAAGAATTTCAAGTATAACCGGATTTAGAAGCAAAAACTGACCTAATAAATCAATTAACTGAATAAACCAACAAGTCTGTGTTTTATTTCAGAAACAGACCCCTGTTTTGCATTCTAATCTACTGCTGGAAATGTTTAGAGGAAAAAAAACACCACCGCTGAGATTCCTAAGAGAAAATCATGACCTCATGTGGTGCAGAGTCTTACATAATTATTTATAATGTGTACAGTATGTGCGCTGGCCTTTAGGAATATCTTTGATCGTTTCTGAATTGAATTTAACGTTCTAACCCTGTATTTAATAAATGAACAAACTTAATGCTAATTGCAGGAACACGAATGCAGCCGTGTCGCTTAATGTTATGAGATTTGGAGGTTTGTGAAAAAACTGCGTTATACGGCTAATTTGATTCGTAAGTAAGGAAAAGATGACATTACAAGAAAGGAAGTACAACAAACATATATGACTATCAAATAATACGTATTATAGGTATGACTGGGATTAAGGCCATATGAGGCCAATATACAGTATATTCAAAACAAATCATCCAACTCCACGGGGCCGTTAAAGAAGCTCTTGGGAGGCCAGTGTTTTGGGAGTGAAGTAGGCAGTCAAATCATGGCTCCGATGTACTGAGAAACATTTTCTACCTTAATGGTGTCCAAGCACTAATGAAACACTGGGATAAGTACATTAGTGTAGCAGCTGATTATATAGATACATAAAGGGAGTTTATCTCTCTCATAACTGTGTTCTGTTATTCTATCCTGGTTTGACTTGAACAGCGTTCAGATGTCCTGGTTATTTAATGAGATGAACAGATTGGCCCTAACACGGTGTATTGATTAAAATGTCAGTAACATAAATGTATTCAGTGACCTCAATGCAGTGTCGAAGGCTCAGAAGCTCAGAACAGAGCGTTAGTGTGTAGAGTGAGACGTCTGAGCTGGAGCGGTGCGAGTGTTAGTGAACAGGAACGGCTCATGTGTGGAAGAAATACGCACGGTTCAGTATGTACACTGAACTCACCTTAGAGAACCATGACAGGATTTTTCATGATTTACGCACGCACACACACACACACACACACACACACACACACACACACACACACGAACACACACACACACACACTCATGTATCTGAGGGCTGAATGTTTCAGGTGTGTAGCTGTAAAGAGCCGTACCACAGAGCTCAATATCCTGCTTTAATACCTTTAAAATCCCTCAGTTACAGTCAGGAACACAGCAGGCTGTGTTCTCTCTCTCTCTCTATTTCTCTCCCACACACACACGTCCCCTCTCTTCCTCTCTCTATCTCACGCTCTCCCTCTCTCTTACTTCCCCTTTTCTCACTTTTACTCCTTCTCTCTCTCTCTCTCACTCACTCTCTCTTCTCTGTCCCTCTCTTCTCTCTCTCACTCCCCCTTCTCTCTCTCTTTCTCCATTTCCTCTCTCTTACCCCCTCTTACCCTTTCTCCCCTTCTTCCACTCCCTCTTACTTTCTCCCTCTCACTCTCTTACTCCCTCTTCTCTCTCTTTCATTCTTCTCTTTCTTGCCCCCTCTCTCTCACTCCCCCTTCTCTCTTTCTCTTACTCACCCTTCTCTCTTTCGCTTCCTTTTAATTCACTTTTGTGTTGCATCTCTTATGGCATACCAACATATACCGTATGTCCCCAACTCACTTTGTCAGACTTAAGAACAAATCCGACTTACAAACATGTTCTTGGAACAAAACTCGTTCGTAAGTTGAATTTGTTCTTAAGTCCGACAAACTGAGTCTTATACGCCTTTGACACGAACATACAATACAAATATAAAGCATACCAATCCACTCGATTAAAATCTCTACCCCCTTTCCCCACACTGCCATCATGTGGCCAAAAACAATAACCGAACCTTAGGAAATGATTATCACTCATGTCAAATGCAACAGTGTTGTTTCTGTGCCTTTAAATCACGAAAGCTGATGTTTTCCACTGTATTGGACTGTGAACTCTGTTCTGTTAAGGATTTTCCAAAATTAGGTTTATTCACCATCAGGACAGCTTTACAGGGCGGCCATTTTGTATCATTGTGCTCCCGGACAGATTCTTTAAAACCATTGAGGCCAACTCATTTCTGCCATACACACACACACACACACACACACACACACACACACGCACAATATATCGATATATAGACTTTAGACATTTTATATGTTACACTTACAGACTAAAAATATTGTATATAATTGTAAATTTTTGTATCTGGTGCACTGCAGTGTTTGTTTATCTGTGATTTGTTATCATCTACAAATGTTCATAGAACCGTGGTCCGTTCGCATCCATAACTTGAATGTTCGTAAGTCGGGGACTACCTGTAATCTAATATATGCTCTGTTAACTAAATTGTTTGTGTATCGCGTCACATGTCCTAACACATCGATATTCCCCACCCCTGTTTGTCCTATATTACATCACAGAGGTCTTCACCTCAATCTGCTGCACCGTGAGGTCCAGGAAGGTGTTCTCGTTGCGGACGCTGATGAGGCTTTTCGGCCCCTTGCAGCCCATGCTGGTGCCCAGGCCTCCATTCAGCTTCACCACCACCAGCTTGTTTAAGCTGTTTGCCACGTTCTCAGGTAAACCCTTCTCCCTGATCTTCTCATACGGCTGAATCTGAAAAACAAAGAAATTAGGAAAACATTAAAAAGTGGCTAGTTTAAGTGTTTTTGTTATTTTTGCACATATTAATAATCACACGCATGCATAATAAAGTTGTTAATCAGGTCATTTGATGATGATGTTTAATAAATTTAATGATAAACATGTTTTATTAAATAATCTTCACAGTTCCTTCCTAATGAGAGCATGTCAGTCTGATCAGGGAAAATCGGATCATTTTGTTTAATACACATTTAATTTTCTTTTAATTCTGTAAATCTGCTTTGTAACAATAAGCATTGTTAAAAGTGTTGTACAAATAAAATAAGATTGAACATAACCATGACAAGATTATGTTTCTGAAGAGCTTGATCCAACGACCTCCTGCAGCCTTGACTTACATGTACACGTGTATTAATTAACATGTACATGGTTCGAATTAAACATCTCAAACCATTCAGAATATAATGTATGTCTCTAATCAAACAGTGCATAGCGTACAACTTAAATAGTGTATGTAAATGTAAATGAGTGGGAGTCGAATCCCACCGTGTCCAAGTTGTGCATAAGTAGAGTCCCGCCTCGTCTAAGTCGCACATCGGGTTGAAACCCCGCCATGTCTAAATCGTGCACTGGTCGAATCTCGCCACGTCTAAGTCATGCATGTGTCGAATCTCGCCACGTCTAATTTGTGCATCAGGTCAAATCCCGTCGCGTCCAAGCCGAGGACAAGTCGAATGCCGCCACATCTAAGTCGTGCATGGTTCGAATCCCGCTGTGTCTAATTCGTGCATCGGGGTCAAATCCTGCCGCGTTTAAATCATGCACAAGTCAAATCCTGCCACGACTAACTCGTACATTGAGTCAAATCCTGCCGTATCTAAATCATGCACAAGTCGAATCTCGCATTGACTAATGTGTGCATTGGGTCTACTCTCCGCCGCGACTAAGTTGTGCATTAAGTTCAAGTCATGCACAAGCCGAATTCCTCCGCATCCAAGTCACGCATCAAGTCAAATCCTGCAGAGTCTACATTGCGTGCAAGTCGAATTTTAATTTTACATCATACACATAAAATCCCAGTGTATACTGTACAAGTCAATTCTTCAGAGTAGACTGTACAAGTCAATTGTTCGGTTTGTATTCAACAAGTTAAATCACACAGTGCACGTCACACAGCTCAAATCATATACTGTGTATTACTGTATATCAGTCAAAATCATGCAGTCTGCGTTGTTCACCCCAAATCCTACAGTGTGCACTGTACAGTACAAGTCTTAGCATTGTATACTGTATAAGATACATTTTCCTCCTGTAGAGTATGTATAGTAAAGTGTGTATTTTACTAGTGAGATCATACTGTTTGTGTTGTTTAGCTCACATTCTAGTCAAAGTCTACACATTGAAACATTTTGACTTGTTCTTACAGCTCATAGGTTTGAGTGTGCCAGCTTAGACTTGGACACACTAGCCTTAAAAAAAAAGACAACTAAATATGCTAAGAATGAACTGGTTCCCCGGGTTGTTCTGTTTTACATTATTCTCTCTCTCTCACTCTCTCTCTCTCGCCTGGGTTTCCCAGAAGTCTGTGGGCCGCATGCCATGAGGTTTTATGTTCTCCAGATGTGACACAGCTGAGTCAGGGAGGACGTAAGACGCATTCCCACTGAGACGGGGTGTAGCGACGTGCTCACAACAAACAACACTTTGAATCCATGAAAAACAGACAGCAGGAAGTGATGGGTGAACCATGAGACTCAAGAAACGAGTTTAAAAAAAATAAACATGACAAGAAGGGATGAAATACTTCCATGATGTCAGACCGTTCCTGTTTATACGCATGTATGTATGTGAGTCTTTGCCGGCATACATACACAGCAAGGATGTGCACTTCTTACACGGACACACTTCTGGTGTGTTCTGCACTACTGCACGTTCTCGAGTCCACATTTTCACACCTTAAAACATGCTGAAGAAAGTTTAAAAACTGTTTTAAAACCACAAACTGAATCACACGATCAGCTGAACTTCTCATGAGGTTTTCTGTTTCAGGTTGCGCAATGATGAGAAGAGGGATGCTGCGTTCCACAGAGGAGACAGAGAGTCCCCTACACGCACAGAGAGGAATCGACTGTATAAGGAATGAGCAACTTTGATAAGAAAGTTTCGGTGAAGAAATACGGTAAAGAAACACAAACAGAATAGAAGAATTAAACATGAATAAGAACAATGTTAAGAAAAAAAACCCCAGCAGAAGTCATAACAGAACACATGAAAGGAATTCAATGTCCTGTAAATAGACTGGAGGTTTCCTGGCAGCATGCATGAAACTAGACTATTTAACAAGAATAAATACAAACTAAATCTCATTGAATCCAAAAAGCAGCTACACTAATTGGTCAGATCTTTCGTTGTAATGAGCTCTGGACATTTGAGAAGGCTTTCCTCTAGATTTGTGTACAAGAGCATCAGTGAGACGATGTTTAGATGTCAAGAAGTCTCAAGTTTCAGTTCCGGTTCATCTCAAAGGTGTTCAGTGAGGTTGAGCTCAGTTAGGGCTCTGTGCAGGACCTTCGAGTTCTTCCAGTCCAGCTTTAACACATCATGTCTTCAAGGAGATGGCTTTGTGCACAGAGGCAGTGTCATGCTCGAACAGGAACTGGGAAATTATGATTTACGTATCAATACGTATCATTACGTAATAATCGCCTTCGAACAGTTGATGTTAAGATGTGGCTTCATAAAATCTACTTATGCTCATTGAAGCCTTTATAAAAATATATTTTTACGCTCATTTCGTCAGTCAGAACACGGATTGATAAGATCCCAAGCATGGACCATTCCGGTCACTGTGTTCCGATTTGCTTAGAAGCAGTTTATTTAAAGCAGGATTCAGGATCCGAGTTGAATCATCAACACACGCTTCATGACCTGTATATTAAATGTACACTACCAGTCAAAGGTTTGGACACCCTTTCTAACTTCATGGTCTTTCCTGTTTATTTCCTTCTACACTGTAAAACAATGCTGAAGGTGTTTATCCAAACTACACAATGTTCTCCTTTAAACAGTTGATATTGAGATGTATCTGCTACTTATGCTCTGTAAATCCTTCAGAACGGCTCTAATCTGAGGTAATGTTTAGTATTAATTGGTGATTTCTGAGGCTGGTGACACTAAATGAACTTCTCCTCTGCAGCAGAGGTCAGTTCTGGTCTTGTTTTCCTTGCAGGAACTCTTCCAGAATAGCTGCTGTTTTTTCGTAAGGAAAAACCATTTGTGGTATTTGATAGTTTTAAATAAAATCCATCCAGTATTGTTCTAAAATTTAGAAAATATATCCAAACCTTTGACTCAACTTTTGCAGTCTAGCAGGCTGAGCCATCTCGGTGATGAGAGAGATCGGAGACCAAGCGGAGGAGAGCGGCGCTAAATCAAGTCTTAGTTTAAATGTCACGTATTCCCACCTTGAAGAGTAAAGCATCCTCGCTTTCGTAGTTCAGCTAGTATAGTGACGTTTAAAATCAGCGCTATACTTGTAATAAACGCTTACTTTTACAATATTTAAGTCACTTTGATACAATCTCAAGCGATACACCAGGCGATTAGCGCTGATATTATGATCTCTCCGTCATCTCTAACGGTCATGTCATTAAAGCTTTAGAGCTGTCCTGTTAGCGCTTGGACCGGCTACTGAAAGTGTGGGGTTTGAGATTAATTATTGACGAGTATAATTCAAGCTCGGCCTTTTTCCACATTGAAGTTCTTCCAGAGTCGTAAACTTCAAACTGAATGAGGCAAAGAAACACTCTGTGTGTGTGTGTGTGTGTGTGTGTGTGTGTGTTTAATGATTCATGGCTTAACTAGGGACCATCCTAGAAAAGAAAATCCTGCTATGAATTTCCTGGAGTATAACCACATCATTAGCATTTACTTGATTTCTATGTTGGCTTCCTTCAACAAGGTGTGATAGAAAGCTGGACCCGGACAAGTGACCAAATTCCTCTCATAAGTAATGGCACCATTTAGTTTGCTTTTATTTAAGGGGGAAGAGGAAAAAAAAAAGAAGCTTGACGTTTGATGTTTTTTTTAGGCTTTGATGCCTATTAGACATGTGCGAAATCGACACTAAGATAATTTTAGTTTACTTAAATTTTATATATATATATATACTTTTTTTTTATATATGTGAAATGTGTGTGTGTGTATATTAGTCCAAGTACTGGAGAAACAGATACGTCTTGAGTCGTCGTTTAAAGATCGTCTAAGTCATGCAACACACACACACACACACACACACACACACACACACACACAATCCCCACACACAATCCCCACACACAATCCCCATGTTGGATTTCAAAAAAGGTGCAGTACAATTTCTATTATTACTGAATAATTATCCCCAGATAACAGATAACATTAGATTTATTCACATTGTTTTGTGTTTAATCTGTTGCTCTAAACACCACGCTTTCCTTCAAGTATGGGCTTGATGAGGGCGCGGCTGTGGATGTTGTGGGAACTAACATAAGTAAGTAATTAAGTGAGTACGTATTTAAAAGTAGGTAAATAATTAAGTATAAGTAACTGAATAAGTAGAAAAGTAAGTAAAAGTAAGTACAGGTAAATAAGTAAGGAATTAAATAAGAAAGTATAAGTAAATAAGTAAGTATAAGTAAATAAGTAAGTTAATAAATAGGTAAGTAAGTATAAGTAAGTAAAAGTAAATAAGTCAGTAAGTAAGTTATAAGTAAGTAAGGAAGTATAAGTAAGTAAATGTAAATAAGTCAGTAAATGTAAGTAAGTAATACGTAAGTATAAGTAAGTAAGTATAAGTAAGTAAATGTAAATAAGTCAGTAAAAGTAAGTAAAAAAGTAAGAAAGTAAATAAGTCAGTAAAAGTAAGTAAATAAGTAAGTTAGCAAGTAAAAATTAACAAGAAAAAAATAAGAAAATCATTGAGTAAGTAAAAGTAAGCAAGTAAGTAAATAAGTAGCGTAATTAGACACTGTGCCGGCTGTGTGTGTGTGTGTGAAACCTTCATTCACAAACACACACATGCGCACAGAAATAAAGGCAAGAGACACACACTCTGCTCTCCGAAGAAACTCTGTCGCAAATCTTTTCAGAGGTAAGGTGCTGGGTCATTTGTTTGTCTGTTTTACTTTACAGCAGTGATTCTGTTAGTTTGCGCTCACACAAGTGTCTTTAGCGATGTTTATTGCTTTTTTTTTTTTAGATAAAACAGTGTAGCGAGAGAGACGTTGATTTATGACCTCTGTTTACGGAAGTGTAGTCCAGTGCGGGAGATGCATTGTGGGTAATGCAGTCCGGTGTGTGATTTAAGTCAGGATATTGAGCCTGAGTTTTGTTCTTCAGTAGTTTTTTTGTTGGATTTAAATGCAGGATCCACCCGAAAGTTTGTACTATAACCTGACAATGTAGAAAATAAAAGAACGGGCATCGACGAGTTTGTCCATCTCATAATTACAAGAGCATGGATTAACGAGCTGTTACGCTGTCGCAAGCAACATTAAAAAAAGCGGAGAAGCTTTAATAATTTAGAACAGAACAACAGTCTTTCCGTTAATGTGTGTGTGTGTGTGTTTAAACGAGAGAAGAAAGTTTTAATGTGTAAGATGAGGAGGAGGAGACAGGAGGGGCTGAAAGCAAGAGTCTCCACTTACTCTAGCCTTACACACACACACATACACAGCGCCTGCCAGAATTTATTTTTAACTTTTTTGAAAGGTAACGTGCAGGTTAATTTGTTTTATTTTTACTTAATATTTTGTATTAATTATTATAATTTTTTTTGGGGGGGCTGTAGAACGAATAATTTAAGTTTCCATTATTTCTTATGGGAAAATTAAATTTGGTTTACGAGTGTTTTGGAATACGAGCCCACTTCCGGAACGAATTATGCTCATAATCCGAGGTTCCACTGTACAGTATATATACTGCATATATTGCATAAACATTTAAAATTGTGATTATGCTTTAAATCCTGCTGTTTTTCTCAGGATGTAAAAAGCATATAGTTTATGTAATCTGTAATTTGACAGATTATCAAGTCAATTGTTATTCAGTTTTGTTCCATAGTGGTTTGTTTTGTTTTAAACAGACTCTAACTGGACTTTCAGACACTATATTCAATACTGGGTCAAAATACTTAACGAATAAAACATTGTTCCGAGTGTTGATTGGTTTCCAATAACATGCATGCCTCAAAGTGTTGTTATTCCTCTTACATCGCAGAAAACTGATTATGTTTGACTTTTTTAAAAAAAATTATTTATAGTCATTTAGTTGTTTCTTAACATTCAGTTGTTCCTTTATTATGTCTCTCAAACTAAAGACCAAAAAAAAAAAAAGTTGAGTTAACCTTTTATTTGTCACAAATATATTAGAGCACAGTGAAGTCGTTTTCTTCACGTATCCCGGTGTGTTAGGAAGTTGGGATCAAAGCCCAGAATCCAGTAAATAAGTACGCAAATAAGTATAAAAAAATAAAAGTAAGCAAATAAGTAATTTAGTAAGTAAAAATTAACAAGTAAAAGTAAGGCAATGTAACAGTAAGTAAATAAGTAAGGTAGTAAGTAAGTAAGTATATACTGTAAGTAAGTAAAAAAAGTAAGTAAAAATATGTAAATAAGTAATTTAGTAAGTAAAAATGAAATAAAAAAGTAAAAGTAGGAAAATAAATAAGTAAATAAGCTCCTAAGTAAGTAAAAGTAAGTAAATAAGTATGTAAGTTAGTAAGTAAGTAAGTAAAATTAGTCAATTAATGTACAAGGGGGTAAAAAAAATCCAAAATCAAAAAATAAAATGAATGTTTGGGGCCCGTGGTGGCTCAGACACTTAAGGCTATGGGTTACTGCTTAGAAGTTTGCAGGTTCAAACCCTGGCTTCATCAAGCAAGGCCCCTAACCCTCTCTGCTAACTGGTGGCTAAATCATGGCTGCCCTTACGCTCTGACCGCAGCTTCCTAACTGAGATATGTGTAGAAATAAAGACTGTAACTGTGCTGTAATATAATATACTACGACATATTAGAAGCATTGATAAAAACCTGTGTTTGGAGCGAAAGCACGAGTCAGAACAGAGCCTTATCAACATACACCCACACACACACACACACACACACACACACATCTCTCACTTTCACTTCTTTCCAGCCATATGCAGGACATGAAGCACCTCAGAAAGATGACAGAACAGCACAAACAGTACCGAGTGTAAAACTCAGTCCTGAGCGGCGTGTGCCGAGATTGCGACTTATTCTTAACCACACTTTATAGATAACACGCGTTGCATTCGCACGCAATAAAGAGATCATAGACACCCCCCCCTCCCCCTTAACATCCTTTTCCATTTATATATAGCGTGTTTGCTTTCTCGCTAATCTGTCATTAAAGGCTCATGTATTACCTTCTCTGTTTATTTTCACCAAAAATTAATTTAAATGTTAGGTACATTTACACTGGGCGTATCAAAGCCCTCATTTATTGTATATTTAAGAGCAGTGTCATCATTAGAAATCTAAAACACACACACACACACACACACAAAAAGATGAGGTGTCTTTTCTGTCTGTCTGATCGTTTAACGTGCCTGATTAAAGGAAGAAGGAAAATATTTTCTGGAAAACAGACAGGCAATGAGAGTTCAGCTTTTCAGGTTGGGCGAAGGTGAGTGAGCACTCAACTCTAGTGTTGCCAGTTGTGTTTTTTTTTTATTATTATTATTATTATTATTTTTATTCTGTTTTTAGTGCCAGCTCTAAGCCTGGATGGAATGGGAATGTTAGAAAGGGCACCTGCTCATGCTGGTTCGATTCCCGAGTGGTGCTGTAGCCTCTCGCAGCCGGGGGCCTGGAGAGAGCTGATTGGCCGAGCTCTCTCAGCACCACTTAGTGCTATCGCAATAATCGCGGCTCTACAGCCAATCATGGGCAAAAAGATGCGGTCCACTGACATGACATGGTCCAGAGGAAACACATGAAAGTGTTTGGTTCTAACTGGCTGACTGGTAGTAGTAGTAATAGTAATAGCGTTAATGTGGGAGCCCCCTAGTGATAGGGAGGGGAATTGGATTCGACTAAATTAGAAAAAAAGCTAAGGAAAAAAGCAAAAAGAGAGAAAAAAGGGAAGGGATAACTCTCTCTCTCTCATCCCTTACCTCAGCTGCAGAATTCCCACTCTGGAAAGTAGTGTCGCTGTTTGCTTTTTTAATATCATTCCGCCTGTATGTGTATCACGGCTCTCGTATGCGTTTAATAACATGAGCTCGGTGACATCACTCCAGGTCATATTGAAACCCGGGCTTAAAAATGAAGCAGGAATGAGCTTACGCCCCACACACACACGCCGTTCCTCACAGAGATTATTACTGATTTTTTTGTTTGTTTTTGATTAAAGGAAAAACTTTAAACATGAGACACATGAACAGGAACGCTCCGTTTTAACATCAGGAAAAAGACATCATGTCATAGCTTTTGACTGTATTTTTATTCAAAGAATGATGATATTTATTATAATTAATAGTTTAGGTTTGTGAGGAAAAGAAAAAAAAGGGTCTTTTCTTACCGAGTCTTCTGGAGGTCTGTTGATTTTGGGCCACTCCACTGAAGGTCCTTTCACCTGCAGGAACCTGTGGAAGAGCTTCCTGAAGCCATCAAAATCCTTCTTACAGATCTGTAGGGGGAAAAAAAACAAAACGGAGGCAGAGGGATTTAGAGGCAGTGAGTTGTGATGTTTAATTTGTTTTAGGGTCTAAAGGCAAAAACATGAATCAATCAATCAATCGCTGAACTGCGGATTATAACAAAGGAGGAACCTGCAGGATGTTTTCATAAATCCACAGTAAGACGTGGCATTCTCTCATGTGCTTTTGATTTTAGTTTTTTATTAATGAATTTCTTTGTTTCCAGTACATGAGCACTAATCCTGCCTAATCCGTTCATCATTAAGCCGGTTATGAAAGAGGCTTTGCTTTGTAGTTTTTACCCGCCATCTGACACTCGAGATCATCTTCAAACATCATCACGGCTAAAACCAGATAAATGAGGTCAACACGGTGGATGTGTATGATTTAAACATAATGGACTCCAGGACATACGGTTTCAGCAACAAGAAGATCAATAGGTCAGATCTCGATGATGATGATGATGAAGCTCCAGTCAATCACAGCTACAATATCAGCCAATCGTAGATGTCTGCGAGGTCGTGCATGTGGAAGAGGCCGGATAGCGCTTTCCTCCGAGTGCGAGATGTGTCTACCTACAGCTACTGTATGTAGCGGGCCTGTTCCAAAGAGACTCTAGACTTTCTTTTTTTTTTTTTTTTTATAGAATATCGACCAATTACAGCCTGTTGCACAAGTAACTAATCATTAATGTGTTTTTTTGATTGTGTCTCAGATTAATAATTTGTTGGAATTATGCCCGCTTAAAAAAAAAACTATTGGTGACTCAGTGGTAGGTTCGATTCCCAGCCTAGATGTGTGTGGGCGGCTGGCGTCACGTGGTTCAGAGGAAACACATGTGAGCGTCTTCGGTTCTCCCTGACTGACTGGTAGGAGTAGACTTAATGTGCAATTCTTAAAAATACATATATTGGAATATTGGAAAAGGAACCCTTTTCACATATTTTGGGGATGTCCTAAAATTAAAGGTTTTTGGAAAGATTTACATAAAGTATTAGAAATTATTTTAAACAATACAATTGATTTCAGTTTTGAAGGACTTTACATGGGCCTGGTGTCAATGGTCTCCTGGGAGGGGAAAAACAAATACTTGTATGGAATAATTCTTGCTTCAAGTAAAAAAGCTATTACTAGACGCTGGTACAAACCTAATCCGCCACAAATACAGGGTTGGATTGATGTTGTTTATAATGGAGAAAATTACTTTCAGTATGAATAACCCAATAGATCTGTTTGTGGAGTTTTGGTCTAGGAGTATATAACCCCTATTTAACCAGATGTTTTTCTGTTATAGAATCTGTGTTTTATGAATAGGTATTATCTATACATCCCGTCTTCTGTAAATAGTTTTTTTCCCTTTTTTTTCTATAATTGAGAGATAACCCAAAGAGATATATTAACCTGTTTCATGCCATGAAGAGCTTTTTGATAATATACAAGCTATATCTGTTGTAAATGTGACAAAACTTATAAACAGATGTATTGGATTGCATCTCTTTTTAATAAAAACTTAAATAATTTTTTTTTAAAGTATCATCAGTGTCAAAAGTTTGGACACAATTTGGGAATTATTTTCAAACAATACTGGAGATTATGTAATTAAGTAACTAAAAACAACAACAACGCAACAACTGAAGGTCAGCTGTTCCGGATCAGTTCTTGCAAGAACAGTATCGTGTCGAGTGCATTTGCAAAACCCATCAAGCACCATGATGATGAAACTGTCCCTCATGAAGACCTTCCCAGGAAAGCAAGACCAGAACTGACCTGAGCTGCAGAGGGGAAGTTGATTTAGAGTCACCAGCCTCAGAAATCAGAAGGTGAGAGTTACAGTAGAAGGTGTGTCCAAACTTCTGACTGGTAGTTTAGATTTAATATCAGAGGCCTTGGATCTTTCCATGAAGTGTGTGTCGATGATCCGATTCGGATTCTGCATTCTCTATACTTGTCTCTCTTTGTTTCACTCCTTTTCCAAACTCACTGTTTCAGTGTCTATATTTTTAAATAAGCTGCCTCTGAGCCAATCAGAATGCAGGGACCGGAAAATCCACGCTCGGGATCTTATCAATCCATTTTATGACTTCAGTCATATTTATAAGGAGTGATATACTGTAACAGTTAAAATAAAAAATAAACACCTAAGAGCTGAAGAGGGCTAGGTTATATTTTAGTAGTTAGCTACTAACTGCTAGCCTAGCCTTATTTACTGTCGATCTTAAAAATGGCGCCTGATTGAGTTGAGCAGAACTGGGTGGAGCTGAGCTTGGAGCCAGCCAGAGGGAGGGTCTCTTGGAATACGAGGTCACATTAGGGAAGGGAGAGGGGGTGTGTATCTGATAGGCCTGTTTAAGCCCCGCCCAATTGAAAATTGGCTTTCTTTTTTCCTTAGTAATTTTTTTTCTTAAGACCGATCTGCTTGACTAAAAATGCCTAAACGGATATTTAAAGCGAAAACTTTGCATTATAGGTGCCCTTTAAATACTGTAAATATCCAGTTTTATTTTCTCAGTCAAACCTTAAACCTGCCCCACCTTTCACTCGTGTGCGATTCTCTACTGTTCTGGATTAAACCGCAACCTGACTGGGTTTAGACGTGACACGACGGAAAACGAGGCGCGAAAGGTGGGACGTCTTGACACAGGACACAGTGTAAATGTCACGGATACATCACGTCAAAAACGATGACACAGTGCAAAGGCGGTGGAAATCCCACACACACACGCAGCGCACTGCGTCAATTCTTCTTCGGGACTGTGTTTGAGTTAGCAGGGTGTGGACCGTGTTCTGCAGTATCCATCTGGCAGTACATTAATGCATAAGAAATGTGTGTGTGTATGTGTGTGTAAGAGAGAGAGAGAGAGAGAGAGAGAGCAGGGTGGGGTTGAGGGGGGACTTAAACTCTTACAGCTTACACACTGGTTTAGTTTGTGTCACTACGGTGATCTCTTCTGGAGCTCATTAGGAAGGAATGAAAGACACACACCATTGTCTAAACACAGGTTTGGCCCGGTTTTACAGTGTGTGTATGCGTGTGTGTGTACACAAGCAGTGCGATCTGCTCTGCTTCTCTTCCTTAATACATTATTCATGTTTCGTATGTATTACATTATAATAAGCCAGATACAAGTTATGAGAGAGGAGCTAAAACTTTTGCTAATCCGAGCCCGAACCCAACAGATGTATGGTCATTTTCCCCCACGCCGAGCTCGGTTATTTATAGCGAATCATTTTCAGCCCTCGGCTCATCGTTTCGGCGACTCGCGGCTCCACGGTTCACGGCTCGATCCCGAGCTCGGGTTACCGTCTGTTCAGAACCGTCTGGTGTCCCCTCCGTGTCCCCTACCTGTCCAAAACTGCTTCCTGTAGACTCCTTGGACCTCCTTTAAACCTGGACGTAGCTTGATTAACTCGTTCTAGGTGCTAAAGTGTGATACTCCGTGATGGACCTCATATAGAGTTTAATCCCACAACTGTTTCCTTTTGATTAAGGTCCAAGTGCATTTCACTCCAGACTTTCTACCCTACTTATGTACAGTATGAGAAACTGCTAACGTTTACCAAAGTCCCCTAAAGTTCTCGACCCAAGCGCAGAAAAGTGTATTTAAAATGATAAGTTACAGCCAATTCATGGTTTCTGGCATTGCAATGCAGAATACTGACTTCAGATCAAGAAACAAGTGGCGTTTAGTCCGATTCTGTTTATCTTCTCGTTAGTTTTAAGACATAAATAAAAATAACCAGATTTATTTAAGAAAAAATGCCTAATGATTTAAAAACTTTGTGCCACCTCCATACATCACTTGGGTAACGATGATGTCATTTCCACCACTGGAAATCCTTATTCTCTGGAAAAGCTCCGGATCCACTGATGTTTCTTACTTTTGTTCTTAGGATACATTCACACCAGCAGAAAAAAAGCCTTTTTGTTTGTTTATTTTGGAGCAATAAAATCCCCCTCCTGGAGCAATTACTGTACTTAAAGCCACAATTCTCAAAACGGACTCCAGAAAGAAGAAACCGAGTCGAAGCTTTCCAAAACCACGGTCTTAGCCAGATTGTGTGTCGTTCACTCCTCATTCTTCAACGTTCATAAAACGAAACCACACTACACCGCAAACTGTGACATGTACATCATGAGACACATAAGACATTAACGCATTACTCATAACCCGCAAAGTGACTGCTGGGAAACTTAAAAAGTGTGTGAAAGTCAAAAAGAAAACTAATGGTACAAAATATTGACTTGGACACAAGCAAGACTTAGTAATAAGGCGGTTATTATTATATATTTTTTTCAGCTACAGAAACAGAGAGAGCCAGGATGCAGGATCTGAGTTTATGGAGAGGTTTCGCAAACGTGTTTAATACGAGACCTTTAAACCTGTTTGATTTGAGGAGATTACGAGGAAAGCATTATCTCTGAACACAACACACAACACTGTACCTGTCTGATGTTTAATGATTAAACGGCGCATGAGTCATGGTGCTGTGACGAGTTCAATAAGCCGAGCGGACGCTTTTATCTTCACGTCTCTTTATTTTATGTGTGTGTTTAGCAAATAGCTCGCTTATTACAGTAGGGTCTAATTAATGTGCTTCCGCTCACCTCGATGTTTGCTCCCTTAGCCGTGCTCGTCAGCTTCTCCAGCTCAGTGTGCATGGAGCTCTCCAGCTGCTGACGCATTATTTCCTGAAACTGAGCCATGGACCTGTCCGGCGGCACCGTCGTGCTCACACCTGCAATCACATCACATCACATCACATCACATCACATCACATCACATCACATCACATCACATCACATCACATCACATCACATCACATCACATCACATCACATCACATCACATCACATCACATCACATCACATCACATCACACATGAAAGCGCTAAAACTTCAGTTCAGTCATTTGAAGGAAGGGAGAAAAAAAAGCGGTTAATCTTCAACTATCTGTCATATTTGTGGCACAATAAACTAATGTCCATCCTGAAAACGTCTAGACAGAAAAAAAAAACGATCTCCTCACCTCGTGTGACCTCGAGACTGTTTTCTTGTATAAACAGGTAAGAGTGTCTTCTTATTTAATCACTAGATGTGCAAGTGACTTCCTTCGTTTATGTGCACTCACAAGCACGTATTAAAAATAATAATAAAATTTGTACAGCGCCATCTATTGAATTTTAAGATTTTTTTCAAGATCGATTTTTTTTTTTTTATGATATAAGGCAGTTTTTTATTTAGATTTCTAAGTAGCGCATCTTCTCTTCCTGTGAATCGTTTGCGATGAAACAAAGCCTATATGTTACCTCTGGCTCGGCCAAATAAACACGTGAAAATCTCATAAAAATTTGTTTAGTAGTTTTTACTTGATGTGGGCACAAACAAACAGACAGACAGACAAAAACGCCAAAAAAAAAATCTTGACGTGTTTTATTACTTATCTTACGTCCCAACAAATTATTCTTTCGCACGACACGGCAACGTTTTTATTAAGTTTCATTTAAATTGTTTGTATTAATATAGATTTCCATTCCTCTTCGCTTCACTGCTGTCAAATCTGTCGAACTAAACGTCAGCACCAATTGGGAGTTCTGGATGAAAACCTACATCTTCTGACTTTGACGTCAAACGCGAGCTCGGTCACCTCTCCATCCGCCCACAGTACGATTAAGTCACTCCACCGTGAGTACTACACTGGGTTTGAACTCA
The DNA here is from genome assembly GCF_024256425.1 of Clarias gariepinus. Lineage (NCBI taxonomy): Eukaryota > Metazoa > Chordata > Actinopteri > Siluriformes > Clariidae > Clarias > Clarias gariepinus. The sequence goes on along the minus strand of NC_071112.1, from coordinate 5,787,543 downwards.
CAGTTTGGTAAAAGCCTTTTTTAAAAAAAAATAAAAAATCTACATATTTACAGTAAGTGTTAAATTGTTTAAGTTATTTTAAACGTGTATGTTTAGTTTAAAAAAAAAAAGTGAGTCTTCTCTAGTGAGTCCCCTCACAGGTACTAGATTTAGATTTATTATCATATTTTATTATTAATATTATTATTTTTTAATTATTATTTAAATCATTGTTTTGCCTCCTGTGATAAACTTTCTCGTAAGTGAAGGTATATTAAAAAAATAAAATTGAATTAAAAAAACATTCAGTGGAACATTAGTAAAAAAATAAGCATAAAATAGAATAAAATGTATATAATTAAAGGTATAAAAAGAATAGGTATAAAAAAATTAAAAAGGATGTATATCAAACATAGAATTAAAAGCAGAATATGAAAAAAATATGAAATGAATATTAATATAGTATGTAGTGTGCAAATTACACAAGTGTATGGAAAATGTAGTAGAATTATTAGTGTAGCAGGATATTATACAGTATAGAGAAATAAAAAAACAGCGGTGTTCTACACTATCTATGTCCCGGTTTGATTTGAACGGCACTTATAGAAAGAAGATCTACATTCCTCATTTTCACATTTTCAGTGTGTTTGAAGGCCTTTGAAGCGTAATTACAAGTGTTTTATGAGTGTCAAAGACTTTTTTTGTGGGGATTTTTCCCTGATTTTCTCATCAGTCCAATTCCTCCCCGTCACTAGGGGGCACCACATTAAGGCTACTACTACCACTCATAGTAGACTGCATCTTTTTGAACTGCTCGCTTACACACCATTGGAGCGGCCAATCAGCTCCATCCAGACCTCCGGCTGCGAGAGGTTACAGCATCACCCGGGATTCGAACTTACGATCAACGGATGATAGGACGAGCACTTTACCAGTGCGCCACTCGGACGCCAAAGTGTCAAAGACTTTTACTGATAATTACATTGAGTTATTATCTTTTTCAAGACAACTGTATTTAACCGCGGTGTGCTGTCAATCAACTTCTGGCCCACATTGCGTAATCAGTGCTTGGAGTCCGTCAGAGTTTGTGTTTTCGTTTGTTCACCCGCCTTCTCAATACTGACGCTCTGCATGAACTTCATGTAATTATCAATAAAAGTCTTTGACACTCTTGAAACACTTGTAATTACACTTCAGGGTATCAGAGGAACATCTGACACAAAGATCTAAAGGCACTGGAGCCGCGTTGAAGAAGCGGACTGTCACCTGACCTGTGTGTGTGTGTAGTGTGTGTGTGTGTGTGTGTGTGTGTGTGTGATCACTACTACGAGATTAAAATCCTGTTTATCAGGCTCACTATAAAAGATTCAGTGACGTAACAGAAACACAGGAGTGTCAGAGACAGAAAGAAAGCAAACGACAGAAAGAAGAAAGAGAGAAGGAAAAGGTGGGAAGCAAGTAAAGGAAGATAAAGAAAGGCAGAAGGGGAATGAAACTGATGAAACTAATGAAGGAGATGAAAATGGAAAAAAAAAAATAATTAAAGGAGAGAACAAAAAGGAGAAAGAAAATAAAGGAGAGAGGAGAAGAATATGAATGAGAGAAGCAAAAAAGAAAAGAAAATATTTTTTTAAGATAGGAAGACAGAAAAGGAAGAAAAGAAGTAAAGGAAGAAAAAGAAAATGAAACATGAAAATGGGGAAGGAAGAAAGGAAGGAAGTGAAAGAATAAAATGAACAAATGAATGAAAGGCAGAAAAGAAAGGGAAAAAAGGGCAAAAACTAAATGAAATGAAGAAAAAGAGGACAATTATTAAGGAAAGGGAAGAATAGGAAGTGTAAAGAGGAAGGACAGAAGCGATAAAAGATGAAAGAAATGAAGAAAGGAGGGAAAAAAATGAAGGGAAGGACGAAAGGAAAGAAAGAAAAAAGTGACAGTATGAAAGGGAAGAAACAAACGAAGGACACAGCGTCTCTCACACACGTCTCCACACACACTTTAAGCTCAATAGAGAGGATTCTCTGTACAGGGAAAAACATTTACACCCACACACACACACATATATTAGTTTAATTTTAGCCGTGTTTAGTCTCAGGAGAGACGAGTGTGGTTCATAAAGTCGAGGCTGCGGTTTAATCATCTCTAATTTACCTTTTGCTCGGAGTCTGGATTTATTGTTTATTTATTTATTATGACAGAAATTATGAAAAAAAATTAAAAATCTTTTAAGCGTGAGAGTTCGGGTCAAACGATCAAACATTCACAAACAGTTGAAGCACCGTACTGCGTCTAGACACCGGATGCAAATCAAACGTAATGGATATCAGTTCTGTCGCTGTGATATAGTTTCCATATCCAGGCATCGATCCGTATCGTCTGACCGTTACATCTTTATTAAACTACTACACGTGCTGTGAATAAAACACAACAAACCAGGCGCTTTACACTCACAGGAGAGAAAAAAATCTGACGCTTTCTGAAACAGCAGAAAACAGACAGAGAGAGAGAGAGATTTATTTAAAGCTGTTGTACAGTATTTATGAATTTGTTAAACAGCTCTAACACTCCAACAAGTCTTCTAGTCTTCACTGTGGCCTGCACTGCCATTCAAAGCATAAGCTTTATGGAAAAAACACACACACACGTACATCATAAAGAATCCTCTGTATTTCTGCGTTAAGGTCACAGAGCTGCACTCGATCTACACTGTACATTTATTCATTCAGACTGTGTTCATAAAAAAAGAAGAAGAAAAAAAACACTCCAGCTATAGTGATGTGTTTTAAAACTCTGAATGTAAAACGTTCTCTCTGCACATCTGAAACGCCGGCCTCCCAGGAACTCCTTAAATATCCCAAATATGTAGAAATGGCTTGGAGAAAGAGAGAGAGTCAATCGGATTTACATCTTCATTCACCATAAAGTCCCGGTTTGACTTGAACGCCCCACGTGAAGGACAGTACTGTGATGTTACTTTTCCCACTAATTGAAGCTCCAATAACAGCATGAGCGAGACTGATTTATTCCTCAGTACATACATTTTTCTTTTTTCTTTTTTTTGTGTTTAACAACTATGTTTTTATTTTTACACAAATCCCAGCAGCTAGAGACAGACATTCCCGCTTATTTCAGCGCTAGGACTGGAGACTCCTTCCAAAGAATGTGAGATAAATATTTCCTCGGAATTTTCCTTTCCTAAGTCACAACACACTTCTAAAATAAGTTCATTATTATTATTATTATTATTATTATTGTAAAATTACACATCCATAATATTGACACTAACAAGTATTTTATTTTTCCTTCAGTTCATTTCATACCAAAACATTTTAGTTCAATGACAAATGATAAGAGTTTTAGAACTTTTTTTTGTTAGCCTTCTAGTTAAAAACAAAAAACATCCTTAGCAAAACAAAAAACAAATTCTTCATAGTAAAGCACTATGAGCGAGTATTATAAGATCCGTCCAACGGTTCGAAATTCTTTCGGACACCCGAGTAATTTTCCACACAGATATACATCAATCAATCCATCAATCAATCAATCCGTCACCTCGCTGTACTTTTCTCTCAGGATCACATGGATACTAAACGGATCATAAAGTCTTGTGAAATGTCTTATCTTATAAGATAATGTTTCATTCTGTCATAAAAAAGCCCAGGTTTCATCCCTGCCAAGAATTTAACCCTTACATTCACTCCCTCACTTTCTACACCGCTCTATGCTGAGTAAAGGGTCACAGGGGAGCCTTTTACAGGAGACTTAGGGCACAAAGTGGGGTACGACCCTGAGGTACACTCAGTACGAGACAATTTGGGAACGTTAATCAGTCTAATCTGCATGTCATTGGACTGTGGGAGGAAACCGGAGGAAACCCAGCAAGCACGAGAGGGAAACATGCAAATTTTTCGTCTACTTTTAAACTGTGAAAGCATAAAGAATTAGAAGGGAAGTAAACTTAAGACTGAAATAGACATAAGGGTGGGATTATTTTCAGATGTTTTTTTCCTTTTTTATTTAATAGATATATAGATAAATAGATCAATTGTAAAAAGTTTTATAAAAAAAAAATTTTGCCTTATCAAATCGGACTACTAATTAGAAGCACAGAAATGGAGGGGTCAAACTTTTAATTAAGACTGTATCCACGCAAAATACATCTACTGTACAGTATATAAATACCAAAAACTTTTTTTGTCTGTACTGCTCAGAACTTGCTCTTTCAGTGATTTTTATTTATTTTTTTTACATTTCATATATTGGAAGAACCTAAATCTCTTCAGACAGATTTTGTCACAGCATCACGTAAAAAACTCTCCTAACAGAATCGAATGAAATGTTTGCATTATTTAGATATGTTCCTGACGTTTAACCTGCAAATCAAAAAGTTAAGTAAAAGCGATGTTATGAACAGTTATGTGCCAGATTTAATAATCTACTTATAAATAAATTTTGTGCTCAATCTAAACGTAATATTTTTACAAGGATTGGTTCATCAAGTTGTGTAAGTGAATTTTACTGCTCTGGAGTCGGTCATTTAGGCAAAACTTCATCTTTATTTGATCCCGCTTCATCTTTTTCAATTTCTCATCTGTGATTTGCAAACAAGGCGTAAAACGTAAACTTCTTAATATCCGCTCTTTCGCTGTGATTGTAATACGATGAAATGACGGTAGATTTGTTTTGTACAATTTCCTAATATTTCGTCACCAATCCAGTGGAAATCAATACAATATAATAACATTTTGTGAAATCACAGTTTTAAAAAAGATTACAGGGTTCATCTCTGTTGAGGGCCAACATAAACGTGGGCTTCAATCTGAAATGTTATCATCACCTGATCATCTTATTTTTAGCATCAACCTTTTTAACTATTTCTACAAGTTATTTTTTCCGACAATGACGTGTAGTTATGCTAGTTTAAAATAAAATTATTATAAAAGGCACAACGCTACCACTAACTATATATATATTTTTTTGTCTAATCATGCCTGAAAGCGAGATTTGAAATCCCAGAATCGGACGCTTTTACAGAAGAACATACCGTGTGTGTGATTCACACTCATCATAAGAAGTAATGAAGCTATGATGAAATTTAATGTAATGTAATTTAATGACAGGTTACTTACCTTCTACATAAAGACACATTTTTTCATTCATTGATAATCTGTCTTGTTTGATCTCCTTGTGCAGGTTCTTGTTTTGTAATAAATCTGCTAATTCCTTGTTTTATTAGTTTTTTTTCCTTCTTCTTGTTGTTTGGTCAGGATGTGAGAGGCATTCTCATTAAAAGTCTGAAACAGTGAGCTTTTAAACCCTTTAAACACATGCCTCTGCCGTGTCTCCTCCTCCCAATTTAGTCTGAGTTATTATTTTTAATAATAATAAAACTTTTAAAACTGCTAAACCACCAGGAGGTGAGTTCTCCTGGTCTCTATTCGTCAGTAGTGTGAGTGTGTGTGTGCACAAGCTGAGCCAGCTGTAATTATCCCTCACTTTCTCCCCTAGGAACCCCGGCTCCGTCCCAATTACCCAACTCCCTCCCTATCCGCGCGCACTACCACGCATGGGCTTGACACTGACGCCATAGTGACCTACTCACAACGCACGTACCCTTTTGGAACGCGACCTGCGTCATATGCGTAACATCCAATCATTTATCAGCTTTCCTTTCCTGGTTGGTTTTGGCCACGCCTACATTCTTCAAATGACACGTACTTTACTGTGTGTATTTCAACAGAGATCACAGTTTCCGCGACGATAACCTAGAATGAATCAAGGTCACACTACTAATTATCTTTTATCTAACACCGTTAATCAGCAAACAGAAGAGTCCAACCATAACCTTAATTACGACACCGAAAAACATTCAGGTGACCTTTTAAAATAAGAATTATCACCTGAAGCGGAAACGCATCGATCATTAATGAAACATCACCACGAGCAATATAATCACTCCACAAACGCAATCATAAGTGATGTTTTTTCCCTTACTTTTGATGAATTGAACACAGAAATCCCGAGTCTTCGAGCAGGAATGCTAATAATGTTAGTCAGTCAGTCAGACACGCACGCGCATCCTACAGATGATGCAGACTCGCGAATCAGGGTGCGCGCGACCGCGGAAGTGGTTGTGGCCGAATCCCAAATTACTTCCTGTCGCCTCCACATGTGCACTACAGAGCGTGCTGGCTTTGTAGGGCACTAATAATGTACAAATCATAATATTTAGGAATCCATCACCAGTGATGATGATGATGATGATGATGAAGTGCTTCATGATAGTGATGGTGCCACATTGTGGTGCAAACAGAGTAAATAAATAAAACAGTCCACCATACTGTCACCTTGCACCACCACGGTGAAGGGTTCGATTCCCACCATAGAGGCTGCATGTTCTCTTCTCTCCGTGCTTGGTGGCTTAGTCCGGGTACTCTGGTTTCTTCCACAGCTTAATTGGCAGTTATTAAGCCGCTTCTTCAAAAACCTATTTTAGACGCGAATGAAATAACAAATTACAGACCGATTTTAAACCCTCCGTTTATATCACGGAATATTTTTATTAGAAAAAGTAGTATCAGCTCAAATATGCACATTCTTACAGGAAAACAACATCTTTGAAGAATTTCAATCAGGTTCCAGGCCCCATCATAATACAGAAACTGCACCAGTTAAGATTCCAAACGACTTGTTTTTAGCTTTGGACCAAGGCTGCATCTCAATACTAGTCTTGCTTGATCTTAGTGCTGCATTCGACACTATAGATCATAATATTCTCATAGATCGCTTACAAAATCACATAGGTATTCAGGGACAGGCATTAAAATGGTTTAGATCATACCTGTCTGATTGATACCATTTTGTAGATCTAAATGGAGAACCATCTAGTGAAATATGGGGTCCCACAAGGGTCAGTTTTAGGACCACTTCTGTTCTCAATATACATGCTTCCCTTGGGTAACATCATTAGAAGACATAGAATAAGTTTCCATTGTTATGCTAATGATACCCAATTATATATCTCAACAAAACCAGACGAAATACCTAAGTTGTCTAGACTAACCGAGTTTGTCCAGGACATAAAAGATTGGATGACCAATAACTTTCTTTTACTAAATTCAGATAAGACAGAGATATTACTCATCGGCCCAAAAACCAACACACAACAGCTTTCACAATTCAGCCTGCGTTAAGAAGGATGTACTGTTACTACCAGCTCAACAGTAAAAGACCTGGGTGTAATATTAGACAGTAACTTGTCTTTTGAAAATCATATTTCCAATATCACAAAAACAGCCTTTTTTTATCTTAGAAATATTGCCAAACTTAGGAGCATCTTATCCATATCTGATGCAGAAAAGCTAGTTCATGCATTCATGACCTCCAGACTGGACTATTGTAATGCATTACTAGGTGGTTGTCCTGCATCCTCAATAAACAAGCTTCAGTTAGTCCAAAATGCAGCCGCCAGGGTTCTCACTAGATCCAGAAAATATGATCATATAACCCCAAGATTATCATTCCTGCACTGGCTACCTGTTCAGTTTAGAATTCATTCATAGTATTACTTACATACAAGGCTTTAAATGGTTTAGCTCCCACATACCTAACCAGTCTTTTGATACGCTATAATCCACCACGCTTCTTAAGATCACAAAACTCTGGACTTCTTGTAATTCCCAGAATTTCAAAATCTACAAAAGGGGATAGGGCTTTTTGGATTTAGCTCCAAAGCTTTGGAATAGCCTTTCAGACAGTGTTCGGGGCTCAGACACAGTTTCCCAGTTTAAAAGTAGACTCAAGACGCATCTCTTTAATCTGGCATACGCGTAACTCATCCCATAACTTCATACTCCAGTACATCTATCCTGAATGGCAACTACGCTAATTCTCTACATCTGTTCTGTATTTTTCTACCCATCCCGAGGCATCTGGAGGAGATTGTGCCAGCTTCAGTAGACAAAGGCCAACCCTGTGAGGATCCTGAGGCATCCAGAGAAGGACCAGCTCCAGCTGGATTCTGCTTTATGATGGTTGGAGCTACACATGCTGCTCCTGTGCTTCCAGTGATCCAGACCCCATCTGCCCTCTGCACCTACTGACTCGTCCCTGTGCTGAACTGAACTTAATGTTAATTTAAGAAAACTTCTGTTGAGTCTGGTTCCCCTCAAGGTTTCTCCCTATTGCCATCTCAGGGAGTTTTTCCTTGCCACTGTCGCCATCATCCTTGGCTTGCTCATCGGAAACATTTCATTGATCATTCATTCATCTCATTATTATCTAGACAAATTTTTCTCATACATACACACTTCCAAATACTTTCTTTAAAAAAAAAAAAACTTTTATTTTTGTGAAGCTGCTTTAAGACAATGACCATTGTTAAAACCGCTATATAAATAAAATTGAATTGAATTGAATTGAACAGTCCAAACACAAGCAAATTAGGCTAACTGACATCACCCCCCAAAAAAAAAAAAAAATTGTGGTATTGTGGTATTCTGATCTCCATCCATCCATCCAACCATCTAGAAACCTCTGTTGTTCAACTAGGGCCCATGAAGGTCAATGGTGAATACAGTTTTTCCAACTGTGGTGGGACCGCCTACGGGTACACTACGGGAACACCAATAAGCCTAACCTGCATGTCTTTGGTCTGTGGGAAGAAACTGGAGAAAACCCACCAAGCACAGGGCGAACATGCCAACTCCTTGCACACAGACCCTGAGGCGAGACTCGTAACCCGGACCCTAAATGCGACAGAGCTAACTACTAAACCAGAGTGCTGCCTATGATGATGTCACAGAATGATATTGCAATTGCAATGTAATTTGACTGGTCTGTGCAGTTCTGACTGTTTTTTTTTTTTTTCCAGTTCGACTGGTAGTGGTGGGAGCTCCAGTTTGACCTGATCATTTACCACTCACGTCACCTCCACTGAAGCTCAAGTGACTTTCTCGTCAACCACATTGAATGGTAACCACGATTACAACCACAATTATTCATTCCGCTGGCCGAACCAGGGCAATGGGAAGAACAGAAGACATACCCACTTAAATACAGACTCTGATGGTATTTAATAGTAGAAGAAATTTGAAAGGTAGTGTAGTGGTTAGCACTGTCGCCTTGCACCTCCAGGGTCCGGGTTCGATTCGGTGTGCATGGAGTTTGCATGTTCCCCCCGTGCTTGGTGGGTTTCCTCTGGGTACTCCGTTTTTCTCCCACAGTCCAAAGACATGTAGGTTAGGTTAATTGATGTTCTCAAATTGCCCAGAGTGTGTGAGTGTGTGTATGTGTGTGTGCCCTGCGATGGATTGGCACCCTGTCCAGGGTGTACCTGCCTCGTGCCCTAAGCCTCCTGGGATATCCTGAATACAGGATTAAGTAATGGTGTAATGATTAGGTAATGATGAGTGAGTGAGAAATTTGAAACAAATTCACAGTAAGAGATGCTGATTCTGTTCAACTTAAAATTCCAGAATGCAATACGACACAGTTGTGCTGAGCTACTGGCCAAACTCGGCATCCATGATGCAAGTCTTCCCTTCCACCACATCCCAAAGGTTTGAGATCTGGTGAGTACGGAGCGCGTTTGAATACAGTAACCTCAATGGCATGATAAAGAAACAAATTTGAGATCATTTTCGCTCTCGTGAAGGATATGTGTGGTATCCTGTGCTTATATAGGGATGGACACCATCTGCAACAATACTCAGGTAAGATGTGGCATATAAAGCATGCTCAGTTGGTATGAAGGGGCGAATAGATCCATGCTTTCATGTAGTTTCATATTTAAATTATGACTCTACCATCCGAATAGCAGAAATGAGACTCATCAGACCTCATCATCATTATCTTTCCAAAGTTCGACTTTGTGTTGTGTGTTCAAAGATGTTCTTTGATCTATTGTTACCTTTCTATCAGCTTGAACCAGTCTGGCCATTCTTCTTTGACCCGAACAAGGCATTTTCTCCTAGATCGATGCTGCTTACTGGAAATGATCTCTTTTTTAGACCATTCTCTGTAAAACCTAAAGAGGGGTGATGTGTAAAAATCCCAGTAGATCAGCAATTACAATTGATCATCCTGTCTGGCACCAGCAGATTGTCTTGACCTTGTCTACATTCATAAATTCTCACAGGTGCTCCCATGTGATTGGCTGGTTAAATATTAGCATTGAACAGGTCTAACTAATTACCTAAGGGGCCACTGAGTGTAAGTTTAATAGCTTTAATATTTTCGACATAGCATCAGTTTCTTTCCTAATGAACTCCTTTCAAGTGTCACCTTACAATAGGTCGGACCTTTTTAAAAACTCTAAATGTTTACGGTGATTTTTATATTTATTGTTCTAAGTTCTAATTCCTATTCACTTAATCTTCCTAGATCTTATACATTATGTGATCTTTATTAGGCGGCCCCAGTGGCTTGGTGGTTAGCACTGTTCAGGGTCCGGGTTCGATTCTCGCGTATGGAGTTTGTTCTCCCCGTGCTTTGTGTTTTTTCTCTGGGATCTCATTTTTTTTCCCCCATCGTCGAAAGACATGACGATTAGGTTAACTGGTGTTTACAAATTGCCCTTGGGGTATGAATTTGACTGGAGGTCTTACCATAGTTAACATTAGTCTTAAAAAAAAAAAAAAAACACAGCTTTGAAATATCCTCTATATACGGTAGAAAGCGCTTGGCGTGGAAATTATGAAAGTCCGTTTGAACTTACAGGCAATAAATACACACAAAAAAGAAAAACTCTACACATTTAATAATAAACGTTGTATATTTTGAGGTTGCACACTTTTGGTTTGCATGACTGATAAGTCGAACTTACTGAATTAAACTGGCGAAACATTAACACAAGTAATAAAGGTTTTATATAAAAACACACCCACAACCAGAGCAATGAGACAAAACCAAATCAGTTGACATCAATTTTTTACTTGTTTATTGAACATCTGTCTGGTACAGTAATTTGACACCCATGCATCATGGGAAATTTCATGTTTAACTGGTGATGTACTTTAACAAACCAAGTTTTTTTTGGAGGCTTGACAAGAACATACACATACAGCGCGCAAGACAGAGAGAGAGCTTATTGACCTTAATATACTGTACTGTCTATGTGACCTATCAGACTTCATGGCTACTTTCTCACCCTGACCGACTTATTTGTGCAAATTCTCAAATATAAGAGCGACAGCAACAGGCACCGAATTAAAACACGACCTGAATTCTAGACACCTAGAACCTACAGGTTCCTATGTTACAACATACATACACACATTCCTGTGCCTATATGTGATCTAAAGAATTTCTACAGATGTATTTTTGAAAGAAAAAAAGATGAAAGAGAGACAACAATGGAGTGCTTTTTGGGGGGTTTCACAGACGTGCGTCTGGGCGGAGGTGTGTGTTCTGGGCTCGAGTCAGTCACACGCCGAGGAAGGAGGTGGCGGTGTCTCGCTCCTCGACCAGCTCGGCTGCCGTGGCGTCCATCTTGGCTCTGGAGAAGTCGTCGATGGACAGACCCTCGACGATCTTCCAGGTTTTACCCTGCAAGAGAGGAAGACCTTCAGGATTCAGGTTCGTCCGATATCTAAACTGATATAAAAGGGTCTGGGCTTTAAGGTTTTTCTTTCAGTCCAACGTTAAAGAGCGGCGACTTAAAATTTTGAACCACATGCGTATCTGAAAAATCCATCAAGCTGATCTATCGCTTGTATTCTGTTGGTCAATTCACTGTCAGAGCTAATCTGTATAGATCTTGTCTCACAGGGGAGTGGTGGCTCAGGCGGCTAAGGTTCGAGGTTGTTGATTTGGATCTGAGCCGAGGATCTGAGTTTGAGTATTTCACTTAATTTTACATATATAGCGCTTTTAACAATGGGCGTTATCGCAAAGCAGCTTTACAGGATCAAAAGGAAATTATGCAATCGTATATGAAATGTGAGAAAATGTGTATAAATCGGTATGATCGGATTGTCCCTGATGAGCAAGCCGAGGGTGACGGTGGCGAGGAAAACCTCCCTGAGATGGAAACAATAGGAAGAAACCTCAAGAGGAACCAGACTCAACAACAAGGAACCCATCCTCATTTGGATTATAACGGATAGCAGAAATTGATCTGAAGTTGGAAATTTAATACAACAGTTGATGGAGTTGGGGTCATTATTGGAAGCTCAGATACATTTACATTTAGGCATTTGGCAGACGCTCTTATCCAGAGCGACTTACTTTAAAAAAAAAAAAAAATCTCATTACACATCTGAGCAGTTGAGGGTTAAGGGCCTTGCTCAAGGGCCCAACAGAGGCAACTTGGTGGTTGTTGGGTTTGAACCTGGGAACCGTAGTCCAATGCCTTATCCACTGAGCTTTGTTTTTGGTTTTTGGCAAGGAAAAACTTTCTGAGATGGCAATAGGAAGAAACCTTGAGGGGAACCAGACTCAACAGAAGTTTTCTTAAATTAACATGAAGTCCAGTTCAGCACAGGGACGAGTCAGCAGGTGCAGAGGGCAGATGGGGTCTGGATCACTGGAAGCACAGGAGCAGCATGTGTAGCTCCAACCATCATAAAGCAGAACCCAGAATTAGGGGACTTTTTTAAAGAAATGGGAACAATCGTTTTACTGCGACAGGCCGCAAAGTGCCTAAAAATACAGTTTAAAAAATGGCTGTTTATTGAACAGCCTCAGCAGCGACCTCGTTTCCCCTTTCGTCTGTTCCAACCACTCAGCATTCAGCATCACCACTATACTAATCACCGGCCTGATCATCTGTCATCATCTGCACTGGGTTATGCCTTAAGCTAGATGTTTTAAAGCTTGAATAATTCATAGATCACTGTGTGGCTTAACAAACAAAAAACATTCCTCTGAAGCTGCTCAGGTACAGGGACCGGACTAAAAATGAGAGCCTTCAGGAAGCCTGGAGAACTGTTCCTCAAGACTACTTTAAAAATACAAGGAAGTACAAGGAACTCTTTGGAATAAAAATAAGATAAATTGATGGGAGGCTCAAGACTTTTGCACTATAGAAACTAATTTAACTCTAATCTGTTACTGTGCACGTAGAATAACACACTCTGGTTTCTCTCTGTGGTGTAAAGAACCTCAATGTAATTTTAGTGTCATTTCTTTTATTAGCTTAAACGAACGCTGGACAATCAAAAATGAAGATGTGAAAACTTTATCTTTAACCTTTTATCATCTGTATACAGTTCTCTCTCTCTCTCTCTCTCTCTCTTACCTTGATGGTGACGGGGAATGAATAGATAAGATCATCAGGAACGCCGTAGGAGTTTCCGGTCGAGTACACGCCCATGGAGACAAACTCGCCCTATATAATACAAACACAAAGTGTGAAAATTCAGGGGAAAAAAAACAAAAAACATTAACATTCAGGTTCATCTGGAAATGAGATTGAAACCTGTTCAACTCAGCATGGTGGAATAATTCTAATAACGCGTCAGAAAACACTGACTACACAAAGACGAGACAATAATAGTGAAAATGCAGGAGGACAAGTCACACATGAAACACTAGATTAGGGAACACAATAGGTCTTGCTCTCTATATATAGCAGGTAATAATGTATAAAGCATTTAACACGTTTTTAAACATCCAGTATGGTGAGAGCGGGTGGAGCAGGTGAGCGTGTCACAGCGAATGAACGTGCACAGGAGAATATAGCGAACCGTGTACCGTGGATTTCATTGTTCATGAGGAATTCAAGTCAAAAGTTAGTGAGTTAGTGAGATATAAAAATAAATAAATAAATAAATAAATAAATAACCGAAACAAAGCTAATATGCATTAACGTGCAGTGGTGTTGGTTTGATTTTGTAAATGTCAATTCTTATACATATCTACAGTATTATCTTTGAGTGGCGCGAAGCGTAGCGGTTAGCACTGTCGCCTAGCTTCTTCAGGGTCGAGGGTTCGATTCCCACCCCCCGGAGCGTTGTGCGCGAAGTTCTTCCTGTGGGTTTCCTCCCACATTCCGAGGACATGCTTAGGTTAATTGGCGTTTCCATATTGCTAGTTTCGTGTGCGTGTGCAAGTGTGCGCTGGATTGGTACCCCGTCCAGGGTGTACCCTGCCTCGTACCCCAAAGTCTCTTGGGATAGGCGCCGCCCCCCCATGCTGTGTATTATGTACACAGCATAAGGAGGACAGATGATAAACGAATGAATGGACCACTGCCAATCTAGTGCGCAATACTCCAAACCAGTAGGTGGCAGTATTGCACCAACCACTCGCAGATGTACAGGGGTTACATTTTCTGCAGCTACTGTCGTGTACATATATGGTTTCAATATACAGTATATTATACAGTCAAGTTTAGGGAATTTAACATTTTAAGGTTTTATAAAAATGGTCCTAAAAAAAAAAAAAAAAAAAAAACATGAATTCTGAATTAAAAACTGACCCTTCAAAAACAAAAGATTTAAGTTAATTTGAGTTAAATCGCACAGCTCTAGACCCTGCGACTGAGTAACAGTGAAACACGTCTCCGCTGTGATGTAACAGACAGGGTTAGACGTAGCAGACCTCGGCAGTGCCGCTCCACAGGTCCCTCATGTGGTCACAGATGGCCTTGGCAGCAGACATGGCGCTGGAGAGCTTGCGAGCTTTAATGACCGCCGCTCCACGCTGCTGAACCGTCTGAGGAAGAGACACACACACGATGGGAGAGCGTTTACAATCAAGGACAAAAGCTAAAGAACTTTTCATAACCATTATGAGAAATTATTAACGAAAGTTTTCTTCTTTTATCTTTGCATATTTTTTTATTGTAAACAAATGACGACCATTTCCGCTGGCGCCGCACGATTAATTGTATCAAAACTGATATCACAATGTGCGATTATTTAATCACGAAAGGCTGCAATATAATTGTGCGTAATATGAACAGTTTAGAATTTATGTAGAACAAGTTGCAAAACAATCAAAATAGCACATTTACTAGTTTAATATCACATTTTAAAATGTCAAAATAATTGCAATGTGATCTGTTTTTTTATCTAATCGTGCAGCACTCGTCTCCCCCCTTCCTTCATTTTGTTCAACACAAATATCCTAGATCCTAACGAGCGTCCCATATCCCGTACGTCCATCGTCAGGCACTCATCTGACATCTCTCTCACGAGTAACATTTTCTAGCTCGTCTCCGGACATCATCTCTCAGGCGTATACACGGTCTACCCCAGGGCCTCCTTCCACTCGCTCAGGACGTGCTTGGAATACAGCTGATAAGGTTAGCCTCAGGTAACCTTTCACGAAGCAGGAGCAGAAGCTTCCTCCTGATGTCCCGTCTCCGAGGCACAGCCCAGCTGAAATATGCTTGTATTCTTTTACTTTCTGTCACAACCCAAATTAGGTGAATGTAGGATGGAATGTAGATTGACTAGTAAACTGAAAGCTTTGCCTTTTGGCTCGGCTCCATCTTCACACCAACGGAGATGCTGCACCGAACCATGCGTCGATATCACGCTCCAACATTTTACTGTCACTCGTCATCGAGCCCTGAGACAGTCGAAGTCTTTTGCTTGGTGCAGCAACTCATTACCATGTCTACTGTAGATTCATCTTAATAATAATCTCTTTTTTTTTCCAGCTATTTAAAGCCAACAAATGGACTCAATCTATTCACATTCACGGTATTTGCCAGACATCCATATCCAGAGAGACTTGCTGTTATTCTTTTCATCTCATTCCACATCTGAGCAGCTGAGGGTTAAGGGCCTCGCTCAGGGGCCCAACAGCGGCAGCTTAGTAACCCGATCGGTCGTCCAATGCATTACGCACTGATCTACCCCTGCTTTACACCTTTTTGTATAACCATTTTTTTTGTACATTTGGAAACTTGCCTACAAAAGTGGAGGTGTGTCCCTAAAACCTGTTTCACATTTTCTGAACAAAAGAAAATGTGAATAGTGAAATGTGAACTACAAATTTGTAGGCTTGTCTCAAAAACACAAGGAAACAATTAAAAATAATCGCACTTCCGCGTCCTGGCAGCACGCCTACTTTTGATTAGGTTGCACTTTTGTTTCCTTGGAGTAGTCCAAAGGCGTGACGTGAAACATTTCTAATTATGTCTTTCAGAGTTGTACACCAAATTTAATTCTTTAATTAATTCATAAGAAAAGCTTGATAATTCCTTTTTTTTATTCTCATAGCTCAATTTTTTAAAGCCATCAATCGATCTGATTATCTAGCAAAAAATATTTATAATATTATTATATTTTTATACCATATGCATCATTATACTCTATGCATGTTCATTTATTTATTTATGTAAGCCAGTCTTTTGAACATTTACGAATGAATGAAAGAGCCACACGTGGCAATCTAGTACTTACAGTAACGACTTCAAGTCTAAATGCATGACGTTAACAACTACATATCAACAAGCGTGTTCGAATCCCTCAAACAAAGAGGCTACACGTGGATCCTAAAGCGCTGATTGTGAAGGGTGAGACTCACAGAGATGAAGTCTCCGTTCAGCCAGTTGTCGTCCTTGACGGCGTCGTACGCGGTCACCTCTTTGCCCCCCACGTTGACCTTGCCGTGGTGCGCGTCAGGGTACTGGGTGGATGAGTGGTTCCCCCAAATGATCACGTTCTTCACGTTGTTGGCCGGGACACCGCAGCGTATTGCCACCTATAGGACAGCAGGGTGAACTGCAGCTTAGGATGAGCGAAATCAAGCGCTGGCGTTTACGTTCAATTTATTTAATTAGCGCCATATTTACAAAAAAACATGTATGTAATTAAACTATTAAAGCTAATGCTGTTAGTTAAAGCTCCATATCCATCATATTTACTTGACTCTAAAACCCTGACTCTTTAATTACAGTCATTTTTTTTTAATCCCCTCCCGCTAAGTAAACAGAGATCACGTCAGCTGCTATTAACTCACTCGAGGGTGACTAAACTGGTAAGACTATTAAAGTTTTCCAAGGTCTACCATTTTTTTTCCTGCTTTCTTGATAACGTGCATCTTCTTATCATAACGAGATAGATAAAAAAAAAAGGAAAGATCAAATGGAACGGCTTTATGGCTGCGGCGACAGATTATCACGACCTCGTTAGACCATAAACGGAAAGTAAAGTCTGACGTGGCGTTCTTTAACAGATTAATTCTACTGTAATATGTCAGGGGAAGTAAAAAACATTATGAAAATAATCAGTATGTGGGTGGAATGACACGATTATTTCCATATAAATGTGCACACTCATGTTTTTTATTGCTTATAATTCAAACGTTTATCAATTCTACCTCAACTCTCTGACGAGTTTTCTCATTCTTTTATGACATTCCTCGCGGTTTCACTTGCACCAAACCACTTAGGTAATGATGAAGCAGCTTGTGTGTGTGTGTGGGTGTATATAATCTTATGACGGTGTTAAAGAGTGTTACTCATGCTGGATTAGTGCTTTGGATTATCTCAGGCTGACTTAAATTAAAACAGGAAGATACTATGAATAGTAACTATAAAAACATACATGCTGTAGATTAGTGTTATTTATGTTTTGTGCTTGTGTGTGTGTGCGTGCGCTTGGACCTGAGCCATGGCACGGTTATGGTCCAGGCGAGTCAGGCAGGAGAAGTTCTCTTTGGGGATAGACGGAGCTGATTTAGCCGCAATCAGGCAGTTGGTGTTGGCTGGGTTTCCCACCACAAGAACCTACAGAGAAACATGATGAAAAACAACAATGTAAAGGTTGAAATTTCAGCTTTTTTTAAAAAAAAATTCTATAGCACAAATGACATGGACTTAATACAATACAAAATACTTTTCTTAAGGGGTGGTACTGTACACTTTCTTGGCTGTTACACTTAACCATGTGTGCAATGTCTGGAAGTAACACTGAGCACGACTTCACACTACCCACTGCTTACAAATTTCCACCTGGTAACAACGAGACAAACTCAAAGGTTTGAGAATAAATTAAGTAACACCTGAAGATTAGTTTGGTCTAAATCCAAATATATAATGATACTTCCTAAGATCAGTCATGAAAAACAATGTACTATACGAAAATTAAAATTTTTCCCCAGATTTTCTCCCTAATTTAGTCGTGTTCGATTCCTTCCCGTCACTAGGGGGCTCCCACATTAAGGCTACTACTACCACTCAGTCGGGAGGGCCGAAGACTAGCAAATGTTTCCTTCTGAACCACGTGACGTCAGCCACTAAGTACCTCTTACCCCTCCCCTCTGAGAGAGCTCGGCCAATCAGCTCTCTCTAGACCTCCGGCTGCGAGAGGTTACAGCATCACCTGGGAATCAAACCCGCGATCTCTGGATGATAGGGTGAGTGCTTTTGCCACTGCGCCCTATTGTGGATCAATCTGTGGCACTGCTGAGGCGTTATTGAAAACAAGGTTGCTTTAATAGCAGCCTTTAGCTCATCTGTATTGTTGGCTCAGGTGTTTCATCGTCCTCAAATTCTCTATGACATTCAGGTCAGGCGAGTTGTCTGGCCAAATCAAACACAGTAACATCACCGTCAGCAAACCAGTTAGTGTTAGTTTTGGCATTGTGGACGTGCTTATCAGCAGATTGAAGCATTAAACTCTCTAAATATTCTGGTAGAAGCCTGTGTTGACCTTGGACACGGTCCAGCATTACCAACAGATGATATGGCACCCAGATTATCCCAGACTGCGGAAACTTCACACTGGACTTCCAGCAACCTGGATTCTGTGTCTTTCCATTCTTCCTCCAGTAGCCTGTTGCCTGAAGACGTCTGTGCACTGGGGCTTCAGCCTCACTCCACTCCTTGTGAAGCTTTCCCAGGTTTGTGAAGTTCTGCTTTGCTTGATAATCTTCTTAAGTTTATGCACCTTATGTACCTTTTTTCTACAACACATTTTCCTTCCAGTCTATTTTCCAATTACCCAGAGCCCGTTCTTTTAGTGAACCTTCTGTGGCTTACACTCCTTGTGGAGGGTGTCGATTCCAAGAACAATTAAAAAAAACAAGCTGTTCCACATGCTTGTCATAAGATACGCGAGTGTACTTAATTACACCTACACACTTGTTTTAGCACTAAAACCACAGTTTTAAAACCACTTCAATGATCAGCACTTGTTTTAGAATTAAGTGCTGTTTAGACGTAAGTGCGAAAAAACAGCCATGAACTAGCTTTTCAAATCATCTGCTCCCCTACAAGTCAAAATACAGGTAGTCCCCGACTTCTGAACGAGTTCTTAAGGCCGACAAAATGAATCTTATATGACTACAAATATACAACGTAAAGCATACCAATCCACTTGTCTAAATCTCTGTCCACTTTCCCCATACTGCCATCATGTGGCCAAAAAGCGTAACCGCGCCTAAGGAAACTAATCTCAAACAAATGCCACAGTGTTTGTTGTCTCTGTGCCCTTAAATCGTGAGAGGAATCCCGGACGCCATTTTGTCTTAGAGCTGTTTTCCACCGTATTGGACTGTAAACTCTGTTGAGGATTTTCCGAAATTAGAATTATTCACCATCAGGACAGATTTACATGATTTTCTATCATCGTGCTCCCGGACTGATTCATTGAAACCAGTAAGGCCAACTCATTTCTCCCGTACCCCCACACCCACACATACATACAATATACCAGACTTTAGACATTTCATACATTCACCCACACACTGAAAATATTGTATATAATTGTAAATACTGGTATCTGGTGCACTGCAGTGTCTATTTTTTGTGTAATACACGTGAGCTACATCCGTGATTGAACCGGGAGTAGAACCGCAGTCTGTTCTTTTGTATTTGCGGAAATTCATAACTCAAATGTTCGCAAGTCGGGAACTACCTGTACTACACAACTTTAAAACCTCTTCACTGATCACGGTCCTTAACCTTATTAACCTTAAAAATTTTCCTATAAGAAATAATGTAAACTCAAATTATTCGTTCCACAGCCCCCCAAAAAATACATAAAAATAATAAATAGAAAATATAAAGTAAAAATAAAACAAATGAATCTGCACTTTACCTTTGAAAAGAATCGCAAAAGAGTAGTGTTTCTGTGTAGAGCAGAGTGTGTGCAAAGTTGAGAGAGGGTTGGGGGGGGTAAAGGCGAGAGTGTGTGTGTGATGGAGCGCTGTGTCAAATTACACATGCACGCGCACACATAACGACAAACTGAAAGAGAGGGAGAGAGAAAATGGATCTTTAACCTCTCTAATGAGACTTTCTTTTGCTTTAAATGTGCGCACATACGTGTTATAAGAAACAGTACAGCACTGTACACACATGCATATAGACACAAAATAACATGTGGTGACAGTGTTCTAGTAAACAGTACACGCATGCACGGATGATGATTATACGTGTAAGAGACGCGCACTAAGACCCAGCAGGGCAAGAGAAAGAAAACCCGTTGCCTTGGTTGTGATCACATGACGCTTGGCGTCAAAACAATACATGATACTCGGTACTCGTAAACCAAGACTTTGTTCGTATTCCAAGTCAACATTTATTAAAAATCTTTGCTTGTCTTGCGGAAAACTTGCATTACTCGCAATCCGAGGTTCCACTGTATATAAAAAAATGTTATATTATTTGAGTTTGACGTTTCACATTTGGTAAAAAAACAACAACAACAACAACATGCATCTAATGAATGAGATTACTTCCTGGGGTCCGTTCTTCGTACGTCGCTTGACACATCCGAGATGAACGGACACATCTAAGATGAGATCATCGTGCTAATTACGATCTGGCTAAGTTGGTTCTTCGAGCTCACCTGTTGTTGATGATTAGTATAGCTGGACTGAGTTGTCTAGGATTATTGCGCGCTCGTGCGTTGGTTTAAAAGGCGATATGCATCGACAGTAGAAACACTGATCACAAGCCCTTTGATTGGTTGACGAAATGGAAAAAGAGCGGCTCAACTTTTTTTTGTAACACCTGTTATATGCTGAAATGCCCCCCTGCCATGGATTGCCCCCCCTACATAATCGCTATCAAATATTATATTAGAACATAAATTCATAGGTTAATGGTTTACAAATTACAAATTACATGAGACAATAAAATAAAATAAGCAATATGAAAATAAATATGTCGTACATGAAAAAATAAAAATATTATGTATACTTTTATATTGTTTATTTTATAATAAAATTAGTTTTCGTCCAATTCATCATTATAAAAGATTAATTTTTAACATATATAAATATTTATTAGCATATTTTTATGACAAACCCCTGAAAAATAAATGTTACAAAAAAAACATTATACAAGAATTTGTATTAATGGTCTCGACGGCTGTCTCATGCCTAGGGTTTATTATAATAGTAATATCATATTTGATAATACTAAACCTATGAATTTATGTTCATATATAATATTTGATAGCGATTGTGTGTGTGTGTGTGTGTGTGTGTGTGTGAGTGGGGGGGGAGTCCATGGCAGGGGGCATATACTTTTCTTTTTCCACGTGAGTCAGTCGTGCTCTTTAACCAATCAGATGTGACCTCGCCATTTCAACCAATCATAACCCGCCAGGAGCGCAGGCTAAATCCTGTTTACATGAAATAAACCTGCTCCCGAGCAGGTTCAAGCTTACGGATATGTTGCTATGACAACAAATGCTAGAAGCGCTTCGAAGAACGAAACAATCCAAGATCAGGACAAATCCACAACAATCAAATCCAGCTAACTGAGTTAGCGACGTACGAAGAACGGACCCCTGTTCGCAAACGTATCTTCGTGTTGATCAGACAAAGCAATCTAGCGCTAAAACATTTGAGACCATTGGGGTGCCTTTACTTACACACATGCCCCCCTCCCCCAATAAATAAATAAATAAATCTCAAAACAGGATTCCACACACACAATAACATAATATGAGGGGGAAAAAAATACAAAAAATACTATAAAACTATACTTAAAAAAAAAAAAACCTGCTAAATCCAAACATTATAGCGTCCATTTTTAAAAAAAATATGAATTACTACAATAGTGGTATAAATATAACAATAACTATTACTGCTATGTATTTCATTATATTGTTATAAATAACAATACTGCACAATAATACGTTAATGGTAAAGTAAAGAACTAACCAAAATTTACAGATCAGTACAAAACATGCAGCAGCGCCCCCTTGTGACCAACTTGTTGCATACAGGTTTCGGCCCTCGGTTCATGTTCAAATCTTCCTGTCTGGGTAGATCAGAGGACTGACATCATAACGAGCCAATATTAAAGCGATTCCAGGTTTATCTTAGAGATCAGTGGCTGTTTTTATATCAAACTTCTAAGGAAAGCATTTTGAACAGGACAGAGCACAATGTGCTGAGATCTGCGGACACTAGAAACTCAATCCTGGGGTCTTTTTACTTGGGCAAATCCAAGTTTTCATGCATACGACATATCGACCATGGCGTAGTGATTAGCACTGCAGCCTCGCGCCTCTGGGTACTCTGGTATTGCCCGTAGTATGTGAGTGTGTGCGTGTGTGTGCGTGTGCAAGCTTGTGCCCTGCGACGGACAGAATTCTGTATAGTCACCTTGACCGTCTTCTTGGCGTACTTATCCAGCGCTGCGCCCTGAGACTTAAAGATGGCCACGTTGGCCTTCAGCAGGTCTTTCCTCTCCATTCCCTCCTTCCTGGGCATAGAGCCCACCAGAATGGCAGCATCCAGGTCCTTAAACGCAACTTCCTCTTTGTCTGTTGGGATGACCTCTACACACACACACACACACACACACACACACACACACACACACACACACAACATTCTGCTGTTAGGCGTGTCCAAATACGCCAGTAAAAAACCTTTAACGAACTAGACAAGACTGTGTTGATTCATATTCTCAACTTTTCTCGTTTCAAGTCTAAGTGATTTTACTACACACCACTTCCAGTCACTCCATGTGTACGGTACATGTCTTGAGTAATTTGAGCAGATTTTGTTATGTAAATAATGTATATATAATTTATTACAAGTAATTTTTTTATTTTGCTTCAGCAAGACTTTCTTGTATTTTTAATGTAGTCTTAAGGAACAGTTCTCTAGGCTTCCTGAAGACTCTCATTTTCAGGCCGGTCCCTGTACCTGTGCAGTATCAGAAGAGTGCTTTCTGTTTGTTACGATGATTTAAAAGCATTTCACTGCATATCGTACTGTGTATGACTGTGTACATGACAAATAAAATTTGAACTTGACAGATGATGGTCAGGCCGGTGATCAGTATACTGCTGATGCTGAACCCTGAGTGGTTGGAACAGACAAGAGGGGAAATGAGGTCGCTGCTGAGGTCGTTAAACCAATTTTCAAAATGTAAAAGCCTGTCGAGGTAAAACATTTGTTACAATTTCATTAATTTAGTCTACTTTTAATTTAAATTGAATCTAAGCTCCATTCCAGGATCACGTTCGTAAGTCGGATTTGTTCTCAAGTCCGACAAAGTAAGTCTTATACGGCTTTAACACGAATATACAATATAAAGCTTAACAATCCACTTGACTAAAACTATTCCCTTTACCCAAAAACTGTAATTGCACCTAAGGAATTGAATCTCACACATCAAATATCACTTTGCCTTTAAATCGCGGGGGGGAATCCTGGATGCTATTTTGTCTCAGTTTTCGCTCGATTTTTTGTTGTTTTCACTTTCTTGGACTGTGAACTCGGTTTTGTTGAGGATGTTCCAAAATTAGGATTTTTTACCATTAGGACTGATTCAGTGAAACATTCACTCATACATTTATTTATAATTTATAAATTTATAATTGCAAATATTGGTATCTGGTGCACTGCAGGTTCTATTTATTGCATGTGAGCTACTGCTGTGATTTGGTCACATCTACGAACGTTTGTAGAACCGCGGTCCGTTCGTATCTGCAGAAATTCGTAACTCAAATGTTCGTAAGTCGGGGAGTTACTGTATCTTAGCATAAGGTAATTGATTTGAACTTCTCAATGCATATTAAAATTGACTAAAAGATGTTTTTTGTGTGTGTGTCCAGCCGTGTGTACAGTATAGTTTACCCTTCAGAAGTGGGAGCGCGCAATCCTGCAGCTCCATGACCACGCCCTCCAGCGCGGGCAGCATGGGAGTGATGTCCAGCAGCACCAGGGAAATGGGCTGATAACGGGAATAAAGCAGACAAAGAGGATTAGAGTGAAGTCATTTAGAAGTCTGAGTGTTAAAGTTATGCCGTTTTTACTGTTATAAATATATTTTTTTTAAATATGTAAATAGCTATTATAATTATTTTAGGAAGAGACCAAGTTATAAACTTCTCATCAGGTTAAGGCAGCACTGTGGTACTGTACTACTGTAGAAATACAAATCAGAAACAGTCAGACTATTACAGTTTCGTGGTTAGCATACGGATTAGTGTTTTTTTCAATGCAAAATGGAACACAGCCACTTTCCATACGCTATCTGGTTGTGCAAACTCAGCTCCGCATTCACCTGATCTTTGCCGAACACATCTCCCTTGGCAATGCCGAACAGCAGGGAATAGGCGATCTGCCCAGCAGCGCCGGTCACCAGAACTCGGATAGGCTCAGCCTGCGAGAGGGAAAAACAAACAAAAATAAATCAATCAGACTGCTGAATATATAGTGTAGCGTCTTGAAAAAGGAAATCAAGATTTCACACTGGCCTCATCCAGGTCTAGTGCCAAGAGACGGCGTCATTAAGGATTAGAGATGGGGGATTTATTCTATTACACATGATGATTTTCTTAAATAAATGTATATGTTTGGGGTAAATATCAGTTTCCTTAGGATCCTGCAGGTGGTGTGCTCCCTGTGGTAAGAGCAAATAAGAAGTTGGTTTGAAATCAATAGGGTCACTCTGATCATTTCGATTTAAACAAATTCTCTCACACATTTTATATTTATTTCCCAAATTTTCTGTAAATTCTGTAAAGCTGTTGTGCGACTATGAGCAGTATTAAAAGCACTATATAAAAAAATTGAATTGAAATGAATTGACTTGCTTAGAATTTTTGAGTATCAAAGCGAAAAAAAGGAAATCAGAGCAAGGTCACATGTGAATTAAAGAGAATAATCCCTAAAGGTCAGGCTGCACATTAACGTGAGCTGACGGAGGTCATAAGGATGATCAGGTCAACTTATATAAATAGAAGCAAGGACGTGATACAAGACACTTTGAAATTCTTAGTGACCGAAAAAAGTAACAGCAGAAGAGAAATAAAAATCTTTTCCTTAACAGCCTCATTTTATTAGCAGCCGCATGTTTGTATCCATGGCAACTGACCTTCAACATCCACAAAAATAATAATAATAAATAATAATAATAAACCTAGCAACAATACATGTTTAATTATCAGAAGATCCATTGATTATTTAACACCTACAAGAGCAAAGTTACTTCAAAACAAACAAACAAACAAACAAATAACTAAATAAAACTGATGATTATATGCTTAGTCAGGAATTTATGTCAATAGTTTGTCAATAATTTAAAGTATTGTCTCAAAGTTTCTTTAAATATAATGTATACATTTTAGCAAAGATCCCCTTAAACATGTCAATGTGGTGTTACCCTCAATACAACACGGTATATTTAATAGTTAAATATCATTGTTTAAACTTTAATATATGTGTATTGTAGCAAAATAATCACTTTTTTTTTTTTTTTTTTAATCATTCGGCCCTGATTTTCTAGCTTTCCTTTTTATAAAAAAAAAATCAGGAAAGACAACAGTGACAAAAGGAGTAACAGACTACAAATAACGTTAGCAGGTGTGTCACATAATTACTTGAAATTACATTTCAATTCGACTGATGATCTCAGCAAGTTTACCGACTATACAAATTCACAGACATCGCACACAATGTTCTCCAAACAATCCTTAAAAGCCCTTAAGCCACTATTCAAGGAAGATTTGTGCACTGTCTGGGTTACATTTTTTTTTTTTTTTTTTTTTTTAAAGCTGCACACTTATTCAGTCTGCTTTGACATGCAGTATTAAGTTCATGTGGGCAGCAACTGACTTCTCATGATCCCAGAACCACTCACTCATCTTCTATACAGGGTCACAGGTGGCCTGGAGCCTACCTATCCCAGGAGATTTAGGTATGTTACACCCTGAACAGGGTGCCAATCCCTTACCGGGCATGTGCACACACACGCTCATTCACACGCTACGGGCAATTTGGCAAAACCAATTAAGATTTAAGATTCTAATTTATTTGGCACATGTACCTTACAGCATGGTGAAGTGACATTTTCACATATCCCAGTTAGGAAGCAGGCGTCAGAACCCAGGGTAAACCAGGATACAGCACCCCTGGAGCAGATGGGGTTCCGATCAGTAACCCATAGCCTTAACCAATTGAGCCACCACTTTCACCATTAGAAAAGAAAAAAATATCCACAGATGTGATACTCTGTTCATTCGGTACGTTCAGGTCGTCAGCTGACTTCATTTTATTGCCACATAACGTTCAGTCTAGACCTGAGCGACTGAAGCAACCCCAGATCATAACGCTGTCTCCAGAGGCTTGTACAGTGGACACTCTGCATGAGGGGTGCATCGCTCCATGTGCTGACCTTCTTACCCTGACACACACATCACTCTGGAATAGGGTCGATCTGGATCACATGACCTTTTTCCATCGCTCTGAATTCCAATCTTTATGCTCTCTAGCAAACTGAGGCTTTTTCTGATGAGTCTCACTAACCATTGGTTTTATGATGGACACATCTGTTTAGTCCAAATTCTGTGCATCCTATGCAGATGGAAATACTCTTACTTTCAACATTAAACATAGCTCTGGTTTTTTACTGCTGATTTATTTTTTTTATCATGCAATTTCACCATGTGTTTTAGTCATCTCCATTCATTTATTATTATTATTATTATTATTATTCCTATCAGTGATTGAACTATTCAGCATGTCATTCCAGGATTTAATAATGGTTTAAGTGATTCTTAACCCAGTTCCAGTCATTTCATATATCTCTGTTGATTAATGCCAATAATTTAACACTTATGAAATGACGACCTTTTTTTTGGCCAGGCAGTGCAGCAGAAGCTTCCTGTTAAACCATTCTGATCACAAAAGAGCATTAAAATCGACTCTGATCATTAAAGAGCATTAAAATCGACATTACTAATCCCTCACCCTTTAAATGTCTCAATAAAACATGCAAACTGATTAAAAACCCTACCATAGTGTAAGATTTCGTCCTGCAAACACAATGCGTCGCTCTGCCACTTGTTTCGGAGGTCACCTCTATTTCTTATACCGGGATCGGTCAAGAGGCGGGGTAATGACGTACACCAGGAATGCATTATGGGAGATGTAGTTCTCAGTGCGCAGTTAGGAAACAGAACACTTTGTATTTGAACTACATTTCCCATATAGATTTTCGATTAGTTTTTTTGCAAATATTAATGTTATTTTTTAACGATTATTTGTTGTCGGTTTGAGGTTAATAACCCAACTTTGCGCTTGTGTGTGTGATATTTTTGTATTTTATTTAAAAAAAAACATATATGGTTTTCCCAAAACAAACATTTTATATATAAGCGCGTTCGGGTGCATGTTTTAAATTCTTTAATATTACACCAGAAGTTTAGCAACTTAACCAGAATCAGTTATGATAAATATTTCGGTTAATAATCTGGGGGTTTAAAAAATATAAACATAAAGGTTGAACGAAAGGCGCACGAGCGCGTCACGAACTCAGATGGCTCAACCCGGAAACTGTAATTCAACCTGACCGTAATACTTCGAGTAGACGGACACTACACAAACCAAGAAAAAACAAAAAGGGGAAAGTTTGGCTCGGTTGCCTGGAGGCGACACAAAAACCGTGATATCACCAAAGCACAGACACTCAAGTGAGATTTTTTTTTTTGCTAATAAGGCTGTTTGCGTTGTTTGTTTTAAACGCGAAAAGAGAATAAATCCTAAATCCTGTCCTTGAATGTCTAGACAAATAATAAAACACTTAACAACAACAGCGATGATGATGATGATGATGATGTTTTGAATGCAGAGGAATGGTCATCATCTCCAAACCAAAACATCTGACATCACACCCAAGGGACTGGAGGTAAGGCTCCCCTGTTTCCTCGTATATAAACTACTATTTCGTTTATTTCTGACGTGTTTCTATTATAAACATTCCATGCACTTTCATTGTTTTTTTTTTTTCATAAAAAGATATGCAACGTTTAAAACAAAACTAAATGATCTTTTAAAGTTTATTTTATAGAAGTAAGTTGTTTTAGTTTGAGTGTATATAAGCAGTGCACAGTAACCGGTAAGAAATCTACAGTACGCTGAACGGACGTTATCGCGATATTACCGTTACGATACACGTTATCGTGAAATATCGCGAGATTTCTGCGTGGTAAGTTTTGTAGATGAGGCGCACACAAAAAACCCTAATGCTTGTTTTTTGTAATACAAGGTGATATAAAAAAGACAGAGATCTGGTCACTTTCGCTGCATGTCCTCCCTCAGATGTCCTAAAACCTGGCAGTAGAATTCGCCATTGACGCCGAAAGTCTGAAAAAATGATTAGCATGCACTTGGTTGAGCTGCGTCCCTGCCTTGTCTTGGAGATGGGTTCTTCCCCTCTAAAGAACGCTACTTCGTCTCAGGGTCGTACCCATACACCCACGTCTCGCCACCGGTAATGATCCTCGAAATGAAGGACGGAGGAACTTGGCACACTGACGGGGGTCTTGGCAGACTTTGACGCGATGCTCCTTCTGCTCCTGGGTCAGCATCCTGGGGACGAACTTGGCAGTGACACAGATCACATGTGAGGATTGCCTGGACTGTTCCAAATGACATGGCGTGTTGTGGATTCTTCTCTGGTGATCATCATGTACAAGTTGCCGCATGGTTTCGACATTTTCTGCGGGTCGAGTTCGTTGAAGGTCTTACTGTCCACTAGTCTCGAAACGTTTTGATATCACCTCATATGAAGCAGTCGTATAAAAGTGAAACATTTGCTTCATAAAATGTCTAAAAATAATGTGACCATGACATTTTACACCCTTGTCCTGAATGTGAACTTTACTTCTCTTTCTGTTGCGTCTCTTTCTTTTCAGCTCTCTCAGCTGTGTTTCTGACTCAAATATTTATAAAGAGCTCTAGTCACCTGACTGAGTACACGTTTCGGAAATTAAAGATTTGCATGTTCAAACGAAAAAAAAAAATACTAATCAAGTTTTATCTCTTAAGGGTGTTAATACTTTTGCAAGCCCTTGTAGATTTTGCTCATTGGTTTGCATGATGTAGCCTAGAGTAAAATGTGTGTGTGTGTGCGCGATGAAGCAGGATGAACGCCTGTGCCATAAAACATAAATCATGTATTCAGTATTGTGATATTGATTAACTAGTGATGCTTTAAGCACAATAAAAAACGTCTAATATCAGCCGAGCACTAGAAAAGGTTTTTTTTCTTGTGTTTTTTTTTGAAAAAGAGAGAATTAGACCTGAGGTGCTGTGTGCCTCGAATCTGTTTACACACTTTGAGATCGTAATTCCACATTTTAATTTAATCAGTTTTCAGCTCACAGCGTTATGGATGTCCATCATCAGTTAAATAGAAAAACCCGAGAACCTGAAGTGAGACCTGGTGTGTTCCAAAACACTTGCTTTTAATACAGTACTTCAGTATCGACAGGATAGCGAGCGAGCGAGAGAGAGCGAGTGATAGCCGATCAGTGTGCTGCATTTTGTATGAGGTCATTACAGCCTCATTACAAGCAGACACACAAAGGAGCAGCAGGTTGTGTTACACACTCGAAGATATCGCCGTTTCCTCACTCACTCAACAGACGGTAAACAGCTAACCTCATACAGGGGGGTATTTTTGCACCAGTGCCACAAACCGTATGTTTTTTTTTTTCCTGTATCCACATTTGGTGTTGTGTTGTCTCGTTTATGATTTTCTCCTAATGGCACACTGTGGTGGTATTTCTTTGTATATACTGTATAGTCTCATACATCTGGTTTTGTTTTGGCCCCTAAATGTTGTAGTCTGATAAAAACTTCTTGTGAATAAATGGAGCTCACTGCAGTTGTTCCCGTGAACGCTCAGCAAGTGGAACACCTGATCCTTGAAAATGGACCGCGTCTGTCTGTCACACAATCAATCATGAATGCTACTTGCACAATTAAGAATCGAGTCCAGCGTTTCTCCAGGAGATTGGTTCCAGAGCCTATATTATGCATTGAGGTGACCCCGACCATATCTAGACAGAATCTTCCCAGAACCTCCCACATTGAGTTCCAGCTCCTTCCCCACGAGTAAAGTTCTGAAAGCCAGTTTTGGCACCAAGGCCTCTACCTCTTACTGCCCCCAATCCACAATGCACTAGACCCTGACTAATCCTTCTGCATTTATTGGGCCCACAGGAAATATTGTAACCTCCCAGTTTGGCGCTGGTCTGTTGGGGTTTACCCCAGTCAACCGGACGGTCTCCTCCCTACGGGTGTGTATTGGGGAACGTCCTCTTGGAGTCTGTAGGGGGAGTGCTGGAAGGCGCTCCTATAGGGGAGTCCATAGTTGTACTAGAAGACTTTAATGATTTATTATTGGATTTCTGTATTGATGATAAACACCATGTTTAAACCTAAGGGTTCTCATTGGTATACTTGGTATCAGGGCACCCTAGGTTGTGGTTTAATGACTGTAGTTCTCTGTACAGTATCCTCGGATTTGCAACTCCAAGAGGGGGCCGGACCTGTTAAGTGATCACTACCTGGTGGTGAGTTGGATCAGATGGTGGGGTAAAATGGCAGACAGACCTGTTAGACCCAAACATGTACTGAGGGTTTGGTGGAAGGATTAGGCGGAGACCTTTAATTCCCACGTCTATCAGAGCTTCTCCTGCATTCTGATGGAAAATGGAGACATTAAACAGCAGTGGGTTGTCGAACGTTTTGTGCCAGGGTAATGGAGAGGAGGGTGCAGATGCTCTGCCCTGGCTGTGGATCAATGGACCAGCTCTTTACCTTATGAAGGATCATGAGGGGCTTAAAGGGAGTTCGCCCAACATGTCTACATGTGCTGTGTCCTTGGAAAAGGCATATGACCATGTCCCTTGTTGGGATCCTTTGCAGGGTCCTTAGGGGCATTACACCTATGGGTCTGGCCATTTAGCACATGAAATTAATCCCATGATTGGAAAAACTGGACTGGAATGCCTTGACTGGATCAAGTCAGCCATGGCAAAGTGTTATGCAGTATTCATAATGATAATAAAGTTGACTCAATAAGCAACTGGAGACGATTTTAACAAAATCTGAATTTGTAGTGAGCGTACAAGTGTTTCAGGGAGTGTATCAGATCTGTCCCAGATAAGGAAAAAAACTCAATTCAGTTATGAATCGGGATTCTTTTGTGTACCGGGTCATATATCGACTCAAAAATGATTTTAAATGATTTATTATATTAATAGTGGAGATGGGGCATCGGTGGCTCAGCGGAAGGTTTCTCGCATGAGGCCCGGGTTTGATTCCTGCACTGGAAAAACGGGAGGATAGTGTCAGGAAGGGTTTCCGGTGTAAAACCTGTGTCAAGTTGTGTGCGGATTTGGTCGGCCCACTGTGTCGACCGCTTAGCGGGAACAGACGAAAGACCAACAAACAACATTAATAATAGAGATGCACCGGTCATCAGCCATCCGGGATCGGCTGGTTAGTTTGTAATGTTTAAATTCTGCGCTTGGTTTGTAAATGAGAAAACTATCATTATAAGGAACAGAAGTCTTAAAAGTGTATCAAAACGGAAAATGTAGAGTAATATTAAATGAGGATCTTTAGAAAACTCGATTAATCAATTAGAGTGTATGCTAGTGTATGTAGAGTGTCTAAGAAGAAGGATGCATCCATGAATGATGGGTTGAATGGGTGTAGTATATATACTGTATGAAAGCATCACCGTCATGTGGAATTGATCCATCTGGGTTCAGGGTCACATCAAGGTCAAAACCAGTTTTCTTCATCCCTGTTGATGCCCTTGACATTGAGTTCTGTTTGCTTCGTTTGAGCAGGATTGACCCAAAACACAGTAATACTCAATAATACCAAGTACAGAAACAATATCAACTGACAGACAGACTTTATTGATTCTGAATGAAATTCCAGAAATCTTAACAAAAACAAAAGTGCTTGGACCCCTCGTGAGGATCAACTCATCTAGATTACTAAAAGTTAATCAGATGTTTCATATCTCTTGTGTTTCTTTACACACTGACTACAGAACTTTAAATCTCGGAGTATCACATGACGAGTTGGAGTTCTCTAACCAGAGCGAGTCCAGCACGTCCTCTTTAGCTGCATGCTTCTAAAAACACACTGATGGTCTAGACTTAAACAAATACTACTTTAAGAGAGATTTTATCTGTTGACGGTATATCACATTACATCACTTTCAAAAAATAATTCAGATATTTATTACTGGAATATGATAAGTTTCAGTTACAAATGTGAAAAAAAAAACAATTTCTAAGATTTCTGGGGCAAACTCTGGGCCGGAGGTAAGATTCAAGCCCCCAGCCCTGGAAGTGCGAGGTGACAGTGCTAACCACTAAGATTATGATTCAATCATTTGTCAAATGTACCTTAAAGCAAATTTTCATTCAAATGTCCCAAGCAGGGGTCAGAGGTCAGGGTCAGAGGTCAGAGCCAGGATGCAGCGCCCCTTGGAGCTGAAGGGGTTAAGGGCCTTTCTTGCTCAAGGGCTCAACAGAGGCAGCTTGGCGGTGTTGGGACTCGAACCCCCAACCTTTCAGTCAGTAACACAGAGCCTCAACTGGTTGATGACATTGATCGATTCACAACTTAAACTTAGCTTGTTTATTACTTTTGCTAAAACAACAACTGATTATTAACCAGCAGTTCTTAAAATAAATAAAAAATAAAGTTGCCATGAAATAATTCTGATTTAAGTATTTACATTGAAAAAAACACTTACATAAACATAACATTTTTGGAAACAAAGGTTTAAACAACATGATGTTCTTGACCATACACACCTGGTGACATGCAGTACCTGCTTCTGTACACAAGAGGGCAGTATGTGTCAGGGTTTGATTGGATTGTTTTATGTGGAATATTATACAGACTTTTTATGCTGTT
Organism: Clarias gariepinus; assembly: GCF_024256425.1. Lineage (NCBI taxonomy): Eukaryota > Metazoa > Chordata > Actinopteri > Siluriformes > Clariidae > Clarias > Clarias gariepinus. The sequence continues at coordinate 5,754,453 of NC_071112.1, read as the reverse complement.
GTAAACATTCTAAAATTATTATTATTTTTTTTAATTGCAAAGTTTTTTGGTTGGCTTAAATTGTTTTTTTATGTGGATAAAATGTTTTAATCTATTTTAGAAGATAACACAAGTCATCCTCTTTATCAGGCAGAGCATGGATAAAATAATGAACGAATAATTTCACCCCCTGACCTGGAATAATTTTCTGGAAGGTTGTAGGAAGAACTGGCGAAAGTGGAGAACATTTTTGTCAGAAACCTCCGTCCATTTCGAGACCGATTCAGATTCCGATCATTTGACTCGTCTCGCCAATAAGAGTCGACTCCTTCAGCATCCAAGCTTATAGGAATAAAATCTTTCAGGTTTCAGTTTCAAACAAGGACTGAAGCTGTTCAGTGTAATTTAACTCCACCTTCTAATGATTGCGATGTAATGCATTGATTATATTGCAATAAAATAAAGGGAATAATCACCTGTTTTAAATAAAGCTGCATCGTTTAGCCACCTGATTCCAATCTGTCCCGAATCGGATGGGGTTGAGAGGGGCGTATAAACCTTTTAGAATCTGTTCAGTAGTAAATATTATCCATGAAACACTTTTCTCTCTTGCTTTATTCAGAACATGATAACTGAATACAAAGTAGTGTAGAAATAGTTTACAAATACAGCTGAGAGATATCACTCCTTTAATTTCTTTACGTAAAGAGTGGAAATAAAAAAGTGAGCAGGAGTGAGCAGAAGCAATCGTGCGAGTGTGTAAACCCGTGTATGTAGAAGAGGGTAGATAGCACTTTCCTAGATAGCACTTTCCTAGATAGCACTAGTGTGTTGTAAAAAGGCATATTTACCTCTGGTTACTTAACGGAAAGGTGAATTCCTCATCAGTTGGGGTTGGGTTTTAATTCACAAGTCGTAGGGAAGCCTTTATGTTTAAATGATCGTGTATTAGCTTCTTATTTTCCTGATTTTGTTCTGACCCTTGATAATTGTTGAACGGTTTCAGGTCAGCAGTGTTTGGTGGTGGCACTTATTCACACGACTAGAGCTCACGTTTTTCATGCGAATGCTGCAAGTCGATTAGAACTTTATACGTCTGGATCATATCGATTTAGTTCTTTAACAGAGACACAAAGCCTTTAATGTCTTACTTCATGTATACAGGAACATCCTAAAAGGTCAAATCTAAGTCAGTAAAAAAAGCTGAAGACAACTTTAACCAGCGATGCAAAGCATGTTTTTTTTAATATTAAGAAAATAATGAGAAAAACGTCACGTTGATTCACGTTGATAGACGCCTCGGTTTTTTTTTGGAATGAACACACAGTTGATGCAAGTTGTTGCCAGGCATCAGAAGGAATTTTCAACCTGAGAGACAGAGAGAGAGATCAAAGCGAGCACACACTGTTTAAGCAGCCCCGCCCCTCCAGCTGTCAATCACTGCATGCTTGCTTTGGGAAATGGCCCATAAAATGAGTTCGGACTTCAAAGTGCTTCATCTTTGACATCTCTTTAATTTAACTGACCTGACGAGCGCCGGTTTCCTCCACTTGACTTGACTTTTTATTTAAAAAAAAAAAAAAAAACTTGACTCATCCTGAATGACATAACAAATCACAAAGCCTCCCTTTCTTAGCATCATTGTCGAATTTCTCAACGAGTTGAAAAGATGGAAATGCCATTCCCTTTTCATTCCTCTTTATTCTACGGTGTTTACTATACATGGCCGTTTTTAAACTAGTTTTTATTAATCATCAGAAAAGAATTAACCAAGAAGAGATCAGGAACGATTTAGTAACAGGTTCAGTAAGACAATCCGGAGTGTATATCAAGGCACAGCCATCTTCAAGTGTCTTCAAGAAAAATCTGCATCACAAGCCACGTTCTATGTTTTACGCTTGTTTCTTTTTTTTGTTCGGCGTTCGAGCCACAAGGCTAATATTGCTAACAAATTCTAAGGAGCTTATCTTCGGATTAAAGTGTAAATCTCACACTTGCCGACTCGGTTACACCGTGTCTATGTAAAAATATCATAAATTAACAGAATAGATTTGTGTTTAAGAACTAAAACCAAATAAAATCAAATAGAGCTACATTGGGACTACAGAATAAATCGTTACCCTAAATCACTTCTAACGTTGTCTTCAAGCTTAGCGAATTCACGATGGCTGATAAACCGTGTCCTTAAAGAACCTGACGCTGACGTTGATTCGACACTAAAAGAACCATCAATTTTTAACTCCAGACTTAATAATTTCAACTTTTTGAATTAGCTGTTTTCTGCATCTCTGACTCCGCCCCTTCTGCTATGTGGATTACCAACACGTTCCACAGTGGAAGTTTTCAGTAGTTGTAGAACATCACATGGAATAAAACATGGCAGGTTGTGCTGTCATGGGAAAATAATCAACAGCGTGATGTGATCGGTAATACTCTGGCTTGACTTATTTATTAATTTCTTTCTTTCTGTAATGACGCATCCCGAATCGTCTTATCCCTCAGATATCAGGAATATTGAAGAATATACTGAACATCGTACAATTTATCCATTTATGGTTACGCTGATTTGTTTTGGAAACATATTGACTCTTGCTCTAACTTTCACACAGTGTTTCCTCACTAGCATCTGGTCTTAAAGTTCATTATATAAATGTATATAAATAAAATATCTATTATAATATATGGACATGTATATAATGTATGTATATACACTACCGCTCTGAAGTTTGGGATCACTTTCTAACTCCAGGGCCGTTTTTGATTTTTATTCCTTTTTACACTGTAAAACAATCCTGAAGGCGTTTATCCAAAATACGCAATAATTTTCAGTAGGTTTTGGGTTCCTCTTGTCGGTTTCAGCTCTGGTCCCTCGGGGTGTGGCTCCACAGGGCTTCTGGGTGTGTGCTGTGGTGTCCGGCACCAAGAGGTTGGCAGCGGATTGTTTGGGTGCTGTGGGTTGTGGGGTGGGCCTCTGTGAATTGGACTTGTTTGTCCAGTGCCATGAATGCCATAGTGCTCAATGAGATTGAGAGTCTGGGTCTTAGGCTCTTTGCTTGCTGGTCCCTGTGTGCAGCAGGCTACGGTCCACTGGGTGTTCTGATACCTTTCTATCATAACCAGATTTGACATTTTGTCGATTTGTGCTGCATTGGCTTTTCTGTGGGATTAGACATCTTTTTTTTTTGTTTCCTTTTTGCTAAAAACTATTTTTGTGTGTAACTGTGTGTTGTACATGCATGGAGCTGCTCCAGATGTTTGGATGTTTGCGTGGCAGATTTTTACACCTCCCTCCTCTTACACATTGGGGGGAGGAAGGGGGGGTAGTCACACCTGGGGTCAAAGGCCATGGTGAAAAATTTAACCCTTAACCCTAATTTGAAAATATCTGTTTTTATGTTCTTATTACTGTGAGTTATTACTGATGGCACCATGAACAATAACGCACAGTCACTAAACCGGACCGAATCCATAATGAATCTCGAGCTGTAACTTTAAAGTTCTTAAACTTTATGAACGATTTTCTGGTATTGCGCAACATCAATATGTGAAAATGTACAGCTGAACATTGATAAGTACTGAATATTTATTAAAAACTATGATCATTGAAAAAATCCTGTGAATAAAACACTTGCTGCTGTTGGAAAACAAACAACATTAACGGTAACAATGGGCTGCGTCATTGTGTTTTTATAACTGTTTAATAACTTTAAGTCGTTTATTCCTTATCAATCGAGTCTGAACATTATGTGAAATTTGGAATTATAACCATTTACACTCTTAAGATGCATTTCTCAGTGTTTTTGCTTTTGCTACTACACTCACGCGCAAACACACACCAGTGCATTATTACATCGGAACAGCATCTTCCTCTTTTTCTTTGCTTATTTTGAAAATTGATTTGAATCATAGTTAATAAACGTCCTCTTTGGTGTCTAAACGTGTTCAAATACAAGTTTATAACAATGTATTTCGAAAGTGAAATGTTTGCGAGAGGATTTTCCTTATCACATGGTTAAAGTCTAACGATTTGGTAACTCATCACCAGGAGGAGGCGCTGTTTGACAACATTAACGCACATTACAGTAAAAGGACAAAGATAAAGGGCGCAAACAATGGTAAAAGACGTCGTGTAGATTTTTCCCAGTTAGCTAATCCGACTGATGACGTAAATTGTGCTGTCTGGATAGCTACACTAAAGTTCCTGAACAATTCCTAGCAGTCCAGATAAATGACTGCGAGAAAGAACGAGCTGTGACGGTCACCTTGTCACTATGTTTTCTCTCTGTTTCTTCTCCTTTTCCTCCCGGAGTGACGGATTGTCATTTCTCCCCGTGACCTTCTCGCTCCGCGACATGTTACGATGCAAAGCCGCCATAAGAGGACCGGACGCTAGCTGCGTGTCAAAGGAGACTAAATCCCACAACAAAAACAAAAACGCAGCCACATTGACACCTGTCTCGCATCCTTAAACTCTGTCCCACTGATGAAGAGACAAAGCTTCCGAGTCTTCGCAGTGTGAGGGACACCAGCGTGAGGCTTTAACGCGTCCTGAAGCTAATTCTTTCACGAGGATGGTTTTGGATTCTTCCAGAGTTGTTTTGTCTGAGATCCTCTCAAGATTCAATCCCTCTCCGCTCTCGTGTTTATAAAAGACACATTCCTGCCGTCTGAATGCCGTGACCCTCAGCGCTAGCCCCTGTTTGGCTTTCTGCTCCATCTCTTTCCGCAAACACCTCCTTAAAAGCACTTTCTTCACTTTTTTATCGGTCTCCTCTGTTTCTTTCCCACTAGCTCCTTCTCACGTTTTTTTTTTCTTCTTCTTGTTTTTAATGACGTTTGCAGATGTGCTTAGCCCCCCTCCTACCGCTGCCACAAGAACATTTTCCGCACAGCTTTATCAGCGAGACTTTGCTAACCGGAGAGCCGCAGCAGTGTGCTTGTCTTCGAGGAAGATTTCGGATCAAAGCCGAGCACTAAACACACATGCCATACCTCTGGGTAAATACAGACGTTTCCCAACAGGGTCTGCATTTTTCCTGCGCCTGGGTGTCCCTGTTTCAGGATTAATATGAAGAATAATACACTTGGGGGCATGCTGAAACAGGAAAATAATCAGTGACAGAGTGGTGACCTGACACAAAGTATTTTCTAATAACATCTCATCCGAAAATGTTTTATTCCTTTTATACGACAAGGGATTGCCAAAGATTACAATTTAAAATGTTTATCAGTTCATAGTTACATTTAATTAAGACAAGTAAGTTCTATGTTGTATATAAACTTCAATGGATAGATAAATAAACGGCCAAAACGCAGTATTGGGGCTAATTTAATTATTTTTATTTTATACATATAATATAGAAAATGAAGACATTTGAAGTTTATGCAACATGGAAGTGACCAATCTTGCTTCCTTTAAAAATTTCAATTTGCTAACTTCAGCCTTTTTGGAGAGATGGTTTTATATGTGCCGCAAAAAGGGCCATTTTTCAGCGTTATACTGTCTCACTTCAAATGAACATGATTCATTTAGTTTTGATACTAAAATTGGTGTAACATTCTAGAAGCACATGACCGGTAAAAATTGTTGCTTAAATTAAAGGATTCTGGGCTTTAGGTAGAAGCTTAATACCGTGAGTCGCCGCGATTGCCCGCCGATGTTCCGCGAAGTTCTGTAAGGACCGCAAGCTTCCGCGAGGACCGGCAAAAAGAATTAAACATGTTTAATTTTTCGCGCGGAAAGATGGAAGCGTACTCACAGTGCCAAAAAACTCGCTGGTGAAACATAAAGAACCGACTTATGGCCACCGCGCGAAACCGCGTAGGTGAGATAGGGGTATAGGAAGTAAAAGATCTGTAGTTTCCGTCACATTCATGTTGCAGTATCATGTTGCATGTGAAATCTAAACTGGTCAAGTTTCATCCAAATGACAGATAAGATCGTTGAAAGATTTGAATTAAAAAAGTTACGGACACTACAGACATAAAAGGGCATGAAATTGTATTTAGCAATGTATTTCTTTTTCTCTGATAAAAATGTGTATAGTACTGTATTTACAAAAATTGAAGCATGGATCGGGAGATAAGAAGCATGTTAAAAGTATTATGAAAAATGGTTTTATGCTACTAGGCACTTTGTGAGACACTTTTAAGCACTAATACTGTACCATGTTTTGGGGAAACTAAGTATGAAACTTTTTGCTAATGCGTGTAGTTCCACTACATATGGAGGCCTTTGGTACACCCAAAAACTCACTTGTCGAGTTTCCACTAGTAAATTTAATATTGTCCTCCAGAATCACATGAACTAAGTGTTTTTAATAGACGGCATGATGGTCTAGTGGTTAGAACTGTCACCTTGCACCTCCAGGGTCCGGGTTCGATTCCCTTCTCTGTGTGCATGGAGTTTGTATGTTCTACCCGTGCTTGGTTCGTTTCCTCCGGTACTCTGGTTTCCTCCCACAGTTCAGACCTGCAGGTTAGGCTAATGGGCGTTCCCAATTCCCCGTAGTTTGTGAATGAGTGTGTGAGTGTGTGTATGTGTGTGTGTCCTGCTATGGATTGGATCTGAAGTCTCCTGGTATAGGCTCCAGGCTCAGGCGACCCTGAATGCAGGTTAAAGCGGTATAGATGATGAGTGAGTGAGTGTTTCTTATAAAATGTATCTCTTTACGCCTTGAAACTCCTCGTTATCAGACCTCGAACTGTGCATTTGTGTTTTTGCATATGTCAGGTAGAACCAAAGTTATTATTACTTTTATCAAGGGTAAATTTTACCACTTGCAGAATATGTGTAACTCTCAAAATGAGCGTATTATTATTATTATTATTATTATTATTATTATTATATATAAATAAAAAAAAAGATTGCTGCAGAGATATCTAAACTGTTTGATTGCTGCCCACACACACACACACACACACACACACACACACACACAGACATTCACGGGGGAAATTTTGTCGTTGTGTTAAGGCAGGCAGAGTATCGAGGGGTAAAAAGAGGCTGAATGTGAGAGGAGATGGAAGAAGAGACAGCTGGATAGAAGGAGAAGAATAAAGGGGGAGGAAAGAGTGACGGAAGGACAGTCACACCACACTGCGTAGATAAGATGGCTAGTGGAGATGGTGTGTATATGTGTGTGGGTGTGTGTGTGGGTGTGGTACACGGCACAGTCTAGTAGATTCCACCTTGATTCGATAAATCACGGGCTCAGTATACTGTAAATTATGTATTAAATGAACATGTACAAAGCTTAATTTAATTGTATGCCAATTGCTAACAATTGCAATTGTGTATTAATAATAAAAAATCTTATTTTTATATATATTTCTACTTTCTTTTAATGTTTTGGAACCTCAACGAAGCAATATCAAGGTATAATTTGTAGGGTTCATACCAAACCATACAAATACACAGCCACACATCTGCTTAGTGACTAAACATCTGTTTGTAAGTTAAACAGTAAATTTAAAAAGTCCAATGCTGAGCATCTAAAAGCACATAGTTTGTTTGTTTTTTCATAATCACCAATTGAAATGTTTCATGTTAAAATACATGATTTTAAGTGTGTTGTGTATAAAACTTGAACAGGACGTCACATCCATAACCTGATAATGTCTATGTTCACATTACCAGCCTAAAGAGACGCAGTTTTTTTACACTGATGTGACACGGATCCGGCAGCATGGTGGCGTAGTGGCTAGCCCTGTCGCTTTGTACCTTTAGGGTCCTGGTTTGGGTCTCTGATTAGGCTAATTGGCGTTCCCAAATTGCCATTAGTGTGTAAATGAGTGTGTGTGTGTGTGTGTGTGTGTGTGTGGCCTGTGATGGAGGTACACCCTGTCCAGGCTGTACCCCACCTCATGCCCCAAGTATTCTAAGATAGGCTCTTTGCCCCTTAGGGGTAAAGCGATGAGTGAGTGAGTGAATATATAAATATATAATTTTTAAGGATTTAATTAATTTTAGGTGATGAGGCTACATTAAAGGCTATGCTAAATAATTCTCAGATACTAAGCAACTGCTGCTTCCTGTAGAAATGTTGAATGTACCAGAACAAGTGCATCGATACTGCTACTACTACTACTAGTACTACTATTACTGGTACTACTACAACTACTATTGCTGCTACTACTAGTACTACTACTGCTACTACTATAACTAGTAGTACTGGTGCTGCTGCTACTACTACTATTACTACTATTGCTACTACTACTACTGTTAGTAGTACTGCTGCTACTACTACTACTATGATTACTGCTACTACTACTATTACTACTACTACTTTTACTAGTACTGCTACTACTACTATTACTACTACTACTATTACTAGTACTGCTACTACTACTATTACTACTACTACTACTATTACTAGTACTGCTACTACTATTACTAGTACTGCTGCTACTGCTACTACTACTACTGCTACTACAGTAATACTATTACTAGTACTACTACTATTACTAGTACTATTACTATTACTAGTACTATTACTAGTACTACTACTACTATTACTAGTACTGCAACTACTATTACTAGTACTGCTACTATTACTAGTACTACTACTACTACTATTACTACTACTGTTACTAGTAATACTACTATTACTAGTAGTACTACTTCTACTGCTGCTACTATTTTTGCTACTACTACTACTACTACTACTAGTAGTACTATAACTACTGCTACTACTAGTACTACAACTACTAATACTACTACTACTACTACTGCTATTACTAGTACTATAACTATTATAACTACTGCTACTACTAGTCCTACAACTACTAATACTACTACTACTGCTACTACTAGTACTATAACTACTATAACTACTGCTACTACTAGTACTATAACTACTACTACTACTGATTCTACTAGTACTAGTACTGCTACTATTACTAGTAGTACTACTATTACTACTACTACTACTGCTACTACTAGTACTATAACTACTACTATAACTACTACTACTATCAGAGCTTATTCATTAGCATTTCTTCGTCTTTACATTTTTACCTCTTTTTTTTTGGGACCCTCCCCATGTGAACTTTTCAACTCGTAAACTCTCCGTGGCCTCTTTTCTCTTGTCCCACGTCGACCATCGAAGTGAATTCTTCCTTTTCAACCTTGCTTAAACTTCTCTTCTTTCACCGCTTCGACAGGCAGACGTGCCCTCTGGTCACATCATTCTCACAACACAATGACCATCTTCATTTTAGCCTTTGATTGACATGTCTTTTACACACACACACACACACACACATACACACACACACATACACACACACATACTGTAGCTTGTAGCTGTTTCCTCACTTGAATAGTATTACCTTTACTCCATTCACTTCTGCTTGTCTCTCATTCTCCGGCCTTTACATTCTGACTTTAAACGAAGAACCTCACAGTGTGTGCGTGTGTCTGTGTGTGTGTGCGTGTGTCTGGGTGTGTGGGTGTGTGTGTGTCTCTCTCTATTGGTTCACTGGCGCCACCGTGTCCTGCGGCTCTTTCAAAACCACTGTCATGCCCCACATGACGGCTCTTCCACGTATTGTCTGTAACACTTGACTCCATCTTTACCTGTCTGTTCCGTGCTTTCTTAACTCGTCCTCTAACGCTTGAAGTCTCTATTGCCTCGGAGTACAGGAAGATATTTAACCGAAGGGGAAGAGAGTTTGTGTGAAGTCCCTTTTGTGTGAATATCATTTTTCAGATATTTGTTCAAATACAAACGGTAACTAAAGAAAAGCACATTGGTAAAAAATTTGTGCGTAATTCACACAAATTCCGTGTAAAACTGCACTCGCAGTTGGCAAGCCTTAAAAATGTTCTTATCTTTATATTTATGGCATTTTGTTGACAAGTGGAGCTTGAAAATTCGCCCACCCCCTTAAGTGGGGAATGACAGAGAATGTTTGAGAACCACTGCATTATACAGAGGTGCTACTCAACACATTCTCGAATCCTGATCAAAAATCCCCCCTTGTCGTAGTCGAGGTTCTTGCGCTGCGCTCCAGAATAGAGATGCAGTAAACTTACAGCGATGACACTATGACCAGCAGCTTTAAATAAGGAAATGAGTATGAAAAGCGTAAGAAAATATGTATAAATCATAATGATCAGATTGCCCCTGATGAGCAAGCCGAGGGTGACGGTAGCAAGGAAAAACTGCCTGAGATGGTGATAGGAGGAAACCCTGAGAGACTCAACAGGCCTCACCTGGGTGATAACGGATCGTAGGGATTGTTCTGCAGTCATACTGTGTGTTAGGCGGCTGGAAGTTCAGTATAACAGGAGATGTGTTATTGGAGACTCAGATTCAAAACTGTAGGAAATTCCAGTTCTGAACCATTAAGTGACTGCAGTCACAAGTCGAGCCGAGTTCAAGAACGTGAAAGGCGAATAATCGCACAAAATGTGAAGAATATTTACAAATGAATACAAATTTAAACAAATGGAAAAGGTGTGGATGGATAGAAGGAAACCGATATAGTGGATAAACAAAAGAGGAGCACAAACGAAAGACGCTGGAGCAAATGAAAGCTGAACCCCAGTACACCACTACAACAGCAACTGCACTCTTTCTCTTTCCCTAAAAGACTGCGCTTCTGTCCGGTCTGTTCCACTTCTTCCTCTGTCAGCAGGGATCATTACTATTACCTCTGTTCTCCCAGTTACAGACTGGACAGGGAGTGTAACACACAACATGCTATCTGCTATCCTTTGACAGGGGTGAGAGTGACTACCCCTCTCACCCAGAGAGCACGCTGGGGTATCATTGGGAAACAAACTCCTCATCTCCGCACTAATAGGGTGATTACTGTCCTATTTCATTTACTGCGTTTTGTGTCCCAGTTCTGTCGAAACTGTCCGTATTCATTGAAACATGCATAAAAATCATGTATCATGAGCAGGTTTGATATACAGCAGCTTGTGGAAATATATAGCTGAATATAAGATCGGAATTGATGCATCAACACTGGTTAACTAATAAACAAACAAATAAATCAAGATCTACTTTAGTTTTTCTCCCAAAGTGTTCCCCGTCACTCCCTTAGATCTCGACCTGACGCTGTTGTGTGTGTGTGTGTGTGTGTGTGTGATGTAAACAAGACACTGTAAGGGAGTGTAAACTTACAGTTTAAAGATGCACTTTTAACAATGAGTGTAAGAAGGAAATGCAGAGCTAGAGAGAAAATAGTGATATAATAAAGAAGCAGAAAAATAAACGAAGGAAGAAAAGTAAAAATGGAAGAGAGGAAAGAAAGTAGAGGGAAGGTATAAAAAAGAGAAGGGGAAAAAGGATATAATGAATATGAAAGATATTATAAAATGAGGGAAGAGGGAACAAACAAGGAAGGAAGAAATGGTAAGCAAAGTAGGAAGGAAATACAAAAATAAAGGAAGGAAGAAAAGTAAAAATGGAAGAGAGGAAAGAAAGTAGAAGGAAGGTATAAAAAAGAGAAGGGGAAAAAGGATATAATGAAAATGAAAGATATTATAAAATAAGGGAAGAGGGAACAAACAAGGAAGGAAGGAATGGTAAGCAAAGTAGGAAGGAAATACAAAAATAAAGAACAAAGTAGGAAGGAAAGACAAAAATTAAGGAAGAAAGAAAGAAATAGAACGAAAAATGAGACACCAGAGAAACAGGAACAAAAGGGAAGACTGGATAAATAGATGAACGAATAAATGAAAAATACATTTATTTAAAAAAGAAAGAATTAATAATAACTAGAGAGGTACATTTCCTGAAGAAAATGTGAGTGGTGCTTGCCGTGGCGAAACTCTAACCCTCCATATCTCTACGACAATGGGATCTTGATAGCAACATGCTAATATAGCTAGCATCAAGCTAGCACCATGCTAATCAGCTAAACATCATGCTAATTACACTAGCATGATGCTAGGACCATTCTATACATGTGATTAGCGAAAAGTTAGCATAATGCTAGCGACATGCTAATAGCGTTAGCATCATGCTAGCGATGTGCTGATGAAATTAGCATAAAGCTAGAAACATGCTAATTTTGTTAGCATCATGCTAGCAAAATGCTAATCGCGTTAGCATCATGCTAACAGCATGCTAATGAGGGTGCTAGGGGGCGTGGCTCATGAGCATGATGATAAATGCAAAAGAGTGTCTCTACGACAGTCAGATCCACAGTTAAATCAATGTTAAGTCTGTAGGTGGTTAATTGCCCCCTGCGGGGGCAATTAACCACCCACCCCTTAGAAAAGTTACAGCACCCCGTTCCCGAAGATGGGCCGCACGGTTTGACACCTTACTCATGGGACTCAGTCAAAGTTGGTCTCAATGTTAAGTCTGTGGGTGGTTAATTGCCCCCTGCGGGGGCAATTAACCACCCACCCCTTCAAACAGTCAGAGTACCCTACTCCCGAATAAGCGGCACGGTTTGACACCTCATTCATGGGTCCACGACGAACGGTGCAAGACTCAGTCAAAGTTGTTCTCAGTGTTAAGTCTGTAGGTGGTTAATTGCCCCCTGCGGGGGCAATTAACCACCCACCCCTCAGAAAAGTCACAGCACCCCGTTCCCGAAGATGGGCCGCACGGTTTGACACCTCACTCATGGTACTCGGTCAAAGTTGGTCTCAATGTTAAGTCTGTGGGTGGTTAATTGCCCCCTGCGGGGGCAATTAACCACCCACCCCTTCGAACAGTCAGAGCACCCTACTCCCGAATAAACCGCACAGTTTGACACCTCATTCATGGCTCTACGACGAACGGTGCGGGATTCAGTCAAAGTTGTTGTCAGTGTTAAGTCTGTGGGTGGTTAATTGCCCCCTGCGGGGGCAATTAACCACCCACCCCTTCAAACAGTCAAAGCACCCTACTCCCGAATAAGCCGCACGGGCTGACACCTCATTCATGGGTCTACGACAAACGGTGCGGCACTAGTAATTTTTTTTAATTCCCATTATAAGTCAATGGGCAAAGTCGCCAAAATCCCCATTCAAATTCTATGGGGCAACTTTGGGGACCTCTCTTGCCCTGGGGGTCGAACTTATCCCCCTGTGCGGGTTATCTTCTGGCACAGGCTGCAAACCTCTTCAAATCTGGTAAGTTTGATGTCTCTACAAAATTCACTCTCTGCGCTATAATCCGTCAAAGTTGGTCTCAATGTTAAGTCAATGGGATTTTTCGGGCGGTTAATTGCCCCCTGCGGGGGCAATTAACCGCCCACCCCTTATAAAAGTCATAGCACCCCATTCCCGTATAGGCCGCACGATTTGACACCTTACTCAGGGGTCTACGACAAACGGTGCGGGACTAGTTACGCGCCGAACTTTCATACGGAAGAAGAATAAAAACTAGAAAGGTACATTTCCTGAAGAAAATGTGAGTGGTGCTTGCCGTGGCGAAACTCTGGCCGTCCATATCTCTACGACAATGGGATCTTGATAGCAACATGCTATATAGCTAGCATCAAGCTAGCACCATGCTAATCAGCTAAACATCATGCTAATTACACTAGCATGATGCTAGGAACATTCTATACATGTTATTAGCGAAAAGTTAGCATAATGCTAGCGACATGCTAATAGCGTTAGCATCATGCTAGCGATGTGCTGATGAAATTAGCATAACGCTAGCAAGATGCTAATTTTGTTAGCATCATGCTAGCAAAATGCTAATCGCGTTAGCATCATGCTAACAGCATGCTAATGAGGGTGCTAGGGGGCGTGGCTTATGAGCATGATGATAAATGCAAAAGAGTGTCTCTACGACAGTCGGTTCCACAGTTAAATCAATGTTAAGTCTGTGGGTGGTTAATTGCCCCCTGCGGGGGCAATTAACCACCCACCCCTTAGAAAAGTCACAGCACCCCGTTCCCGAAGATGGGCCGCACGGTTTGACACCTCACTCATGGGACTCAGTCAAAGTTGGTCTCAATGTTAAGTCTGTGGGTGGTTAATTGCCCCCGCAGGGGGCAATTAACCACCCACCCCTTCAAAGAGTCAAAGCAGCCTACTCCCGAATAAGCCGCACGGTTTGACACCTCATTCATGGGTCTACGACGAACGGTGCAAGACTCAGTCAAAGTTGTTCTCAGTGTTAAGTCTGTGGGCGGTTAATTGCCCCCTGCGGGGGCAATTAACCACCCACCCCTCAGAAAAGTCACAGCACCCTGTTCCCGAAAATGGGCCGCACAGTTTGACACCTCACTCATGGTACTCGGTCAAAGTTGGTCTCAATGTTAAGTCTGTGGGTGGTTAATTGCCCCCTGCGGGGGCAATTAACCACCCACCCCTTCAAACAGTGAGAGCACCCTACTCCCGATTAAGCCGCACGGTTTGACACCTCATTCATGGGTCTACGACGAACGGTGCAGGACTCAGTCAAATTTGTTGTCATTTGTTGTCTGTGGGTGGTTATTTGCCCCCTGCGGGGGCAATTAACCACCCACCCCTTCAAACAGTCAAAGCACCCTACTCCCGAATAAGCCGCACGGGTTGACACCTCATTCATGGGTCTACGACGAACAGTGCGGCACTAGTAATTTTTTAAAATTCCCATTATAAGTCAATGGGCAAAGTTGCCAAAATCCCCATTCAAATTCTATGGGGCAACTTTGGGGACCTCTCTTGCCCCGGGGGTCGAACTTATCCCCCTGTGCCGGGTATCTTCTGACACAGGCTGCAAACCTCTTTAAATGTGGTAAATCTGACGTCTCTACAAAATTCACTCTCTGCGCTACAATCTGTCAAAGTTGGTCTCCATGTTAAGTCAATGGGATTTTTGGGGCGGTTAATTGCCCCCTGCGGGGGCAATTAACCGCCCACCCCTTAGAAAAGTCATAGCACCCCATTCCCGTATAGGCCGCACGATTTGACACCTCACTCATGGGTCTACGACAAACGGTGCGGGACTAGTTACGCGCCGAACTTTCATACGGAAGAAGAATAAAAAAAAAAACTAGAGAGGTACATTTCCTGAAGAAAATGTGAGTGGTGCTTGCCGTGGCGAAACTCTGGCCGTCCATATCTCCACGACAATGGGATCTTGATAGCAACATGCTAATATAGCTAGCATCAAGCTAGCACCATGCTAATCAGCTAAACATCATGCTAATTACACTAGCATGATGCTAGGAACATTCTATACATGTTATTAGCGAAAAGTTAGCATAATGCTAGCAACATGCTAATAGCGTTAGCATCATGCTAGCGATGTGCTGATGAAATTAGCATACCGCTAGCAAGATGCTAATTTTGTTAGCATCATGCTAGCAAAATGCTAATCGCGTTAGCATCATGCTAACAGCATGCTAATGAGGGTGCTAGGGGGCGTGGCTTATGAGCATGATGATATATGCAAAAGAGTGTCTCTACGACAGTCGGTTCCACAGTTAAATCAATGTTAAGTGTGTGTGTGGTTAATTGCCCCCTGCGGGGGCAATTAACCACCCACCCCTTAGAAAAGTCACAGCACCCCGTTCCCGAAAATGGGCCGCACAGTTTGACACCTCACTCATGGTACTCGGTCAAAGTTGGTCTCAATGTTAAGTTTGTGGGTGGTTAATTGCCCCCTGCGGGGGCAATTAACCACCCACCCCTTCAAACAGTCAGAGCACCCTACTCCCGAGTAAGCCGCACGGTTTGACACCTCATTCATGTGTCTACGACGAACGGTGCAAGACTCAGTCAAATTTGTTGTCAGTGTTAAGTCTGTGGGTGGTTAATTGCCCCCTGCGGGGGCAATTAACCACCCACCCCTTCAAACAGTCAAAGCACCCTACTCCCGAATAAGCCGCACGGGTTGACACCTCATTCATGGGTCTACGACGAACGGTGCGGCACTAGTAATTTTTTTAAATTCCCATTATAAGTCAATGGGCAAAGTGGCCAAAATCCCCATTCAAATTCTATGGGGCAACTTTGGGGACCCCTCTTGCCCCGGGGGTCGAACGTATCCCCCTGTGCCGGGTATCTTCTGACACAGGTTGCAAACATCTTCAAATGTTGTAAATTTCACGTTTCTACAAAATCCCCTCTCTGCGCTACAAGCCGTCAAAGTTGGCCTCAATGTTAAGTCTATGGGACTTTTCGGGGCGGTTAATTGCCCCCTGCGGGGGCAATTAACCACCCACCCCTTAGAAAAGTCATAGCACCCCATTCCCGATTAGGCCGCACGATTTGACACCTCATTCATGGGTCTACGACAAACGGTGCGGGACTAGTTACGCGCCGAACTTTTGTCCGGAAGAATAATAATAATAAAAATAAAAATAATAAGTTCGCAAGAGAATAGTAGTGATGCTTTGCAAGCACCACTAATAATAAAAATAATAAGCCTGCAAGATAACAATAGTGATGCTTTGCAAGCACCACTAATAAGAGAGAAAGAGACGGGAGAGGACAGGTAGAGTACAAAAGCAGGAAAAAGGCGCAAAAGAGAACAAATAAAAAATGAACTAAGAAGGAGAAGACTGGCGATAAAGAAATAAACTAGAAAGAAATGAAAGAAAAAGAAAATTTAGGAAGGAAGGTTACATTTTTTATTAGGTTAATAAGGTGAAAGAGTTTATAGCAAACAAAAAAAATCTTTTGCACATTCTGTCTGTCCATCCTCCGGTCCATCGGTCCATTAGGAACAAACCGCTGATGTCTGTAGAAAAGCAGTGAAATCCCGGCGGTTAAATTGCGTCTGCAGCAGAACAGCAGCTCTCTTCACCTTTCAGGCCAGTTAGCGTGACAGGCCAGTTAGCGCAGAGGACGCTAACACACTAGCGTTGCTGAGCACGCTAAGTCTTATCTGCAGCCATGGCCCAGCCGCCTGGATGTCTAAATAAAATGAGGGAAAACCCTGAGACAAAATTTTCCCTCTCTTCCATTTCGTCTACGCTTTTCTCTGTTAAAAAAAAAAAACTCCTTCACCAGAGGAAAATGGCCGAATAAGAACGGCACGCCGAAAGCGCTAGCAGCAGCACCTGCTCTTAACAAGTTTACTGACATAAGAGCATCCTTTCATCTGTTTATTTTTTTTTCCTCCAGAAGCTTTAAGGATGAGTCAGCGTTTCCTCCCATCTTCTATTTTACGCTTGAAGAGAAACCCAATTTCCCCTGAAACGAGTCGAAAAGGTGTCGCTCTGTTTCAAACGCGGGAATAGTGACGATTAGCGCTCCGGTGTCGCTGCGTCTGCTAGCCTTCAGTGTGTCAGTAAATGAACAAACAATACAGCAAGAAATGGCAAAATTGTAAAAAATGTTTGGTCCAAAAGTCCAAAAGTTTGCACACCCTTAGGCTTAATAAGGGGGGGGAGGGGTGACTGACTAGAAAACACTGAGGGTCAGGGTGGTGTGAGTGAGCGAAGGAGAACTAGTGAAACAGAAGGAACAAAGCAGGATTGATTCAAGGAGAGGACATGGATGGATGGATGGATGGATGGATCGATCTTAGGTATCGTGATAATCTTGTATCAGGTGTTCCCTGTAATTCCCATCCCTAATAGATACCAGTCACAAGTTTGGATTAATTTTCTACATTTTAGAACAATAAACTGGATTTTTTTTAAATGATAAAATAACACATATGGGATTAGGTAATTAAATAACACTAACAGTTTACGACATGAACAGTTCTCGCAAGAACGGTATTGTGTCAAGTGCATTTGGGGACAGGGACAAACTGACCATTTTGATTCATACAAATTCACATTTCATACAAACTTAAATAATTCTTTTGACTGTGTAAAGCTGCTTTGCGGCAATGAAAATTGCTAAAAGCGCTATACAAATAAAATTTAATTGAATTGAATTGAAAATTTGCAAAACCCATCAAACATCACATGATGATGAAACTGTCTCTCACCTTCCCAGGACAACAAGACCAGAACGTACTAGAAGTTCATTTAGAGTCACCAGCCTCAGAAATCACTAATTAACCACCAGCACCTCAGATTAGAGCTGTTATGAAGGATTTACAGAGCAGAAACATCTCAATATCAACTGTTCAAAGGAGATTATTGCGTATTTTGGATGCATTCAGGATTGTTTTACAGTGTAGAGAGAAATAAAAATCGGGAAAGTCCATGGAATTAGAAGGTGTGTCCAGACTTTTGACTGGTAGTGTACATACAGTAGATAGACGTGAATATGAAAAACAAACAGAAATGAGTGAAGAATGAATTCTTGTATTATGGGTTTGGGTAGGATTTCTGCATTAAAGGGCACCAATTATGCAAAATGCAAAAGAAGAATAAAACATTCCCTGCTTTTTATTTGTGCTAAATTTCTGCATGGGCTGGGCTTTAAACAAGCCAGTTAAATTTTCCCCCTAATGTGACCTCATATAAGAAGTCCCCCCACCCCCAGCGCCACCCCAGGCTGTTTCTTACAGAAGGTCTGCAGTTCTCTGGAGGGGCGTGGCTCAGTCGTAGCTCATTTACATAGAGACCGAAACATCACATTTGGAGAAGGAGTGAATCAGGGAGTTTAAGATATGAAAAAAAAATGCATGCTCTTAGTGCAGTCTCTCTCTCTCTCACACATACACACACACACACATATACACACACTATGAGGAAGTGTTAACATGGTAAAGAAATAGAAAAATATGGTACCTTTAAAGTTAAAGCGGTTCTTCCTTGCAAAATCTCAGCCCTGATAGACGTGGCTAATGTCGTCGATGATAGTCAAACAGGTGTGTGTGTGTGTGTGTGTGTGTACGTCCAGGTTTTCTCTTTGTCTGTGCCAAGGTCATCTCGTTGAGACAGGCTGTCTGTGAGCATGAAGAGAAAAAGGTGCAATTAGCGTGCGCTCGGGGTGAAAACCACGAGTGTTTCTGTGAAGCAGGACGTCATCTGTTCCTGACAGTCCTGTTTTCTTCCAGCGTGTGTGAGAAAGACAGACGTTAAGTGTGTGTGTGTGTGTGTGTAAATGAACACCATGGCGCCTGCATGAACATCACTCTCTCTCACACTGGAGAGGCCTGCTCTTGAGTGAGCGAGGAGAGTGTGTTTTCATCGCAACTCATTTTCAAGCCGTTCCAAAAAAGGTTCATTAGACTTTTAAAAATGATAAAAAATGCAGCCATGGCGAGTTCCCCGCTTTTTAAAGTGTGACTGACGCTGAAGGCTTTTTGCTACACCTGACACCCGTCTCTCATCCTTCTAAAATTAGCCCGAAGAAATCGGAGAAGGGTTCAAAGATCAGTGTCGCTGCTCTGGAATGCCACCGATCAAAACACACTCGTGTTTATTCACATACAGACTTTAAAATCGTGGTATGATAAAATCGCTTGTTAAAACATGGCGTAAAACAGAAATGTGTAACTTTACACCATTAAGTGATTGTTCCACTTCACCAGACCAATTTTCCCATCATTATACGGTAATTCAGGTTTTACAAATTAAAATAATGCACTTTTTTTTCTTTTTATAATTACATTAGATATGTAGGGAAAATACCATCTAGTGTATTAGTGGCGTTGCAGTACAGCAGGTATAAAAAATCATTTCCTCTGCAGTGTCTCTTCTGTTACATTTAACGATTTGGTGCAATATCGGAATGTACAAATACTACAGTTTCCTGGTATCATGGTATCGATTAACTACAGCCTTGTAACATCCGCTCGAGCATCTTCCGACCCGTATACGGTACGTCCGTGATCTCATGCGATTATCATATCTCTTCAGCATTGTACGCATGTTATCATCTTGTTTCAATTTTATTTATTTATTCTTTCTTAAAAATATTAACATCAACTGGATCATCACTTTTTTAGATGCAGCAAAACCAGTGCTACGAAGGCTGTTCAAGTCAAACCAGGACTTTTTTTTTATTGTACTGATCATAGTTAGGAGAGTTATCAAAGCGCTCTTTATTTCTCTCTATAATCCCCCGCTACACTAATGTTGTTATCCCAGTGTTTCATCAGTGCCTGGATACCATCAAGGTAGAATGTTTTCTCAGTAAGTTGGAGCCACAATCAAACTGCCTGCTTCACGTCTGAAACGCTGGCCTCCCAAGAACTCCTTTGGTCAAGTAGGCTTTTATTGTCATTTCAACCACACGCAGTTCAATACACAGTGAAACGAAACAACGTTCCTCCTTAACCAAGGTGCTACATACTGTACATACAACATGAATGAACAAAAATAGCTAGCTAACTAAGACGCCTAATTAGCTGACTAGCTGAGACGAAACTAATTAACTCAATACATTAACAAAAGTTGCTAAAACATGGCGTAAACACAAACGTGTAACTTGTTTATAAAAGACAGCAAAAAAACACCATAAAGTGCACATGCAAATGTGCGAACAAGAACACGACACCATGCAATGCTCAGCTTTATTTATACAATACCCAACTTTATTACAATACTCAACTTTAATGGCCCAAACATGTGGAACAGGACTGTAAAAAACCCTGATAACATTGTCATTGTAAAACTTCGACACTTCCGATATTTGCTTCCGTTATTCTGAATCGCCTTTGCACCGTCCATTCTTTTATTTACGGCTACAAAGATAACTTTCTCCCAACACAACAGGCTCAAATGGCTCTCTAACCACTGATCAAGGGCCCTTCCTGTTTTGTGAAATACTGAATATCAGCACTGCTCTGATTATCTTCAGTACACACGCAGCGCCCTCATGCCTACGACAGCGTCCCAGCCGCGCTGATATTCAGTACAACAGCACTCCATCTCATGTGATATTTCTTCAACATTATTCATTACTCTTTGCAGTCTTCTGGCTAGAAGTGACCTTGAAGGCCTCCAGACTTTGTTCTGAACGTAAACGGTACCACATTTTACCAATCTGAATCTAAATCTCAGATTTAATGAAACGCTTTAGAATGAGGACAGACCGACTCCGGCCTCCTGCTGAGATATAAACGCTAACGTAATTAAAGTCTAGGCAAATCGAGTCGTTATCAAAGTCTTATCTCTTCCGCACCCTCTTATTTTCCCTTTACCTTTCTCAATCCATCACCTCACGCGCTCCCTCCGCTCGTCTCCGTCTACATTAACATGCTAGCGAGTCTCTCGTGCCCGCAGCTTCAAGACTTCCTCATTCTTCCTTTTTCTTTTTTTTTTTTCCTCCATGTATTTAATCAGGTCTAGATTAAGTTTATCATCACTCATTCATTGGACCCACCTTCCCTACATCCTCCTGCCCTTCTTTCTTAATTTCCATCTACCTCCACCAACCGTCGGTTTATTTAAAAGCAATCAAGCACCGCGGTGGTTATTTAAAATGTAGCGGGGTAACGGGGCAAATTGAATCAAGCGAGGTGTCAGATGGAAATTAAAAGGTCAGGACTGAGTTTGAGTGAAAGGCGAAATGAGGAGAACGCTTACGCTGTCCGCACGCAGGAACCCCAACTACCCCCTGACCCTCATCCAGGGGGGTTGGAGGAGTCAAGTGCGCGTCCAGGGTTCAGATATGCACCGAAAAGTTCTAAGAATGATACACTTTAACTGCGAAGTGGGTGATGTGTATGTTTCTCTCTCTCTCCCTTTCTCTCTCACACACACACACTCATTGTTCACTTTCTTCTTTCTCCTTTTCACCATCTCTTCCTCTTGCACATCTCTTGAAGGCGTCTGTGTCATCTGATGGCGTTCTGCTTAGCCGAGCTGAACCTGTGGTCCTCAAGGAGCAGTCTGAATGTGCAAGGTAATTAACACACACACACACACACACACACACACACACACAGAGCACCGTCTTCTCAGAGTAATACATGCATGTGTGTATATAACAGACTCTCACTGTTTTTCTCCCTTACAGCTGTTCCTCTCTTTAAAACACACATTAAGCCCCGCCCCTTTTCACTTTTCTTTTTTATTCGTTTTAATTTTATTTAATTCAATTTTGTATTATTATAATTTTTTTATGTTCTATTTTTTGTTTCTTTTTTTCCCCTTCTCTTCAATTTTTTTTATATTTTTTATTTTTTTTTCATTAGATAATTTAATTTTGTTCACTTTTTTAATGTTGCCTAGTTATATTCCGCTGTTTTGTTTTTTATTATTTTTTCATTTTTATTTAATTTTAATATTTCTTCCCCTACTTCATTCTTTTTAATTTCCTTTTATAATTGATTATTTTGTTCATTTCCTTTGTTTGTTTTTATTTTAACTTTATTTTCCTATTTTAGTCTTAACTATATTTATTTTATTTTCCCTCTTTTCTTTTCCCTTCTGCAGTGTTTTGTTTTATTTCAGTCTGTTGTTTTCTCTTTTGTTTTCTTGTTTGTTTTTTAAATTCTGTTTTGTTCTAAATAACTTTTTAAAAATTCTGTTGCATTCTTTTCTGTTTTGTTCTTTTTTTCCATTTTCGTTCTCTCTTAATTTATTGCTGTGTTCTGATGTATTGTTTATGTTTAGTTTTTTTTGTTATTTCACTTATTTATTAGTATTATTTTTGTATTATTTTGGGGTAAGTTTTGTTATGTAATATTTTCATTTTTATTTAGTTTTTGGGTTTTACAAGAGTAATTTTTTGTTTCTAATGTTTTTTTTATTATAGTCTTAATTCTGTTTTAATTTTTTTACATATTTCTTCTGTTCTGTATAACTTATATAATCACTTCACTTGTAATGATCTTAATAATAATTAAAGACTTGTAATAATTTGTACAGTAAGTATAATTAACAAAAAAATTCTGTTGCATTATTCTTCTGTTCTGTCCTATTTTTACTTTCGTTTTTTTCTTTTCTTGTGATGTTTGTGTTCTGTTCTCTCCTTTCTGTTTAGATTAATGAAAATAATGAAGAAAAGATTAACAAAAATAAAAAAGAGAGAAGATTAAAACAGAATAGTATAAAATTAAAGAGTACAGACATTTAGTTAAAGTCAGAGATAAAGTGGCATTTGTGAACATTATAAAAAGGGAATGCATACCAAATAATAATAATAATAATAATAATAATAATAATCGTCTGTCTCCCTCTTTCGCTTTCTCTCGTCTCCCTCTCTTCCTATCTTCCTGTCTCTCTCTCTCTCTCTCTCTGTGTATACGTTTTTGTCTTGCTCTCTTTTTCTCCCTGTCTCTCTATTTATCTCTCTCCTTCTTTCTCTTCTTATCTCTTAATGTCTTACTTTCTTTCTCGCACTTTCTTTCTCTTTCCCTTTTTACAGATACAGATATTGGCACGTTCCAGTTTTATGAGAAAGGGGAACCAGGTAAGTGTGTAATATTAATTCTCTCGTTCCCTCACTCTCTTTAACACACTTTCACTTGGCTGCTGACTCATGGCTCATCCAGGCATTTAGTCTCTCTCTCTGTCTCTCTCATTCTCTCTCTCTCACACACACACACACACACACACACACACACTCTAGCACGTGTATAACAGCAGGGGGACTACAGTCAGTAGCCTCGTAACTGTAAATGGCCCTTTATATGAATAACTTAGTACACACTCTAAGTCATATATACATTATATAGACTCATTAGTTTATGTAAACTACAACCAAATGTGTGTGTGTGTGTGTGTGTGTGTGTGTGTGAGGCCTGCTTCCTCGATTCATGTCCACCAGAGGGTGCAGCAGCTCTACCATGATGAAGCGATTGACGGGCCGTCCGAAAGTGTGTGTCTGTGTGTGTGAATCTAAGTTTGGACCAGTATGAAACCGAGGTCCTATAAACCCATCATGCACTGCACACGTTAGTGTTTCCGTTTCTAAGACTGATGAATCGATTCGAGTTTCTTCATGAGTTTAAGCACACACGATCTGTCAGGATGCCGAGATATACACTCACTCACTCACTCGATTTGGCACACACACCTCATTTTAGCTGAAGAAGCAGAACTGTATTAGTTTTTCATGGTTCTCTCTCTCTCTCTCTCTCTCTCTCTCTCTCTCTCTCTGCAGTCCTTCCTGCAGATCAGCATTACTACAGTGAGAAGCAGCACTTTGCCGAGAGTGAGTCCTCTTCCTTTTTTGTAATCATCTCTCTACGTTCTGTGTGTGTGTGTGTGTGTGTGTGTGTGTGTGTCCTAATAAATTATCTATATATTAAAAAGGGGGACATATCAGTTCTTTTTGAGCAAATAAACATAAAATATAAATAGTTGGGCATTTAAAAAGCCAAAAACATGGCAGAAAGTGTGTGTCTTGTCAAGATAATATCTTTTTAAGTTTAGTACAAGTTTAAACATGCTTCTGAACATTTTCACCAAACACCCCGTGCACATAATCTACACCCTACGCCATAGTTACACTTTACATTTATTATATTTTAATTACACATAAGTGACTAATCCTGTCTTGTATGAGTTATTAGTTATTTATGTGGGTCTGATTCTCTATTTGTCAAGTAGTTCATTAGATAGACACTGTGTAGTGGACATGTATCAGTAGTGGCAGAGTTTATACGTTAGCTTGAGCATTTAGCACGTTTAGACCTGTTGATGTTAGGCGATACAGAACAGATGTGCTTTATTTATTTATTTTATTTTTCAATTTATTTAGCAAAACTTTCTAGAAAAATCAATTAATTGATGTGGAAAAGACATAAAGCAAGAAAAAATATTGTCTTATGTCTTTTTTTGTCAAGAAAGATTGTGGAGTTTGTTTTAGCAACGTGACCCCATTGAAATAAATGGATGAGCTACTGGGGGGGTCTTTTTCAGAAAAGATCATATATCATCATTTTTCATAATACTTAATGCTTCTTATTTGCCTATCCATGTTTAAATTTTTTTTTTAATATGCGCACATTCATATTTTTATCAGTTAAAAAGAAACCTATTTGCTAAATACAATTCCAAGCCCTTTTATGTCCGTAGTGTTCAGAACTTTTTATAATTCAAATCTTTCAACGGTCTTAACTGTCATTCAGCTGAAACTTGGCCAGTTTAGATTTTACATGGAAAGACATAAACCTGAAAAAGTGTATTATTCCAAAATGCAAAAGTGTTAAGATATTGCAACATGAATTTGACATGGTTACGGACACTACAGATGTTTTGCTTTTTAAGCTTTTAACAAAAACCAGAATGCTTCAATTTAGGCACCAATTTTTACATGCCACATGGTTCTAGAATGTTACACCAATTTTAGTGACAATACTCCTAAAGAAATATTAATAATTTGCATTTTAAGTGATTATTGTTTAACGCAAGACGGTATAACACAAAAAAGGCCATTTTGGGGGCGGATATAAAACCATCTGAATCTGAAATTAGTATATTTTTTAAGGAAGCAAGATTGGTGACTTCCATGTTGCATAAACTTTAGAAGTTGCTCCTTTGACGCACACATTTTCTGTTTCATATGGATAATAAAAAAAAGTAATAATAATATATGTATTCTATATCCTCTGTGTGTGTGTGTGTGTATACAGTGTAATATATATATATATATATATATATATATATATATATATATATATATATATATATATAACAATTTAAATATATTACGACAATATTATTATAATATTAATAAAATTATAATAATATAATATACATCATAATATTTTTCTTTTCCTGAAGTGTATATATATTTTTTGGCTGACGCTGTATATTACAGTTACTAATAAGACACTGATGTTGCTTCCTATTAATGTAAAAAATATCTCTCATGTTGCAGTATAACACTATACAGTTTACTTTGCAATTAAAATAAATATACTGTTTGTGTGTATAGATGTGTGTGTGTGTGTGTGTGTGTGTGTGTGTGTATATATACAGTGTGTGTATATATATACTGTATGTGTATGTATATTTGATATGTAATACTTGCATGTGTAAGTAATAACAGATCTATCATCCCACAAAAATGGTAAGTAAATAAATAAATAAATAAATAATCCTCAGAGACTTCAGAGGGACAAAAAGTCCCTTATCAGGAGAGACACACTCATCCTTAACACACCCTTCCTCTCTCTCTATCTCTCCTTCATTAATATTCATGTATTTATGAATCTCTTTTTTAAGGACGGGGGTCTGTTTCTTAATAGCGTGCACGCACACACACACGCACACACACACACACGCACACATGCGCGCACACAAATTGGAATCCTTTAAGGGCAAATTTCCAAAAAGGAGCCTCTCAACCTCGGCTCGGCTCACGTTAACCTGTTAATACAAACACATGAGCACAGAAATTCAATTAACTCTGTGTGTGTGTGTGTGTGTGTGTGTGTGTGTGTGTGTGTGTTTCGTGGGAGGCAGATGAGGTTTTCGTGAGTGTGACAGCACATTTTACACCAGCGTGTTTTAATATGTTACGGTAACTTTGAGTTTATCCCCCTGAGGCGCACACACACACGCGCACACACACACATAGACGATTGAATAACTCTCCAGTGTGGGGGGAAAAACTGCGCCTTTTCCTCCAGTAGGTTATTAGTTAATAAAGCATATTAAGCCTACACGGTAACTAAAGTACTTGTTCTGACTTCAGAGGGCCCATGAGTTAATCGCTGTTTCACTTTGAAGTGGGTCAGTGTTTACACACGCTTTAGTTTTTCGCTGCTTGTGTGGAAGAAAAGAGGAGAGAGAAAGGAGAGCAAAATACTGTAAGAGCACAGCGCCGAGTGTTTTATTCCCCTTATACCACAATGGTTTGCTAATTACTGGCGTTTTTTTTCAGCTAATTAAAGAACATTTATACTTCTTAATGCACAATGCTTAATTTTTTCCTCTTTCATTTCTATAATTAGGTGTGTGTTACAGTAGATGCATTGATATGAACCTGAGATTTTGCATATGCACTAACGTATGCTGTTATACAGTAGACGCCTTGTTCTACAGCTTCATTATTATTACCAGGTTGTGCAAAAATGTTTCATAGAGATTCCATGAGTAAAAAAAAATGGGAAAAATTTAAAAGTTTTTTATTTAAATACACCTGCACAGAATTTTTTGCAATTTTAAAGATCCGTTTAACATCTAGAATTTTCATGTAGATGAACTAAGATGCACAAATGCTTTTTTGGGACTGTAAAGTTATCGAATCAATGCAATGCAAACAAATGAGAGTTAGATTTTTGTTTCAAGATGCACATGACCCGCAGCGCTGCATGAAACCCGAGACGTATTGGTGAAGATTAATGTATTTATAAATTTATACAAAGTGTCTGAAAATCCATTGATCAGAGCCTTAAGAATCTGTTCCTGTCCGTTTGTGTCTCTGTGTCAGCAGAGTGCTTTTCCTCGAACATTATTCCCCCCTGCGACCTCATTTCCCCTCTCGTCTGTTCCAACCACTCGGCGTTCAGCATCAGCAGTATACTAATCACCGACCTGAACATCTGCCATCATCTGCCCCTGTTTCTCACTGGGTCAGGCCTTAAGTCAGATGTTTTTTAAAGCATGATTCATAGGTCACTGTGTGGCTTAACAAACACAAAATACATTCCTCTGAAACTGCTCAGGTACAGAAAAAAAGAAAAACTATTTCTTAAAACTATATTAAAAATGCAAGAAGGTCTGGAGGTTTTGTACAGTACTGTATGCTTAATGTATATATTTTTTCTCCTTCTTTTTAATCATATAAATAAAAAAAAAATTCTTATAAGAAGAATAAAAAAATATCTGACTACAGTAATTTAAAAGTTCTCTCTACATTGGACAAAAGACTTTTACGCAATCCTCTTAGACATTAGCGCAGCTGCAAAATCACAGGATTATATTAATGCACTCGTTTCTATAGTAACAGCTAATGCTCACACCAAGGTGTAGAAATAAAATAGGGAAAATAGTGTGTCATGTTCCAGAGTATGATTTAATACTCAATAATTGGTGATTTTTTTTTTAAGTTGTGATATTAAAATTTGTTTTTTGTTATTTGTTTTCTTTTAAAAGCATGTGCTTTGAACGATTCATTGTGTACTTTAGACGCCATTATTTGTTTAAGCCGAGGGGGGGGCTGATATGTTTGATTGCTAAAGGCTAAAATATATCGTTATATGAGATTTTAACGAAGCCTTTGTTGTAAAGGTGAAGTTCTAAGCACACACTGTTCGAACGCATTGTACAGTTTTCATATGGGGAACTTTTGTTTCCGTCTCCGCCTCCTACCGCGGCCGAGACCTCATTTGTTGGCTGGAGGAACTTTCAGCTCAGCTTCATTTTAGTTGGTGACATTTCGACCTTTCGACTCCGGGTCGCTCGGAAATACTTCCTCTCATAAACAAAACACAAAAACATTTTTTTGTGCTGATTTATCCCCCCTCTGTCTCTCTCTGTCTCTCTCTGTCTCTCTCTCAGCACGGGGTTACCCATGGTTCTTGAGTAACCGGCGTCCGGAGAGGTTGCGGGACACCCTCAAGGAACTGGAGGTATTTGTTTACGTTTCCCCTTCTCAATAACTTGCAGATGAATTAACAAATTGCAGCATTCTCTCTCTCTCTCTCTCTCTCTCTCTCTCTCTCTCTCTCTCTCTCTCAGCACCTGGGTGTGGGTGTCTCTCTGTCATCACAGGGGATATTTAAGGGGGATCAACAGGACTTCGGGCAGGTTTACCCCTCCCTGTCTGTTGCCCCCTCCCCTTCTCTCTCTCTCTCTCTCTCTCTCTCTCACACACACACACACACACACACAGATGCAGCTTTGTTCAGTAGCACTATGGGTAATTTTTTGGCCTCCTCAAAATCTGAAATTGGAAACATCTACTCTGAGCCAAACCCCTCAAACTACAGAGCAAGACTAGATTTTGTTTTCTTTCTTTCTCTCCATCAGTCTCTTTGTCTTTCTCGTTCATGTCGCACTAAACACATCGAGATTGTTGTAATTCTTCTCTCTCTCTCTGTTCATCAGGAGTTGTTACAGTCTAATTCCTGCGTTTGTACCAAATGGAGGACGAAACGTTGTTGTCAGGTGCGTATCCCAGCATGCAACTGGTGTATTGCTGCTAAGACTTTGTTTTTATCCTCACTTTGTACCTGGAAAGCATGAATTTAAAAACACCTCGTTGGACAGCGAACTGACGTGTGAAATCCCCTCAAAACAGCAAACTGTAGAGTCAGATTAACATTAGACACGTGCTGGATTAAACCAAACGCTACAGAGCGTTCGAGTCAAACTGGGACTTTTGATTTGTACAGAATAACTCCACAGTTATGAGAGTAAAAACTTACTTTGTGTCTGTATATAATCCCCTGCTACACTAATGTGAAGTTT
This sequence comes from Clarias gariepinus, assembly GCF_024256425.1. Classification (NCBI taxonomy): domain Eukaryota; kingdom Metazoa; phylum Chordata; class Actinopteri; order Siluriformes; family Clariidae; genus Clarias; species Clarias gariepinus. Next base: position 5,725,356 of record NC_071112.1, on the reverse strand, counting down.
GACTCGAGCACCCCATGCCTTGTAGTATGTACAGTATAACTCACTTAAAGTCTCTTTGTGTTCTGAGCAGCCACATTTATTTGACTTGACTTGTTGAGCTCAGGGTTGAGGAGAACATCCCGAGTTACAAATATAAATTCCGAGTTGAAACGCAAGACTTTTTTTTTTCTTTTTCTTTTTTTGTTTCCTGCTCTCGCTGGACGAAGCTTGGAAATTCCAAGTTCTAAGCTTCAGTTGAACACAATGACTGTAATTACAGGGTTTCTCCACTGACATGTGATCTTTCTGCATCTCAACCCAACATCCAAAAAAACCTTTATTTTTTGTTGTGTTTTTTTTTTTTTTTTTTTGGCATTTTGGCAGACACACTCAAACAGAGTGAAATGCCTTTTTCTCCATTATACTGACTCCATTATACTCTCCATTATATCTGGGCAGTTGAGGGTCAGGGGCCTTGCTCAGGGGCCCAACAGAGGCACTTTGGTGGTGCAAAGGTTTGAACCTTGGACCTCTTGATTAGTTGTTCAATGTTTTAACCACTGAGCTACTCCATAAATAAATAAAAAAAATAATATTTGAATTTTCATGGGCTTGGCACATCAAGCACAAGAAAAAAATTAAATGAAATACTTGAATGAAAATCCACCTTTTAGTTGCAGAATGTATTTTAAATATGTGTTTACTGATTTTTCTTTTTGTTACTTGATGCTTGTGAGTTAAATTTTTTTTTTTAATATATATATAATGTTTAATATTTTTGTATATGTACTAAATGGTGGACACTTTCAGACAGTCTTTAATTAGAGCCAGATCTTGTGTGGTGTTCTTTTAAAACTGATTATTATTATTTATTTATTTGTTTATTTACGTTATGCTCTTTGTAGTGAGCAGACGTAGTGAAAACAAAATCCTTTTGGTTGAAGTTAAAGGTTATTTATTATATATTTGTTGTTTATTTATTTATAATTTTTTCCTTTAATTTTTGTTATTATTATTATTGCTGTTGTTGTTTGTTTGTTTGTTTGTGTGTTTAATAATATATATTAGATTGTGGAAAGCAAAAACTTACACAGTATATATATATATATATATGTATAAATTTAGTATTAGGTAAAGAAACGAAAACTACGTAAAGATTACCTCCCTCAATATTTACTCCATCAGTGACTGTGCAAAAATGACAGACTAATTAATATTTAAATAATTTTTTTTTCAAATAATAAAAATAATAATATTTAAATGAGCTTAATTTTATTTCTTATTGGATTTCGTATGTTATGATACATATTTATTTATATAGCCCCGATTGTGTGTGTGTGTGTGTGTGTGTGTAGATGCTGTTGAGCTCAGGTGTTCTTGTGACCCTCACTCTAAGTGGAGCTCAGTTAGAGAGAGTGGGCATCGACAAAACACTTGTGGGACGACTTCCTGCTGACACCATCAGCCATGGTAAGTCTTTCCTTCTCTCTCACACACACACACACATACACACACACAAAGGTATACATACACAAACCAATTACATACACTGCCCATTTTCCCAGCATGCACTTGGGCAGCGCACACCCATAGGTCACCAACCTTCTGTCTCTACATTTTCTGTTACTCCCTGAGGAAGCTGGAACTCTCTGGACAGGGACACACACACACACACACACACACACACACACACACACACACACATAGTTCTTCCTTTGCTTTTAATTGCTGACTCTCCAGGGACCGTGGTGTTACTTCCTGCTTTGTTTGGAGTTGGACACTGTCCCAAAACTGCTAATTATTTTCTCATATCACATATTGTTTATAGCTGCGTGTCTCTAGACACCTCACAAGCCCGTCTCTCTCTCTCTCTCTCTCTCTCGGTCTCACCCCTCTACCGTTCCCTCCCTGTGCCACCCCCCACAGAGCCCCATTCAGCTCCTCAGAGGCCCTAATTACCACAGTAATTTGTGTGTGTGTGTGTGTGTGTGTGTGTGTGTGTGTGTGTGTGTGTGTGTGTGTGGCGGGGGGGGGGGGTCTCCACATCTGTCACTTGTTTCATTAGTTTCACACCCCCAGTCAATTAGTCACAACCTCTCACTGTCACAAAGTGGCAACAGCTTTTGATTTTACAAATGAACAAGGTGCTTATTGGACGTTAATAAAGCATCTGTTACAGTTTCATCAGAGATACGTCTTTATTAATCAACGTGACCGAATAGACTTTATATAATGGTTAGATGGTGAGAGTGGTGTTTAGGGAGGAGACGCTACACCAGCCTTTACACAGAGCTTATGAATTCTCCATTCTGATTGGTCAGAGAGACTCATTTAATATAGCAGAGGGAGGTTTATATTAATGCACTCGTTCATTTGCAAGATATATGTTATATAGGCTCATAATATGGATTTTAAAAAAATAATGAAAATGATGAATGGTGTTCAAGTCGAACCGGGACTTTTAATTGTGCAGAATAACAGGACACAGTTATGAGAGTACAAACTCCCTTTATGTCTCTGTAGAATCCGCTGCCACACTAATGCACTTATAGTATCCCAGTGTTTCACTAGTGCTTGGGCACCACCAAGGTAGAAAGTTTTCTCAGTACGACAGACGCTTGATTGAATTGCCCGCTTCACGTCTGAAACGCTGACCTCCCAGGAACTCCTGTAATGCCCCAACATGTGGGAGTGGCTTGGGGGGGGGGGGGGTCAGGACTGTACAGGGGTGCGGCAGTAACAAGGCCCTCAACACTATCTGCTCCAGGGGCGCTGTATCATCTCTGACCCTGCGCTGGGATATGGGAAGAAAGAATTTTACTATGCAGAAATATATTTGTGACAAATAAAGGCTAAACTTAAAAAAGTTTTCACGTCGATTTTCAAGGATCAGGCGTTCCACTCGCTGAATGTTCACAGAAACGACTAAGTAAATGTCAATCAGTCTCAGCTTTCAGTCCCGGTTTGACTTGAACACTCATTTGAACATTCTGTGAGATAACCTCGAAAGAAGAAAGAGCCATGCTCTCGCAAAATAGATTTTTTAAAATAAAATAGAAGCTCTTTCTATTCCCTTCAAAGGTTGTGGTATATTTTTTAAGAATTCATCATTTTTCGATTGTTTAAAGTTTAAAATTTTATTTACCTGAATCATTTTAAAAGTGTGAATTAATTCAAAATTGAAAACTCATCAACTGATTAATCAACCAACAAAATATTAAGTATGTTACGTAATCAATTAAAATGCACAGCTCTATTGATAATCCATTGCAAGGTTAAGTGCATGGCCACACACACACACACACACACTCACACACACACACTCCAGCGATTTGGAAATGCCACTCAGGCTACAACGCAGGTCTTTGGTGAGAAAGCAGAACACACAGAACAGTGTAAAACTCTTTCTCTTCTTACTTCCAAATAGAAGTCAGACTTTTTTTGTGTTTTTAAAGTAGCCTTGAGGAATATTTCTCCAGGACTTTTTGTCTCTTATTATCAGTCCAGTCCCTGTACCTGAGAAGTTACAGAGGAATGTTTTTCATTTGTTAGGCTTCACAGTGACCTATGAATCAAAAAAATAATAAAAAACATCTAACTTAAGGCAGTGAGAATCAGGTGCAGATGATGAAGAGATGATGCTGCTGATGCTGAACGCTGAGTGGTTGGAACAGATGAGAGGGGAAATGAGGTCGCTGCTGAGGCTGTTCCATAAACAACCAATTTAAAAATTATTAAAATCTTTAGGCACTTTGCAGCCTGTCGTTATAAAACATTTGTTCCCACTTCTTTAATTTAATCTACATCATTTAATCTCATTTAATATGTAACAAGACTTTTGCACAGTACTGTAAACCAAAGGTGCAATCCGAACCCCCGACCCTGGAGCTACTGTCCTGTACTGTACACCATAAAATAACATCAAAGCATAAAACCCTAACCCTTTTTCTTTTTTTGTTTATCTATTTCTTGACTTTGAGAAGACACAAAAAGCAGCTAATAAACAGGAAAACTTTCTGTCCTAAAGATTTTCTCTTATAAATATTAATAATATTAATAATAATAAAAATGAAAACAGCTTTATCTTTAAATGTTTACAAAGCACTCACACTGGAGACTCCTTCCCACACTGATAAATAAACATCTCAGTAAAGAAAACTTTCACATATCAATAACAGTAAGGTACTTGTTTTTTTTAATCCATTATGTCGTACGTCTGGTGTTATTATGATAATATCAAGTGCATTAATATAAACTTGGTGTTAATATAAATCTGGTGTTTTTATGATAATATAGTGCGTTAATATAATCCCGTGATCTGATGTGCAGCTGAAATATGATCAGAGGCGATATTAGAGAGAATTAATCAATGAATAGAGAGTTTATCAAACCGTGTGTAAAGAACCTTTAACAAAGAAATTGCAGTGTCTTATAATCTGGAACCTACAAGTATTTATTAATTCTTTGGTTTTTAAATCAATATTGGTGTTTAAAAAACGGTTTATAAGTAAAATGAGGTAAAGAAAAGGTGTTTTTTTTGTTTAGTTTTTTGCTCTAATCCTATACTTTAGTTGATATTTAATAGACATAATTAGCTTGATTTTTCAAAAGCTAGCAAATGAATGATTTGAAATCATCTCCTGAAAATAACATCGCTCATGCTCATTGCTAACGCTGCATCAAAATCTGAATTCAAGCATCACCTCTAATTTGCATACGGCAAACCGTATTATTTTCCCCCTCGTGGGCAATTTCTTAAATGTGATCCTGAACGGCGTAGAGTTGTGGAGAAGGCTTTAATTTTCTAACTGCAGAGGAGGCTGTAAGTGATTTCTCATCTCATTCATTATTTGTCATTGCATTAAACCCAGCGGCGTTAAGCTCTTTAGGCCGCAGTGTCAACACGTTTTCAAACGAGGAGGATGTTAAGTGGATCTAGCAGACTGACTGACACCGATCGCTAATGCGCCTCGGTCTTCCGCTTCACATATGGGCCAAAACCTGTTCTCCACACACACACACACACATGATCGAGGCCATTTTTCCAGCCCCAGGCTAGAAAGTTGGACATTTATTTGCTAACGGATTAGTGTGAAATCCCTCACATTTTGGCAGAGCTTACCACAATCTAAATATACAACTATGGTCTTTTATGTGTGATTGACATTTCTGTGTTTTTACATAAGAGAAACTGCTGACTGATTATGATTTTTAGTGTTTCATTATTTTTTTCTCTGAAATATCTGCCAAGGTCATTTAGACTGGATGAAACCTCTCTTACACAGGATTCTAATTAAATGATGTCACCAACAAACATGCACTGTATTCATTGAAGAACTCGCTAACGAAGTGTGTATTCTTATTTTAGCTTGATATCAAAGTTTTTTTTAGCATTTTATCAGGAAAGTGAAAAAATGCACTTAATGGATGTCTTAAAAACAAAGAATAGGTTTTAAAGTCAAAACGCTACAGATGTTGAAAGATGAAAGAGACTTTTTGTTTTGTTTTTCTATGTCTGTTTTGTTCTTTCCTCTAATCCTACATTTAATGTAAATATAAGCAAAAGCAAATATAAACAAAAGCAAATAAAATAAAAGTTCCTGGGATGGGTCATGATTATGCCATAGTCATAGGAGGACAGTTGACCTGGTGCCCCAGGGATGTCGGGGTTGAATATTGTCTCTCCCACATCAGTCACAGTGACCCTAGCCTATCGCGGCCATCTGTCAGATCATGCAGGTGAAAGTGGGTGGATAGCATTTTCCCTCTGGGGTGTAACTCCTACTCCTAACTCCTGAAGTTTTCATGAAGCCCTCGCCCGCTCTACTTGGTACCTTTTGGTGATGGGGACAGGAAGGAAGGGAGAAAAGAAAAACAAACAAGTATTGGCACTGTGTTGGCAAGCTAAAATGAACAGCTAGAAAACAAGTTCTCCTTTAGACAATTAGTTACTTAACATCTTTTGACCAATCAGTTTAAACAACCTACACTTCACATAGGCAATATTTTTTCAATCTGATTGAAATCATTCCGATAAGAGATTAAAAATTAAGATGCTGATCTGACATGATGTGTGTTTACAAGCTCAACGCATTTAATCAAACTGTAAAATTATTGGCGTGTACAAACTGGTTTCGCCCGCTGTGATGCATTTAATCCGCCTGGAAATAGAAAAGTAGGAGTATTTTTCTCCAAATTTGAGGAAGGGTAGGTTGTCATTTAAAATGCCACCTTCTGTATTGTGATTGGCTGCAAGAATTGAGTCTCATCTGTGATTAGTTAGATGCTTTGCTTTATGTGAAATGTGAGTCATTCAGAGCTCCTTCCTCATGCAGAGACCCAATGGATGAACGTTTAAAGTAAAGACAGATGGGAGAGAGTTGTTCTTACAGATTTTTTTCTAATTTTGCTGTGTGGATCAGACATGTACAGAAAGAACAGATTTATTCCAACAAATGAGAAATGATCAGATTTATTGCATCAATAATATTTATCTATTGAATGGATTATTAAAGGTTTACACCCACCACTATTCCTACTGATAATTTCTTTGGATTGGAAAAGCTCGCGTCAGTCTGTTCACATGATGCAGTTTTGTTATGATTTCGTATTATTCTGATGATTAGTTCAGTAATAGTGTCCATGTAAACACACCTAGTGCAGCACCTATTGTAATCACTCTCACTAACTTCATAAACAGTTCATTATAATGCTCTACTAGAGAGACAGATGGAACCCTTCTTGTAAATTTACAGAGGTTCTACGAAGAACTTTTAAATGCTCCCACAAAGAAACCAACCACAGAACCATTAAGAAGCAATCTTATTAATTTTATAGACTATTCACGTCTAGTTTAAAGAAGTTTTAATTTTGACATTTTCAATAATAAACTGGTTTCTTGGTATTACAGTGGCATAGTGATTTTCCCTGTGTCCTCGCACCTCGAGGGTCAAGGGTACGATTCCCCGATCTTGATGGGTTTCTTCCACATACAGGTAGTCCCCTGACTTATGAACAAGTTCTGTTCTGAAAGCATGTTCATAAGTCGGATTTGTTCCTAAGTCGGATAAAGCGAGTCTTATACGCCTTTGACATGAATATACAATGTAAAGCATACCAATCCACTGCCATCATGTGGACAAAAACAGTAACCGCGTCCTAAGGAAATGAATCTCACACATGTCAAATGTAACAGTTTTGTTTCTGCGCCTTTAAATCAGGAGGGGAATCTCAGATGCCGTTTTGTCTTGGAGCTGTTTTCCAACATAATTGGACTGTGGACTGTGTTTTGTTGAGGATTTTTGGAAATTAGGATTATTTACAATTAGGACAGATTTACAGGACAGACATTTTCTATCATCGTGTTCCCGGACCAATTCACTGAAACCAGTGAGGCGATTCATTTATTCTGCACCCTCACACACACACACACACATATATACTGTACAATATACGGGACTTTAGACATTTTATACATTCACTTACACCCTAAAAATATTGTATATAATCATAAATATTGGTATCTGGTGCGATGCAGTGTCTTTTTTTTTTTTTCTTACACGTGAGCTACTTCCGTGAGTTGTTCGCATCTGTGAATGTTCGCAGAACCATAACTCTTTCGTAACTCGAATGTTCGTAAGTCAGGGACTACCTGTACTCCGGTTTCCTCCCACAGCCCAAAGACATGCATGGCAGGCTAATTAAAATGAGTATGTGCGTGTTTGTGTGCATGGGTGCCATTTTATCCACAAGTCCGAAGTCTCCTGCATCCCTTTACAAAATAAGCAGTATAGAGAATGATAGCGAGAGAGTCTTATATTGCTATTGCAAGCTAAAAATTCAGAAAACTTTAGGGAACAAACAGGACTTGGTTAATGTAAGCAGAAAATGCAACATCTTTGGTTTTGGTTGGAGCTCAGACATATTAAAGCGGTGTTCACACACATTTGTTTTTCCTCACTGTTTTCACGCGATACCATGCCACGGCGCACAATTACACCAGAAACAGTGTGTATCCTGTCTGTAATTGCTGTTAAGGTTTGTAAATCTGTTCGGCTATATTCACATTTTTTTTTTTTTTTTACCCTCTTCTGTTTAATTGCTTTTTTAAAACGATTAATTTTTATGCAAGGGGAGGTTTAATCGCTAAAAAAGCGTGAGCTAAGCTGGTGGTTCAACTCGATCCAGAGCAATTTTCTGCCTTTAGCATGAAAGCTATACTGCCTTTAGGCATTTCTGCATTTTTCTGCACCAACACGGACTCGTTTTCTCTTTTACGCATACACACACACACACACAGACACACACACAAACACACATCAATATATAAACTCAGAGTATGTGTCAGGAATTATAGGTTTATTAATTTCTGCTCTGCTTTTCAACATCTGTTGCAGTAACATGTTATTCGTTTGTGTCTGTTACATGCTGTGAGCCCTTGTGTAATCCAATCCAAGACTACATATTGGGGGTCAAAACAAAGGAAGGCGAAATGAAATACTGTAAAGATAATCTATAATTGAAGAAAAAAGGTCTAAAACAGAAACATTTGGAACTGGAAAATATTTTGGTATTCCTTGATGGGCGTTCAAGTCAAACCCGGACAAGCACAGTACAGTGATGAGATTGAACATTCACCGAGTGGAACGCCTGATCCTTGAAAATCGACAGATAACTTGCAGAAGAGATGCATCTGTCTGTGGAAGCTGTACATACAATCATTCACCAACACCACCTACACGTTATAGGAACTCGGCTGGGAGTTATCACCACATCCCCTGTACAGTCCTGACCTCACTCCAAGCCATTTTCACATATTTGGGCCATTAAAGGAGTTCCTGGGAGGCCAGGGTTTTAGATGTAAAGCAGGCAGACCAAAAAAGCTTTCTACCTTGATGGTATCTGAGCACTAGGATACGTGCATTAGTGTCGTCAGGGATTATATAAAGAAATAAAGGGAGTTTTTTAATAACACTTATAACTGTTCTGTTATTCTGCACACTCAAAAGTCCCGGTTTGACATGCTTGGAAATCACACCCTGTCCCAGCAACGCTATACTGTAGTGACCTTTTAAAAATTCTCTCTCTTTCTTCAGAAGCAATAAAAGGTTACATATGTTTTAAATAATAATCTTGTTTCATAACGTTTGTGCATTGCATGTGACCTCTGAACCCTGACCTAACCTGACCTTTCCCACCTCTCTCCACCATCCACAGCGGCGATTGGCGAACGCTTCCTCCTCCTCTCGTTTGTGGAGAAGAGTCAGGTGTGTCAGGTGCACCTGGGGAGGCGGAGCCAGAGTTCACCTGAGCTCTCAGCACGCCGTTTGGAGAAACTCTCGGCTGCTGACATCAAGGTAACACACACATATACTGTATATACACACACACACACACACATGCACGGTAACACTTTTGGGATAAAGCCTTGACTGCTTTTAATTAGTGGCCACAATGACGACGCTTCCGCTGAGCTTGTAGCGGTAATTACTAGCACTCGTAGTGTTTTTCCGGGGAGCCATGGGGACTCTAATGCGCTCTCTAGAGCCAGAAAGCACTGACAAACACAATAACAATAACACTCACACAGCTTAGGTAGATGTCCGGGCTGACTTTATGACAGATGATGAGGAAGGACAGAAAAGAAAGCTTTTTGGGTATAATAAAAATTAAAGGCTTTATTTTGAAAAGCAGGAAAAGTCAAAATAAGAGCATGTGAGGGTTAAAATGATCTAGGAAGCTGAGACTTGTTGAGAACTTGATTCATTTTAAACTTGATATGTGATCCATCATGTCGAGTCAGGTATTGAGTTGAGCAAGCGAGACGTTCGATGAGTGAGTCAGGGAGGGAGGTAGGGAGGGAGGGAGTGAGGGAGGGAGGATGGTAAAATGTTGCAGTTCCTCTGTAATCCTACAGGTTGTGCCCTCTAAACTATTCATACTTTTCCAGACAGCACAGCATCCTGTGTGATACAGTAAGAAATTTGCTAAATCTGTTCAAAATTGTAACAAAAATTCTTATAATAAATCGGGATATTTATAAAATCGTGATAAGATCGCAATACAAATTGAATCGGCATCTTTAGGGAGAAAGTTTTCATCCTAAACATCCTGTTTTAAAGCACTTTAATAAACAAGCTGGTTACTCCAGTTGTGATAAAAAAAACATGTTTTTTTTGTTTATTTTTTTGCTATAAAGTTATTTTTAGGGCTAGGAGAGAGATCCTGGTGTCAGAATGAGGCTGTGGGTCCCTTATTCTTATAATGTCCGAGAATCCTCATTTAAATATTTAAAAAATAGGATTCCAACAGATTTTTCCAAAGCGCTTCCCCGTAAACAAACTCAAACTGGCCACGTCTCAGGAACCGGACATGGCACAGGAATAACTTTGAAATAAAATTGAAGCTCATTGGATCAGGAATCTGAAAATATGCACGATTTGAAATGGACGGGTCACAATTAATTGCTTAATTAAATGCTACTGACATCATCACCACTGACCTTTATACCATAACATTTAATCAAATTTCTTTATCATGCTATACATGAAAATACAGCATGTTGTCCCATACCTGGTTTAGACACGTCGATTAGTTTGCAACACTGCACACGTTAGGGGGAAAAAGTGTCGCAAATATACTGTAGATAATAATGTATCATTAATGTATGTAAATGATGTAAAATAAAAAAAAACGGTTTGTTAAAGAGAAAAATATTTGATTTCTTTCCAATTTGTGTAATTTAATATTTTTATATGTATTTTTATGTTTATATGAATATTTAATATATTTTACATATTTATATGTTTACATAAAATTGCTCAAAATAATAAAAACATCTAAAAGCTTCTATTTGATTCTGACATGATTAGAGGTTTTTAATTTTTATTTTGTATAAATTTTTATATTATATTGGACATATTGATGTTTTTATTACTTTGAAACAATAAAGGACGTATGTGTTGTATGTCATTTTTAATAATATCTAATCATTTGTACGTCGTAATGCTTTTACATCAGATTCTTTGCGTGTTGGTTAAACTGGTAAAACTGAAACACACAGTCTGCAGTGTTTAAGCCTGAAAAGTGTGTCTGTGTGTGTAAGAGAGAGAGAGAGAGAGAGAGAGAGGAGGAATCTGTGCATGCGTTGCCTGCATTTGCTTCCCTGACACACAGCCAGTGAGAGAGAGAGGCATGGCGAGGTCAGAGGTCAAGTCCATCTCCTCTTCAGGGAAAACAGGTGCTCTCTGATGTTCCTTTCTCTTTTTGTCCTCCGTCGCCCTCTCATTCTCGCTCTCGTGTACATCTAAAATGCACACTGGAATAAAAGTCTTTTTTTTTTCTTTTCGAGGCATTAACCCTGTTTTTAAAAACGGAGCAGCGGAGATCGTGCTTTGGCTGCATCTGATTGGCGAGACCGGCACAATACGCGAGAGCGCCGTGACTCTTTAACTCACACGCGTTTATCGCATTAGTGATGCGCTTTGTGGCGGCGGTGCGAGTATGAAAGCAATCTCTCCTGCCATGAGTCTGGCTCCAGCAGCATGCTTCTGATAAGCGAGACCCCTTAATCGTCCCTGAACTACCCCTATCCTCCCCCCTAAAAACACCGTCTAACCCCCCATGCCCCCACAGGAGGCCCCGTCCGCTACCCGCTTCACTGGCCTAAGCCTGGAGCCTAATCCTCTCGAAAGTGGGTTCGATTATTGCTGACCGTCAAACGCCGGTCTGTTCGGAGGGGAAAAAACACGAGCAAGAGAAACCAGGGAAGCCGAGAGATTAGAAATATGTTTCCCTCTACCAGGTGTTGTTTATCAGCATCGAGCTGTGATTTACTTTCTGTAATAATATTGTGCATTTGCTTCATGTGTTTACCCCTTGAGGCATCATCCTCCTCCCCAAAAAAATAATTATAATAAAAAAAAAAAAAAATTCTGTTATTGCTGACCAGCAAACAGGCGCGATGGAGAAATGAAACGAAACAGGAGGTGAAAAGAAAACGGTGTCCAAATCTCCGAAAGTGTCTCGCTCTACAGATCGGGTATTGTTTTATCAGCCTGGTCGTTTCTCTAACTTGTCATTGGTTAAACAAGTTTTTTTTAGGAATGAAACACTGCAGGGTATGTGGCTATAGGGAAATAATCAATTATGTGATGGTGTGATGACCTGATGCACATCCTGGTGTGTGTTTTTTTTTTATTTTATTTTATTTTTTATTTTAAAGCACAGGAATTATATTTTTTAATGTAAAAAATGATAAATCTCATGTTTTATTCTATTATAGACGTGTGTAATGTCAAAAATTATGATGTTTTAGAATAAATACAGAACAGATGTCAGAGCTGCTGTTGTTGGAAATTAATCAACATCTGACCGATCAGAATGAAGACTGTGACTTTAGTTAGGTTTTTAGTTTGCTCTTTTTTTGTTGTTCCTTCTCATTTCTTTTTTATATCACAATTTCTAACACGTACAGCTGCAGATCTGTAAGCTCTGTGTGTGTGAGTGTGTGTGTGTGTGTGTGTGTGCTGTAGTTAATAGAAATGTCCTGGTTAAGCAGATCATCCTGAGTCTAAATGAAGGCATAATGCAAAGACTTGGCTGAAGCTCTATGCCCAGATACAGTACACACACACACACACACACACACACACACACACACACACACACACACACACACACAGACACACAGAGGGGTGGCAGTGGGCTTTGAGACTCTATTGTGTTGGGAATGGGAAAGATAAGGCCATTATAACGGCCCGTATGGAGATGGCTTTTGCTGGCGAGGCTGAATGGAAGCATCACAGCAGCTGGACAATGCTGCAAAGATTTTTCACAACACAATATTCACAACACAGAATGGCATCGCTGTGTGAAGATATGTCAAATACCCAGGTTTCATCCTCCCGTCCAATCCCTGCTCGCTTTCTAGCCTCTGATTTAGCTGTCTATTGTCGATGAATAGGTGGAGGTTCCTGTTTTATACAGTGATACAACTGAACAAATTCGTTTCCAACCTGATGGGGGAGTTTGCTCTGTCAGTCTGTAACGGTTTCTCGGCATTCGTTTTTTTTTTTTTCTTTTTCAGAAACTGATTCTCGTTTACTTTATATTGTCTCTTGTCATTTTAGCTTTCATGTGGATGTGAGAAAGCATTGCAATCCAAGTGAGAAATTGAAAAGAAATCTTTGACGCAGTGCTAAACTGAGATGATGATATGATCATTTTGATGTTGAGGTTTTCGACACCTTTAGCTCTCCAGCATGATTGTTTTTTTGGCTCGTTATTCAAAAAGAGCTCGTTCAGCCACACTTTTCATTCTGTTTTGGCCATTTCCCGAAATCCTGCCCTACCAATATCCAGTAGTTTTCCCTAAACACCACATACATGCACATATAATATACACCTACTGTATCGGTCACTTCATTAGGTAAATCTTGCTTGTACTGACCACTTGGACTTCTTCTGCTTTTTGTGTCGATGCCGGTTTGTGAGGTTCAACTTAAAAAGACGGGAAAGTTCTGATGCCTTTGGTGGAACTTCAGCAGGTCGCCTTGACCATGTCTACATGTCTAAATGATTCGAGTTGCTGCTATGTGATCGGCCGATTAGATATTTAAGTTACGTAGACGTGATCAAGACGATCTGCTGAAGTTCCACCTGAGCATCAAAACTTTCTCGTCCGAAAAAGATGATTTAAGTGACTTTGAATGTGGCATGGTTGTTGGTGCCAGACGGACTGGTCTGGGTATTTCTGAAACTCTTGGGATTTTCATCTCTAGGGTTTACAGAGAATGGTCTGAGTGCACATGCCTCAGAGGTCAGAGGAGAATGGCCAGTTACACAAGCCGATAGAGAGGAAACAGTAGCTCAAATAACATCTCGTAATAACGGAGGTATGCTCAAGAACATCTCTGAACACACAACATGTCACACCTTTAAGCAGATGGTCTACAGGAGCAGAAGACCACACCGGGTGCTGCTAAGAACAGGAAACTGAGGTTACAATTCACATGGGCTCATCAAAATTGGAAAATATAAGATTGGAAAAAATGTTGCCAGGTCTGATGAGTCTCAATTTCTGCTGCAACATTTGGATGGATTAGAATTTGATAGCTTGGATTCATCCTGTTCAGGCTGCTGGTTGTGGTTGTTGTGTAATAGTGCAGGGGAGTTTCATAGCACACTTTGAGCCTCTTTGTACCTGAGTATTGTTGTTGACCGTGTCCATCCCTTTATAAACGCACCATGTCAAAGCTAAAATCATCTCAAACTGGTTTCTTGAACATGACATTGAGGTCACTGTACACAAACGGCCTCCACAGTCACCAGACCTCAATCCAGTAGCAGCTTTGGGATGTGGAGGAACGGAGACTCGGATCATGTACTGTATGTGCAACCGACAAATCTGCAGCAACTGCATGATGCTATCATTTCCAGGACCTTGTTGAATCCATGCCATGAAGAATTAAGACACGTCTGTAGCAGGTCAGCGTGTGCTGAGACACGTAGTGCACAAAGGTCGGCAACTTTCTTGATAGCTACAGACCTCCAAACTTCACGTGGCCTTCAGATTATCTCAAGAACAGTGTGTAGAGAGCTTCATGTAATGGGTTTCCATGGCTGAGCAGCTGCAACCAAGCCTCACATCACAATGCAATGCAAAGCATCAGATGCAATGGTGCTCTGGAGCAGTCGAGACGTGTTCCCTGGAGTGACGAATCACACATCCCTGTCTTACAATCCGATGGACAAGTCTGGGTTTGCCGGTTGCCAGAAGAATGGTACTAGTGTTACTTCATTGTTCCAAGTGTAAAGTTTAGTCGAGGGCGGGGGGGATTTTGTGGGGGAGTTTTTCAGGAGTTTGGCTCGGCCCCTTAGTTCCAGTGAAAGCGTACCAAGACATTTTGGACAATTTCATGCTCCCACAAACGTACCAGTGCACAAAGCAAGGTCCATAAAGACATGGATGAGCGAGTTTGGTGTGGAAGAACTTGACTGACCTCAACCCGATAGAACACCTTTGTAATGAAATAGTGCGGAGACTGTGAGCCAGGCCTTCTCGTCCAACATCAGTGTCTGACCTCACTTATGCGCTTCTGGAAGAACGGTCAAAGTTTCCCATAAATACACTTCTAAACCTTGTGTAAATCCTTCCCAGAAGAGTTGAAGCTGTTATACAGTAGGTGAAAATTGGGCGGGGCCAGCATCATATTAACCCATATGAATTAAGAATTAACTCAAGTTACTCAAGTTCATATGCATGTGAAGGCAAGCGAGTGAACCTTAATGGCAGGTTTTTGGCCAAGTTTAAGGAACCATACAGTTTAAGGAACGTCGTACCGCTAAACGCACGACTGCAGCTGGAAGCCAACTTTGGGAGTTTAACTTCTAACCCACATCAGAAACACCTGACTTCACACGACACGATGATATTTCTACATAGCCTTTTAGTTTGTTAGTGATTTCTCTGGATCTTTTAATCTTATTTCGAAAACATTGCTAATTCTTTGGCTTGTAGGCGAATTTCTAGCGACCTACAGCATGGCTTTTCTGGTTGCGGCCAAAACAACGAAGGTGTGAGCCTTTAGCATCTGTAAACATGAGACTGTTTATGAATACAGGCTACAGGCTGTGAGTGTGAATTTAGCTGTGTGTTAACACCAGGAGATCTCATTAAGACTTTACCCTACAGAGCATACAAATCTTCAAGCCAAACACAACAAAGAACAACAGCGTGCTCCCAGAAATTAATAATGGAATGAAATTTGCTTTAAGTAAAAAAAAAAAATAAAAAAAACATTGAAAAAAAATAGCCTATAACCAAGTATCAGGTTGAGAAGCATTTGTTGTGCGGGAATGTGTTGTCCTGTGTGATGCGATCAGAATCAGAAATCAGAACCTCGTTTTTGTTTTATTTCAAATGTACACTCAGAGGCATCGATGTGTGTTACTGTTGCACGGGATTTCATATTGAGTGACCATGACATCGAGTTGTGCAGATATACTGTACAGTAAAACTCTCAAAACCGGTCTCTAAGCGACTGTGTTCGGCTTTGATACATTTGGTTCCTTTCCAGGTCTCGTGCTTGGAGCTGGCAGGAGGCGGCGGCCGTCGCACGAGCAGGCGTGTGGCCCTGAACCGTGCGCAGGACATGGGTGTGTGCTGGTGGCAAGGCGGGCATGACGAAGTGTGGCCTTGGTCACCAGTTCCCAGTGCCTCAGAGCGGGCCAATCTGGTACTGCTGGGCTTTTCAGAAAGCCCTGGTCTTATGGTAAGTCCAAACATTAATGTAATTCACCCTTTTTTTTACTCAACATAAGCATAAGGAACGCTATAATAAAAGTATGTTTACACCTGTTCTTTGCATTGTTCTGACCTTGATGAAGGTCCCATACAGTTGATTTTTATTATTCCGCTAATGTTTCCAAAAGATTTTGTCGATTTCATTTTGGTGAGATCAGGCGTTGAGGAGGTTCTAGTTCATCCTGAGGGTGTTCAGTAGTTTCTATGTGGAGTTCCTACACTCTAAGTTTGGACCAACCATCCATGTTTTCATGGAGATCATGCTGGAACAGTTTTGTGTGGCTTCGTTACAGCGAAGGGAAATTGTAACGCCAAAGCATACGAAGACATTCTATACAACTGTCCGCGTCCAAGTATGTCCCAACAGTTTGGGAAGGGATTAAAGCTAAGGTTTAAGTATTATGTGAGTCAGGTTATTTTAGGAACCTGGAAAGAAGGACATAACATATACAGTACTGTGCAAAAGTCATCAATGACTTACAGTAATTAATGAAACAATATACCAGAAATTTTGAAAACTTTATTGTTGATTCTGCCATGTGTACAAAACATACATATAGGGAATTTAAATTACGTTACTCTCAGTCCCCTTACAAACAACAATAGGAACAAAAGTTTTAATTCAAATTAATTTAATTAAATTGTATTTGTAAAGCGCTTTTAACAATTGACATTGACAACTTTACACAATCAAAAGAATTATCTAAGTTTGTATGGAATGTGAATGTGTATGAATCAGAATGGTCAGATGGTCCCTGATGAGCAAGCCGAGGGCGACGGTGGCAAGGAAAAACTCCCTGAGATGGTAATAGGAAGAAACCTTAAGAGAAACCAGACTCAACAGGGAACCCATCCTCATCTGGGTGAAAACGGATAGCAGGGATTGATCTGCATTCATACTGTGTGAGACTGGAAGTTCAGTATAACAGGAGATGTTTTTAAGTTAAAATGGAGTCCAGTTTGTTATTGGAGGCTCAGGTAGACTGTAGGAAGCCCCAGTCCTGAACTATCGAGTGACTGAAGTCACAAGTCCTCAGAGAACAGCTGTCTGCATGGACCGTGGAAAAGTGGAACCATCCCCGGTCTCCACACACATCCCAGGCAGAAAACACGGGGCATCCATGAGACGAGATCTTTCACCAGAAGCAGGACACCAGGATCAGTATGGTCATTGTCAAACAATGTATAATGTGAATGTATATTTAGTGCGAGCAGGGACTCCGGCAGGACTAACTATGGCAGCAGAAGGGAGAGCCAGAAGGAAACACAGACATAATATTATTGAGATGTAAAGCGACCAATTATTTCACCGTCAACTGTTATATAACAAAATAGTGTTAAAAGAATAATAATTAAATAACACAAACTAAGATTATTACAGTGGTAAGACAAATGACTTTAACTGTCCTGCAAAAAGGGACAGATGATAGATAACACCCGACAGAAGGCTGATATGGTGCAACAGTGAAACAGTGCAAATAAGAGTAGTCCAAATGATCTTTGGGGACTCTAGCCTAATCTGCATGTCTTTGGACTGTGGGAGGAAACCGGAGTACCTGGAGGAAACCCCCCAAACACAAGCGGGACATACAAACTCCGGGAATCGACCCCTTAATCCTGGAGGTGCCAGGCGGTACTGTAGGCGTTCACATTTAAGGGGTTAATACGGACCGGTTTCTTCATTATTCCCCAAAACTCCACAGAGGACACGCAAAACTCTACACAGTTCTTTAAACACACCGTGTGTGTGTGTGTGTTGCAGTTCTTTTGAAGTCCAACAAATAACTGTTTTGTTCCCAATTTATCAGAAATAAGTTTTGGAAAAGAAAATCATGCACCATACTTGTCTCTGCTCATTTTTATTTTTATTTTATTTTTTAAACAACCATCCCCGACCCTGACGATCAGGAGCGAAGCGTTAAAATGGCAAACAAATAACAGCAAAGCATATGAAGACACACTCCATATTTATCTCCATCCTTCACCTAGCTTGAATGTTTTCTCTCTCTATTTCATTTTTTCCCCCAACCCACCCTCCCTTTTTTTTCTCTCTTTTTTTTTCTCTCTTTTTTTTTTCTCCCCTGTTAAAGAACATTAAAGCGTTTCTGGTCTGCATCATTTCTAATTAAAGTGTTTGTTGTCATTCTCAGATCCGCAGTGTGAAATCAAGCTAGCAGTTTTACACGGGGAGCCGTGCGGCAAATCAAACATGCGCGCATCCCGCGCGCGCACACACGCGCACTTCAATCACTTCAAGCTCATATATATGTGCCTTTTGTTAACTTTGCTATCTGCATGCTAAGCCAATTTTCTACTTAGTCTCCAGCATTTCGGAGGGCGCTTTCTTTTCCTTATGTGGTCTTAATTCCTAGCCCTGTAAGATAAGCACTGCCAGGAGACACACACACACACACACACACACACACACACACACAAAAACACTCACACATTTATTTATGCAAACATTTAACATTTTTAATCATTTCCCCAGTTCCTGAAATTTGCTAATTTAAAATGAAAAACAGTGTGGTGAGCATCGGGGTGCTGTGAGCGTAAGATGTTGTTTATGTTGTTGTTGTTGTTGTTGTTTTTTCCCTATATTTCCAGCGAGTTATCTTCTGAAACCACTTTCCCCTCCGTTTGTTTGATCTCCACTTCTGCTCTGTATTTTTCACATGTTAACACACACACGCAAGACACTGTACACCTAACCGAAGGCTGAACTCAATAACATGGCTGTCATAACACGCTCTTCAAGTCCGAATTATAAAACACACAAATGATTATTTTTTTCATTCTCTTTTCTCTCTAGCCAGGTTTAAAACTAAATTTCAAGGTTTGACTTTTTGCGATTCGCTCGTTAGCGAAGCGTCACCGCGTTTCAATGTCGTTCCATAAATTTGCCGCCCTTTGTCGCAGCGAGCCGGGGTTTTCTCTTTATTAACGCAGAAGCCGTGTTTGTATGGCAGGAATATTCATTAAGCGCAGTGTGGTCGAGAGTGCAGAATGGGAGAGGGGGAAAGGCCGAGGCCAGCTGGGTTTCATGCCACGGCACCCCGACAAGCGGCTGTGCAGTTCACACTCCCCGACTGCAGTCTGGACCAGAGAAGCTTTCATTATTCTGCCCCATCATCATCTCTTTCCTCCACACACACACACACACACACACACCAACTCTCTCTCTCTCACTCTTTTTCCTCTCTCTGCTCTCTGAACTGGAAAATTGGCTCAAAAAGGGCCACTGCTGTGAACAAGGGCCGATGCTCAGCTGGACTTGGCTGGGTTTATCTTTCAAGCCTTAAAAGAAAGTGCGAGGAAGAGAGAGGAAGACAAGAAAAGAATAGTTTTGACCAGTCACCGAAACCAATAACTAGCACAGACCTATTTGCCACGGTTACTTCTCTCTCTCTCTCTCTCTCTCTCTCTCTCTCTCTATCCCTCTTTCTAAACCCCCCTCCCTTCTTAAGATGGCGTTTATCTTTGTGAAATTGAATCTGTCATTGTTTCAGCAGCAGCTGTGGGATTTGGTGTGTGTGTGTGCGCGAGTGAGAGACAGACAGAGACAGAGGGACTGCAGGTCTTAAGAAGGATCACCCTGTGAAGATGTTAAAGCTCTTTATGGAAGGCTCTCAAAATGGCCCCTCTCACTGTTGACTTGTCTTTTTGTTTGCTTGTTTGTTTGTTTGTTTGTTTTAGCATTACTATGACAAAGACCTTAAACCACTCCCCCGTTCTCTCGTTTCAAGCCTCTTTACGTCTCAGAGAGAGAGAGAGAGAGAGAGCGTGAACATATTCGCTAGCTGAAAATGATCTTGAATGTACTGACGGTATTTTATTTCTCTAGAGAATTTCGATTTCAGCTTCAGGTCAGACTTAACCTAGCAAGTCTAAAGTTTTTACATAACTCAGCTCTTGACTTGGCTTGGACTACCTTAGTGCTAGAAGGGTCTCGATAATTCTCAGTTTATGGAATATTTTAGCTCTACATCCTGTATCTATATCTACCAGATCTCCTAGTGTGTTTTCTTGAACGTGTGGGTGACTCTGTTGATGGGGTTAACATCTGGTTAACCAAGATAATGTAAGATTGGATGTCTCATACACGCCTGCTAACAAACTGTTGACCAGGACAGGGCCATAACTAAACTGTCATGAAGCTAACATCTACCACCAGGGTAGAGCCGCTCAAAGGAATTAAGCCTCAGCATTGTTCCAGTCATCCTGCCCCTGTTGACCTACCCTGATGGAGGACACATCGTCTTAAGAAAATGCTTCAATGCTTTAAAAACATTTTGGTGACCCGTGATGGATAGGATCATATGAGCAGAACTGTGGACTTCAAACTGATTGTAATGTAGCAAACTATGGCATTATTACATCGAAGAAAATGCTAGACGTCAAGCCGATCGAGAAGGAAATCAATTCAAATATATTGTACTTAAAGTGAATCAGCTTTGTCCTGTATTCTATCCAGTTTTATTCATGTGATGGACAGAATACACACAGGAAGTGGTGGCTCAGTGGTGAAGTCTACCGGTTGTAAGATTGTCAAATCCTAGCAGCTCAAGATAGTCACTGAGCAAGACCGTGAGATCTCCCCTGCTCGGTTCCCTTTCTCCATCATCAGTTGCTTTGAGTGTAAAAATTTTAACGTAAATTGTAAAGGAAAGGTTTACGAGCAAAATTGGATCTTAGATGTCAGTGGGTCTGACTAAGCATTGTTGGTTTATAAGTTGGGCTTTCACCTCAGTGGGTTGGTGGCTTGGTGGCTTGGCAGTGTTGGTTAAAGTGTTGGACCTCCTAGCCACTAATAGTTGTAAATCCTAAGTGTTGTTTAGAGTCATGTTCATCAATCCTGGAGCTTGATTATCACCACCCTGGATGGTATGTTTTAACTCCGGTTTGGTTAATTCAGTCGGTGACCTAGAAGAGTGAAGACACCAAATTCTATAAGGCCATGGTACTTCCATAAGTGTAGCTCCTCAGTCTTTCCCCTGATCTTTTGGTAACTACCAGGGCTCTGGAAATGAATTTCACCAGTTTAATCTATAATTTGCAATCCAGAAGTGACACTGGAACGAGCACCTCCTTGATAGGACATGAAGATGGGAAAAGGAGAAATGTCCTTGTTTGAGTTCTAAAGGTGAATAAGTGAATGAGTGCTGTGATGATCTGTATGATTACATCACATCCAGCAGTCCTTGGGTACAGAATCCTGGTGAGATTATCCATTATCCATTAATGCTACAGTAGAATGGGATTAAAATTGTTTTTCGGAAAGTGTAAATCTTTAGGGTATCCACGTAGGATGATTTGCGGTGTAAACCATTAGACAGAAGAAGGTGAATGCGGCAGTAAATTGTTGGACCAAAATTCATCTTGTTGGTCCATTATAGTCAGTACCGCCCTTATTATTGTTTTTTTTTTAGTTTTGGACAGTATATATTTTCTTCCAAGTCATTAGGCCTCAGTGTTGTCCTGGTGTTAGCTGTGGTCTGTAGTTGGGGCAGGTGTGCCTCAGCAGGTTTGTCTCTGTGGAACTCTGGCTCATATCCGGAGCCCTCCGTGCTGTCAGCACTACCACCCCCCCACCATCACACACTCCCCCGTTTGCCCATCAACCCTCCCAAACCCTCCTTCCTGGCCTCCCTGGGGAGCATCGGGAAGCAGCCTGGAGGGATTAGGGCTAAACAAGAGCCGCAAAAAACGAAGCCCTCATCCTCTGCTTCCACACAGAGGCTGTGGGCAACCTGCTTAATTCTGTCACCGCTGCTGGCACTGCCAAATACGCCACTGTCTGTGCCAAACCACATCTATCCCTCTGTCTCTCCCTTTCCCGTTCTCTCTCTGTCCTCGCTGTCTCTCACATCTCCCTTGCGTTCACTGTCTTATCTCTCCCTGTCTGTCAAACTCTTTACAATCTCTTCTTTTTTTCTTGCTTTTTTGTCTACAGACAAAAACGAAAACCAAAACTCTGATCACTTCTGCACTTTTTAGCCAAGTGTGTGATTTTATATGCTTATGAATTCCCGTGTGTGTCTGTGATAGCGTTCGTGCCAGAGTGTGCCGCAGAGCATTTGACACTGACACTAATATCATTGGTTGTGCCCGCTAACTGGAGCTTGGGTTAGGATGAAATGTTGCATGCTGATTATTCACTTTCACAAGCGTGATAAAGCTCTCAACAGGATCTGTCATTCCAGTGCTGGCTCCAAAAATACTAAGATGCAGTCTGCTAAGCGCATGTGTTGCTGTGGATGCAGTTTTACAGCGGTGATCATGTGGTTTACCGACATCGCCACTGGTAGTGAGAGCTAGTTGGAAAAGTGAATATTTATACACGGTACCAGTCAAAAGCTTGGACACAAGTTTGGATTCGTTTTCTACATTCTAGAACAATAAGGATTTTTTTTTTCTATGTACTACTACTAATTAAGTATCATCATCATCACCATCATCAACAATATAGTAGGTAGTTGTTATTTTAAGAAATAAGTTTAGCTGTTCTGGAACAGTTCCTGCAAGAAAACTGTCTCTCATCAAGACCTTCCCAGGAAAGCAAGACCAAAACTTACCTCTGCTGCAGAGGAGAAGTTCATTTATAGTCACCATCCTCAGAAATCACCAATTAACAAACAGCATACCATTGGATTAGAGCTGTTATAAAGGATTTACAGAGCATAAGTAGCAGACAAATCTCAATATCAACTATTTAAAGGAGTTTCTTGTATATTTTGGACGTCTTCAGTATTGTTTTGCAGTGTAAAAGGAAATAAAAATCAAGAGAGACCATGGAAACAGAAGGCGTATACAAACTTTTGACTGGTAGTGTACTCTGTAAGAATATTCCTAGAAGAATGTTCTGCAAGTTCTGTCCCATATGACGTTCTTGCCCTGGCCCGGACTAATGATAATTCCAAGGAGTTCCTGTACAAAAGACAGAATTAAATTTGTTGTGGATGCAGAACAAGAGGGTCTTGTTAAGTTTGGACATTTCCACCAGAGAAACCACAGCTGGTTTTGATTTATGAGATAAATTTAGTCCCTAGAAGTTTCTGTACCAAAGTCAGAATTGAAGAATTGAGCTGTTGAAGAAGTATTAGAAGGCGGTGTTAAACTTAGACATTTAGCTATTTTTGTATTTCCTGCCTGTGAAGCATAGGCGACTCGTCCTTCATCCGTCTTCTCTCATTCTCACACATTTCTTCCATCTGCGACTCCTCCTAAACCATTCATGGGAGACCTTCACAGAACCTTCATTAGGATGCATACATTTGCACTATAGTTATTTAAATGAGGAAGTAAAGGTTGTGTAGAGCTCGCTGAATTGAAAGTTATAGTCAAACGTTTTTTAACAATTTCACCCTGATTTACCCACACCTCTGTAAAGACCCATGTTTATCTAACAAGATTTTATGTAGGAATTGATTTGCAATTATCAGTTGGAACCATGTTTTTTATGTCTTGTTCACTTTTGTTTGTCTTTCTCCTAGCTACCAACACTTTTTTAGAAGTATAAAATCTTCCCAATCTTGTATTTCTTTTGTTCATGTCCTTCCCATGTGTTTAGGTTCTGAGCTCCATATGCACCAGTGGTGAACCTTTGGACTGTTGCTTCAGCCTCACCCAACCCTACCAGATCCTCACCATGGAGCTGCACAAAGAGGCCTGTGGCTCTATTGGAGGGTTACATGTGGAGCCCAATCAATCTAACATTGAGCCGCGTGAGGAGGCCCAAGTCGCGCAAACATGTGTGTATGAGTGTGCTCGTGGACGTCTGCAGCACCTCTCGGCTACATCTTTACCTCTGTCTTCTGTTCCTGTGTCCTGGTGCCGTGACCCAAGTGAATGCTGGATTTTGTTGGGCCTTCAAGACTCCTCTGTGGTTCTGATCCACATCAAAACTGGCCTCCAGACTCGTGTCACCTGCCCCATGCTGCCTTCGGTACTGGCCTGGCACCCAGATGGGGGCATGATTGTAGTGGCTGGGGGTCAGGGTGAGCTGCAGTGCTTTGATTTGGGACTTAGCCCTCTCCGACTACAGCTCGTGTCCGAGGACAACGTCAGCAGCACAAGTCTGCAGCTGGCCAGGCATGTGAGAATACCTGGTGGGTTGGAGAGTGTGGAGTGGGCGCACTCAGCAGTGCCGCAGGTAGGAATGAGATTAAAGTTGTAGGTATTAGTAAGGTTTGTTTGGTAGTTATGAATAGACCAGACGTTTTTTTTTTTTTAAATCTACTGCATGTTTCAAAAATGTTACGACTTTTACCGTGACTAATCTTCCTTCTTAGTGCATTAAAATTGAGGTTTTTTGAAAGTAAAAGTTTATACAACGTAAGATTTTTTGTCTTTGCAAGATATTTTCCTTGGCATGCAAAGCATTTTTGGCATATGTGGGGGCCGAACCGAACATCATCAACATTTTTTTTTTTTGCATGTTGTGCAAGATTTAGTGAAGACATAGTACCATGGGACCCAAGAATGTTAGCAAGGACGTAAAAAAGAAAAGAAAAGCCATTTTTAGTTTTTTACCCCTGATTTTCTGTCTAATGTAGTGGTATCCAATTCCTCTCCATCGCTACTACTACCATTCAGTCGGGAAGGCCGAAGACTATTGATTTATGATTTCTCTCATAAATCAATAGCCGACCGCATCTTTTTCGATCTGCGTGCTCACGCATCGTTTGGGGGCGGCGTAACACACTCGGAGGACAATGCTATTCTTTCCTTCCGCTTGCCGTGCGCACTAATTACCTCTCATCCCTCCCATCTGAGAGAGCGTGGCCAATCAGCTCTCTCTAGGCTGCAAGAGGTTACAACATCACCCGGGAATAGGACTCGCGATCTCCGGATGATAGGGCGAGCTCTTTACCACTGCGCCACTCGGAGGCTCCTAGTTTTGTTTTTTAAAGCAGCCATTGCTAAGAGAAATCATAAATCAAGGTTACGTGCAGTAATTAATGTCTATTTTATACTTCCTGTATGAAATAGACATTAATTGTATGAGTCCTTTTGATTGTTTCGAGGTATGCAAAAAATATGATTATTTTATAGTGATGGAAATTAATAATATTGGTAATGTTTTTTGGTGGCTGGAACAAATTATCTGCATTTACATTATTTTCTATGAAAATATGTGATTCACAGTATGAAATTTCACCTTAAGAACTCGCCTTCGGAACGGATTAAATTCGTATGCAGAGGTACCACTGTATAGGATTGAGGTTTTGAAACAGCATTACTCTCTCACTTACTCATTCTCTATACCGCTTATTCTGTTCAGGGTCACAGGGGCCTGGAGCCTATGCCAGGGGACTTGGGGCAGAAGGCAAGGCACACAAGCATGCTCATTCATGCACTACGAGCAATTTGGGAACACCAATTAGCCTAATCTGCATGTCTTTGGACGGTGGGAGGAAACCAGAGTATTCACTGTATAAATACAATATCTGTAGAAGCTAAGAATTAGCCAGGTTAAGGTGGGGGATGTTGGTGGGTGCAAATGCAGTCAGGTGGGATGAGATTTTAAACAATGTCTAAAAATGTAAACACAATACAAATAAAATAACTGCACTCATCCTGAATCACAGGGTGCAGAGGGGCTGGAAGTGCACAATCTCCTGATGCTCAGGTTCCACAAAGGTCCAGTTGCTGCTCTGAGACTCAGACTAGGTAAGTGTATGTGTGTTTGGGCGGCGGATTGCTGCTGAGGTCATTTAAGTATTCGTCCCCACGGCCACTGATGCATTATGGGTCGCATCAATACATCACTTAGAGTGGCTGGACATCCCTTGGGGAGCCAGACAAACTTTCCCAATGAAATGGTTTAGAGAAGGAAGAGATTTGTATAGTCATAAACCGAGATAGAAAAGATTAAGACAAGGTGTTTAATTGTTTTGTCTTACACCAAGATTTAAACCAAGATGCAAGAATGCATCTTTCACTACTGATAGATAATTCGAAGGAGAGTGCAAGCCACACTTGTTTGCCTGCCTTGTTTATTTGTCTGTTTGTTTGTTAGCATGTTCGTCATGCACGTCGAGCAGCAGCTTCGTTTATTGACTTAATTCATTAGGACGGCTACATGATGGATGGAGCGGGTAAGAAAGGCTTGGCGGAACTCCAGTGCTCCTGAGGATGTCTCTCTCTCTCTCTCTCTCTCTCTCTCTGTCTGTCTGTTTTTGAGTTATCTCTCACGGGCACACACCGGCTGCTGTTGTAGCAGTCTGCCGAGCGGATGTGCAGCTGGCCGTCTCGTACAGACGACAAAACGAGAGAGGGAGGGGGAAAAACAGCTTAATTTACAAGCACTAATCAAAGGGAAAGCGAATTGTGCAGCATTGCAGTATTTTATCATTAAGGCTGCGTCATATAGAGTGCTATGCCTGTGTGTGTGTGTGTGTGTGTGTGTGTGTTCGTTACATTTGATTTTGTTTCAAGCTTCTTCTTTTTTTTTTTATGGATTATATGCCAAACCTTTTGAACTTAAGTCAAATACAGCTTAATTTTTGGAATATCTTTTACTTGTAAAGAATGCATTTATTTAAAAAAAAAAAAAGATTAATTTTGTTTTATACTGTTGTTGTTACAATATTATATACTGCCGAAAATTGTATATATCATATACCGACAAAAATGTTCGATGTGCAAGTCGACTGTTGTACCTTTGCCACATGCTGGAGCAAGCAACGTGTTTGTTAGGAAAAGACTAATCATTATTATAAAATAAACATTAACACTTTTTTTAAAGCATCTTGACAAAATGAAAAAGGCTAAAGTCTAAAACAAGATGAGTTTCATGATACAAAATACAATTAGCAAATTTCAGTTGAATCAAAATGAGAGGAGATAGGCTAAGTTGCTTGCTAGCACCCAGATATGCTAACAACAAACTGAGCACTTTGATGCCTGAATCACCAGAATAAAAAAAATTTAAAGAAAAAAAAAAAGATTAAACAATATGTTGAGTGAATGTTTTCTTAAATTAAAACAGGTGGATTTGTCAAGCCAGTATAGGGGAGATACACTACTGTTAGCATGGTGCTAATTTCTGAAATTCTACACTTGTGCTAAATGAAATTAGCATCATTATTATTAAAAGACAATAAAAGAACAAATATAACTGTTGCTTTAAACATATGTTACAGCCGTAAGACATTTTATGGTCTGGTTAATATGATACTTTTTAACATTATAACATTAGAATCATGTGATCAGTTTACAGCGTTAGAACTGAACATTTGTTTGGCATTAATTAAAAATGACTTTTTTTTTGCATTCGTTCCGACATACAGTAGCTGTGTGAAATAAATATACCTCATGATTGGAAGTAATCAGAAAAGATGCGTAATACGAGGGGCGTTCAAGTCAAACTGGGACTTGTGATGAAATTTTTGGTAAATGAACTCGCAGAGACTTCAGGCACAGTCCGGTGATGGATTTAAAGAAGCCCGTATGTCAGTGAATGACGATCCCGGCCGAGGTGGCTCACAGTTGTAACTGTAAACATTAAGCGAGTGAAACACCTGATCCTTAAAAATCAACAGATAACTTGTCACCTAACTGCAGAAGAGACGCATCGGTCTATGGGAACTGTACACGCAATCATTCACCTCGGCTGGGAGGTATCGCCACGTACAGTCCTGATGTCACTCCAAACCATTTCCGCATGTTTGGGGCATTAAAGGAGTTCCTGGGAGGCCAGCGTTTCAGACCTGAAGCAGGCAGTCTGATCATGACTTTGGCGTACTGAGACAACTTTCTACCTTGATGGTGTCGAAGCACTAGTGAAACTCTGGGATAAGTGCTTTAGTGTAGCAGGAGATTATATACAGAAATAAGGGACGTTTCAACTCTCATAACTGTGTTCTGTTATTCTGCACAATCAAAAGTCCTGGTTTGACTTGAACACTCCTACTGTAGTAATGTGTTATTACAGATTGCTCACACAGGCATGTAGGAAGGGGCTGTAGCTCAGGATACAATACTACAGTGTTAGACCACAGCAACACTAACTGCACAAAAACTCCATTAGGTGATGTGTTTAGAGCTAGCATGTGCTTTAAAGACAGAGACAGAGCGCAGTGTGTTGGAGGGAACCTGTGATTGTTTATAATGTGTATGTTCCTGGTTTGAGCGTAGAGTCTGGAGCAGTGTCGCCTTCCTTTAATCTCCCTCTCTCGCTTTTTATCCTCGTGAACGTCTATGCACAGTCATGCAGAGTCCGTGCGCCCTCTAATTTCTCGCTCTACTCGCGTATTAGCCACATTAGCGTCTCCTCGGGGCTTTGCAGGGGGGCGGCCTGCTAATTGCCCGCTTGTTATTTTAATTGGGCTATGCCTTCTTCATCGAAATCAATTACACAGCGATGTGGCCTTCAGCTCGCCCGCCCAAAAATGAATTCATTTACATGAAGAGTGGTCTGGGGTAAGAAATGAAAGAAGTGAAGACTGTGTGCTGGATGTGTGCTGTCCTGGGAAGACGATCCAAGGTGATGTGATGCATCATTAACATGACAAAAAAATGTACTGTTTACACCCTGGAGTGGATTATTTTTCATTAACAGTACCTCCTGAAGTGTCTCGTTCCTCTCAAACCAAAAGAGTTTTCCAATGTGTGCCGTTTCAGTAATGACCGAGACATGATTTTTATCCGTTTATAGTTTCATTATGACACAAGTTGCAAAGTAGCAGTTATAAATGGACGTTCCCTTCTAATTTAGCATTTTCTGGTTTTCACAACGTCATTGTATTTGTGAGTGACATAATGGTTTACACTTGATGCCAAGTGCCACGTTAATTATTCGGCCTTCTTAAATAATTCCTCAAAGGAAAAAGGCTCTTTATACATTTGCACTGTTGTGTGTTCCTTAGCTCTCTATACATTCTTCATATAGATGACTTCATTGGTTACATCATTATATCATTATTACCCCTACATCATTGGTTATGAGCTGGATACCCCTGTTTATAAGCGATTTTTTTTTTCCTATTGGCCTACATTTAAACACCCTTCTAATTCTTGCCGTTATATATGCAGTGTCCAAACATACCACAGATTAGACAAGGGTTGTTTTGGACAAACTGCTGAACAGGTCTGTTTCCCTGTTGATCTAATTGAATTCTTACATCACTGTTACACTGCTTTCATTTGTGTGTTTGTGTGTGTGTTTGACTATTCAGCTCCAGGTATTATAAATTAAAAACTATTTTGTTGTGTTTTTGAAATGGAAATGTATTCCTTGTTTGGTCTATGCTTTAGAGTACAAAGTGTGTGCGTGTGCATGTGTGTGTGTGTGTGTGTCCCATGGTGAGACGCAGGCAAGGTTAACTGTAGCTGTGTTTGGGTCAGAAGGATTTAACCAGCCATTACATTATTAAAGCATGCTTTTGCATTGTGTGTGTGTGTGTGTGTGTGTGTGTGTGTGTGTGTGTGTGTGTGTCCAGTGCCTCCGGTGTTCATCGCTTATTATGATCACAGCTGCTGGCACTTGGAGAAACCTAATGAAGAGACTGAGAGAGGTTGAGATGTGGGATTTTGGGTGGTGGGAGGGAATGAGAGAAAGACGCAATGAGAAACAGTGGAGTGTGTGTGTGTGTGTGTGTGTGTGTGTGTAAGCATGGTTCCTTCCAATATGGATGGTATCTCAACCACAGTGAATTCATGACTCACCCCCAGCCTCCTAGACTGTGACCCTGACCAGGATAAAGCACGAACAGAGGATGGATGAATGAATAAACAATCCAAGTCTTTGGAAGGCTGTGAGAATAAATCACATCATATCGATATGGTGCTCTCTTCAAGGTTTTTTGTTTGTTTATTTTTAATAGGTTTTTGGCATTTGAGGAAGGAGTCTCCAGTGTGAACTCTTTGTACAAGAACTGATGTGGTTTTTAACTTAAAGACGTTTCCCATTATACTAAACTTCCAGTCTTCCGACACACAGTGTGGCCGCAAACCAATCACTGCTCTCCCAGTGTCTGATATCAACCAAATAACGATGGGTTCCCTGTTGAGTCTGGTTCCTCTCAAGGGTTTTTTTCTATTGCCATCTCAGGAAGTTTTATCCCTCAGTATAGGTCTTTATCATTTATGCCTATTTTCTCACACTTTCTAAACTGCGTCAGTGAGTTTCTGTGTTCATATTGATTGTGTGTGTGTGTGTTGTGTGGTTGTATAGGTGTATTAAATGGAGCTCAGCTGGGTGCGGGTGAACTCCTGCAGCATCGTCTTCGCTGTGGACAGGTGGACGCTGCACTGGGCATTCTGGGTAATATGGACTGGTGCATGATGGGAGCAGACTGCTATCGTGGTCTCATTTCAGTGACAGATCACCTGCTGAGAAAACCTCTGGACGAGCAGACTGAAGGTAGGAACCTCAATGTTTGGTCTTGCTTTCCTGGGAAGGTCTTCATGAGAGACAGTTTCATCATCATGGAGCTTGATGGGTTTTTGCAAATGCACTCGACACAATACTGTTCTTGCGAGACCAGATCCAGAACAGCCGACCTTCATGTTTTAAAAAAAAAACTGATTGCTGTTGTAGATACTTGGTTAGCCTATGTCAAAACTTTTGACTTCTACTGTAGTTATTTACAGTTTATTTGGGTATCAGTATTTAAGGATTAGCAGGAGATCAAGCACACCTTTCATAGGAATTCTGCCAAAAGGTTGACTTTTAACTGCCACCAGAATAATTTTTAAAAAATCCTTGGCAGATCTCTCATGCCAACCCCAACCCTGTCACATTGGATATACCGCTTAGCCACTCAGCGTTTACCTGACGGACAGTGCCACACATTTGCGTGGCCAATGTCGCCGTTTTTAGAGGTGTGATTCCACACAGATACAAAAAGGCCTTAAGCAGGAGTTCAGGGTTAGTTCATTTACAAAAAAGTGAACTAACATATATTCACCATATGAAGATGAATCAAGTGAAAAAAGGAGTACGACTTTAATATTATTTAAATTTTAAGGTAAATCTAATATTCACATTTACATTTGGCTTTTATCCAGAGCGACTTACATTTTTATCTCATCTCATTCATCTTAATATTGAATGATATTCATAATTTACAACAAGTGTATGATGTCATGGTCATGAAATTTTGTTGTTTTTATATTTATTATTTTGTGTGTGTGTGTGTGTGTGTGTGTGTGTGTGTGTGTGTGTGTGTGCGAGAGAAGCTCAGTTAGAAGCCGCTCTGGGGATGTTCTACTCTCCCTCCAGAGCCTTAACAGAGACGGTCATCCTGGAGTATCGAGACCCGATCAGCCGCTACGCACGGAGATTCTTTCATCACCTTCTCAGGTATGCAAACACACACACACACACACACACACGCAAAGGGACATAAAGGGCGGCCCAAAAACTGAATATGCAAAAATGAATCTAAAAAAAGAAGGCAAATTGACGAAATCAGACCTCGTAAAATTTGTGAACAGTACCAGTCAAAAGTTGGGACACACCTTCATCTGCAACGTTTTAAAACCATGAAATAACATGTGGCATTAAGTAATTAAATAACATCATCATCATCAGTCAGTTCTATTTTAAGACATATAAAGGGCAGCCTTTCTGGAATAGTTCTTGCAAGAACAGTATTGCGTCGATCGCATTTGCAAGACCCATCAAGCACCATGATGAACCTGTCTCTCGTGGAGACCTCCCCAGGAAAGCAAGACCAGAACTGACCTCTGATGCAGAGAAGAAGTTCATTTAGAGTCACCAGCCTCAGAAATCACCAATTAACAACCAGCACCTCAGATTAGAGCCGTTCTGAAGGATTTACAGAGCAGAAGTAGCAGAAACATCTCAATATCAACTGTTCAAAAGAGATTATTGTGTATTATGGGCGTCTTCAGCATTGTTTTACAGTGTAGATGAAATAAAAATCAGGAACGATCATGGAATTAGAATGGGTGTCCAAACTTTTTAAAATACAAAAACATGAAACATTTCTTACATATTCAACATATCTTGTAATTCACAATGTACAGTACTGTATGTCTGCACTCATCCTTGTTTCTAGAATATATTTATTCTCAACATGTCCCATTAAAAAAAAAAAAAACAATCCCTGCCAATTAATGCAAAGTTCCTCTGACTTCACCGCGTCTCAACCCACGCTACCCCACCGCCGTCACCGCAGCACCACCTGAGGGGGTATCTTATGGAATAACGGTGTTCATCTCTCCAGTACAGTTCCACTTGTAGACTGCATGTCAGTGCACACAGAAGCTGTTCATCTTTGCATGACGTGACTCTAATACACTTTAACTGATCCCTGTGTGTATATGCAATGAATAATGTCGAGACCTCTTGTTATCTGATCTGTAACTCTCCAGCAATGTACTGCTTCATTTCAGGCACCAGCGCTTTGAGAAGGCGTTCCTGCTGGCTCTGGACATCGGAGCCCGAGACCTTTTCATGGTAAGACATATTTTCAAAATTGGATTTGTAGAAAAAGTTACACCTGCTAACCTTAACCCTAATGTGAGCTTTGGAAGATTTTTTTTTTATTTAGTAAAAGCCATTTTTATACAATCATGATACCATATTGGAGCCATAAATGTACAAGGACGTTAAAGGTATAGTAAGACGATGGAGCGTAGATGATGATCCCAGAAATGTTTGATGGTCAGTTTTCCACTGGTACTATGAGGCTGATGTCTCTAAAAGACTTGCCT
This sequence comes from Clarias gariepinus, assembly GCF_024256425.1. Classification (NCBI taxonomy): domain Eukaryota; kingdom Metazoa; phylum Chordata; class Actinopteri; order Siluriformes; family Clariidae; genus Clarias; species Clarias gariepinus. Next base: position 5,692,382 of record NC_071112.1, on the reverse strand, counting down.
CAAAACATTTTGACCCAGTTGTGATTTCTGTTGTCTCTAAAAAGGGCAGACTCCTTAAAGGTTCCATGCTTTACTATCAATTTCTTTAACATCGAATAACTTTAACATGGTGTAGTGGTTAGCACTGTCGCCTTGCACCTCCAGGGTTCGATTCCCAGCCAGGCTTGATTCCCGTCTCTGTGTGCATGGACTTTGCATGTTCTCCCCGTGCTTGGTGGGTGTGTGCCCTGCGATGGATTGACGCCCTGTCCAGGGTGTAACATGCCTCATGCCCCAAGCCACCTGGGATAGGCTCCAGGCCCCCGTGACTCTAAATACAGGATAAAGCGGACTGGAAGATGAGTGAGTGAGTGGGGTTCATACTTGACAGTTTACAATTACGTTGTGTATGTTCTGTAAATCCAGTGCAATCTGTATGCTATTATATATTTAGAAATTCAATTTTTTTTTTAACTGTAACAAATTTGTTTTGCGATGTCGTATGTCTTCACAGCAAAATGTCAACACTATTTTTTTAAAATGTATTATATCAATCATGTATCGCTATGAATTTATAGTTATACATAATATGGAATACAGTAAAACCTCGGATTGCGAGTAACGCGGTTTGTGAGTGTTCCGCAAGACGAGCAAAGATTTATTTTATAAATTTTGACCTGAAAAGCGAGCAAGTCTTCATTCATGAGTACCAATTATCATGTATCACGCATGCGCTTCTTATTTTGATGCCGAGCGTCACGTGATCACAACTAAGCCAATGTTTTTTCTCTCTCTTGTGCTGCGGAATTGTGGGTAATCGTCTCCCCTGCTGGGTCTTAGTGCTCGTCTCTTACTGGTATAATCAACATCCGTGCACGCGTGTACTGTTTACATAACAGTGTGACAACGTGTGTGTGTGTGTAAAACAGATTTTATTTGTGTGTGTGTACAGCGCGCGTTTACTGTTTAGTATAACACACGTGTGTGCGCGCGTATAAAGCAAAAGAAAGTCTCATTAGAGCTTAAAAATCCATTTTCTCTCTTCCTCTTTGTATCAGCCTGTCGTATGTGTGTGTGCGTGCGCGTAATTTGATACCATGGCCCTTCACTCACAAACACACTCTCACCTTTACAGTCTCCCTCCCACCCCTCCTCTCGGCTTTCCACACACATAAAGACGCGCACTCTTCCTTACACAGAAACTCAGCTCTGTCGCGATTCTTTTCAAAGGTAAAGTGCAGGTTAATTAGTTTTTTCTTTTGTTTTTTTACTTTGTTTTTACTTTGCAGCATTGATTCCGTTAGTATGTGCTCATACAAGTGTTTTGGAATACGAGCCCGCTTCTGGAACGAATTATGCTCCTAATCCAAGGTTCCACTGTATTAGTAATCTATAAGGTCAACTCCTGTTATCGCTTATGCTATAGCAGCTATAAAAACGTTGTTCCCTCGTTATCTTTTCTTTATTGAAGGTGACCTGCAGCTTATCAAGTTGGTGATAAGCCATAAAGATCACTGGCGTAAAGTTTCCTGTTTGTTTTGTAGGGCGAGTGTGATGATTTAAGGCTAAACTTGACCCATTAAGCTTCAATTACTTACCACCAAACATGTTTCAATTGTCAACATTTGGCAGGAATTTTGCCTAATTGAATTTAGAATTAATCTGTGCATTCCTAATCATGATTTGCTAGGATAGTACAAACATCCTGCTAAAGTATGTAAAGGGTTTAAATCATGTATTTGTCACCAGTGTTTTATATCACAGCAGTAACAGACGCACCTCTTTATAATTTAGTCTCGACCTCACTGCCTTTTACACTCACCCTGTTCTGCTGCTCTGATGAGTGTTAAAAAAAACTATAATATATAATCTCTCAGACAATATCAGATGTTTAGGGGTGATTTGCCCTAAAGCCATGGAGCAGTTGGAAAATTTAAGTGAGTGTAACATTTGGCTCGAGATCATTAGAGCAACAGTTGCTCCTGATGGAAAGTGGGGGTGCGAGGGAAAAAAAAAAGAAATCTTTTCTTCGTCCTTTTTTCGCCACGTCTCCACGCTCTAAACGTGTGAAACCCCCCACTTCACACTCAAGTGACACCTTCTCTATTAGCGTTCACATTCACTCGCCCGCTCCCTCTCTCGCTCGCTCTCTCCTTCCTCCTTTCACGGCGGTCACTCGCGTTCCAATTCATTCACCACTAAGTGCTGCCGTTGAGGGTCCAGATTGAAGAAGGTGGAGCTGAACCTGTGGAGCTTGAAAAAGAGAGGGGGGAGAAAAACGAGGGATTGGTTAGATAGAGAGAGCGAGAGAGAGAGAGAGAGATATGGAGGACTGGCAAAAACCTACCTTGAATCTGTCATTGTTAGGTTGTGCAAGAAGGGAGAAAAAAAAGGGAGGGAAGGAGAACAAAAAAGGTGCAAATTATTAACGCTTCATGAATGCCACTTTCCTGAAAATCAACAAAGAGAGCAGTGAGGAGGAGGAGGAGGAGGGGAGGGGGTCTGCCAGCGGCGGCATTTCACCCTGTAGCCGTGCCACATGTTAATTAGCCAAAGTTAAATTAACCTCCCTGCAGGAGAGGGAGGAAGAAAGAAAGAGTGAGAGAGAACGAGTGGGGGTCCTTGTTCTATCTGATCTCGTCCCCTCTGTGGCGCGGGGGTCTGAGCTCCTTTTGTCTCCGAACCCAGGAAAAGAGACCTGAAAGAATTCCTCTCTCTCTCTCTCTCTCTCTCTCTTTGGCTTTTGTGAGGGGCCCAGGTTTGGTGTGGAGGGGTCGAGAGTCGCAGAGAGAGAGAGAGGAAGGAGGTTATGACCATGCACTCATTTTTTGGTCCTGTTCTAGTGATGCTGTCTGCTCTTTCAGAACATAACAGTCAAACTTGGCAACATTGTCGAGGCGATCATTAGTCTGCAGTCTCTTTGTTTTTTTTGTTGTTTTTTTTCCTTTGTCTGCTTTTTATTTTAAATACGAGTCTGAATTAGCTGGATCTGTGAAATGAGCGCATTGTCGACTGCACACGCCGAGCTGTTAGTCTGAACACTCAGTTTTATTTAACTGAGCACATTTCATTAGCCACTAATTAACAGCCAAAATATTCAAGCAAACATGAACCATTTCTAAAAGAACAGCTAATTATTACAGCTCTACTGGACACTCCAGTATCCTAATGTAACCAAGTATTAGAACAGATAGACAGACAGATAGATAGATAGATAGATAGATAGATAGATAGATAGATAGATAGACAGACTAATAGATAGATAGATAGATAGATAGAATGATCCGATCTGTACGTATTTACACTTACTTACTTTCAGAGGTGGTTAGAGTAGCCAAAAATTTTACACAAGAAACAGTACTTGTACTTCAATATAATATTATTCAAGTAAGAGTAAAAAAGTATTCGGTGGAAAGATACTCAAGTACTGGAAATATTATACTGTAATGGAAGTACTATTTCATCGTAATTTCCGATTTATTTTTTTGTTTATTTTAGAAATTATGTAAGCAGCCAGACAAAATGATGAACTAATGTACAAATTCTGACATTTCCAAATAATAAAATGAAATAAATCTAATAAAATAAATAATAATTTAATAAAATAAAGAATGTTATATAAATAATAAATATTTAATAAAAAAAAGAATAAAACTAAATATCTTTACGAAATAGCAAATTAAGAAACAAGAAACAAAGTTTCATCATCTCACTTTTTACACAACATCAAACTTTTGAAACAAATACCTACTGTAGGTAACATATGTACTGTATGTGTTCCAGTGTAAGATATACTGTATGTTCAGTTGTCCTCCAAATGGCTCAGCAGATAAATAATAATAATAGAACATACTGTATTTGAAAGAGGTCTCACTTGACTATAAACTGTGTCCAGAAGAACAAATGTAAGAAAATTATATTTTTTAGACACTACCTTATTTGCTAATTATATATTTTACCATTGGAACATTAAATAAAACAGCTAAACTAACCGCATCATGTTTCCTACACTGTCTACCACGGCTGAAAGTGTTTTCCCTTACATTTATACATTTTATACATTTGGGCATTTGGCAGACGCTCTTATCCAGAGCAGCTTACACATGTGAGCACTTGAGGGTTAAGGGCCTTGCTCAAGGGTCCAACAGGGACAATTTGGTGGTCATGGGATTTGAACCTAGCACCTTCCGAACCAATACCTTTTCTAGTCCAACACCTTAACCACTGAGCTACCCCTGACCCATTATGTTCCTCCGCTATGCAGCGCTTCTGTGAGGTTATTTGACTTAATGTGATTATTGTTGCTATGTCTGATTGATGAAACACAGTCACATGGTAGATGCTGGTTAAATACATCACATATGTTGTGTAAAACATAGACACTGCTGTGCACCAGATACCAATTTTTACAATAATATACACAATATTTTCAGTGTGTAAGTGAATGTATAAAATGTCTAAAGTCAGGTGTATTGTATATTGTATATTGTGGAGGTGCGGGAGAAATGAGTCACGGCCTTGCCAGTTTCAATGAATCAGTCCGGGAGCCCGATGATAGAAAATGTCTGTCCTGGAAAGCTGTCCTGATGGTGAATATTCCTCAACCAAACAGAGTTTACAGTCCAATAAAGCTCTGAGACAAAATGGTGTCCGCTTAAGCATGCAGTAAACACCATGTAGCGTTGTCCTCCCCTGATGTCTTCCCCTTTAAACAAGCTCAGCTGCATCACTGGGCTTCCCCTCGCAATTTGGAGACGCAGTCTCGTGAGAGTATAATGTGGAACCAAAACACCAAATCTAGGTGCAAGACTCACTTTGTTGGACTTATGAACAAATCTGACTTATAAACATGCTACTGGAAGTAAATTTGTTTGTAAGTCAGGGAGTAACTGTACAATATTTGTTGTGTTCTATCCTGTATGAATATGTTTTACTGAACACGCTAGCTGGCTAACAAGTGAATTTTCAGGTATTATGACTTTGAAAGAGGTAGCATGGTGGCACAGTGGTTAGCACTGGGGTCTCGCACCTTCAGCGGAGTCGAAGGTTCGAGTTCCAACTGGGGTCTGTGTGTGTGTCTGTGTGTGTTAATTAGAGCTAAACTAAATTTGATGTCTGATTAAGCCATTTAGTGCTTGCCTGGATTACAGGTGTTTTGTGTGCGTGTGTGTGCGTGTGTGTGCGTGTGTGTGCATGTGTGTGTGTGTGTGTGTGTGTGAGAGAGAGCTCCACTAGTCCATGCCACACTCTATTCTACGCCGGGTTGAATATCAGCCATCGTTTTCGTCATGATTACCGGCACTCGAGCGGCGTTTGTGTAATCTCGCAGCAGTCCAACATCCAGCTAAAAGGCTGCGTATCTGCTCGTAAAGCTCTTAAATAAATAAGATTAGAGCGAGTTGTGTGTGTGTGTGTGTGTGTGTGTGCGCTGTTCAGGCTGCTCGCAACGCGAGGCGTAATATCTGATGGTTTATGCACAGAATTATTGTTATCCCTTCTAAGTCGTGTGGATTCTCAGTGCTGAGCTTCTCTCTTCTATTTCTCTCTCTCTCTCTCTCCCATGACTTCGTGGTTCTCTGCCTGAAACAATGATCTTCATGTTGGAGATTTAATAGGCGAATATGTCTGTAAGCACGTCCTGGTATACAGCGGGTGTATATTAAAGGCAGGACTACGGCTACTTTGTTTCCTGTTGTGAGCAGCCATGTTGATTTTGACTCCCTGAACTCTTTGGGGTCGAGGACATCTTCGGTTTGAATCTCTGAGCTTCTCAGAAGCCTTTCAACACTATTTGGGCAGAAACATACGTACAGGTGTCTCTCCTCCTATTTTGACCTTGAACTTGGATCGGTTTTCTTCTGCACAGCTCGCTCTGGTGTTCGAATGGAAAGCCATTTAAGAATAATATTACATTTATAAATACGACACTATGATATCCGGAGCTCCCACACACACACATTCTACACCCGTATCTCTCAACATTAAAGCACCAATTCCACCTAGATATCTGATATTAGAAATCTACAATCCACACAACACATCTATTTGCACAGCTCTGTTCAGGAAAGTGATTTTTTTTTTTCAACCCAAAATCATTTTTCTGGTCAATAAACGTTGCGGATTTCGCACTTCCTGTCTGAGAGAAAGAGCCGCGAATGGAATCGTGAATGTAAACTGACATTTGGAGGCACATCGGGAGGCTAAATGGCAGGTTGATGCGCCGATAAGGATATTATATTCCATTCTATTAGATGAGAGGGATGGAAAATGACATTTTGTGTGTGTGTGTGAGAGAGAGAGAGAGAGTGTGCACACACGTGCGACCACCTGCTCGTAATGAGAACCTCTAAACTCCTATTTTTCGACATGAAGAGCATCGCTCTCTCTTTCTAAAAGGTGACACCTTCCTCTCTGCACACCTCCCTCACTCCAGCTTCTGAAACGGAAGATAAGATCCATCAGACAGACAGACAGACAGAGAGAGAGAGAGAGAGAGAGAGAGAAGGAGGAAAGGGAGGGTTAAAGAGAACAAACATGACAGTTTTTTCTTTTTCAGAAAGTTTGATACTCATTTTATCCAGGGTTCTTTTAAACTTCAAACAGGTCTCTCTCTCTCTCTCGCTGGCTTTTCTACCCGAGTTAGAAGAAAAACACTCACTTCATCGTCGTCCACTGATGAGTGGAGATTAATCTCTGTTTTCTTCCTTCTGAAGGATCTCCATTACGTGGCACGGGACAGCGGGGAGCCTGTGCTGGCCAACGTGGCCCAACGAAAGGCTCAAGAGCTGGATGCGGATGAGGTCACGACCTCTGACCCAGGTGAGAATGTTAGTAAAGCTGAGACTAGATTATTAAAAAAAACGTATAAAACCCCAAATATTCCTGCTATTATTGTGACTTAGTAGCAAAGATAATATGATGTTAACAGACCTAAAAGTTCTTCTACAGCTCTCAGCTCCATCACTAGTCACAGTGCAAAGAGAAACATTCAGATCCTCGTGTTTTTTTTTCTACTTCTTACAGTAGGAACGAGGATTTTCCTACAAACCCATGTTCGTTGCTTCATCTTGACGATGAAAGCCATCAAAGATGAGTTGTTTTAACTGTGGCTGTAGTTTTTTTTTTAAGTATGACTTGTACAAATGACATCAAGAATCATTAGTAATAAGATTAATACTATTTTTTTTAAAGCTCACCTCTTAGTAGTCCTTTTTTTTTTAAAGCCACGCCCCCCCCCACACACACTCCCATACGTCACCACTTGATATGCAAATACACTGCCTGCCCAGATATGAAGTTTCCTTTGTATTTCAATCAGCAAACACTGAAGAGCCTTTAGATTAATAATTACTGCAGTGATTAAAGGTTCAGCTGCAATAATTATTTGCACCCTAACTGATGCAGTGACGAGCTTCAGATTTTTTTAAAACACCCACATGGGACGACGGATCCTGCAGTCATGGAAAAGATGTTACTGTGTTTCAGAAGGGACAAATTATTGGGCCGAACCAAGCAAAGACAACAACTAATGAGATTTGCTGAAATTACTGGAATCGGGTTTAAAACTGTCCGTTTAGGTCTAGACTCAGCAACGTTGTGTGCGAATAAAATGAAGTCCAGCATGTACTAAATGACCAGGTTATCACATCTGTTTTTAACACAAGCTTTTTCTCCCTGATGGCACGGGACATGACCTCTGACCTTAACCTCTTTGACAGTCTCTGGGACATGCTGGACATACAGTGGTTTGACACGCACGTCACCAATACAAGACCTCATTACAAATGAATGTCTCTTTGAATCAGATAAGGAAAATGCCGTGGTTGATGGGGGGTGTAGAATTTCCTACCCAAAGTAGCCCACAGGTTTCACATTTCATAGCGCATCGTCATGAAGAAGGCACATTTCAATTTTTTCAACCGGGTCTGCCATTTTAGTTTTGACGATAATACGCATTTTATGACGCCCCTTGTAGACACGATTAGCTTCAAATAGACCTTTTACTAAAGTTTTTCCTTCACATCTATCGTACGACCAAAATGCACTTGATTTATTGTTACAGGGTGGACCAAATGCCAAAGCCATGTTGGGTCTGAAATATAAAGGCAAATACATTTTAAATAAAGAACAATGTCTGTGGATCCACTTTTAGTCCATAATGTGTATTTTTTCTTCTTTCATGCATCTCATCTCATCTTGTACTTCGGTTTTAACTTTACTCTTCTTGAGATACACGATGTAGCCTTTGCATGCGAGTTGTTTTTCTTTTTCCTCAACATCTCACTATTTCCGTCCATTATTCATCACACACACACACACACTATTGCCTGTTGGCGCTTGTTCTTTTGGATTTAATAAATCAAGGCCTTGGGGACGCCCCAATAGGGTTTGGGGGTACACTAGTTTATTTAAACAGGTGTAACACATGAACCTTGACCCTGTGAGTGGCTGATAATATTTCTGATTTCTTTCTACGGTTAGACGAGAAGGAAAAGGCTGCTGTGTGTGAGCGGAGACGAAGGGTAAAAGGGTTCTGATGAGACTAGGGAGGTGTTTAACTTCACAAACAGAGGTCACTACCTCAGGGTTTGTGTGTGTGTGCGTGTGTGTGTGTGTGTGTGTGTGGGTTCACACCACATACACACACTCATAAGCCTCTTAATTATGTCCTTGATGATTTCCCTGCTCCCTGGAGCAAGCCTGAGGTGCTTAAGAGCATCAGAGAGAGAAAAGGAGAGAGAGAGAGAACTAAAAGGAGTGTGTGTGTGTGTGTGTGTGAGAAAGAGAGAGAGAGAGAGAGATTTGGAGCACTTTACAGGTGTTAAGAGTAAAAATGATGGTTTTATGCTCAATTTTTCCCCCTTCTTTGCAAGGCCAGTTTAGGACCTCTCTTATTCTCAGACACACTGAACTGGGCCGTATGTAGAGATGGGAATCATAGACAGTAACTTGGCTTTACTGGAGTCAGTCAACTGCATTAATAAAAACAAAAAACACAACACTACCTAGATAGAATGTAGTGTATGGTGATTAGTGTAATATCTGTTACATGAATATGATTTTCTGGTATATTTATGAGCCTAGGTCATAGTTTTATATTTGATATATTTCCCCACAGTGAAGCACCATCGTCTCGCACCTCCAGGGTTGATGGTTCGAGTCCCGTCTGAGGGTCTGTGTGCATGGAGGTTGCATGTTCTCCCTGTGCTTGGTGGGTTTCCTCTGGTACTCCGGTTTTGTACATGCGGCCCCTCCGTAGGCAGTAGGAAGCCTGTGAAGGAGGCGAGTGGCATTGCCGTGTTTTCTACCAATTTTCAACTATTTTCTATAATAGTTCGTTCTGAACCAGTACATTGACTGGTTATGCAGCGACATTCCACTACTCACTACAGTGGTGCAACAACAAACAGTTTAAGGATTGTTTAACAGAAATGTACAGAAATCAGTGCAAGCAAGTAAAGAAAGTTGCCATCGTCAACATACTGTACACTGTAGCTCTGGTTTTTACTTACACTATTTTATGTTAAAATTCAAGTCCATCTCTCGTTGTAGGAGAGACACTTTTGGCCAAAAAAGTCCTCTAAGATTTCATTCAGCCTCCTTTGGCTGTGGTTACGGCACACAGTGGGGTGTCCAGTTCAGTCTTTCACAATCCGAGTCCTGGGTTATAACCCGTGCCATCAGAGAAGGGAAAAACTCCATAGATGTGATGACCTGGTCCATTCAGGACATTCAGGTCGTCAGCTGACTTCATTTTATTGCCACATAACGTTACCGAGTCTAGACCTGAGCAACCGATCAACACCAGATCATGACACTGTCTCCAGAGGCGGGAACAGTGGACACTATGCGTGATTGATGCATCGCTTCATGTGCTGACCTTCTTACCCTGACGCGCTCATCACTCTGGACTCAATCTGGACTCATCAGGTCACATGACCTCATTTTAACTACTGATTTTTTTTTTACGGATGTAACTCAGTGCTGTAATGTTAATTGTTTTATTTAACACTAACGTTAATCACTGATGTTAAAGACACTTTACAAGTGGACATTCTGAAGCTCCTAGTACTTTCCACATTTATTAAAGTCATACGGTTGTCATGTTGTGAGCTGGAATTGGCTGTTCAATAAAAGTTAATAACATCGGCATGGCGGTGATTATCTCCTGACCTCCCACATCGCTTTCACGCCTGCGGCCGAATCACAGCCGTCACAAACCCGCACACTCGCTCGTGCAATATCGCTTAAATATGTCCGTATATTTTTATTTATCCCTCGCTGTATCTGACTCGTGCAGTATTATGCGTGTGTGTGTGTGTGTGTGTGTGTGTGCGTGTGTGTGTTCTCGTTTCAGATGAGCCCAAGCCAGCACGGAATGGAGTGTGTATCTCGCCCAGTAACACACACACAGAACGGCCCAACTCCAGTAAAGCACACAGGAACGCAAGGTGTGTGTGTGTGTGTGTGTGTGAATATGTATTATAAGTGGCTAGTAAATGATGCACTCTAGTTAAACACCTGCGCTGATGTAACTGAAGACATGTTCTTGGTAAACACCTGTAGTTACATAGAGATACACATTCAGCTAACTTTGTTTAAATGTTTTGGCACCTCTTTACCTTACACAGCGTGGTCCCGGCTATGCAGCTCTGCTATGCCCCTGTAGTGCCCGCGTTTCCTGTAGTTGCATGCCACCAGATCGCCCTTACATCCGATAACCTCTTACAAACCATCAGGACTTATTTGCTCAGGTGGAATTAGCCCTTTAGAGAATGCAAACAGAAACGATGCATATAAATAGCAGGGTTAAACGCTGCTGTATGATCAGATTGTTCGTTATATAGAAGGTGTTTAATAGATACTGATAGCTGAGAAATGCTGACACGGTCAAAGTTGGAATATTAAAAATGGCAGCATATTATTATTATTATTATTATTATTATTATTAGTGCTCGCAATCAATAAAAAAATGTATCGAATTAATCACAATCATACTTTGTTACAGTGTTATTAGAAATAGTCTCCAGTCTCGCTGTGTTTTTATTCCTCCTATTTAGAATTTTTCTCACAATTACATTTCACTTTTATATATTTATACCAAGACTATAAGGGCAATCTTAATCATTCTGCATGTTGTTTTTATTTTCCGATTTTTTTTTTTCTATAGCCTGTCTAATCTGCTCTCGGATCGAGTTTCATTGTTTTGTTTTTTATGCCGAGGTTGCCTGGATTAGAGACACTGAGCTACTGAATTCTGGCATAGAGAGAAAGGCAGGAAGAGGGAGAATAGAAAGAGAGAGAGAGAATGTGGAAGAAGAGAGAGCAGTAAGAAAGAATTCACACATGCACAGGCAAAGACTTTCACACAGTCTTTGAGAGGTAATATTGAATTGTCTGTTACTCCGGCGAATCTTGTATCTACACTTAACCTCTTCCTGTGAAACCCTGAAACCAACAAGGATGATTCATTTTGACGATGATTGATTGACGTTAATTTCCATTCTTCCTCCATGGACTGACCTGACCTAATCTGAGGTTCTGGTTGTTAATCGGTGATTTCTGAGGCTGGTGACTCTAAATGAACTTCTCCTCTGCAGCAGAGGTCAGTTCTGGTCTTGCTTTCCTCGGGAAGGTCTTCATGGGGGACAGTTTCATCATGGAGCTTGATGGGTTTTTGCTAATGCACTCGACACGATACTGTTCTTGCGAGACCTGATCCGGAACAGCTGACCTTCATGTTTTAATAGCTTGGCTGTTGTTATTTAATTCACCTAATGCCCCATGTGTGATTTCATAATGTTGAAATAATTCCAGTATTGGAACTGTATCCAAATGTTTAAATGGTACTGTACTGTATATAATGAGTCTCTACGAAACTGGAAAGTTACAAGCTAACCTAAGCTTCCTTTCACGTCTTACGCATCAAGCCTAACGTCTGTGGAGAGAGTACTGTAGGTCACATCCTTAGAGATAGTCCGATCATAGTTTCTTACACTCAGAGGCAGCCAGGACTCGAACATGTGATGGGCTGAACGTGGAGCAACCGCGTAAACACTGATCAGGAGTTCACTTTATGCAGAAGGAGAAAGTGAGAGGGATAGTTCTACGATCCAAACTACTACAGGACATACGAGAGACAATTGTAGACCGATCTTCGAACTTCCACTTCAATGTTTCAGGACATTCGGAAAATGGTTTTGGAAAAGTTTAATTTAAGGAGATATAAAGCATATAAAGAAAAACAGCATTAAGATTCGGATTTATTATTCTGTTTTATGAACAGTTTTTCTCTCCATCTCTATAGAGGTGACTCTAAGGAAAAGATGGACAGGGAGATGGACGGAGACCTCACCGAGGCAACAGTAAATCCTGTCATCTGGCCCTGGATTCAAACAGGTGTGTGTGTGTGTGTTTGCGTGTGCATGTCGCAGTGCCTGTATATCGTATCTGTATGTATCTGCGTGTCCGTGTATGCTGCGGGCTTATGCTTGTGATCCCGTGCAGTCCTTGCGCCGATGCACTTCCATTATAGCCGTTAATCAGTCCAGTGGACGTGCATATGAATATGAATTCAGCCGCCCCAGTCCCGCCACCACCACCACCACCACACACACCCCTCCCCCCTCCGCCCCGTCCCTCGCCCTATGTTCCCTTTTTCTAAAATTTGTTCAACTTGGCTGCCTTTTTTTTTTTTTTTTTTTTTTTAAGTTCAATTGTAGTTAACTACTCATCCCAGAATTCAATGTTTTATTCTTTTCAGGTCTGCATAATAATTATAATTTTTTTTTCCCCAAATACATATTTATTGGGCAGTGCTGACTGCAGGTTATTACAGACATTTGCATCAGCCTTCTAATGCGAGTGTAATCTTGAATGTAAATGATGGCGGCAGGGCTCGTTTAACATAAAGCTACAGTACCGGGTTCCTGGAAAGCCCAACTTACTGAATAAACACACGAGTGTATGACAACGTCTACAGAACCTTATACTGTATAATATATATTTTCCTATGTGATGTCCTCCGTGTGTAATGTGAGAAACGCCTCAGACTGGTGCGACCGACAAAACTGGAAAATCTAGCGCAAAGTTTACTGACATCTGTACTTCTTTTTCTCCTTCTTCTGTAGAATTGGCGTGTATCGACCATAACGATCAGGTACGACGTCATGCTTTAAACGCTTCTACCTTGTAAACCTCTGTTATCAAAAAGTTTCATTCATTGTGTTTTTGAAGGAAATAAGCTGTGCAGCCAAAAGTATGTGGACACCTGACGATCACACCCATTTTATGATGATCTTTCCCACACAAGTCTGAAGCGCAAAATGTCTTTGTACAGAATGCTGGAGCATTACAGCTTCCCGTCACTGGAACTTAGACGCCCAAACCTGCTCCAGCATGAGGGGACACAAAGCAAGTTCCATGAAGACATGGTGTGTTAAGGTTGTAGTGGAAAAACCTTAGTGTGCCAGTGACTGAACTCAACCCCAGGAACGATCTCACTAATGCAGTTTTAGTTGAAGTTGCGGTTAAATCCCAAAGGGTTAGTGAAAAGTCTTCCCAGAGGACTGGGACATACAATATAACAACAACAAAGGGGAGACTAAATCTGGAATGGGATGTTCAACAAGCACATGGTGTGAAGGTCAGGTGGCCATAAACTTTTGCCTATTCAGTCTAAATGATTTACTCTTTATTGGTGGATCTCGGTGCATCTTTTCTTTATATTTTTGTTACCATTACCATAATATGCCACAATAACACGACTTGATCAATAACAATTTTAAATCACTATACTGTAGATAACCAAATGGCCAAATGACTAGGATTAATTAATCAACTTGATCTGCACATCAAGAGCTCCCAACAATTTGTATTAAGCATCATCATATGTAGAATAGTCTCTCTCCATTGATTTAGATATGAATTTAATATTTATTAGAGCATACCTTTAGTTAGTAGTTTAGTACGCAGGGTTGGATTTAACCATTGTAGCAGATCTGCTCCCTCCCCCAGTAGTGACATCTCAAAGCTCTCCCAATCCAGCACACTAAACAAGGAATTGGGCTTGGGATAGGTTCCGCCTGCACCTTGCCAAACCGGTCCCAGGTCTAAGAAGCTGCACCATCATACAGCCCAAGTTACTTTCAGTGAAGTAACCATGAATGAACAAACCCACAGAGCTAAGGAAGCATAAGGAAGGAAGAGAGATTTGACCTCATCCCACCCTGACGATTGAGATCTTTTACACACTGTGGATCCACCATGCTCTTCAGTGCCATGTTTTACTGTCCAATCCCATTTTGGTCGAGGTCGGCTGAGCCCCGTGTGCTGCCAGCTCATCTAGAAAATAACTGGACGTTCATGCCATTGGTAGGTTTAAGAGTCCTCATTGAGTGTGGGTGTTTCCAGGGTATAGCAAGTTGTTCAGGTGGAGTCTGACTCTGCAGGAGTAATGGAGGGAAAACCAACTCCACGACAGAATCCCACAGTTTAGTGGGAAGAGCTCGGTATTGTGTTAGGAAACCACACACCAAACCATAATATTAGTCACATGGTTGAGTAGACAGTGGAGGACGTCCACACTTAGAGGCTCGGCAACTCGGCACTGCTGCAGGGGGGCAACCCGAACCTGTGGACACGAGAGATTACTGCCAAGCAACAAGCGGGCGGCCCAGTGATTGATGTGTAATACAGTTGGCCAAAGAAATAACATGAAACTAGGAGATACAGATGGTATGCATGTGATGCAACCACAGTGCAAGTCAAAAACAAAGGCAGAGATGGTTGTACGACATCAGTTGTTAATGCCAGTACTGTGCCACATGTCATTTTGCCACTTTGTTGGAAGACTGCAGCGCATGTGTGCATGCACACAAGAAGATCTCTCGGTCTTGTTTATGGTCATCGATGGTTAGAATCACTTAAAGAACTGCAATTTCTGCCAGATCCTCTTTAATTAAGTTATAAGAAAATGTCCTTAGTGTTGAAAAACTGTCTATATACTGTATACTGTACATATTCCATGTAGATCTTAGAGCATTCAGGTCTGCATCAGTTCTACACGTGGTTGGTCGTACTGAAATTATTTGACTTCTTTCCGGACGATGTTCATTAACACTTTTCCTGTCATATTTCTGCAGGAATCCAAAGACCCTGGAAAGCTCAAAGTCATTCATCTTGGCTTAGTATAAACCCAGAGTACGAATTTATCATCATCGTCATTCATCACCATCATGTGTACTTGTTTATTAGTTGCAAGAATGTGTTGTCGAACGAGCTTTGAAAAGGAGAAACTCACGTCTCAGGAAATCGACCAGTGTTTATACGTCAGTGTTGGATATTTCTTTAATGAGAGTTGTAGAAAGTAATGCAAGATGTTTTTGTAAAATGGTGTTTCGCAGTTTGTGGATCTGAGTTCAGTGCCACAAGGATTTCACAAATAGATTTAAATCTTGGATTCTGGACGTGTGCTTGTATATCAAAATGAATTTCCCCATAAGGAATAATGGGGAAACAGCTTTGTTCCACAAAAAAAGTAAAAGAAAAAAAAAAAAATACCAAATTGTACTTTCAAACCTTTAAAAAGAATCGTGGCTGGTGTGAGAAAGACAGGAGAGAGGGTAAGAGGAGGGGAAGGGGTTTTGTGTTGGACAACTTACACACACACACACCATAACAGATCTACTGCTCTCTGGCTCACTGGAAACTTTCCTTTCCATGACTTTAACAGGGAACCTCTGTAGTGACACCTACTCTTGCCTTATGCGGATGATTTTGGAGAAATGTGACATTGCCCATGCGTTGTCATGGACACTACAAAAAAAATATTTTACACCCACTCACGCGGTCACAATGTTTTATTAAACAGCACGACTATACAAGTGACGCACGTGCACTGAGACTGAGCATGGAAGACGATTACCCACAATCCTGCAGCACGAGAGGAAGAAGAACCATTGACTCAATTGTGATCACATGACGCTCGGCAGACAAAGCGCATGCATACTACTCGTATTTCAAGACCTCGCTCATTTATCATGTTAAAATTAATTTTAAAAATTTGCTCGTCTTGCAAAAACACTCGCAGTCCAAGTTACTCGCAATCCAAGGCTCCACTGTACAGCATGTGATAATATAATTCTGGACTAGAGGTATTTTCAGAGATTCGTTACATGCCTTAAATAAACTTTTTTTTTTTTTTTAAATAAATGTATTGTCTCCTGTGTTTGTTTTTTACCCCCCAATTGTACCCTTCATTCAGTAATCATTCTGATGTGATTTAAAACCTCATTTATGTTTTTTTATGTCCGAGTTAAGACTCCACAACCTTCAACTCCAACCAGCTCCGTTACGTCTGGCCTTGATTTTAGATCAACTAAATGGGTCCTGAGACGTAAATGTAAAAAACAATAAAGATAAGAGAAACAAATTTCTCCTGGATTGTAGATTGGTATGACGTGTCCTGTGTAGTAGGTGGTTTGGGTTTATTCTCGTCTTATTCCACACGCGTGTATGTGAGAAAGAGATTACACGCAGGAGTTAGAAGGCAGAGAACGGCAGCGTTTCACCCGTGTCAGGGCTGACGCTTTTCCCTCAAACTTAATCTGACGGCACCCAGCCACCCGTAATCCCTCGCAGTATCGTAATCAGTTTACTCTACATTCTAAGAGGATTTCCATGTTTTCATAAAAGAAAAATACATGAACTGATGCTGGAAACAGATGCCGAATCGACGCAAGACAGACGTTTTATTGTTGCCACTGGTCCGATTTCAGGTAAATGAAAATCAGTTTGCGGTGCATTTTATATATATTACACACACACACACACACACACACACACACACAACCTACTCAATATTTTAAAAACTATTAACCCAACCTGTCACTACTTCTTCAGCCAGTTCTAACTTTTGGAGTGAAAAGTCTAGAGAAAGACGCATGTGTGTGTGTGTTGATTTTCCGTTGTGCTCCCGATCTGAACAGAAAATACAATAAAATGTACAACTGTTCCAGATGCATTCTCCATTACAGATAAAGATAAGAGTTGGTGCTAAACAAGCAACCATATCATGTACTGTACCCGATTGTCAAACAAGCCAAATAAATGAATTACTGCCAATTAATACTGCCATACTGATAAGAGGCGTTCATGTCAACTTTGATCAAATTTCTGGTGTAAAACTGACATTTGGAGATGACGTTAAGCACTGTGTGGTGATGAGACTCTTAACTGCAGTAAAACATTTGAAGGCCGTTCGTCTGTGATTGACGTTCCCGGCCGAGGTGGCTTGGAGCCCACTGCAGTTGTTCCCATCAACATTCAGTGCGTGGAACACGTGATGCTTGAAAATCAACAGATAATTTGTTATATACTTGGTGAGAGAGACACATCGGTCAGTGTGAACTGTACACACAATCATCCACCAGCACCACTTGCGTATTACAGGCACTCGGCTGGGAGACATCACCACATCACGCGTTTCAAACGTGGAGCATGGCTTTGATGGAACACTGGGATTAGTGCAGCAGTGGGTTATACAGAGAAATAAAGGACGTTTTGGACACCACAGGATAGTGGCTGAAAATAGTACAGGTACAGAACCTGTTGCCAAAATATCCAGTACAATGTTCTAGAGATGCAGGCATCATAAGACAGAAGTCTTCTCCCTAGAACAGCATCTTCATCATTTCATGTCAATCAAACTCAACGCCTCACAGCCCCGAGAGATAGATCTCACACTCGCTCCGGTGGCATGTAGCATCAGGTAGCCAAAAACTTTAATACTGGACAACTTGGTCAACTATATATATATATATATATATATATATATTACAAACACTGTGCAAAAGTCTTGAGCCCCCCATAATTTCTTTATATTGCTTCTAAAGAGTCAGACTCTCTCGTATGTTAAGTCACTCATTGACCATTCAAGCATAAAAGCATCTGACGTAAGGCCTGACCCAGTGAGAAACCGATCCAGATGCTGACAGATGATCAGGCTGGTGATTAGTTATATACTGCTGATGCTGAGTGTTTGGAACAGACGAGAGGGGAAATGAGGTCGCTGCTGAGGTACCCTAACCCTAACCCTTTAGACACTTGTTCCAATTTCTTTTCATTCCCATTTAATTTACATCATTTAATTTAATATGAAAAAATGATGATAGTTTAAGATTACTGAACAGCACTGGATATCTGGAATTTTTATTTCTTTAAACCAGCTTTGTGATGTCATCTATTGTTAAAAGTACTACATAAATGAATCTCCCATCCCACAACATGAAACGTTTTTCAGCAAATAGCTCACATTAGTACTATTATTATTATTATTATTATTATAAAAATAAAATTTACAAATTCACAAAACAGTGCTTCTATCCAGGGTTTATACTTGTGAACAGAATAAAGTCGTATTTCTATTCCTTTATGAATTACAAAAAGGGTATTCGTGTGAGTGATGGACCGCAGCTCACCCTTTAAATAAAACAAAACAATCAATAAAGTGGAAACTGTGGCATTTCTACAAACATGCCGTTTGTGCAGAAATGTTTACAGACATGTTAATGAAGTTGATTGTATTAATTAGTTTAGTCGTGTTGACATCATTTCATTTCACTGACCTGAATGTTGGATCTCATGTTGGATGAACCCAGAAAACCCTGAGGAAGCCACCGAGACGGCGAAAACCCCCGTAACCGATGTCAGGACCGAATCAGATCTGTGGAGCGGTGAGATGTCAGGACTATCCACGACACCACGGACTGATAAATACTCGCTATCGATTGATTGGTCCCCAGTCTACAGCACACACTGCGAAAATTCGGTTGTACAGTTAAAGTTCAAATATATGAAATGACCTCCAGTATGATTACTAATGATCCAAATATATAAGCCATAGAAAGGGACATTCTTCTATACTTCCGTTTCATTACCAATTATATTTCGCCACGGATTTAAATAAACATGCAAAAGTCATTTTTGTGCGACAGTTCCCGCGTTCTCATGAAAGTCTCCCTCAGGCTTTTTATATCCATGTTTTCTTCCTCCTGTCCCTTTATTTTCAAATTCAACTATTTTCCACAAAGCCTTTCAGATGTCACTATCGTTTATTGTTCAAGGTGAGGTTTGAAATATGAGACAGCACAAAAATAAAAGCATGAAATGTGCTGTAAAAGACTGATTTTCAACATTGGTTTAGAACATTTCTGTCTCTCTGATGCTTTTGAGTTTGTTCTGCGAGATGCTAGAGCTAATATTAGAAATTAAGCCTCTTTGTTGCCTTCACTGCTGACGCCTCTGCCATTAATCTCTCACCAACACACACCCACATGTACACAATCTGCATGTGTTCAGCTTGGACAGGCCGTTCCGTAGACGGTGAGGAGAGCTTTATGTTTCATATGGGTTTGCTTTAAAAAAAAATATATAAAAAAAAATGTTTGACACAATCCTGGCACTGAGCCCTTAATGCTTTTCCCAGCAAATTTCCTATTCAGCAGCATTCTCACTTTCAGCTTTTATTTCGATTTGATTACTGTGTAAGCATGCCACGGCTTTATATTCACCAAGAGGAACCTGTTCTGCCGAGGCCTAGCAGGTTAAAAGTTCACTACACCATGACATACCTAGCAAACTGTTCAGGTGGAGAGGTGTGGCACGGTCGTCCGGTCACCTGAACCTACACGAATAAACACACCAAACTGTCCAGGCCTCTATAATTAGGGCTGTTAAGGGCCATTATGCCACTGGTGCGATTAGGTTGCAGTGTTGTCAAGTAAGAATGCTGAAGTTCCTTTGTGGAGCCGTTAACCAAGACAACATCATGCTGGTGTCTCCAAGCAGTAAACACGAGGCGCTTGCAAACTTAAACCCTAATAAGAATGTAAGTAGATGTGTAGGCGAGAGCAGGAACAATTAAGAGGAATATGTAACATGGAGTAAAAATGTACAGTACTCGGTGGGTGGGGTTAATACTAGGAAAGAAAGACATAAGCTCGAGCCTCACCATTTTCATATTTGTAAAAGAAATATATACACACAGAAAGAGACAAACTAAACTTTAGTTTTAAGTGTGGATGACAATTTTTCATTTCCAGTTTTGAACCTTACCAAATCTCACATTTTTACTTCAGTCAGCATCTGGAGCATCTGTTCTGTTTTTGTAAACTAAATAAATTGAAGATGTTATGAGCTGAAATTGTAAGAATTTCAATTTTATGAGCACTTGTAATTTTTTGGAAATAAAGATATGGTGTTAGACAATAGGTCATTGATGTCCAAAATATATTTTCCTCACCTAAAAAAAGGACAATAAAATGTTAATAAGTATAATATTATATATGTTGAATTCTAATGTAAATAATCCTTAGATAACCTTGTACAGCTCCCTTAAGTTTCAGCATGGCATGGTGAGTGAATCCCATCGCAGGTACCACAACCTTCCTCACACAGGACAGTCTATCGGGTTATAACTTCTAACCCACTGTCTGGGCTTAAACCCCTATATTCTGCTGCTATTAATCCTCGTCAGTGGGTCTATGTTTTTCTATCCTCAGCATTTCTACTAAAACCATAAGCACCACAATCAGCAGTTTCTCTACAGGGCACACGGGCATCTCTTCATCTCATCACTGCACCACATTTCTGGCTTATAAATCCCTTTTACAGTCTCCATGTGTAATTATAGTGCAGTAATTCAGAGTTTAACGTCCAGATTGCTTCAGTGAGGTGATGGCTATAACCACCGATTGTTGTAAAAAAAAAAAAAAAAAAAAAAAAATCAGTTATGACCTTTTCTCCTCCACTGGAAACTAAAGTCTATAAAGTTATTTATATTGTCAGAACAATGCCACAAAAAAACTGTAAACAATTCCTTCACTGAAGTGGTACCATGAAGAGTCATCACTGTTTTGGTGACTTTGTTTCATCTGCTAAGTTGCATTTAGTGTTAATTGGCCTAATAGCTTTAAAAGACAATTACGCTCCAACTGTGTCATTTTTAAACGTATACTATATCCATGTTTCATGAGAAAATGTACAACAACAAAAAAAAAAAAGGTATGACCTCAGGCAGAGTGAAAGTTCCCTTATACCCGACAGTGAAGACTACAAGAAGTTAATATTTACATTATTATTATTGTAATTATTTTTATTATTGTAATTATTATTGTATTCATGTAATTGAACATTTAATTTTGCTGCATTCTTAATTTTTGAATTAAGATTTTTGGTTTTTTTTTATTTATTATTATTGTTAGTTTTGTTATTGACTTAAAGACCATAAACTCTGATTATGTATTACAGTGTGATGGTGATGCTGGACAGCAAGCGTAGCAAAATAAATAAATAAATAAATAAATAAAGAAGGAGGGAAAAAATTATTATTCCCCTTTTTCTCTCGTGCGCGCGCACACACAGGCAAATTAAACATTTATGTTTAATTCTATATTAATTTAATAAACACTAACATTATATTTATAAAATCGTAAATATTTCCATCATAACTCAAAGTAAAAAAAAAATCAGCGCGCGAGTATTTAAAGGAAAAAATATTTATGAGAAAAATGCGAGGTTTATTAAAACATTTTAATCCTTATGATAAACTTAATTCGTAAAATTATTAATTATTTATAAAATCTTTCAAAGTGACAGTTTTTGACTTTATTTAGTTACTATTTATTTTTTGTTTATTTGTTGTTGTTTGTTTATTAGAGTTGCTCGTACTCCAGTGGCGTGACAACATCTGGATTAATTAAAGGATATTTACTCCTCAACAACAAATTAAAGTCAACATTTTAGAATTTCTAATTAGATTTAAAGATACTTTGTGCAATTAAACTATCGTATACGAAAAAAGTTAAAAACCTCTCGTTTAATTTAATGTGTATTAATCTGTTAATTTTACTTCCTAAATTCAGCCGCCACGATATTTAGTTCTGCTAAACCCTTCTCAATGCTCCGTGTTTTTACTGATTCGCCTATAAAACGACAAACGCATTCATTTTGTTTTCTCAGATTTTGTTAAATATTTTAATTTACTGAATTAAATTCTCTTTTCTTTCTTTTTTATAAATGACATTTATTTTATTTGTTAGAGCGCGCGAGAGATTAATCACTACACTCTCACTCACTATTCTGGCCATGTCCCAAATCACACACTAAATCACATGTTAGAACCGAACAGAACCGAACAGAACAGACTTCTTTACTCCAGATTGGACAGATTTGTTACTTTAGACTATTATTCCAGTTTTCAGGTGGAAAACAAACTTGTACACGAAAGAAAACCTCAGAAACCCCTAAACTTTAAATACCTTTTGTAAATCTCTCTCCCTCTCTCTCTCTCTCTCTCTCTCCCTCTGCTCGAGCAGGTGCACCGGGTGAACACCGGAAACGCTTCTTTCCGCTCCAGAATGTTTGCTTGATGCTAATTTTGACAAATCCGTCCGTGTTTCTGGAGCGGCCTGCTGTCTGAATCCCAGCACCGAGCCTGAACCCGAGCAGCAGCGCAAACATGTCCCGGCTCCTTCGCGCACTCTGTTGATTCAGCTGCGACTTTATTCATAATTAACATGCAACCTGATTACAGTCACGTGATGTTCTCTCATTAGGAATTAATTGGAGAATTCCGTTCTGATCACCACAAGACCTTTTCCTCCCCAAATCATTTTTGGAAATCTTTAAAGATTATAGTTTTATCATCGAGGTTAATACAATTTACTACAGAATAGTCAAATTTGCTGAAATAAATAGTAATGAATGCAACATTATTTTTTTCTCCTTTCCGGTGATGTAATACATTAAACGCTACAGGAGCACATTCTTCCCGCGCTTAAAAACCACACAAAGCAAAGCTGATCTGTCGGAACATGTTTCGGTACACAGTTTTAGGGATTTGTTTTGTTTTTTTCTTCCCCTGACGGCCAGTTTCCCTTCCTTTTTTGAGCCATTAACCCTAAACCACGCCCACATAATTACGCAATCAAGGGGGGCGATTTGGCCGCAGGGCTGTTTTGGGGGAACTCGGGTCGGGTTATGCAGAAACAACTGCGTGCTATCTGATCTAATTATATATATACATTATACACATGTTTAGAACATTTCGCTTTGATAGAGTCTCAACAGAAGTGCATTTCTATAATTGTATTATATGTAATATTGCTGCTCAGAACGTAAATGTCCTTCAATATACAAAATACACAACTATACAGTATTATGTGCGTGTACATTGTGTAATATGTATATATATAGAGAGAGTGCACAAATTTTTTTAATAGATTTTTAAAGTGTTAACCTCTGAAACTGCAGCTCAAACTGTGAGGAATATAATTAAATTCCCAGCAGCCGAACAATGACATTAGTTCCAACTTTCCTCCCTGAAAAGAAACCCGAATGTCACCCTGTCGAGCTATAAATAATAATAATAATAATAATAATAATAATAATAATAATAAATATCCATAACTATTGTTATTTCCGAATGTTTTTCATTTGCAAATGATTGATGTACTTGGAGCTTTACCGCAGTCACACAGTCTCTCTCTCCCTCTCTCTTACACACACACACACACACACACACACAGTGTAAAGAAGCTGGTAGTTAACCGTTCTTTATTATTTTCATTATTATTACGGACAGGAATGTAATGGCCTGCGCCTGAAATACATTCAACATCTCACTGGCATCTTGGGGGGAAATGTTCCTTAAAAGTCCACATTTTCTCTTCTGAAGTCGGGAAAAGTCCATCAAGTGCTTTGTAAATGTGTCCGACTTCTGCGCTGCCCGGTGAAGAACTTCCTCTAATCATGATCATCCAGTTTCTGCTGCCGAATTTTTAACGGAATAAAATTCCGATTAACTGGAACAAAATGTGACCCGAATTCACCTATTCTAAATCGATGTCTTGTGTTTTTTTTTTTTCTCCTTTACATTTTATTTTCCCCTTACACACATGTAGTGCCTTGCTTATAAAAATCTCGTTTTCCTCTCAAGCATTACCAAACCGACATGATCGGCAGATCAGACAGCTACGAGTCCGGCAGCGGGAAAATTCTTCATTTCTGGGGGGAAAACTGGGAAGGGGGGGAAAAATAAAAATGCAAAAAACAAAGTATTAAACCATCTCAGATTCCGTCAACGCCAGCTAAAATGGTCACTGGAACGGACCCATATACCTATGTACAGGATTCAGCTCTGCTCAAGCTGATTAAAAACACAAAAATCTCTCGCAGCCTAAAAATAATCGATTTAAGAAAAAAAGAAAAAAAAAGAAAAGCTGTACAGAGTTCACAGTCTTGCGCAACGTGTAATGTTTATTTTACTCCAAAGCTGAAGAGGGGATTTGGTGAGATGATGATGATGATGTCGGGTTTCTTAAACCGTCTGTAAATCTTTATATGAAAAATGTATCGTTTTGGCGAAAAAGAAAATCTCTTCCACGTGGTCGCATGTTTCTCCTTTTTCTCCAAACACTGGACTTTTCCTTTTTTATAAAAAAAAAAAAAAAAAGTGATGCTGAACATCTATTTTGTTAACTCTGTCAGTCCGTATAACTTTTTTTTCTTCAATATATTTATATTTAGAAACTCAGCACACTATTAAAAACAGTGAGAGTGAAGTATGTGATTGGGTGACTGAAAGGTAGAGAAAAAGTGAAGGGGAGAGAAAAAAAAAAAAGTTACAATAACCACCACCAGATCACAAGACTTGGAACCTCCAGGATGCCTGGTCTTTGTAGTCCAAACAGTCTGCAGTGTTAAAGTTGAGCTTCCAAGAGGATGGTGTTTGCTCCTTGTAATCCAGGCAGTCAGAGGAGTTGAAGGTCAGGCCGGCGCCGCTGTATGCCTGGTGATGGTGGTGGTGGTGGTGATGGTGGTGACCTGAAGATTGGCTAATGTGGTGGTGTGGGTGCGTGGGCATGGATGATGGTGTCATGGGGCTCAGCTGGTGCGGGTGGTGATGCGAATGCATGGGTGTCAGGTAGGAGCTGCAGTCCACACCGCTAAAGTAGGATCCAGATGGTGTGGGGTAGCTTTGGCCATATGCTGCCGTTTGGTTGTAAGACATGGGGTAAGAGGAAGAGGAGGCAGAAGAAGCTGAACCAGAGATGGAGCGCTGCATGCAGGAGGCGCTGGAGGGTGGAACAGGCTCTGAGAGAGACGAGGAGGGAGGTGCTGAACCTGGAGACATGGCTGGACTCCAGATGGATGAGACCGTGCCAATTGAGGTAGACATGCTGTTGTTGGTTGAGGATGAGGAAGAGGAAGAGGTGGAAGAGGAAGCAGAGCCAGTGCTGGAGACGGCCGGTGGTGTGAACTGCCCGCTGCTCTCAGAGCCCGTGCTTTCTCTAGTGGGAGAAGATTTTTTCTTCACTGGCCGAGCTTTTGTGCTGCTGCTGCCACTCTGCTGCTGCTGGCGACACTTTGCCCGACGGTTCTTAAACCACACCTAGAACACAAGAAACAGGCTGAAACAAGCATGCAGAAGATTGAATTTTCAACTACTGTATACCAACATACAATGACCTCTGTTCTTTTAATCACATAGTGAAGCAGACAATCATTCAAAAGCATCTGAAATACAATCACACCCCACAGAGCTACATCAGGCTAAATGATTAAAGAGACCTTTCGTGCATGCCTGAAGGGCAAACCCAGAAAGCCATTGTACAGTAGCAGTGTGGAGAACACCTAGTTATTGGCCGTTAGATGCGTTAATTTGCATGAAGGCTCTCTCTTCAGGCCCCTGGATCTCATTACAGCACAAGGAGGTGGCAGGAAGATATTAGGCTATCAAGTTCCTCACCAGAGATGGTAATTCAATAGTACAAGGAGGGTCTTGTAGTGGGGTGTTTTATTTCACACACCCAGACAAGAACAAATAAAATTTTACTTCAGGAAATACATGCTTGTCCTTTTAAAATCATTTAGTTTTTCAAAACAATGATACATTTGTATTACAAATTATCATCAGAGATGGTGTGAAAGGAGCAGATGTCCTCATTTCACAGTTTACATAATCCCCATCATTTCTATAATTCAACAGTCAAGCTGTTAAAACATTCATTCTCAAATATTGGGCTAAACATATCAGTCCTAAAACAGAAGCTTTTCATGTGTTTAATGGTCAGTCCCCTCAAGACAATAGAGAAAAAAGGAAATTTCGTTCACTGAGAATCCCAAGAGCATATTACAGGAAGTGATTACATTTGGTGAACAAAAGCTAACACTTTGCCACAAGTCCATATTAAATACTTCAAATAAGAACCTTAGCCATGAACAAAAAAAATACACACTGTGGTGGGTTACTAAAAGGCTTTAAAAAAAGTATGCAGGAAATATTGCAACACTCAGTAGGGGGCGCTATTGAACACTAGCCCAGACAATAGATGATGGACTCTAAAATTACTGTAGTTGTGTTGAGATCTCGAAAAGCACAAAAGTTGATATACCTAATAAACAAATAAATTTAAAACACTGGTCTGACGATGTGATTTTACATTTAGCAAATCATCTTGTTTGGGGGTTTTCATGTAGGATTAATACAATAGTTGTTAACTTACCTGCACTCTAGATTCTGGCAAGTTAATTTTTAGAGCCACTTCCTCTCGCATGAAAATATCCGGGTAACGAGTTTTGGCGAAAAGCGCTTCAAGAACGTCAAGTTGTGAGCGAGTGAAGGTGGTTCTCTCTCTTCGCTGCTTCCGTGGAGTTGCTGCTGGCAAAAAAAGAGTCAAAGCTTTGTGGATGAAGACATGTTTATTGTTTTTTTTTGTTGTAAAAAATTGTAAAAATTTGTGCCTTCAGTAACAGCCTCCAGTGCACACACTTTATTTAAGGCGTAGAAATATACCATATACCTTGTTAAATTTTTAACGACTGTAAAAATGTAATTCAAGCAACAACAACAAATAAAATCCAGTGATTAAATTTGCTTTATATGGAACAAGTGTGTCATTAAGTAAAGTTAAAGTAAACATGCACAGTCTGGCACATGATCGCCACTAAAGAAAAGTTTATGCGTTTTTTAATTAATTTTATGTAAAAATTGTTGCACTTAAAATCATAATATCAGTGGAAAAAATTGCCGGTTCGCAGTTCATGAACAAGAGAAATAATGAGGGGTCACGACGACGGTGTCAAAGTTCTTCAAGCATGCAAAGTGTTCAAGTGCAAATGTCTGAACAGATGCTCAAGCAGCCCAAAGCAGCTAAATGATTTATACACTACAATTACTTTCCACAATAAAAAAATATTGTAATCGCGCAATAAAATTGATCACATAATATAAAAAAATCCTCCACGCAGATCCTCGTGTGTCCTAATGTTGCGTCTTGGCTCTCCCTACACTGGCTATTAGAGAGTTTTCCTTCATAACTGCCTCAATTCATCATCTCATTAACACACTCTTTAAAAGCTGAAAATGTGTGCGTACTGCAGAGAAACACACACTAAAAGCCAATGCAGGCTTATAACTAATCCCCGGGATCAACCACAACTTGGTCGGTGGAAGATTTTTTTTCCTTTTACAAAGCTCCTAAACAATCCTCTAAAGAATAACAAGAATGTGAGCTGTGTAGTATTTAAATCCAACTGAATAGTCTACATGTTTGGGACTTTTTGTCGTCGGTTTAATAGTTTTGTTTTCCAATTTTTTAAAAACATTTATAAAAAAGAATAAAAATAAGATTTGCTGTTCTGTTAATATTTTTGTCAAGCACTGCTTGTTAGTAGTGTGAAACAAGAAGCTGTAAATCTTTATAATAGTGCGCGCGCGTGTGTGTGTGTGTGTGTGTGTGTGTACCTGGATAGCCGACGGAAGGATGCAGCAGGTCCATGGCGGCTCCGCTCAGCCCCAGGCCGTTCATGGCGTAAGGGGGCTGTTTGAGGTATGACATCATGCTAGAGGCAGGCGCGGGTCGCCCCGGTTCGGCCCAGATCGCGCGCGATTCACCTCGGTAATGCAGCTTGCCTGAGCGCTGAAGCCTCCCAAATAGAGATCCTGAAACACAAATCGGTGTGTGGTTAATGCGCCGCCAGTCACAGAAAACCAGACAACACTTCCAAATGCAAATAGTAAATCTAAAATAAAACAAAACAAAGTGTTATTTAACACGGGATTGTAGTGACGCTTTCTCCTGTTAATGCAAAAAAAAATTTTTATAAGAAATGTAAAACAGCTTAATTGATGTAACTTAAAAACAAACAAACAAAATCATTAGTCTTAAGCGGCTTGAAGTAAGAAGAAAGAATATTTGTGTTTTCAAATTAGACAGTGAATTCGCATATGAAATAAACCATTTAATCAGTAACCTAGACATGCGCGAGCACTACCTTGATGCGATTTTAGAATTTACGGATTGTCCCCAAATCAACAGACCATAATAAATCTTTACTTTTATTAAAATGTATTGATCTAATAAAAAAAAAACGTAAATTACATTACACTTTCGATGAAATTGCATGCGTTCCGTTTGTCTGAAACATTTACGTTTGCACTTCGTGTAGGTCTACAGACCCTAAATATAAGTCAACTTTAAACATTATTCATTTAATTAATGGCCACAATGGAGCCTCCTGTAATGTGTGAAAATAAATGTGAAAGCTTAATGTGTAGGCCTCACTGCCCTCGTGCCTACTTATCTGTAATTTTTCTTTACAAAAGAACTACTACAAAAACCCCAACCTACTGTTATTATTATTATTATTATTATTATTATGTAAGGGAGAAAATAGCAAAGTTTAGTATGATTATTTTCCAAGTCAACGAAAACAACCAACCATCTACTTAGTAAACTTCAGACTGAATCTTTAAAATGTAATATTTTGATATTTTTTTAAATAAAACATATACATTATTTTAAATTGCGTATTATTTATTATTCAGTAAAAAACAAACAATTTGTTGCTTTAAACTGTTAAGCTACTTACATCAAACTCTAAATTATAAAGTGATGAAAAGCATCGCAAAATCTGTGCGGACATGCCAAAATATTAAATCAGAACAAATAATTCTTTATTTTCAAAATTATAAAATGTATTTTTTCCCCAAATAGAACAGACTAGTATTAGGCATTTGTGTATTCAGACCCTTCTGCTTTAACTATTTTAACTTAACTAAAGCATCTAAAGGAGATCCTACGTGCAAATGAAGTCAATTGCAATGTAGATTAGAGCTCCAGGGAGCATGGCTAAGCACAGGCCTTATCATCAAACTAAATTAACAAAAACACAAAAACACGCCTCTCCAATTAGGCTCGAAGAATCCTACTGATGAGGACATCGACCCCCAAAGTGCTAGTGCTCCGTGAAATTAAAACATAAACGTATCATTTTAAAAAGTCACTTAATTTCATGTGTTAATGATCGAACTAAAGCCTTAGTCTACCGGTACTGACTAAGACCAAATTTAACCACTTAACATCAAAAGAAAGTTGTGGGTTTGTCGCAATCATTTTATCTTCTATCTATCTAGACATGCATATAAACTTATTTTGGTGATCAATTAAATTGTTTACGACCCATCGCACATAAAACAAACAAAAAAGAAAAAAAAATGCACCAACATAACAAAAAAACTATTCCATTATTAATAATATTAATAATAGTTTGCTTACCGCTTGGTACTTCCTTGTCTGGTATATTTTCTCAGATTTACACCTCAACAATAAAAATCCAGCCAATGGCAAATCAGGAAATCGAACAGGAGCAACTCAGAAACCAACCCAAATAAATAAGCTTTAACAGGCTCCTAAAATCAGGAAGTCTCTGTGTGGGTGTTTTTCCTTTTTTTTAAATGGTTAAATCATACACCCGAACAGCGCTGTGTTTTCAGCGCGATTCCGCAGGTTTTTTTAATATAAAACATATAACCAAATAAACTCGTTTTAAGCTTTCGGAGACTCGACGGTGTAAAAGGTGATTGCTAATGTAGACGGATGGAGATTGATCACCTTCTCCTAAGCCTGCCTCTCTAAGAGCAGAGGACACCTGCAGCTTAGCTCCATGCCAACAAATCAGCGCTCTCCCCGAGGCCAACTGACGTCGAGACCAGCCAATCCGCTGCCGGTAGTGAGCTCGAAGCCCCTCCCACTGCATCCTCCCTTCGTGACCGAACACAACACAAACCTGCAGCAGAGACTCGACGACTTTTGGAGAGGAGCGAAAATTCCTGAAAACGCAAAGAATTCGAGGTTTAAACTAGATCAGGGGGAAATTGGCAGTCTTATACATATACCAGTTTAGAGAAATATTTTAGACTAATGCAATGGTCGTGGAATGCTTAAAATGCAAAATTGTCATTAAAAAGGTGAACTATTTTTTTATTTCAGGAATGAAAATGTGGCGAATACGGAAATAATAAAGTCACAATAAAACATGCATGGGATGTAATGTTATGAACAAACTATAAAAGTAAATATAAATACAATAAATAACAATAAAAAAACACGGTTTTAGTTTTTTCCATCTATGACTCAGTGGCAGAAATATAACCTTAACTCTACAGTAGACAAAAAGTGACATGGACAAACAATTCAATAAAAAAAGAAATATAATTTCGACCATTTTCTTTACACAACTTTATTTATTTGCAAGATGTGTGACTTTAGTTCTTTTCCCCATAATGTCGATTGATTTAACGCTGGATACAAATGCGCTATATAAAAAAGAGAGTTAAATTTAGCTTTATTTATTTTCTTTATCTATTTTCAATTTTTGGGAACCCATCTCATGAATATTAATGTACGCCTAATCCCCACTTAGACACAGATTTGGAAATAGTACTGAATAAAGTTTAATAGGAGGTCTTTTTAGGAGGGAATTGAGGAAAGGGGGGAATTTGGAAAGGAGGAAATTTTAATAAAAATGAGCGCCGAAAAAAAAAGCATTTTGTTTTGAGGATCACTACTAAAAAAAATGACAGTTAAATAAATAAAAAATCGGTTCAGAAAATGTGACCCGGAGTGTTTCCTTGGCTGTTTCTCTCAGGCTCAGGGGTGGACGGTGATTTTAATTTTAAGGAGCCTCGCTTCAGGGTCTTTTGTCGGTGTCACCAAAATAAACTGGCTTTAATTGAGCTCCGGTCTGAAAGCGGGCTGATGTTCAAAGCAAGTGACCGCCGTAAAGGATCCAAATTACATTTTTGTAGTCTCCACTATATGGGCCATCTAAATCAAAGAGCGGCTTTACAGACATCCAGAGAGATCCACACGTCTACAAAGTCATGGAGGGGAGAAGTGGCCTATACGAGTGAACTGATGCTTATTAATTGAAAAGAGAGGGGAAAAAACAATGGAGAAAAAGTTATTGGATGTTGCACAAAGGCTTGGAAAGGGAAAAAACAACCGATGACTTTTTATTGTTTTACTGTTTTATTGTTACCTATTGAAATATTTAACAAAAATATTTTTTTAATTTATTTACAAGGAAAAAATTTAATAATAATAATAATATTTCGAAGAAGGCTTTTAAAAATGCGATCCAGAACAGCATTAATTCCTTAATTAATTAATTATTAATTCCTGCGACGCCTTCTGTTTATTCTGTTCTCTCGCTCACTCTTTCTCTCACACACATACACACACTCTTTCATATAAACCCCCTAACAAAGCATCTACCTCTCAAGTTGTGGGTCTTTTTTTGGTACTAAAAGCATTTTTGTCTAATCCCAAATTGCACATGATTTTTCCCCCCTGAACGCCGAGCTCGCAAATCTCGGGATTAGAGGAGGCGAATAGAGGAGGTGGTAGAAGAGACGGAGGAGGAGGAGGAGGAGAACGAAAAGGGAATCAAGCAAAAAAAAAAAAAAAGAAAAGTTTTGTCTCTTTAGCAGGGCAGTATTGGAGCAGCTCGCGGGATTGTAGTAGTGTCGATTCTTATTACAAACGACGAGGCATAAAATAGTGAGATATTCAGAGGGGAGAAGAGGGCCTTCTGATCCAAACAGCGGGACTGTTCTGACCCTCTGCTTTATTTTACATGAGGAGACGGGGAGGAAGAGCAGCTGAGGAAGAACACCTGCACGAGAAAGAGAGAAAAGTCGGGAACCGGGAACAAAAAAATACCACGGAGATTTATTTATTTATTTATTGCACTTAAACGCGGCGTCACAAATGTATTATTCTGTTTATTTATTAAACAAAAGTTTTCTCGCCGTTAATCCAGATCAAGACTCTGCACATATCTGAGATCCAGGTAAGAGAGATGATAACTATTATGTTGTAGCGCATTATAGACAGAAACATCTCTAATACTTATTAATTTATAAAACTGTTTTCAAAAACAAATTTCAGTAATTAAAACATTTGCTTAATTTAAAAATAAATTTAATATGCTATTATTTTGGTCTTCATCTCTTTCTTACTTGTAAGTAATATAGTTCAGGAATTAACAGTTTCATGTTTTTTTAAACGTTAATAATTTGTTTTCTGTCGGTTTTTGTAGTGTATATTCTACTCTTTTGACCATTTTAGCCTAAATATTATTCTATTTTATGTCAAATGGAATCAACTAATACACAAAATAGCTGTGACTTAAGGCAAACATCAAAAATGTTAATGTAGTTTCTCACCTAATCAAATTTTATTGTGACATATTTATGTTTTAGATAAAAGCATTCAAAGCCCATTCATAACTGCAGCTGATTTGACTCTACATTTTTTAAATATATATTTATAATTTTTTCCTCCAGAATGTCAGTGATTTATTGAGAAGGCTATTTAATTTATCACATTAGTCACGTTGTTTATGTTATGTTAAACATAAACATATTAGATATTGATAAAGACATTATGAGGCAGGTGATTACACTAGCTGTGTTTAATAGACAATGGTGGTCGTTTCCAAACTGTCTGAAATGGTTTAAATAGTGGTTTTATTAGGGAGAAAAAAAAAATCAAAGCAGGCATTTTTTAGACAGGTTATATGGCCAAGGCTGCAGGAAAAAAATACCAATCATGGGTACACGCGCGCACACACGCGCACACACACAGTCCAGTCACAGAGAGAGAGAGAGATCAGTTAAGTGATTATTAAGTGTGAGCTCTACACACCATTACAGTCACTACACAGATGTGAAAGAAAAAAATAAAGAAACAAAAAGTGTCGGGGTGGGGGGTAGATTAATGTGGAGGTATCAGGGTAAGAGGGAGCTGTCAGAGTTTTTTTTTTAGCCCAGAATATGATCAAATCCCTATTTATAAATCATATATTTTAGTTTATGAAGAGGGAAATCCTTTAAGTGTGAGCCAAATAACATCCATTTTACTTTGTGAAAGACAAATTCAGAGGACAGCATGCAACATATCTAAGCAAAATAACCACATTTTACTCCATTTAATGATCATTACCCCTTTATTTTTAGCTTTACCTATACATTATGTTTTAATAAGTAATTTCGAAGCATAAAGTAATGCAATCTTGCTACTAAAAAGTCTGCATTCTGAAGAGCAGTTTCTCTTAACACCAAACTACTTTTTCACCCACATTTAAAGGAAAAGACTAAATATTATATTAAAATAAAAGTAAAAAGAAATTATGTAAAATATATTAGTGTAACAGAACTAAATATGAAGATGAAACTTATTTTTATAATTTAAAATAAATAAATAAATAAAGCCTAGTCTTTATTTTTAAATTTATATGTAGCAATTATCTTTTAGTTTTATTATTGAATTTTTTAACATCAGTCACAGCTAACATCAGTGCTGGGAAAAATAAAAAGCAAAGAAATAAGAAACCGAGACAGGAGAAGTTTTGTTAAGAGTATGAAAGCATTTCAGGTTTTATTGATGACTGGTCATTTTAGGAATAAATAAACAACGTTCACACCATTAGACAGCAGCACGCGAGGTGAACCAGAGAGATGCGTATGAAAGCATTTTTAAAGTATACAATAAATATTAACAAAGTCCTTGAGTTAATGCACAAGGTCGTGTAGATGGTTAGTTGTCTCTCTCAAAGGACAAACAACAATAAATTAATTCTGATCTGGAAACAGGATTCCACACACACTTTTTTTCCCTCTCAAACAGTGAAATGAAATGTACATCTTAACAATTCAGTCTAAATACAAGTACTTATAAGTACTCTAATATTCCTGCTATGGAACATCCCAAAATATTTGGTAAAACAAAACAAAAAAAAATTGTAAAAACAAAAACACAATTGTGTTTTTTTTTCTTTCATTCTTTTTTTTTTTTAAAAGCAACACCCTCCTTAAACACAACATATATACATTTAAAAAGTAGTTGAATTAAAAGTTATACATTAAGCAATAACGCTGCTTGAATTAAAAGAAGATATGATGAAACTGTTTAGAGTTTTTAGATAAAATGCAGTTTTTTTTTGAAATGCTAAAATGGGGAAAAAACATTCCCTATAAAACAATGTTGTGTTGTACCTCAATACGTTCAGTCCTAACCTCCACTGGGAAATGAACAAACATTCATAAGATTGAAGCTACGCATCTGTCTGAAATAACAAACAGTGAAAGTCAGTGAATCATCATTGAGTTCGCTCTTTGACATGGTTATTCAGTTCAGAAAAGTGTGTTTTTATCACATAAAAGTACCTTTTTAGCACACACTAAAACAAAACAGAGAACAATCCATTAGTGTTGATGAAATGTAATCTCTCTGTATAAAGAGAACCAAAGGCATTAGTGAATTAACACACACCAGCCCTGGTCTGCGAATGCTGACCAAAGTTTCTTCTAAAGCCAAAATAAACATAAGTACAGTATGTAATGCTCATTACAATAGCATTAATATTAATACATTTCTCAAAATTGTAGTAAACACTTTAGTAAGTTTTAGTCTTGGTTTGGAATCACTGAAGAACACACTTTTCTTCCTTCTTAGCCATCTTTCCTTTGTTCTGTTCCAGAGTCCGCTCCAGGTGCTCATCCTCCTCCTCTGCCCTGCAAACACACAAACACACAGTCAAAGTCCGGGACAGGGACTCCTGGAAATGACAGCTACACCTGGGACAGTTCTTGTGTCTTCTGCTTAGTAAAGTTCCTAATAATCTCGTGATTCTGCACTGACCTACACGACATGAGCTCTAAATCTGAGATAATAGGTATATACTAGCTATTAACTCACATTGGGGAGACAAAAGTAAAAGCTGGCTTAGCTATCCCAGAACGCCTTGCTTGCCGTGTGTGTGTGTGTGTGTGTGTGTGTGTGTGTGTATGTGTGAGAGAGAGAGAAATATGGACATACTCTTTTTCCTGTGCGTCGAGATCCCGGACCAGGGCGTCGCGTTTGTTGACCAGGATAACCAGCTCGTCTAGAAGCAGCTGCTCCCGATGTTTCTGGGCCTCAGTCTTCTGCCAGTCTGAATTCAGAGTGAGAGATGGATAAATGCACTTAAAAAAAATTAAACATGTCTTAAAAAAAAAAAAAAAAAAAAAAAACTAAAACTAAAAACAAAGCAACTTCTGGAATCGGAGAACTCTTTGCCCAGTCATCATCTAAACTCCACTTAAACTTCACCCCAGGACTTTGTAAACAGGTTCACAAACAACTTCAGAAAACTATTCTAAGAAGCGTCTGCTGCTTTCATACATTTTCACAAGAACCCAACCCTTTTTAGCAGCAACGAAAAGTTAGGAATTGCTCTACTGCGGTTTGGCGAGTCCATCAACTTAGAGTGGAACTTGAGAACGAGACGGGTAAATGCGACGTTCAAGCACTTCATATGAAATTCCTAGCGCTCCTGACCTGATTTCAAACGGACCAAGGACTACAGGATACAGGATAAAGAACATGATTCTGACAGAACCTAACTCCTGATCTCAGCCCCAAAAGTAATTGCTTAAACACTCATTACATCAAAAACACCAAATCGACCTACTGGCCCAGATTGAAAGTGTAAAAGTTCAATGTGTGTGTGTGTGTGTGTGCATGTGTGTGCGTGCGCGTGTGAGAGAGGTGACCTGGCCAGGTAGGCTGGCCTGCTGGTCTGAAATATCAACCCGGCTAACAGGATCAGCCATTACTGATACGATCGGAGATTAGGGCCTCGCTCACAGCCAACAGGACATTTGGTTACCATGCCTATTCTTCACACACTCTGTAAGGACACACTGTGCTGGAGTCAGTGTGTACTCAGCATTCACAAAAAAAAACCAGCCTAAACCTTATAAAAGTGAAAGACCTTGTGCTGCTCAGGGCTCCTCAACACCATGTGCCATGTCAACATTTAACCATGATCGATTTCTGGGGGGAAGAAAAAAGAAGAAAAAGATAGCAGGAGATAAAACGGCGGTTCAGCCTGCTCCTGTGAAAATGTCAATCCTTAAAATAAGTGGACTTTATTAAAAATAAATATTTCTAGTGTGCTGCGTGTGAAATTGCGGCAGCAGGGCGGTACATGTGCATCATGCTGAGAGCCGAGGTGGGCTCTAAAAGGTCTCCTCCGCTGCCTCATTTAGCCTTTGAAGTGAAGCACGGAGGCAAAATGAACACAGTACCAATATTTGGCGAGTTATCGGGCGCTCAAGCACCAAAGGAAAGCGCTCTGCTTCTCCGTCTTTAACCTAATCAAAAGCTAATGCTGGGAGTGCTCAGCAAATATCCTTGTGGATTCAAACTTAGAAGCAAAGAGAGCAATGTGGAATATTAGTTACTAAGGAGAGTTCTGTATATTTAATGACAATAAAGAAAATGATATACTTATTAAAAACATTACCGGCTTCACTTTTTTATTTGAAGAAATTCTCTCTCTAACCTGCTTTATTTAGTCTCCAACTGCATTAAAGGGGGATAAAAAAAAAACAATGGCCACTTTAGACAGAGTGAGTTACAGCCAACAAAACTTTTACAGAAAGGTAGTGAGAGAGAGAGAGAGAGAGAGAGAGAGAGAGAGAGAGTGCATATAACAGAGGCACTGTAGATTCAGTCCCACCTCCATTTCCCCTGTCATCACTCTTCGCCCAAAAGCCAAAGATGCTCCCCAGTGGCAGAGGCAGCATGCAGCTGTCAATCAAGCCTGGAGCGTCCCACCCTCCTCATTAAGAAGGTAAACAATGAAGAGGGGCGATGAGAGACATGGACGAGCAAACAAGCAGATCCGCCCCTCCCCTTTACTCTGTCCCACCTCAACCTCAGTCCCTAACTCATCACGGTCAGTTAGGGACGCTCCTGAAGCCCTCCCCAAACTTAAAAAAAAAAAAGAAAAAAAAAAGGAAGAGGCAAACAAGTCGAGAAGGGGGTAATAAAAAGCGGTGTGTGCAGTCTGTTTGGATAACTCTCTCTCTGTCCTTCTCTCTTTCTCTGATTCTCCAGTGCCCTGGGCGATCACGTCAAAACTCACATGGTCTCTGCTCATTCAGATAACTCTAACAATGCACGCCAATGGTAACCATGTGAGCCCTTAGAAGCTACACAAGAATGCACTGGCTCAAATCCCCATGACCCTCCTCCAAAGCGAAATTTATTCAAGAGCGCTGCAAACTGCTCAACGGCTTTCGGAGCGCTTCTTCCGAGAGTTCCGCTTTAATATTTTCACTAAATTTAACAATCAAGATGCACCTCTGCATTCACTCTCTATTTTAAGAGTGCAAAGACAACTTGCATGATTAAACTTCAGAGGGAGTTCCTTCTCCTACAAAACTATTTTCTTTACAAAAAAACCCCCCAAAAACAGAAAGTATGCAAGGTCAGAGGAATCCGGAGGAAAATACGTGATCTTATTACAGAAGATTTGAGCTGAGCATGGATTTGAGTGGCAACGTAAGATGGCGTTGGATGGAGGCCAACTGGGGCTGAAGACAAAGCCTAACATGGCGCCTAGAAAGGAGAAGTTGACAGGAAAATAGTCTGTGGAATGGCACCTTCAACTACTGCACACAATAAAAGTTTTATTTAAAACACGCACACACTTTATAAACAAATGTAAAAAATTATATTTATATGTATTATATGCATTAAATAATACATTTCCATTATTTATTCTAAAACTTTATTAACTTTATTTTGAAAAACTAGCATTTTTTTAATAATTAAATTAAACAAACACCACATAACATAATATTGTGTCGAACCTAAAAGTTTTCAGCAATAATTTCCACTGAAAACACAGACACATTCATGTGAATTAAGCTATTTTTTGATCACTATATGCAAGAACAATTAAAATTGCGAAACAATGTATTCACATTTTTGCTTAACTTATATCCATATTGTTTTGTTGATTTCAATTCGAACTTATTTTTATGAGCTTTAAATGCTGGACTAAAAATAAAAGGCTTCTGGTGTATCACTCACTCTTAAATAAAATTACTTTTATTTTATTAATAATTGTGTTTCTTCTTTTGGTGCTCATTTATAACTATAAAAGTCTATAACAATACGCTCGGACCAACGTCACGGCAGCTCGGCAACTTAGCCAAGAGGCTCACAATGGAGGAAATGAACAAAATGAATTTGCATTAGCACATTCAGGAGGCTGGTGGAGAGTGGTGGAGGACTGAGCCGTTGACAAAGAGCTCAGGAGAGGAAAGTGTGGGGCTTTTGAAACCAGATCTGTGCAGCACTTTGGTGAAGACTGCAGTCTGACTGAAACTGCCCAACATGGCAGACGGGGGCATTACTGAGGGGTGGGAGGAACAGGAATGACACTGAATGGTTACGTGTGAGATTGGCCCATGTTCACTTAATTTGTAGCTACGTCTGAACAGTGTAAAAATTCTGGCAGCATGAATTATATAATTGTGGTTTCTGTTGTTTTTGAAGTATTGTTTTGTAACAGTCTTTACAGTTTGGAGGACTGTTAATGACAGGAGAGAAAATAAAATGGTGAAATAAGAAGTAAGAAAATCCAAAATAGGCCAATTTTTCTTTTCAGAAGAAACCCATAATTGTATCATAATTAGAAATGTTATGTTTATGATTGGTACACCATCATGCAGGTACCTCAGGTGTACCCTTACAGGGTCATCTTTTTAATTTTGCCAAAATCAATATGTTTTATACACTTAGAAGCACATTGAAGCACCAAAAACAGACAAACAAGCACTAGATTTAATTTAACATTGAAATGAAGATAACAATAAGAACAAAAATAACTAAAAAAAATGATGTGTGCTTGGAATATAAACACCCTTTTTGTCGAAGAGTACAAAACTCCCAAACCTTCACAAACACCCCTGAAATCTACACCGAAATGGAAATAAATAGATTTTTTCCTTGTGAATAGTGCAAAAAAAGGGGGAATTGTCACCCTGCCTTATCTGCAGTTCCAGTCAACTAGCAATCTTGAAAGAGTTTGCAACATCATCAAAGGCGGCCATTTGACAGGATCCTGGCACTGCACCTAATCAATCTGAGGAATACGCCGGCCCGGGCTGGTAACAAAGCTCAAATAGATTTACAAATGGGGTTGTTGGGGGGATAAGCTCCTGCACAGGATTACATATTGATTTTAAACATCTAAAAAAAAAAAAAAAAAGGCAAAAAAAGCTTATCATATAAAACCGTAACAACAGCAACAACAAAAATAGGGGACCTATGCAGAAATCCCTTTAAGAGAGGCGCGTCCACTTTCAAATAACACGCCCCGGAGTGCACCAAGTCTGAACTGAGAAAGAGATGGAGACGAGGAGGGGCGAGAAATATGTGTATGTGTGAGAGCGAGAGAGCGAGAGAGAGAGAAAAAGTGTGTGTGTGTGTGTGTGTGCATGGAAGGCAGATAAAAAGGCCAAAAAGGATCAATTTGGAGGCAGAAAAATAAGAACCATGGCATATTGTAGAAGGCCACATTCAATCCTCAGCCCTTCTTTTCGCGCTCTCCATAATGTTGCCTGCAAATCCAGAGGACCAAAGAGCGGGTTATCGTTTAGACGACATGAATCCTTGCTGTGTTATTTATTTATTTAAGCAAACCTGCATGCACATGAACCTGCTTTACCTTGTCAATCGGATTTTGTGTGTGTGTCACTTTCTCCTCCTTACTTTAACCTTTTGAGAGCCTATTATTGTATATAATACGATTCGTGTGTGTGTGTACATATATATATGTATACATGTACACACATACTTGCACACACACAAGAAGTGTGTTCAGGTCAACATGGGACTTTTAATTTTTACAGAATAACAGAACACAGTTATGAGAGTAAAAACTCTCTTTATTTCTCTATATAATCTCCTGCTACACTAATACACTTATCCCAGAGTTTCACTAGTGCTTGAGTGCCATCAAGGTAAAAGGTTTTCTCTGTACGGTGGAGCCATGATCAGACCGTCTGCTTCACGTCTAAAACACTGGCCCCCGGGAACTCCTTTAGTGCCTCTAACATGTGGGAACGGCTTGAAGCGAGAGCAAGTCAGAGCTGCCGTCTTCCTGTAACGTGTGTTTGTGAATGATTGTGTGTGTATAGTTTACTGACAGATGCGCCTCTTCTGCAAGTTGGCGACAGGTTATCTGTCGATTATTAAGGCTCAGGTAGTGATCTCCGAGCCACCTTGGGAGGGATCGTCGTTTACGGACATACGGCTTTCTTTAAAACGTTTGCAACATTAAAATGCCTCATCACCAATCTTCTGTAAATGCGATCAGTTTTATACCTTAATTCACGAGAAATTTCATTACACATAAAACATCACATCCCCACATGCTTGAGCCTAAAATGTAAACATTTTACATTTTACAGAAGACTGCGGCCTGCAGGGACTTAAAAATGCACCCTTGAGTAAAATAAGAAATTAAACAACAGCATAAAGTCTCTAGAGTCTCGCTAGTACAGGTTACGTTTTTCTGTGGAAAAAGGTGACTTAAGTACCATATCAGCACCTGCCGGAGATGAAGTGTCTGTGCCTTTTCCGACCTGTATGTGTGTGCGTGTGTGTGTAAACACCTCAGTGGTCTCTATTACTACTGTCGTCAGCCGGCCAAGCAAATCAGAAATTACCTGTCTGCGTTGGCTGGATGTGAAAAGACCTGTTGGAGCACCAAATAAGAAAGTGATGCACTCGCTTCCCTCACCAGCAGGTCAGAACTATCACTGCCTCGCCCAAGAAAAGAGCTGTCTCTGAATGTTAAGTGCTGAAGCTTGAGAGAGAGAGCAAGAGGGAGAGAGCGAGAGAGAGTGAAAGCCGATAAAAGGAAACAAGTTTCCTGTTTACGGGTTGATATGGTGGGTGCTGGATATGGTGCGATGAATATACATGTTTAAAAACTATATATTTCTTTAAAAAATAAATCCAATATTCGAGTTAGCTTCCAGGCATCACGGTGTGTTGTCTGATAACCTGTGACCAAAACAATCAGCCATTCGATCATATTATGTACAGGAAATACAAACACACTTTTCACCCCCGAGAAAGTAGCGATCGCATTACGAACCGCCTGGTAATGTACAAATATCACCGTATAGAAATAAGCTGAAGAGGACGACAGGTAGGGGGGAAAAAAGAAGAAGGAGGAAATGCGGCTCTCTGCTTAGCTATGCATGTCGTCTGTCGGCCCCCTCAAACTAATTAGAATTGATTTATGATGGATCAGGTAGCTTATCAGGTGCAGAAAGAAATTACCGAGGCTAGCCGAGGGGTGCAAGGGGTCACCATCGAATAGCAAAATCAATTTGCATCGATTGCGAAAGGTTCATTTTGCTAAAGCAGGGACACAGTGAAAAGGATTAAAGTTAACCAGACAACTTTGATACAGGAATTTATTATTTTTTTTCCCTTTCCCGTCTTTTCCCGCTTGGATAACATGCACTCAAAAAAGATTATAAAGTCCGCGATGCCTTAGGGCACATCACGCAGACACGCAGTATTGATGCTTACATGATGTTTGCACTTAACGATATAATATCTCAGGATAATAACACACTTAGGAGATTTACTTGGTTA
This sequence comes from Clarias gariepinus, assembly GCF_024256425.1. Lineage (NCBI taxonomy): Eukaryota > Metazoa > Chordata > Actinopteri > Siluriformes > Clariidae > Clarias > Clarias gariepinus. Next base: position 5,650,539 of record NC_071112.1, on the reverse strand, counting down.
CAATAAATAGAATGAAAAGAAAGAGAAGAAAAAAAAAAAAGCAGAAATTCCGGGTGGAAGAAAAAAAAACCCTCAAGTGGTGCAGATTTGTTAAAAAGGTTACAGGAAAGGCGGAGAGAAACGATGAGGCAAAAAGAAAGACTTTTTTGTCTCTCTCTCACACAGCCAGTTTTTTTTTTTTTTTTACCCCTCCCACCCCCCTCTTCTCCACCCCCCATCCCCCAAATCCACTCTCGCTTACCTTCAATCGCCAGCATTGCTCTTAACTCCCGGTTCAACAGCTCGAAGCGTCTCTCCAGATCATGCTCCCTCTCCCTGGGCAAGTTGTAAAAGTTCATCAATATGTTAATTACGAAATCATTAAACACTTAAAGAAACCTTTAATAAACATTGATTCGAGCACTCGCCGACACCTCGCCGCGCCACATTAATCTACTGCAAATAAGTGATACCCAAACGGGCAGCGGCGAGGGCTGGTTGGGGCGATAGGACAGCGGTGGAAAGAGTCGTGATTAAAAGAAAAAAAAAAAAAAAAGGGAAGGAATGTGAGATGGGGGTATCAACGAGCAAATTTAATTTCAGCTCTTTCAAATGTATTGGAAATGAGCTCATTCTGGTCTGTAATAGAATTTGTCCTTCAGAGCCTGTTCCCTGACAAAAGCATGAAATGAAAGGAATAATAATAATAATAATAATAATAATCATCATCATCAAGACTGTTAATTGAGCACTTGGAACTGCTTTTTCATTTTTTTCCCCCCAGTGATATAATATGATTAGGACACTTCGATCTGTCATTCTGAAGGAGTCCGGGAAACTCTCTCTCTCTCCCTCCCTCTCTGGAATTAATAGATGACTTGGATTTACTGTGCGTCCCATCCATTCAAAGAGAAGAACAGATTACAGAACAATTCTCTTTTGTCTCATTTATTCAACAGAGAAATGTAAGATTACATAATAGCCTTTTTTTTAATAAGCTTTAACTAGACATTAAAAAACGACCAAGCATCATATTCGCTTTCAGATGTCAGCGCAGGTTGATCCAATACGGCTAATGGCTGAAATAACGCGAGCGCTGAATTTCATTAGTGCCGTGAGGTGACTGACGCGATTTTAGTTTTACGCCTGAACCGAGCAGGGAGGTGGGGGGGTATGGGGGGCTGCGATGGAATAAGCCGCTGTGCCCTTCACTGTCTGACCTTCATCCCGCGCCTTAGTGCCAAGGGTCGACGATTTTGAAGTGCGGGTGTCTAAAACATTAAAGGTGTGTAAATGTATTCGGTGACACTTCGCCGTGAGAAAGAGGGGGGGAAAAAGAGAGTGAGAAAGAATTAAAGAATGAGGAGAAGGAACAGAGGGAGAGAGGAAGAGGGCTGAAGAGGGCAAACAGGAACTCACAGCAGAGAGAGCTGGTTCTGGCGACGGATCAGAGCGTTCTTCTTATTCACCAGCATGAACCACTCCTGCATCATGGCCTCCTCCTCCTCCTTATTCTTCCCTATAGGAGAGAGCACACACACACACACACGCAACACGTAAGCAGGCATATGGCAATGGCACGACTACCGCAGTGTATAATCCACCAGATAAACAAAACCCTGCTACAGATTACTTTGTTATCTTATATTATTACTATTATTCGCATTATTAATAAAAATCTGATTAAAAACTGTGAAATTCAGTTTATTTATAGCTCTGCATCTACTAAGACACAGTGCTGGCTGGAAATTTAAGTGCACACAGTTTACATACACACATTTTGGAAATATATGTACATATGCTTAGACCTAATACTAATAATCTAACAAATTAATAAGGGAACATAAAGAGCATTATAACATATTAAATACTTGTTCTATCGTACTACTTAGTAAGAAAAACAAAAAACAAAACACTATGGAAACATACGTTCCCTTTGAAAAGTATGCAGTACAACTTCAGAGTAATTAAAACAGTGGTAATTAGCTGCATGTCAAAAATGTCCGGTATTTTTTTTTTTCCTGATATAGAATAAGTACATTATTTATAATTGCCAGATACGACTGCACTGCAAATTCATGATGCTTTCAAGCATACGTGCTTGTATTTATTTTAATTACAAAATCGTCACGTTACGATATGAAATAATTATGTAATGCTAAACAAAGTTTATGATGGTAATCTCAACTCTCTCTCTTTTTCTTCGCCTCTTAGCCGTTTCCCAAACCTACCCTTTCTCTCTCTCTCTGGACTGAAGTGCATCAAATGAGATTAGCCCACCGGCTCTTTCTCAGTCGCACAGATCGACACGCAAGTTAGGAAGCCGGCCAGATGTGTGTTCGGCGGCAACGTATTAGACGCTTCACACGATGCTGCCATTGTCAATAGGACGGCGCTGGATTAGGGGGCCGGATTACAGGCGGCCTGTTTTGTTCCCACACTAGCTGGGATTAACGTGGAGACTTTGTGCTGCTTCAGAAACCACAAGCGCCAAACAACCTCCAGCCTGGAGATGGAATATTTCAAGTTGGGTCAATTTTTTTTATTTATTTATATTATTATTATTATTATGGCATCTCATTCATACACAACATATTTTATTAGATCTATGAAGAGCCAAAACAGGAAACGTAAGAGCTCTGGTACATACACAGCAATGGAGAACGAAACATACACCACCTGCTTGCTAGCCAAAAATCTCACACCATGTGAAAATGGGTTCCAATAATTTTTTTTAATTAAATCAAAACCAGCATAGATATATATATATAAAAAAACTCTCTATAGCCCTTTGCTATAAATGTTAGCCCTCGTTAAGTGCAGACAGGAACGAGAGGTTACAGCCAAATCGGTTAAGTGGGCGCAGGACCGCCACCATCGCCGTTCTGAGCATTCCAGCGACGCTCAGGATTCCTTTGAAGGACGGGATGAAAGTAACAAGAAGATGAAAGATCCCTTAAGCTTATGTAATCACCCTCTCTACTCATTAGCTCTCTAATACCTGTATGCACCTGACAACATCAACAACAGAATTAGAGACTGAACACCTTTTTTTTTTTCTTTTTCTCTCCAGCTTTGTTAACACGCAGACTCATGCGGACATGTCTGAGTGGAAATTAACAAGCGATTCCTAAAATTCCTGAAGGGCTGCGAGTGCTGAACTGATAAACAGTTAACTCCCAATGGTATTATTGAAGAGCAACAGTCTAATGGTTAAAAGTCTAAAAACGGATTGGATGGTGGTTAGCGTTAAAAAAGGGGTGAAAGGTCAAAACACACCCAGACGATGCATATTTTAGTATTATATTTTTTAATACTATGCTTGCATGCAATTTAGAGAAGTCTAAATTGGTGAAAGGACAAGAATTTAAAGAGATGCCATGTCTTTTTTTCTTCCCTCCTAGCAGCATGAGAGTTTGGCGGATTTGTCCGTCACATGACATCATCAGACACAACAAAGCTCAGGCACATCAGTCATTCAAAGGGGGAAAAAAACAACACAAAACCGAAAGATACCAATAACGCTTTACACAGATCTGTGTGCAATTTATATTTATGCTTCTTGGCAACTTGGATGGGGGGGAAAAGGAAGAAAAAATAAAAATGGAGCAAGAGGAAGAAAAGTCCTGGGATTCAGGAATCAGCTCCTGGATTATCGCATTCAACTTTTAAATAGTGGGCTTGAAAAGGATAAAGCGCTCACTGACAGGCCATTGTAGCTCCAAATGAAACAAGCAAATAATAAATGGTAATATTAAGCTTGTGTGACATTGGGAGGAAGCGGAGGATTAGGAGGCGCATCGCGGAGACCGTTTCCGCAGGAGGGGAGAGTGCATGTGTATGTGTGTGTGTATACATTTTTCGGCTCCAACAGCAGGAATGCATATCGTATAAGGACACTGTCGTATACACATGTGTACACACCCACACACACCCACACGCACTCCCTCACTCAGAACATGACTTCTGACCCATGCTGGTTATCATTACCTGTCAGAGACAGAGATACAGGTAGAGGAAAAAGAAATGTTCTCTCATCTCAGTAAATGTTGTTTATGTTTTTAAATCTTTTATGTACGATATTTCCAGATGGAGGCCTGTTAACAAACTGACATCATTTAACGTTTATCGCAATTCACTTTTCTGGTGATAAATTTGACGTTTTGCAACTGGTATAAATGTTGTTTAAACACACCGACTGTACAAAGAGGAGAGCGCGATGTCTTTGCATCGACATCAATTTATTTGAAATTCTGTTAACATTGGAATAAATAATTAACAGGAATTGTGATGTTTAATGTCTACAGTAATCGATTTTTTTGTCCTCCAATCCAGCATTATCTATTTTTTTTTAGAAATATTTTAAAATATTCTTTCACTAATCACTTCTAATAATCTCTGCAATTTACTGCAGTGCACAAACAAAAGCTTTGCCTAGAATACATTCACATAAGAAATCACACAGAGCAAGCAAAATGTATTATATATATATATATATATATATATATATATATATATATATATATATATATATATATATATATATATATGTCTGTGTGTATTTGTGTGTCCTGAGGGCTTGTGGCCGTGCCTCTATAGCCAAATAAGATTAAGATAAGCATCACTGCCACTGTTACATTCACACCAGATAGCATTAATGAAATCCCCTCATAGTACACACATTCAGCTGCCTTCTCTCGCTCTCTCTCTCTTTCACTCACACACACACGCTGCTAAGTCCCTGCCAAGCATAGCATGTATGTGTTACAGGTGTAAAGGGTCTTCAAATACATTCAGAATCAAGCTTTTACGGTTCAGGTATTCTATTTCCTAATGTTCAATGCATCCTAGGCATCTTTTTTTTTTGTTGTCAGCGTACGTGGTCCGCAGCAAGAACTGAAAAGCTACAGTAGTTGTACTGAGACATGCGGTGTGTGTGATTCGCAGTGTGGCAAAGTTAAACAATCTTCGTTAATCTCCATAAGCCACCCGATGAGACGGACGTAAATGGAAAATTAATTATATGAAAGTTAAAGGCTCGGCTGTACAGATATCTGCACAAATAAATAAATATTAAGTAAATAAATGAATAAAATACACAAATGTGGACATGAAAGTGCAATCTGAACACGGAAAGAGGGGGGGGGGGTGTCATTGTTTGGGTGTCTTTTCGTTTAATTACAAAATTTCCCCTCATTTGATTTAGATAATAATCTTTCCAATAGTATTAAGAAACAAGAACAATTACAAATTAATCCTGGATCTGGTGAGCGGGGTTTCTTTTTCATTTTTTCATTTTTTTTTTTTTTAAAGGAGGCGAAGGAGGGGTAAGGAAAAAGAGGGGAACAAAACTGAAAAGAAAAGAAATACATTAAACCCTGTGATCACAGCAACCTCTTCTCGTTTCTTATCCAACCAGTTCCCTGTTTAATCCAAGACGAAGTAATCCAATTTGTCTATCGGAGTTTTAAGGGCCAGATCTCAAGTTCTGTGCAAAAAAATAAAAAATAAAATAAATAAAGACACTTTTTTTTTTAAACAACTGTAAATTTTTTTTAAGAGCCCCTTTTTTTTGTCTTTACTGCCTGTGCAGCATCTACGCTCCATTGTTATGAGGAGTTAAACTATGAGTAAGGGAAAAAAAAAGAGAAGAAAAGAAGAAAGAAGAAAAGAAAAAGAGAAAAGAACAAGATGATCATTGTTTTGTGCAACTGAGCAGGACCTCATTAAAAAGCCGTTAGCTAGTATTTCTGAATATGCATGAAGCAGATCCTTGTTCATCAGCGCAGAGAGAGAGAGAGGGAGAGGAAGAGAGGAGCGAAAGAGAGAGAGAGAGGGAGAGAGAGAGAGAGAGAGCGGTAAGTACAAAAGGATTGATTTAATTACTTGGAGTGGGGCTGTGGCATGGAGAAGTCTTGTTAGCGTGAAATGAAAGGGCCGCACTAGCCTCGCGCCGGCCTGAAGGAAAGGAGTTTGGCTTTAGGCACAATACCTAATCTCGGGATAAAGCCGAGTCCATTGTGGCCCGTGAGGCCCGTCGCTAGCTTCAGAATGGACACAAGACATTTCTTCCTCAGTTAGGCCAAACTGGTTAAGCGCAAACCTCGTTCCCCTCCGAGCTTTTAAGTGAGCACAGAGAGCACGAAAGCAACAAGGCATGTCATGGGCTTAGAAAAAAGAATAAAAAAAAAAGAACTCGGAGCTCTTGATCTCGTCTAACAACAGAGTTAAATGTAAAAAAAAAAAAAAAAAAAAAAAAAATGTAGAAGAGAAGTCAATAGTGTAATCAGACATTACGGAAATCACATTATTACTGCAGTTGAAGTAGCAGCAACCACAGGGGAGCTCAGGACATTGCATAGCTGCATACTTACTAAACTGTTAAGAGAAAACATTAGAGGTGTAGGTGCAAACAGCATTATTAGTACTTAACATTAGGTACCTGGTATTGGCATTCGCCTATATAAATATTTTCATACTACATAATAACTAACTACCAATTATTCGCAAACAAAGCATTCTAACATACAATTTATACTTATACAATAATATTGGGGCAAAAGTAGTATTAACTATCAGGTACTGACTGGTATTAATATTATACAAGTATATAATACATGTACGCTAATATCTCATATATATATATATATATATATATATATATATATATATATATATATATCTATATATATATATATATATATATATATATATATGTAATATTAGTGTTATATTATTATAAAGTCAAAGCTATAATCAAAATCAGAAATATAATAGTATTTAGATAATAGTAGAGCTTAATACATGCTTTAATAGTAATTAAGTATTACTAATTAGTATTTGTTAGTATAAGTAGCATGAATCAGTTGTCAGGTAATCAGTATCAGTACACTTTATACTAATTAAACACTAAATATTAGAGGTTAATGGTTATTACATTATTACAATTAAAAGAGATAACAGTAGGACATGACGTTTATATAGGTATATGAAATTAATCCTAACTATTAGTATACAGTAATTTAGTTTAATTATAAAATACTAATTTATTATAGATACTAATACATAGCATAGTAAGTACTATTATAAGCAATATTATTAAGACTGGCTGTGGATTATTATTATTATTATTATTATTTGCACAATAGTACAGTATAGCAGTCATAGTAAAAGTAGAACTAGTCGTATTGACAGGATTCATAATTTTACTTTAAATTTTTTTTCCCTCTAAAACCAAACTATGCTCATAATGTTCTCATGAATATTATTTATGAGTTAAGGTTGAAGTTGAAGTAAAATATAAATATATTTTAATGTGCTAGTTTTAGCAGTATTTATAATTAATGCTTCAGTTATTAAAACTGCTATTGCTATTCTACCACTAATCAGTATTAATCCCCTAGCAGCTCAAAAAGTTTCATGGTTCAGGCTGCAAGCAATCATGAGATGCCATCAATATATATGAACCACCCTGACTCATGTCTGGATTTAACCATGATGTTTTTAAAACACGGCACAACTTGATCAATAAAATAAGGGTAACCTTGAGTGCTCATATGCCTGAAAAAAAGAAGAAGACAATATTCTGATTATAGTTAACAGATGATGTATTGGAGCGAGCGAGTGCAATTCCATGAGATCCTACCCTGCTGACATACCAACACTCGCTGATCGCAGGTATTTTAAAATCCCGAATGACGCTCCAACCCTCTACACGAGCAGGATTTCAATTTGCCAATGGTATTGTTGGCTCAACGTTGCTTGCTTTGCGGCTTAAGAGAAAGAATTCATAACCATAAGCGCTCTTAAACTGTGGGGTGAGAAGCTACCGGGATCGACAAAGTCTCTTTTAATGAGAGAAAAGTCTGCGGCTATACATACAGCGTTATCGTGCCGTCATTCATGTAATTGTTTGAAGATAGGGTTCCCTCTAATGCGTCGCACTTGTCCGTCTCCTTACTGCTGAGAACGCAAACAGCTACTCTGCAAACAGCCCTGATTTCAGAGCTAAAGGCCAAGATGCCTCACACTCGAGGCGTTAAAACAAACAGTCAGCCGATAATAGATTTCGTTCTGTTTTTCTTTTCTCTCTCTCCCTAATTTAGGCTGAAACTGTTCATCGTTTCATATTGTGGTCCTTGTGTGAGTTGTATGAAAACAGAAGCGATGTAAATTTTCGTTCTGTCTGTCAACCTTCAGCGATCACAAAAATATCTGTCTGCGACCCCCCACTCTATTAAATTGCATAAAAAAAAAAAAAATCAATAAACATCATCACGGCCTGACAGACTATCGGCTAGCCGGGGCTGCACCTTTCGCCTTAATCCCTGGCCGCTATCGCACGGCCTGGATAGACAGTTTACGTTACAAAACAACTATTACGCTGCTTGTCACTCCTGCTGAAATATTAAAGTGATGCATAGTGATGGACAAAACTGGGTAAAGAAACTGAACGGAAAACATAAAGCATGGGGACGACCGTAAGGTGAAAAGTTCCTAGTCATGGACGGACAGAGTATGACAGCATTTGTGTGTTTGATTAGTAGAATTCATCCATACGTCTAAGCCCATGTAGAATCACTATATCAGAAAACACTTGGAAAAATGGACAATTGTAAAGTAAAGAAAAAGTTAAGACGTTTTGTTCAAGCCAACAGGTAAACTAAAAAACATCAGTGCTTCTCAGATGTGAGACATACCACACTACTTAAAAAAAAAAAATTGCTGTCCTTACAAAAGCAACCCATAATGCAGGTCTCTAAAATGAGCCTCTTGGGTTTGGGGGTAAACACAAATCCCATTCACTCAGTCTGCTCTCAGTCTTATTTCCACTATCCCTATAACTGTGTTCTTTGCTCCACTTTGGGGTTGTATTAAACACAGAGCCTGAGCTCAAGGGCTTTTGGGGAAAGAAAAAAAAAAAAAAAAGCAGGACCCTTCAGGTAATTAATATTACACGAGTGGCAGATGAGAGAGAGCGGTGCAAGAAAGATCACCTGGTGAAACCCTTGGGAGGGGAGGAAAAAAAAAGGTGTTTCATTAAAAGGGTCTGAACAATAAGAAGGCATGAACAATGCGTTCTGGCACTCGTGCTCAACAGGCTCTCCAAGTCGTGGCTCGGATAAGAATGGCAACCTATCCCGGGTTAATAATCTCATAACAAAAGCTAAAAGACATCATCCTATTAACTAGTGATCTCCAGAGCTAATGCGAGGTACTTCCCAATGCCTTTTCCAGAGAACGCTGCTGTTAAAGAAAGAGAATTCAGGTTCCACCCCCAGCAGGGGACTCGGGAACTTCTTTTACCCTTTATCTCATGTCCTTGTTTGGGACCTTTCAAGTGGACTTTGTGATGTGTCAGTGATATTATTAAGCTTTAACCAAAAAAAACCCCCCCCAAAAAAAACTCGTATTTAAGAATACATCATTTTTGATAAAAGCTTGTTTTCATGCTCGCATGCTTTATCTTTCAACTCATCCCCAAACAGACAAGTTAGCGAGACCCAAAATCCGCCCCCCCCTCTAACCAATACCACCACCTACCCTCCACAACCCAGTGACACCGTCTCCAACTTCTTGTTGCACATTTTACCTTTTTTCCTCTTTTTTTCCCCCATTTTCCTCTCCTTTCTTTCTCAGAGGGAAGATTAAATGAGTGACGCGGGGCTGAAAGGCTCCGAGCCGCGGCGACACAAAAAGCGCTAAAAATTCTCATTTAGTTGTCTTTATTTTGCAAGCGCCATGTGGTCCTTGAAGATGTTGAAAACATGGGAAGCGGAGGAAAGATCAGAGCCGGCTCATTAGCATCGGGACAGAATTGGAGAGGCCGAGATGTATAGCAGCCCGGCTCTAGAGCTCCAGCGCGAGCGGTTGGTGGTAAGCTCTCCGTTTCATTGTGCTTTTGTCTTTCCTCTGGGTCTACCTCACAGCGGGGAGCTACACTAGCCCTGGGTTACACAAGAGAATTGTAGGGAAATAAAAAAAAAATTAAAAATTAAATAATACAGAACATACTGGAAACATTGCAAGATGACGACTCCACACCTACATCATGTCAACGTCTGTTCCTTGCATTTATGGTATGATTAATGCACACCTGGGATACAACCATCTCATTCTACGAAGATGTTAAAGTCTTGATTCTGATTAGTTAGAACCTGTTGATTAGTTTTTCTACACCAAGAGCTTCAACTGCAAGTGCCAGCTGCAATTTAAATCACGTTTATATTAATGCACTAATTCTAATGGTATTGTTTATACAGTAACCACAAATTTAGAGAGACTCCCATGTTAGATCCTCATCATCATCATCTAAAGCATACCTGGAAAAAAAAGCTGCTATTAAAAAATAAAAAGTATATTATATAACTGCTGACACGGTAAGGCTTCCTATGAGAAGATTAATTAATTAATTAATGGAAGGAGTCTCCAGTGTCATTTATTTTTCTGCCTGAGGAAAAACTTTCCACGTTTCTTGGTCATGTGACAAAATCCTGTTTTCTAAATTATTCTTATTACAAACAGAAAAAAAACAAAAACAAAACACAAGAGTCTGGTCGAACAGTAATTGTTTACGAGTACAACATACAGGTCAAACTTTTTTCCTGGATTGTCCAGGCCACGGAAATGTAGCTATAAAACCGATAAATAGTGCAAATTCATGCCTTAATAATTACAATTTTTAAATCGTTACATTTGGCAAATTGGCGTAAAACACATCCGTATGTTAGAGGAAAATAATTAACCTCAGGATCAAAACATCTGCAGCGCTTCCCAACATATCTACTTACTCCTTACACATCTACTGCCCTTCACTGATAGTTTTCCTGAATAAATATTCCTCAGAGTTTTTTTTTGTAAAATAGCAGCATAAGGTTTAAAAAATAACAACATGCCCTGCTTAATCAAACAACATGGCCGTCTAGCACGCCGTCTGTTAGCAAACAGAGCTAATCCTGCACCAATAATCATGCTGTTCTGGCAACGGAAAGGCGAAAAAAAAAAAACTCAGTGCCAACAGTCTGCATCTTCATTTTCTTTCCTTCTCTAGTTGTAGTGAAATGGATAAAAGTCTAGGTGGATGTGTTTATTGTCCCCGTCCTGGTGGTTGGCCCACCATCTCGAACGATGACCCCAAAGCATGTCAACAGCTCATTTCCCCCAGAGCGGCAAGAGAAACGCAACGCGAGTCGTAATCTGTTGCCTCTTAAAGCCGTCCATTCGAACGGCTCATCTCTGCATCTTTGCACTCTTTCGCTAATGTCGCGCTACGCCAGGTCCGCTAAAGCGCAATCTCACAACATATTAGATACGTTTTAGATTGAATTATCGGAAACCCTACCATTTCACAGAAGTCACCTTAATAGAATTCCTTTTAGTAGTACTAATAGTAGTAGTAGAAGGGGTTTGTCGATAATTTAAAGAGTCCTTTTCTTCGCCCAAAATGGAAGATGGTCAGTACTTATTTGTAGATTCCTAGTATGACCCATAAGGCTTACAAAGTGATCAGCATCAATAAACTGGTTTCGGAGAGACGCCAGGGTTCGGCTTAACGTCGTGTTGCCTTCAAAACTGACATGGATCACATGTTACCAAAGTGATCAACAATCGAAACAACAATAGCTACAGCAGCGAGGGGGGGGTGGATGGGGTGCTCTGGAAGGGGTGTTTGGGGGGGGGGGGTATGCGGAATAAATTAATACTTGATTCCTTCAGCTTTGATGGAATTAGCCGTACTCCTTTTCTCAATGTGCCATGTGAATGTTCTTGCGTTAAATGATTTTTTTCCCCTTTTTTTCCTCCATTCATCTCCTTTTTTTTTTTGACAAGTGAGGCCACCCAGCAGAAAGCAACTGATGCAAAACCCCCGAGTAATCCCTGCGTTTATTTCTCCACCATGGCTAGTAGGAACACAGTGGCCATTATCTGGCGGATTTAGGCAAACTTTCATTTATTTGTTGGCCTTGGGTATTCTCTCTACCCAACCCCCCCCCCCAACTCTGGTGGGTTTAGGATCACCCCCCCCCCCCTTTCACCACCACCACCACCATTCTGCTATTCCAATGTAAATAGATTTGCATAGAGCCACAATGCATCTATCTGAGGTGCTGATTAGTTGACAGAGGAGAGAGGCCTGTTGGCATGAGGGAGTGAAGAAACTCCTCGAGGACAGGAGAAGGAAGACATGCATATGGATCTGTGTTTGCATGAAGAAAAATCTCCGGAGCAGCCAAATGGAACCGTTTCAGTTGGACTCTCGTGAACGCTACCGTAAACAAGTTCACCTCTGCCAACCCTTGGCTGTAATCGTGTGTGATGGAAGTAAAACCAAAAATTTCAGCACGAAATTTTTTATACATATATTTAGAGTAAATCCTTTTTTTTGCTGTAGTTTGACATTAATCTGGACAGATGTTTACTCCTCCCACTTAAGAGGTTAATCCAGCTACTTATGCCTACCTACAGAGTTGACCAACACACACACACTCACTCAGTATCTTGATGCCCCACCCCCTCTGGTATTTCCTTCATTAGAGTTCCTTTGATGGATTTACTGCTCGCTGTATGACCTGTACTTAACTAATTGCTCTACACATGTTTGCTACAGATTCTTTTAGAGAAGCATTTAACAAACTCCAGAATACACAGTTAAGGGCAATACACGTGAAATAAACGCAAAACTGCGATGGCAAAGCATAAATGTGGAAAGAAAAGCTTAACGTTATCTATGTGACACCTGATGGAACACATAACTAACACTAAAAACACTGGCCTACTGTTAATAAATATTGATTAAATGTGCTTTGAAATGGAAGTAGAAGATGGAATAAAAAAAGGAGCGAATGAAGACAACTGCAGGCAGATAGGAATGAATACAAGAGGAGGAGGAAGATGAAGAAGAAGGAGGAGGAGCATACTAAAAAGACTAAGAAAATGAAGTAAAATGAAGATAGGAGAAAAAAAGGGAAGACAAAGAAGGCAAAAAAACTACAAGACGAAAACGACGACTATGACAAAAACTAAAACAAGAAATTAAGAAAAAATAAGGGAAAAAAACAAATAGGAGGAAGAAAAGAAGAGCAGGAATATTAAATAGGGGGAGGGCGTAGGGCTGTATGAACTAAGGGAAGAAGAAACTCAAAATGTGTCGCACTTTTAGCTGCAATTTATAGCATGTGATAGTCACTTAAGTTTCTCAATAATTTACTAATTAAATTTTATTAAATTTACTAAATAAAAAATTAGTTAAAGCAGAAAACGTAAATAATACGTGGCAAAATAAATAACAATGTGGATTTTTGACCAAATCGTGCGGCCCTGAAGAACTCTCAATAACGTTACCGTGCTCAGGTGGACAGTGAAATAGGTGGGATTACTTTTTTTTTTTTTTTTTTTTAATCAATGAAAATTCATTTAAAAGATATCAGACGTCCATGACTAATTAATTACACTAGTGTCATAGTTTGAGTGAGACCTGAGCGCATACGTCACTCATCAAACTCCTGAAGAAGAAGAAGAGGAAAAAGCTATAGGTGACTTTGACTACCAGGGGAATGAGCAAGAGAGAGAGAGTATGGGATAATATTGAGTATGGCGGTTCCATAGTGTCAGTGTGTGTGTATTGCCACTCCCCGCAGTTCCTATTTGTTAACTTGCCCCTCCCCCTGCATTAGGACCCCCCCCCAGTGCCTCTCCTCTACCCCTGGGCTATGCGCTAGAACAAATTTGAGCAGTGTCATATTGCACGCATTTCAACAAGGCCGACGCAGTCACCGCCCTGTCCGTTTAATGAATTAAACCGAGCGAGTAATGGATGTGCTAACACTATTAGCCCTGCTTTTCATATCTGCGATGTGGATTCCGTCGTCGTTTTCTTTTCTCCCCCCCCACACACCCCTGCCTCTTTTTCTCTCTGTTTCTCTCCCTCTCCCTGTCAGGTTTGCTTAAGGACAAATTGATAATGAGTCCCCTCCCCTACTGTAAGTACAGGACTCGATTCCCTGGCTATCTCTTCATCTCTCCCTAATGGTGGGACAATGCCGTTTAAATTGTCGTTTCCATTAGATGAAATAAGCTGGTTTGGCTTTCGGATTCGAGCACCAGGAATGCACAGGTCCCCATACAAAGGCAAATGAACAACAACTGGGCTAGCATAGCAGGGCCTGTTAGCACATGAAAGCCCTAATTACAGGCCGCCCCCCACCCTCCTCCTCCCGTGTCATTACACTTAATTGTAAAGTGTGTCTTAATCGGTTACCATATGAAAAGGTCTGTTAATGGACCGCATGGCTAAAATTCAATTATGTCGTCAGTGGACGATTTGTTAAGCAAATAATGATCATTTAACCAAAATGAGGCTCTACGCACCCAAACCGGTTTGCTAAAGCCATAATTTGTCAATTTCGGCCCAGTCAGAGAAAGCAACGGTATCATTTAACTGATTCATGATAATTGTCAGTACTGATATCAAACTGCACACCAGTTGAAAGAGAGAAAAATAACCCTTTCCATACGTTTACAATAAAGACGGGAAAAACATGCAATGCTACAATGCAATCGTAAACGAGGAAGGATTAGTGTGTTTTTGGCTGCTTCTCTGCATCATAGCAGCTTTTGCAGGCCGAGACACTCGAAGCTTTGGCTGAGTGCTACTGCAATGATGAAAAGGCCTTCGAGATGCTTCAATAAAAGAGAGATTATAATAAGCGGCGTCGTTGTGGCGCCTTTTGAAAATGCTAATCGGCCCTATCGCAAGCTGTCCTCTACGCCGTGCGTGGTGCGCCGTTTAACTCGACTCCAAGGCAAGAACAGCCACTGAACACTGTGGTGCAAGAGATGAGAATACAGAATAAAAAAATAAATAAATAAATAAAAAAACGTGGAGAGAAGGGTCGACAGATACTCGTCATAATTCCTACAGTTACTTTTAAAAAAAACACAATAATAAATCTATATTACAGATCTTTGAATGAGAAGCCTATCAGCAGAAAGCAACTAAACCCTACCCCACCCCCCCACTGCTCCATCCACCGCGCGCGTTTTATCTTAAGATTTTCAGACAATGCCTGGAGGATCCCGTTCCCTAATCTTCCTAAAAATCCCCTTTCATCCAACTGTTAAAGAATGTTTGAAAGGCTGACACCAGACCGAAAGAAGAGAAAAACCCGTCCTCATGTTGTTTGGGGGGGGGGGGGGTGTTAAAGATGGTGTGGGAATGGGGGGTGAGCATAATGTTGGAGAGCAAAGTCAGTGCAACTTAACTAACGGGACTGTGGACAAACAGCCTCGGAGGTGGTGCAAGACCATCGAGGAGCTTGTTCTTTACTCCTTCTTTGACCTGACTCTCTGGATTGAGCTCCCTCTTTCTCCCTCTCATTCTGTTCTCTCTCACTAGTCACTAGTGAGCCCAGATTCTAAATATAATGCACACAAGAGCAGGGAGTCATAAAAGAAGAGTGAGGAGTCACCAAGCTGACCTCTTAGATACTGAAAAAAAAAGGATGCGATGAGTAGGTCGAAAAAAAAAAAAAGTTGTAAAAACATCCTTGTGGGGAAAAAAAATAATAATAATAATTTCTTGGGATGGGGGACACGGCGAAATCCGGCATTAAATCTGAAGGAGCCGGTCACCTCCTGATCTGGCTCAGGCCTTTGCGGTCGCTCCAAAGAAGATCAGCTTTATGAGGCAAATTCCTGCGTTTGTCTCCAGGCTTACTTACTGCTGCTCGGCGCGCATGCTTGACGGGGAGGCTAAATGAAGTCTTTGGTCTTTGAAATTAGAGTGGACGAGGTACTAAAGTCCAGAAAATGCGAGAGAGAGAGAGAGAATATGTGTACAAGACAGAATGTATGTGAGAGAGAGAGCGAGAGAGAATTTGCAACAGTGGCACAACATAAATGTGTGCGTGTTGATTCCTAAAGACATCCTCTTCCTGAGAATGACAGGTATTACACTCCAAACACTTTTTTCCACTCTTACTGTTGAAAGATTATACCGGTTATCCCATTAATGCTGCGGGGAAATGCCATTCTTGTGTCTTTAAGCTCTTGCATAGGAGGTCAAGAGGAGTGCGCCACCGCTTACACGGCCGCCGTGGATGTAATCTGTCCAAAGTTACAATAATTAATGTTAAGCTTCTTTAAGCAATACGTTTCTGAAAGAACTCGCCTGATAATATACTTAAAGCTGCGGCGGGCTGTTTGTGTTGCCCGAGCAAGGAGGCCGGATCTCCATGCCGCTCACGTAGCTGAGCTTAAATCTTCTGCTAAACTAAAAGGGGGTTGGATATTAGCGGCACCCCCCTCTCCACACACTCCAAAAAATGAGGTTTAGTCTTAAAAAAATAAACAAATCAATAAATAACCACACCCGGATGCTGCGTTACTTCTGCACTCGAAACGAGAGCTGACGATTATGGAAAGGAACAACAAACTGACGTACAGTAATAATGTGTGAAAGCTGAGAATAAACAGAAAGCAGAGAGAAGATTCCTGCACGAAAACAGACGCGTTTTTATGAAACGATTTGTACTTACACTACACCGAGTCGACGATACGCGCCTCGTCTGAATATCTGTGCCTGAGATGAACGGAGAGGGGGGGGAAAAAACGAGAGGGATTAGAGTGCAATAAAACCTGTGTCAGTCTTATCAGGCTGGAGTGCAATTTTTAAACATATGTTAATCTCGGCTAAAACTCGTCCTTTTCCTTTTTCGGTCTGTTTTCTCTCTCTCTTTTTTTTTTGTTATCCATCTTATCGAGCGCTCGGCAAGTGTGAGCTTTTGCGGAGTGCCTTTAGAAGCCATTATTTTCATAATTGCGTCCATTGTGCCTGCGTTATAAGGCGATTTGAAAATCATATGTGTGCATGAATGCATAAACAGAGATGGATGTCGAGCAGATGCGTTCGGGAAAGCCGGGCGAATATCAAAACTGGTGCTGATAACGGTGCGCTGAAAAATAAATAAATAAATAAATAGAAATTTCAATATGACGATGGAACACATTGTGGTGTGCTGGATTGACCGCTCTCGGAGAGATGGATGTTTTTTAAAAAAATTTTTTTACTTTGATCCATTCAAATTTGATGTGTTTATAAGGGGAACGAATTTCTTTTTTAGAATGATAAACGCCAAGAAGAGACGATAAACGGAACGAGTTTATTTTTATTAGTGTTACTACTATTAATAATTTTTTTCTCCATGTGAAGGACACTTCTCCCTCTGGTGAACGAATAACGAGTTCATTAAGCGTGAGCTGCAGCGAGAGCCCCGAGCGCCGAATCTGCCTGAGCTCGCATCATTAGGGCAGCACCGTAATTAAGAGTTGTTAGAAAGCGAATTCTCCAACTGCAGATTAGAAAATTAAACTATTTACTGATTACATATTAATAGAGGACAACAATGGCGCTTGCCATAAGCTTGGAAGGCGACCAAGGAATAAATCTGTGTACTTAATTACTATAAACAATGGTTGCATGGAAATGGAGGGTTTTTTTTTTTCTTAGGCGTGCTCCCTTCTGTAATGTGCCTGATATCAGAAGACACTTGACAATTCTTGTTCAATTATCTCCGTTCTCTAATGTGCTGTGAACTGCGCACGGTAAATAAATTAAGCGGCCCAATTACTGCCAAGTCTTCTGGGGAGCGCTGACTTGACGTTAAAAAGAAAAAAAGAAAAAAAGAGAAATGCTTGCAAATTCAGTGCATGGTATATAATCAAAAAAGGGGAGTGCAAGTCCATGAGAGAAGGGAGAGAAGAAAAAAAATAGAAAGAGCAAGGACGGAGAAAATGGGAGAGAGTTAAAGCGTTTTTTTTCACGCTTGATCCTGTTTATAATGCTCATGAATGGCTGAAATGAAATAAATGAATGGATAATGAACAGATGAATGAGGAAAAAAAACTTGGTTCTCCCAAAAAGGCCACAGTAGAAGTGAGCGATTTATTTCACAAAGTTTTCCAGCTTTAACACTATCTCACTCTCTTTCTTTCTTATACACACACACTCTTACACCATAGTACTTATTAGAAATAAACTAAACATTATATCTGCGCGTGCGCACACACACACACAAACCGTCATCAACCCATGTATTAAGGAAATGATACTGCATGTGTTACAGCTTGAAGCTGGTCTGTTTTCCTTTTCTCTCTCAGAAAATGCAACATGCTTTTTTTTTTTCTTGGTGAATTGCCACACTCGCGTTGTTTTCCTGCCTCTACCTAGTTTAAAAAGTTTGGACACAAGGTCTTTTCTGGTTTTTATTTTTTTCTATGTTGTAGAACAACCCTGAAGGCGTCCAAAATACGCAATAATTTCTTTTGAACAGTTAATATTGAGATGTATCTGCTTCTTCTGCTTTGTAAATCCTTCACAACGGCTGTGTGTTAGTTGGTGATTTCTGAGGTAACTGGTGACTCTAAATGAACAACTTCTCTGCAGCAGAAGTCAGTTTTGGTCTTGCTTTCCTGTGTACAAATGTACTTGACACAATACTGTTCCTACAAGAACTGATATGGAACAGCTGACCTTCGGGTCTTAAAATAACACCTGACTGTTGTTGTTACCTAATAACCCAACACTGTATGTCTTATTTCATAGTTTTGAAAAATCTCCACTATGGTTCTAGAAGGTAGAAAATATATATACAAAAAAAAAATTTAATTAGAAGGTGTGTCCAAAATTTTGACTTTAACTGTATATACAAATGAACTGAATTTTCTATGATGGAAAAACTTTTAACAATGCCTGAGAATTTTTAATGCATCTTTTATTTTTTACCTTATAAGGTGTATGTTTGATGCCTTTGATTAGCTGTTAAAGTTATTAAATCAGGGCTCCTTAAATTATTTTTGAATGTAAAAGATAGCCGCTAAATAATACCCCACAAACGAGAAAGACAAAGTAAGGCTTTGTCAGCGTTATTTCTGAGACTGTATATGCACGTACTGTAAATGTTTCCGGAGCGTTGTGTTCACAACGTGAACTCAAACCTGAAACATAAAAGTTAACTCTATGTCGATCGGTCACAGAATTTCGGTTTATGCTGCATGATGACTGTCCTGATAAGGAATGTGTTAAACGATGGTTTATGTACAAGAGTGTTGCTGCACTGTATAACAGAACACTCGTACACATGAGAATATGAACGAGGGACAGGTTAGCATCTCTTTAGGAACTTTCGCTCCTATGTTGATCTCACTCAGCCTGTTTGGTCTTGTGTCCTGAGCGACTAACCGGCTTGGGTTCATATCACATCAGAGTGCAAAAGCCCTTCAGGCTCGCACAATGGCTCCCGTGTCTGTAGACTCGAGCCCAGCCGAGAAAGAAGGATTGAGGGAGGGAGGAAGGGAGAGAGGGGTGCTGGTGTTGGCAAACGCAAAATGGAGATAGTGCTTGATACGAGAGCAATGCGCCTGAGAAGCGTATAAACCAAGGCTTTTTTTTTCCTTTTCTCCCTCGTGATGGTTCAGTATCAGTAGCTGCATGTCTGGATGCTGTTGTCCAGAATTTAACCGCTCTCTGTTTGCTGAGCTTCACCTTTAGTGGCCAAAACCACCTTGGCCCTTCCCTCACGCCTTACACACACCGCGGATCCTCTTTACATGTGCACGCGTGTTTGACAAACACAGGCAGAGGAGGCACTAGTATGTACTGTATCTGTGTGCACACGCTATTATTTTTTGCTCTTCTCTAAAATTCCTTTTCTGACACACACACACACAAACACACACACACACACTCTACTCCTCCCTCTTTCCTTCTCTCCGCTACAGCATATCAATGAAGGCCAGGTATTGGATGCGTGTTGCGCTCGGCTGCGCTATCAGTGGCCGTTATCGTTCTCGGTGAAGCTCGGCTTATCGCCGTGGTCCAGAGAGCCGGAGAGCCTTTTCATATCCCCCCCTCCTCCTCCGTCCCGCTTCAAAACGGCCCCCCCGCTTCCCCCCGAAAAAAGTCGGAGAGAGAGATGAAGAGAGAGAGAGAGAGGGAGAGAGAGAGAGAGTCGGGCCGCGCTCAATTCGCCAGACCCTGTTTAGGGCGCAAATTGGGCGCGCTACCTGTGTCCATGAGATAGCGCAGGCGCTTCTCCACACACGAGGCGCGCGTGTCGATCTGCCTCTGCTCGCTCTCCAGAGCCACCAGCTCGCCCACCACGTACTGGCTCGTGTCTCTGAACGCCTTCTGAGAGAAAAGGGAGGGGGAGAAGGAGAGAGAGAGAGAGAGAGAGAGAGAGAAAGAGAGAGAGGTTAATCATCATTGATGTCACATTCTACAAGAACAAACACAGAAAAACAGAAATTTAAGGAGAAGAAAGACAGACAGACAGAAATAGACAGACTGAAAGGAGGAAATAGAAAAAGAGAAAAAGGAAGAGCGGCTAATCATCACTGAGTGAAGGTCACTTTTGCATAAAACCACACATCCCGCTTCTTATTTATGAAACTAAACAGCAAAAAAGGACTGTTTCTTTATAGTGGCGAATAAAAAATGTGCTACAAAGAAGAATCTATTTTATTGTAAATTGTAATAGCTATACCACTGTACTGCTCTTCTAAACTCCATGGTACATTTTTCTTTAAGAGACAAAATATACATGATTATCTAAAAATTTATGCAGGTGAACATTTCCAGCAAATCCAACCAATATGATGAATGAATAACATCATACTCCTCATATATTACCTTGTGTTGAACCTACATATTAATCCACTGTATTTTCGCATTACACCACGCAAGCTGTTGGTATTTGTAGTATTTAACTTACCCCCAAAATTTAAAGATCTCTCATAAAATCATTTCCCATTTTTCCTCCGAAATTAGCACAGATCTCTAACAGCAGGTTTTGCAATGACGGAGCTCTCGCGGTGCCTGACAGGGCCGAGACGGGAATCTTTAAAGGATGCGGATACTGAAGCAGCTGATTCCGAACTAAACACAAGTCATAATAAGTCGTTTAGAGAGAAGTGCTCTTGCTACATGCAACATCTATGATGCAACACACCTTTCTATGTTATTAATTCCTATTACACTACACTCCGTGTCATGCTGTTATAGGAAAATAATTGTAATATAGAATGGCAGACAGGATGGTGTGACGCACTGCCTGACCTACAGTCAGGACAATGTATCGATTATTTTGTGCTTTATTTCTCGGATATCTCATTTTATTAGCAGTCCTATGATGCACTTTTTAATTTAGCTGTTTGCACATTTGCATGTGCACTCTATGCCATCTTTTGTATAGAACTTAGAATAGTTTTTGTTAATTTATGGTGTCAATTTGGTTTGTCTTAAATAGTCAGCTAATTAGCGGTCGTAGTTAGCTCGTTAGTTTCTGTTAATTTATGTTGCATGTATGTAGCACCTTGGTCCTGGAAGAACGCCGCTTTGTTTCAAAAAACAAAGTGTACTGAACTGTATATGCCTAAAATTCAATTCCATTTGATTTGTATAGCGGCTTTTAACAATTGACATTGTCGCAAAGCAGTTTTACACAATCAAAAGAATTATTTAGGTTTGTATGAAATGTGAATGTGTATAAATTTGTGAATAAGAATGTGTATAAAATAAAATGACAATAAAAGCCTAATTGACTTGACTTTAAATGTTGTGAAATCAAGTTAGTTACTGTTATCATTATTATATTCCTGTCTCTCTCTCTCTCTCTCGGTCATAGTGGTCGTCTCACCTTCTGTACTGATTACTTAAAAAAGCCGTAACATTATAGTTTTACTTCTGACTCCTACAAAGACTCCTGCCACAAATGCTATAGAAGAAATAAACATTTCCTTATAGAAATCTTCATCTAATCTAATCTTAATACAATCCTGTGATTCGTGCTGCAGCCAGAACTACAGTAAGGGCTGCTGTTAAAGACAATTAATCAGCTGCTTTTGACCAATGAGAGTTAAGAATCTGGCATAAATAATAATAATAATAATAAAAAGGGCATAATGCATAACATATACTCATAGCAATTTTATTGGACTTTGTCAACTGTCGCTTGTAATATTTGACTTCCCTATTTAGTTCTCTAATTCAATTTACGCCTACGGACTACCACTACACACACACACACACACACACACACACACACACACACACACACACACACACACACACACACTGTGAAAAGGGTCAATGGGCTTGTCAATAGAAAAATACACACACAGGGGCAAATTGTAATACAGTGGTAAGGTGGAGCACCGCCTGAGGACTGTCAGCAGGGGACCTGAGAGACATGAACACACCCTCACACACTCTTAAACACACACTCGTGCATGAGTCCTCCTCCCTTTACATTAACTGCTGGACACTGAAATGCTGTCCCAGTCACAAAGTTGATCTTAAAAAAAAAATAAAAAAAAATAAAAATGCTTGCAAACACAAACCTTATCGTCTCTCCCTCCGGCCACTCGCGTCCTCCCGTCTGAGACATGACAGAGGACGGAGGAGGGGAAAAATAAAAAATAAAAACGAGCGTGCATTCATAAATGATGGACATATAGTTAGTGCTGATCCAGTGTATTTTTAATAGGAAAGAAGAGAAAAGGCGATAAAGTGGAGTGAGAGAGGAAGAGGTTATTCCTCCACCCCGCCTTTCCTTTCCTACATTGCATTTTCTTGCCGCTGTCCATCACAGGCTCCTCTCCTGCTGCAGCTCTATCGCTGCATTTCTCCCACGAATCAATTTTACACATGATCAGCGCCCCCGTGCCGCCGTAATTAAGGCTAGAAATTACCATATATATTATATTAATGCAAACATCATTGGGAGGGTAATTCTGGCTGAGCTGGGGTAATGGCCGGGTTCAACACCGATTAACCTCCGCACAGAGAGACGGGTCCAGGCAGGGTCTCGGCACGGCCTCGCTCACACGCACGCACGCACACACCTCGCTCGCATGTTCTCACCAAGCCTCTCTCGCTCACGCTTAGCCTCTGATTTTCTCACCCTGCCTCTCGCTTTTTCCTCTGTATCTCCTACACACACACACAGTTTCTGTTTAGTGCAATAATCAGGGTTTCTTTGCACATAAAAAGACAAAAAAAAAAAAAAAATGAAGACAGACATGATTTGACTTTTTTCTCCCTCTATATTCCTAATTTCAGAAGCATCAGTACCGAGCTCATTTATCCGAGCTCAAGTGAACGTGTCACTCAGGAATTATGCTCAGGATAAGAACTGGAACAAAGAGAATCAGGACGCACCTCTTCTTCTGCTGGCTTTCGGTTTTCCACTTCTAAGGAACTGCTCCTGTCCACACCTGCACACTTCAGGTCCTCAGGCACCGACCTCTGCCTCTTTACATCTTTATTAAAAACAAAAAACAAAAGAGACAACAGGATGGATGGATGAAAACAAACAATAAAAGAAAATAAAACCAAAAGTGTGTAACTTTAACATGGTTGATACAAAGTTTAGTAGTATGGAGCACGGACTAAAAGTGAACAATATTAATATAAAATATGGTTTAATATTGCGATAAACTACGTTACATTATGCTGTTTCTTTTAAAGGGTATTCTAAGTTTCGTCATGAAATCCCACAATGCACTGCAACTGGTTAGTGTCTGAGTGTCTCACACACAGACATACTCGTAGAACACTTGGTGTGGATGAGGTAAGCTAGGATTCATTTGTTACACAGGGAATGTTTAACATGCGAGATGTCTTGTGTGTGGGGGGCGGAGTCTTACCTGGCCTGCCCTCCACGTATTGGCTGAAAGATTTGAGCTGCGTCTTGCGCACGGCCGATTCCTTGCTGAAGATGACGGGGCTGCGGAGACGCTCCGTCGCCCTGCGCAGACGCTCGGCCTTCAGCTCCTCGCTGTTATTCTGCAGAGAGAGAGAGAGAGAGAGAGAGAGAGAGAGAGTGAGAAATGAAAGAATGAAGGGTAAGCAAAAGGCGAAAAACATCACTTAACTTTAAAAAGCGGAGGACAAACTCATTTAAATAAGCATTAAAGCAGTAACAAAAAGAGAGAAGAAAGAAAGAGTGGGTTAACGTTAAATCAAAGGACAAATTAGGAAAAAAAAAAAAACAACAAAAAAAAACGTTTAATTATGAAACGCTGAGGAACGCTTAAAAAAATATTCCTGTTTCTCAGGCAGTCCACATTAACTCGCAGCCGCAGAAAGGAAGAAGGCAATTAAGTCGACTTTTGGCAAAACCCACAGCCAGAAAATATATTCAGATTATGCAAATCGAACATGCCATTGTTTTGGAGCCGCGTCCCTATCAAGCGCGTTATTATTACAGCTCGGGCCCAACACGGCAAGCAGACTGGAAAGCGAAACAGCGGCTGCTTGTTTTTTTTTTTTTTTTCCCTCTTCCAGAATAACATTTGCTGACGTCAATTAGAAAAAGGAAACGTCTAATAAAGTTCGCAATTAGTGAACACGTTCCACTGCTTGAGAGCGAGAGGGGAGAAACATCGTTAGCGCGCTGCACTAGCTCACTGGGGTGTGCAGGAGAATCTGACTCGCTAATAAAGACGATCACAGACGCGTAGACGCACTCAGGAAGACTTTCCTCTGTTTATTCCTAAATAATGACTTTACAAAACACTGCAGTAATTAGCTTCCCTCTGCCAGAGCTGCCATCAGCAGTGACACGGCTGTTTAGACAATCGAATCAAACACTTCAGCCTTTCAGAGTTAAATATCGGCCAATAAGATTGACCACCAGATGCTCAGCCACACGTGTCGGCCTTGGGTATTTTTGCTGAGAGGGACGAAAAACACAAGTTCGGTTCTCATAACTTTTAACAAATGACTTGTGTTGCATGCAAATTTCAAACTCGTATATTAAAAGATAAGACCAGACAACACTGATACGCACAATTTCCCCGATTTGTAAGAGAATTTATTTAAAATGTGTCCAATTAGCCTAAACTTTTTAGTGCCAGAGAATTTCAAGGGTTGTACTGTAGCTATAAAGCATTAAAGACAGCTTACAGGTACCAGGTTAGCTTTGTACAAATCTGTGAGCTGTGAAATTACTTCAGATTTAACTTTTGTTTACATTATACACTTCCTGCCAGCACAAGTCTCACCAAAAAGTTTGGCCAGCATCAACCAATAAAACCATTTAAATAATTAGAATTGGGTGAAGAATCATCCAAAGCTTTATTGAAACCTCAAGAGACAGTAAAGAAGCGTGACTTAAACACCTGGTGAAGTTGCATGATTAAGAACTCATCAGTAGAAATCAGCTGTATTTAATACTGAAAGTAAGAGGATTTGCACACACGCACACACACACCCACACACGTGTGGATTGGGACTCAACAGCTGTGTGTCTATAAGAAAATGACTTGTTTATGCTGGAATTAACTAGAAAGCAAAAAGATTACACTTTGGAGCGATGGAAAAATGGTGGTCAGGTGGTCTGATGAGTCCAGATTGAGCCTACTATTCCAGAGCGATGGGCGTGTCAAGGTAAGAAGGGAAGCGCATGAAGTGATGCACCCCTCATGCATAGCGTCCACTGTACAAGCCTTTGGAGACAGTGTTATGATCTGGGGTTGCTTCAGTTGCTCAGGTCTAGACTCAGTAACGTTATGTGGCAATAAAATGAAGTCAGCTGACGACCTGAACGTACTGTACGTACCGTAAACTCATTTTAAACTTTTAACTAATATTTTAAAACTCGTATTACAATATTCTTGTTTATTACTACTTTGAATAAATATCAGGGGGTGTGGCCCAAAGTTTGGAAATGCAGCTGTATGCCAGACGTTGTTATTTGTAACTGCTTTTTAATTTCGGATATTATTACTGAACAAGCCAGTGTCATTTGTGATGATGGAAATTATGTAAACATTATGATAGCTAAAGTGTTGTTTTTTTTTGACGATGAAGGGTTGTGTGTGCTTCTCCATCCTCATATACCTAGTTCTTCTCCTAGTGCGTCTCCTAAATCTTTCCCATGGTATGTATATGTGATAAAGATTATTCATTATTTGTGACTTTCCTGACTCCAGGGCTCATAACTGTCCTCTTTCTGCTTCAAGATCTATGCCATAATTTTCACTTAACAAATCTCCACCTAGATTTCCTTTTCTCCTTTTTTAATTGTAAATCCAGCTCGAGTGCAAGAGAGGTTCTATATAAACAAAGAGAATTTACTCAGTGTGTGTGTGTGTCTCTAGAGACAGTTCGCCACAGAGCCCTTTAACCTGCCATAATTCTCCTCATGTTAATGTCTTAAGAAAACAAACGGGCTTCGATTCTTAAAAAGCCTTGCTAGTCTCATTCTCTCCCCGAGGACCCTAAGACCCGCTACCACCCCCCAGTCTCAACACCTGCCCCCTGTGCCCCTTTGGCACCCCTGGTCGGGACAGATAGAAGGGGGTATCCCCTAGCTGAGATCTAACCCCTTGTTTATATGTTATCTCCGTGATCATTATTGTGCTGGGTGTTATTGAGGTAGAAATGTGTGCGTGTGCGTGTGTGTGTGTGATGCGTGACTAATGTTGCGCTCGACTGCACGCCGCAGACAGTTATCAGTCAGCGCCAAGGCCTACGCATACGCACAATCATTAATGAGAGGCGACTGGGACAACCAGAGGTGTGTGTGAGAGAAAAAGTGAGAGGGTGTGAGGTTAAGAGAGAGAGAGAGAGAGAGGATGGTGTGTGTGTGTGTGTGTGTGTGTGTGTGTGTTTAAACGCTGTCCCAACAGCTCTAGTCCTGGAGGAGTTGTGAATGTAGAGATTTCTCCTGGGAGTGGAGCAGTTTATCCTTCTTTTGTGTGGAAAAAAAAGAGGAAATGCATCAGAACTGATTTATGATGAGAGAGAGAGAGAGAGAAAGAGAGAGAGAGAGATTAATTTGAATAGTTTTTTTGTAACAGAAAAATTTAAGAACTGTTAGAAGAGAACAGAACTCAGTTTTTAGAAAAACTTATGTTCT
Source organism: Clarias gariepinus (assembly GCF_024256425.1). Lineage (NCBI taxonomy): Eukaryota > Metazoa > Chordata > Actinopteri > Siluriformes > Clariidae > Clarias > Clarias gariepinus. The sequence continues at coordinate 5,623,639 of NC_071112.1, read as the reverse complement.
TATGTTTAACAGAAATAATATAGGAAAAATATATTTGATTTGTTTAACACACTGCTCTAACTTGGTTTATTAAAAAGTTAAGTTTTTAACCCTAAAACTGCAGATAACAAAATAGATAGTTAGTTCTCTTACTTCTCTTAATCCCAAGTTTGGGATAGTTGTAAATAAAGTCTCTGAGACTGGAATAAAGAAGGCCCAACTGCAGTACAGTGTCTGGTATTGAAGTAAATCAGGCAGGTTACAGTAAAATGTCTGGGACTGGATTACAGAAGGCAGGACTGCAGTACAGTGTCTGGGACTAAAGAAAATCAGGCAGGACTGCAGTACAGTGTCTGGGACTAAAGAAAATCAGGCAGGACTGCAGTACAGTGTCTGGGACTGGAGGAAATCAGGCAGGACTGCAGTACAGTGTCTGGGACTGGAGGAAATCAGGCAGGACTGCAGTACAGTGTGTTGGACTGGAGTAAAGAAAGCAGGACTGCAGTACAGTGTCTGGGACTGAATATATCAGGCAGGACTGGAGTGAAGTGTATGGGACTGGAGTGAAGTGTATGGGACTGGAGTGAAGTGTATGGGACTGGAGTAAATCAGGCAGGTTACAGTAAAATGTCTGGGACTGGAGTAAATCAGGCAGGTTACAGTACAGTGTCTGGGACTGAAGTAAATCAGGCAGGTTACAGTACAGTGACTGGGACTGGAGTAAATCAGACAGGACTGCAGTACAGCGTCTGGGACTGGAGTAAATCAGGCAGGTTACAGTACAGTGACTGGGACTGGAGTAAATCAGACAGGACTGCAGTACAGCGTCTGGGACTGAAGTAAATCAGGCAGGACTGCAGTAAAGTGTCTGGGACTGAATATATCAGGCAGGACTGGAGTGAAGTGTATGGGACTCCAGTACAGTGTCTGTACCTTAAGTAAATTAGGCAGGTTACAGTACAGTGTCTGGGACTGAAGTAAATCAGGTGGGACTGCAGTAAAATGTCTGGGACTAGAGTAAATCAGGCAGGTTACAGTACAGTGTCTGGGACTGGCGTAAATCAGGCAGGTTACAATAAAATGTCTGGGACTGAAGTAAATCAGGCAGGTTATAGTAAAGAGTCTGGGACTGAAGTAAATCAGGCAGGACTGCAGTAAAGTGTCTGAGACTATAGCAAATCAGGCAGGACCACTGGAAAGTTAAGTGTCTTGAAGCACTGAAAATTAGGCCAAACTGCAGTAAAGCAAATATGACTATAATAAAGGCCACTCTTATGTAAAGCATGACATAAAAAATAACTAAAGATGCCTTTTTTTTTTAGCCAGTAACGATGTCTTCCTATTCCAATTTCTTCCCCCCACCAACCCCTCCCCCCTTGAACTTTTAACAATGGTGATTTACGCAAAGAAGCTTTACAGAAAAAATGGAAGAAAAAAAAAATGTAAGGAAATCTGTATGAATTATAATTATCAGTCCCTGATAAACAAGCTGGGGCCGATGAGGGCGAGGAAACTTCCTGAGATGACAATCGAAAGAATTCTTGGGAGGAACCAGACTCAACAAGGAACCCATGCTCATTTGGGTGATATCTCTCAGTGCCATGAGCCTAAAAGTTCGATATAATGTTAAAAGCCGTTTAACTTAATATAACGTCCACATTCGTTGTTGAAGACTCGAGATCTAAACTATTTGTGGGAAACTGTTAGGTCTTAAACTTTTTAGCGACCGCAGTAAAAAACCATCAGAGGTAAAAAAAAATAATTAAAAAAACTGCCTTCATCGGTCGAGTCCTAGACCACTCTACTTATGTGGTCACATTAAGTAGAACGGTCCTCAGCCACCACACACATTCCAAGCAGTCCATATGGGGCCACCAGTACGCAGCAGGCACCACTGCTGCAAACTGACTGGGCCTGTTGGAGAAAGCTGGAGGAAAAGTGTGTCTGAAGTCTGATAGGAAGGCAAAAATCTCTGCACCTGATTTTCAACACCAGGCCATTTGAATCGGAGCGAGCTCCGGCACTACTGTTATTGTGCTCCTACATCAAAGAGCATGGCTGCATCTGCTCACAGGAAATCCCTTCCATCAGCAAGGAGAGTGAGGGGGGAAAAGCGATAGGGAGCGTGTGTGTGTGTGTGTGTGGAGGTGCAGAAAGAACACATTACAGTCGCCACCTGGGGGCTCTGCGTACAGCAGTGCAATAAGAGACATTCTTTTACATACATTTTTACCCACATAAGGGTTTTCCACTGATAACTAAATTCAGTGTTTAATGGATTAATAGCTTATTAGCAATGAGTTTAATTTAGACTTCCTTCACACATTTAAAAGTCCACATGTTTTGGAGTTATCTAACAAATATGGGTGTATGTTATTTTTATTTATTATGTCTATATACTGTAATATTAAGGAAAACATCCACCATCTCAGCTTGGGGATATTAGCTTCTATTAAAATTAGTTGCTTTGACGATGACATCACATTTTTCCCTTCTTCACTCCAGCGTATACACTACTGCTCAAACGTTTGGGATGGTCGTTACTGATTATGTTTATTTCTCTCTATACTGTAAAACAATCCTGAAGGCGTCCAAAATATGCAATCATCTTCTTTGAACAGTTGATATTGAGATGTATTTGCTACTTGCGCTCCGTAAACCTTCTTCATAACGGCTCTAATCTGAGGTGCTGTTTGTTAATTAGTGATTTCTGAGGCTGGTGACTCTAAATGGTCTTCATGAGATCCAGTTTCATCAAATGCATTTGACACGATACTGTTCTTGCAAGGACTGATCCAGATCAGCTGAATTTCATGGCTTAAAACCTGAACTAACTGTTGCTTTGTTACTTAATGACCTAATGCTGTATTGTGCTATTTTATAGATTTTAAAATCTTCAGTATTGTTATAAAAAATAAATCAGAAACAAAAAACACTAAACTAGCAGGTATGTCCAAACTTTTGTGAATATCTGAGTAAGGTTGTGCGAAAGTAAGAAAGTAAGTGTGTAAGTAGTGTGTAAGTAGTGTACATTATGTGCGTGAATCTGCACTTCTAAATGAAATAAGAGTGTAAAGCCTTGTGTGTCATGCTATAATTGTCCCTGTTAAAACATGACTCGAGTGGAATTTGGATTCCAACAACAGTCCGTCTCTTACGCACACAGACACATGCATGCATACACACCCACTCACTCGTGTAGCCACACCCACCTGCAACCCCAAATGGGCCTCATCTCCCGGGCTGAGTGGAGACGTGCTGGAGGCTGTAAGGGATGAGGAAGACGAGGACGATGAAGGTGAGCTTCCGGCTTGAGGCCGAACCTCTGTCAGCTTCCTTAGTTTCAGGTCCACGTGTCTGCTGTTCATCACGCCTACAGAGAGAGGAGGGAAAAAAAGAAATAAATAAATCAACTTTAATCAATTTATACATTCTTTTAATCAATCACTCAATCACTCTTTTTCTCCCACACCTACTCACACACACACACACACTGCACTAACTTGTTGTACAATACACCTCTACACTGGTACAGCATGGTGAATCTACAGGAGCACACTGAGACAAGTGCAGAGGGAAGTGTGAGACTTTACAGGTGTACATGGAATAGTTAAATTCTTTGATATTGGCTTGATCGTCTTTGTTCTCACGATTGATCAGCTACGCTACGCATATGCTATGAGGTTGAAATCACTTTCCAATTTCCATTTTACATATTCAGGAATCTTTACCGTAACTGTTCAGGTTCAGATCTACACCACATGTTTGTAGTACGATTCTCTCAGTGTGCGCTAAGACATAATGTCTTCTTATTGTCTTCGTACATCTATTTCTATTTCCTCCCTTCTAGTTAAATTTGCAACTCCATCCTGACTCAGGACTTACGGCTCACTTTGTTATAATGTTACCCTCTTACTTTTCTGTCGCCCATGCTCCATACCATTCCACTTTATCACCCTCTTCAGCCAGTTCTATGTTATTTTTTTCTCTTTCTACCTGGTCTTTCTTATTTTTCTCTTGGCATGAGGGAAAGTTCTGCCTCGTGTCCTGCCTTCTCTCTCTCTGTCTGTGCACAGAACTGAGTGAGTGGGTGGGGATGAAAGAGAGAAATGGTGTGTTTCATGTGCATCCCCCTCTCCTCTCCTCTCCTCTACCCATCTATCCCTCAGACCGTCTGCACCCCAGCAGCAGCACCACAGGAGCCATTTATCAGGCCGCAACACAACCCAGATAAAGGCTGTGTGTTGACCGAAAGTTAGCGCCTATGCAGGAACAGCTTTAAAACCATCTGCGAAATGAAAAAGACATCGGCTAACAGAGGGGAGCAGCAACTCAAGACGAATGACCAAAATATACAAACGCTATCGTATGAGACTGAACGACATTAATAAATGTACTGTACAAAATCTGCACACATACAGCCATCAAATACACTGTGTTGATGCAAACGTCACATAATACTAAACTCATACGTGCATACAGTCTCCTAAAACATACTGTATACAACTAAAATTTCAAAATATTGAATTTAATTATACTTTATAATACACTTTAGAGCCGACAGAACCGCTAACTTTGTTAAGCTGCGGGCTAAACGCAATTCAAATACACTATATGGAGTCATAAGTCTATTGACGTTATATACGCTACACAGAATCATAGCTCAAATACACTGCCTGGAATCACAACTCAAATACACTACTGAGAAATATAAATCAAAAGCAAGGCAGAAAAAAAAATCATAACTCAAATAAGTTTCAAGTAAGAAAAACTAAAATACACGGCATGGAACCCTGTCACCAATAAGCTGCACTGAGGCATAACTCGAATACGCTGCCCTGGAACCGTAAGTCAAATATGTTGCCCTGGAACTAAAAGTAAAAAGAGTAGCACGGAACAGAATTAAAATGTACTGCATGGAAGCCTAACTCAAATAAACTGTGTGGAATTAAACTCAAAAATGCAATTACAGAATTATAACTCAAACACTGAAAGCACAACTCAAATACATCATCAGGAAGTATGATGTCTGTAAGTATAACTTAAATATCTTTCCCAGAAGCATAAATTACACAGACTGTACCCAAGTAAAACGTAAATATGCATTACCATAAATGTAACTCAAAATGTGCTCTATGTAAGCTTAACTCAAACACACTACACACAGGCATAACTCCAATAAGTTGCACGTAAGCAAAGCTAATATACGTGGCATGGAACCCTGGCATATAAATTTGCCACACAACTCAAATAAGTTGCATGTAAGCAAAGTTTAAATATGCGGCATAGAAACCTGTCATAACTCAAATAAGCTGTACTGAGGCATAACTTAAACATGCTGCCCTGGAATTAAAGAAGTAAAAAGAGCTGCGTGCAGCTCACTGCATGATACGTTAAATAAAAACATTAATACACTACAGAATAAACCCAATACACAGCACAGAACCATAGTTCAACTATGCAGCCCTAAATCACAAATTAAATCCGCTGCCTGAAAGAAAGCATACAGTAACTCAAATACACTGCCAAATATGTCTGTAGGTGTAACTTAAATATCTTTGCTCTGTGTAACCTTTACTCAAATACACTACACACAGGCATAACTCAAATAAGTTGCACGTAAGCAAAGCTAATATATGCGGCATGGAACCCTGTCACAAATGTAATTACCTGAAATCATAACTTAAATAAGCTGCACTGATGCATAACTCAAATATGCAGTCCCGAGTCAAAACTCAAATACACTGCATGAAATAATCATGAAGTCAAATAAATTGGTAGACTAAATAAACAGACTGTAAAGTAAACATGACTCAAATGTGCTCTATGTAAGCTTAACTCATATACACTGCACACAAGCAAAATGCAAATATGCTGCATGGAAGCAAAGCTCAAATACACTGTACAGGATCATAACTTGAATCTGCAGCATAACTCAAATACTCGGTACTGAAAGCATATCAAACATGCTTTATAAAAGCATAAGTACACCCTGTACGGCGGAAGTAAATATCAGATATACTGTGCTGGGAACTGACAAAATGTTAAAGTCTTCACGTGATGCACTGTACATCACTGATTAGAACAGCTCTAAGAAAGAGAGAGAGCGAGTGTGAGATAGCATGCAATTTGGGAAATTTTGAGAGCTTGATTAGTGGTTAGCGCTACAGCAAAGACACAGCATGCATGGTTAGTTTACCCAGAGAAGCCAGGTCAGTAGCTGAGTTAGTAAAGTCATCCTCCAGCAGACAAGAGGCCACGGGCTCCTCTTCATTATCACAAACAATGACATCATCATCATCATCATCATCATCAGGTGATGGCGCTACTTGCTCTTCTTCAGCCTTCTCTTCCTCACCATCAACATACACACTACTCACCATGTCTGGAATGACAGAAACGCATGATTTCCAAAGAAGAAGAAAAAAAAAAGACAGTTAGTAAAGAGAAAATAAGTTAGTTAGTTAAGTGGATTTACTATGTGCTTGTTATTAAGTACATGACTTTAACAAAGTTTTAGTATAATGTTTAAACCTGGAAATTAAAGGAGGTTTTGCTGTTGAATTCCAAGCGTTGACTGTTCATTAATTTACGATAACAACAGCTCTGTCAATAGTTCCTGTTTTCAAGATTAATCACAAATTTATATGCCTTATTCCAAAACATTAACCGCGGCCACTTTTAAAACTCTAAAGCATCAGGGCTTTGCAACAGCCATGTGAAAATATGCTGATGTGCGAAAGTCTTCGGGATGGAAGAGTTTTCAGTTTCTCTGGAGCAAAACTTTCCTTCAAAACAAGCCAAGGAGCAAATATGTAAGGATAAGAAATAAATTTGATTGAGACATACACTGCTTATCCCGGATTAACGCAAAGTGCTTGAAGATCAGGTGATCCACTTCAATTCAAAAGTGCCACTTTACAGTATGTCTCCTTTGCAGAATCTGTTTCTGTTTGCTTGCATCTCTTTCTTTTCAGCTCTGAAGTCAGGCAGTGAATATACAGTGTATATTACGCTTGACCAAGGTAACATTGGAGACACACGACACACACACACACACACTAAACAAAAAGTAGTTTCTATAGTAACTAAAAGACAAACGACATAAAATAAATTAGAAAGCTCATCCACTTTTTAAAATTTAGTCCCCATGATACACTGTCACACACACACACACACACACACACACACACACACACACATATATATAGCTAAAGCTAATTAAAATAAGCTGCACGCTGGTGGAGTTGGTAAAGTTTTGCGGGCAAGTGTTTCACTTTGCTCAGCTTCAGTTCTCCCTGAACTACAGCTGTGTGTGTGTGTGTGTGGGATTATGCGTTCTGCACTGCAGGCCTTGTGCATCAAGCCTATAGCATTTCCCTGCGACCTGCTTTTTAATGAGTTCTACAATTAGCAGAATTGAACAGCCAGAAAGACCAAGTAAATGTCTTCTCTCACTCCCTCCCTCCCTCCCTCCGTCTGTCTCTTCTCTCGTCATCCCTCTCTCTCTTTTCCTTCCTACACTGTGTGTGATGACTTCCAGGCCCTGTTTGGAGGACAGTGTGAGGAGCGGTTTTTGGTGTCTCCGGGAGGAGGACCGCAGAGGAACGCCGCGCTGTAGACCTCGCTCTCCTGGTGTGCAGTAGGAAGGCAAGCGAGAGTATCACGCTTTACTTTTTTTTTTCTTCCCATATTAGTGCGGAAGTTTATATCCTTGTTCTCGACTTCTCTTGTGTTTAATGGCGGCTCACAAACAAAGTAGTTGTATACTGCCCCCTGCTGTATCGGAGAGTGTAAAAACGCGAGCGTACTTGAAAATTTGTTTTTTTAATCCCGGGGGTGGGGCAGGGGGCGGGGTTTGGACAATGTTCCCGAACATGGTACTAATCACGCTGAGTGACTAGCCCTGGCAGGCGAGCTAACTGCTACTAGCTTGTGGGTTGGGCCGCTGATATGAGCTGCACATCGAGCTGACTGTAGAGGAATTACAAATAAATGTGAGTAATTAAAGTCAAGAGAAATCCTTCTGTGTGTGTGTGTGTGTGTGTGTGTGTGTGTGTGTGTGTGTGTGTGTGATTTAATTATGGCTATGAGGCAATAAAATTATGTGAATGTGTGTAAGGGTTCATGATTGGTGTATGTGTGTTGTCAGGTGTTCTTAATTTTTTTTTTCCAGTGTATTACCGAAGGATTAAAGAACCACCTTCTGCCTGAACAAATGGATGTGTAGCCCTGTGTGAATGCTTTCAAATTAGGCTTCTTTCTCACACTCTCACACAAACACACACACACACACACACACACACAATGCACTTGTGGGACACGATAGGAGGTAAAGCATAATATTAATAATAGGAAGATTTAGTACCATTTTTTGCACACATTCAGGAATAAACAAACGCAGACAGACAGACAGACAGACAGATAAACACACACCCAAACAAACAGACAGGAAGACAAAGAAAAAAAATAACTGCACAGATACACACACAAGTACAAACATGTGTCATGAACATACACGATACAGCTAAAAGTATGTGCACCCCATGAGCATCAGCCTCCTGAAAAGCACACACACTTGTACAGAATGTCTTTGTACACAGTAATGTTACACTTTCCCTTCACTGGAATGCAGAGGCACTAACGGTGAACATAGTGTGTGTGTGTGTGTGTGTGTATACAGGTTAGCTTGTGTGCGAGTTCTCTTTGTGTATCCATATGTGTATTCACAGAACCTCGCTGTACATTTGTGAGTGTGTTCTGTTCTGATGTGGCTGTGTGTTTGTGAGAGGTGAGAGTAACCTCTGTGTGTGTGTGTGTGTGTGTGTGCGCCATGAAAGCCCCCTGCACCCACCTCCAGCTGCCTTTGACCTTCCTTTGAACTCTCCTGTAGCAGCGGAGGTGTCTGAGTGCAGAGGAAACTCTGCCATCTTCACTCCTGATCGAGCCTCTGCTATCAGCTGCCTCGCTCGCTCCCTCAGCTGCCTGCGCCTCTCCTCGTCACGCTCCTGCACAACACACACATACACACACACACACACACACACACACACACACACACACACACACACACACACACAGGAAAGTGGGTTATTGAACAGGTGCCATCTTGAGTAATTGAGTGAAATGCCATTTTCAGCCCTCTCTAACATTATAGATCAGAGCGACAGAAACCTGTTTAGCAGCAGTGTGTGTGTGTGTGTGTGTGTACAGAAAAAGGAGAGAGAGAGAGAGAGAGAGAGAGAGATAGATTGTGTTGGGGGGGGTACCTATACTTACAATACTTCATTATATTTTGCATACTATTATTTACCTCACCTATCTGTTCACATCACACTATATTTCTAGCCATTCACTATTCCCCCCCTCCTGCTCACTATTCCCCCCCTCCTGCTCACTATTCCCCCCCCTCCTGCTCACTATTCCCCCCCCCTCCTGCTCACTATTCCCCCCCCCTCCTGCTCACTATTCCCTCTCACCTGCCTGCTCACTATTCTCGCACACCTACCTGTTTAGGATGCTCTTTCGACCCACTGGGTCACTCTTCTCCATCTTGTCTTCCTTTCCTTCACTCATTTTCACGTGTTCTCTCTTTTCTTTCTTATCTACCCGTTCACTATTCCACCGCCATGCCCACCTGCTTTTACAGGGTTCATACACTCTTTTAAAAAATTTTAACATAAAATATCAAAATGCCTTCTATCAACAGTTCAAGTTACTTTTTTTGACACACCTTGGGCCCCATGGTAACAATTTTTTTTTTTCAACATGTAATTTATTTCTTATCTCATCATCTGTTGACTTTGCTTAAACAGATCAGTTTCCAAAGCTTTAACTTTCGCTTCAACTCCGTCCATCGACATCATCACCTGGGCTCATCACATCGACTCTGAGACAATCGTCCCTACAACATCTATGTTGTCCTTCTAACTGATATGTCCGATAAACAACCATCGCTGGAAAGTTGAGAACAAAGAACCGGAGCCTGTCCAGCCGTCTTCTATCACTTATCTGATAACGGGTCACACAGGGGAGCAGTGGCAGTTCCACTAACCATATAACCATCACTGGAAAGTTATGAACAAGAATTGAAATCCCTGCTCTTATTTTTTTTATTAAAAGATCAAAAGAGCATATCGTCTTACTGTAAATTTGTTTAAAATGTATTCACCTATTAAATACCATCATAACCGCTAGAGTGTCACATGTACGGTTCTTCCCATTGGCCTGGTTGGGTCAAATGTCAACCAGCAGACTGAAGAGTTGTGGTTAATATTCAATATGGTGGGCGAGGAAACTGCTGGAGCTTCAGTGGAGGTGACCAGAGGTGCGTAATAACGAGTTTCATTTACTCTGTTACATTTACTTGAGTATCTTTTTAAAAAGAAAAATTTACCTCTATGAGTAGTTTTACTGCACCATACAGATTTCTGAAAAAGAAACGCTACTCTTAGTCCGCTACATTCGGGTACTTTCGACTCGTTACTTTAACTGTTTATTCTACACATGCCACCGGTAGATCTAGCATTTGACTGTTTCACCAATATGACGGAGCAACAATAATCATATGACTCTGATTAATCAGCCATGATAACAATAACCACATGTAGTCACATGACCACACCAAAAGCGGCAGCATTGTGGGAAAAAAAAAAAAAATCTTCAGCCGGCATCCTTGTTATCCTTATTATAATATACTATAATATAAGATATATAAAAATAATAAATTGGACGTTATGATTAAAACAGTTCTCTTACTCGAGTAATATTTTGGATGACTACTTTTTACTTCTATTTGAGAAATATTATTTTAAAGTACAGCTACTCTTACTTGAGTACATTGTTTGGCTACTTTAGGCACCTCTGGAGGTGACAATTACAATTGGTCCGATTGAGTCCTAGCAAGGTGTACCTAACAAAGTGGCTGGTGTATCTATATATTCTGTACTATATACTGTATACATATGTTGCTACATATTGTGTATTATAGAAAAGTTTTCTGCGTCCATAATACATTTCTTTCGCATCGTCCCTGAATAACACAATTCCAAACATGTCAATTTCACTTCCAGCGTATAATGTCAAACACTGAAGTGATTACGGACTCCTGAAATGTTTCACAACATCATAACTGTAAAAGGATAAAAAACAAAACAAATTGTGACCTGGTTCTGTTGGCAAATGTATGTTCATTTAATAAGCACAAACCCAATCGTGTTTTCTTCCTGACTTAATTAGGAGAGATGTTTAGACGCTTATAGCCCTCTTTCTTTTCCGCTCTTCTGGAAAGCAGCACTAAAATAGGACGCGTGTGTAAAAACTCCCTTGTAACGATTTAAAGCTAAAACCGCCTCATTTCATGCATCGCGTCCCTGCATATTAATTACAAGAAAATGAAGAAAAAAAAAAAAAGAAATCGACACAAAATAGGAGCATGTTATCGTATGTTCAGATGCTCCAGTGCACACAAACTGTAGCGTTGAGAATAATTACTAATGTACTGAATAATCGTGCTGGCTTCAGAACTTATTGATAAGTGTCAGTGAGAAGCACTACACTCTGATTTGATTACTACAGAGGAGGAACTTTAATAAAGAATTTATGCTCATTTTATCAGGTTCAACTAGCAGACACTTCAATTTGTAGGTGTAGTCGAGTTTGCTCAGAGGAACCTCGGAATTACGTAATTTTTAACCTGCATGTGTGTCTACAAAGTCAGAGAAGAGAAAAATAAATAAATAATAAATAACAATCCACAACTCATCATTCATCTTTTGTACAGTGTTCCCAACGCATATGCTAGCTGCTGTAAAAAGAGTAAGGAAGACGTACTGACGGTCGCTCATGCTCTGGAGAGAAACCAATGGATTTTGATGTACTTCTTCTTGGGGAATTAGTACGATCGCTAACAAACCAGGCCCATGTGATCTCAATACATTGAGGATGCAAAATTGCGGAGGGATTTTTGAGTTCTCAAACGGGTCAGCCGTGACGACGCCTTAAACTTTTTCCAAAAAGTGGTTAAACGATCTGTGTGACATCACATCGAGCGATGCTTTTTTTCCAGCATCTGGGGATTTTTGGAGGTGCGCTCGGGTGGCGATGGCGTAGGGTGCTTGGGCCCGCTCATCGTTGCTTGCAACTATATTAATTACTTTTGCTACCAGAATATGGTAATGATGCTACAAAAATTTAGAACTCATAAAATCAACCTAAGCAACTAAAAAATCTGTTTTTTGCTCAGTCATGTTTGTATAGTTGGTCAAAATGAAACAAAATTCAGTTTTGAACCTGCAGGTCTAACACTCCTCCAGCAAAAACGCACACCTCACACACTGACACACACACGAACAGACCTATTTAGCAAAGCGTAAAGTCAAATACCCCAAACATGTGCGCTATTCGTTCTCTCTCTCCCATGTACACGCACACACACACGTGCTCTCCAAAAAACACAGCTAAAAACAGCTGTAAGCTGTGATATGATTCTTCTAAGATGGACTAAGATGTAAAAGAAACCCAAATCTGAGTGTTTATAAACCAGCAGTTACATGTACATTGTCGCCGCCCCCCCACCAACATACACACACAAGCAACTAAACACATATTTGCTGACCCCGATGTTTCTTAATCTCTGCTCAGCCAACTCGATGAACACGTTTCCGAACCAGCAGAACAGGACGAACTCTACTGCAACACAGCGCAGGAAGGCTAATTAGCTGCATTTGATCCATTTCCATCCCAATGCTCTGTTTGTGCTCGTGTTTCGGAAGGACAATGAGAAGCTGTGATAATGAGCGCATCTCAATAGTAGGATCCTAATGAGAAGCGTTACAGAGGAATGAACCCAGGGGCCGAGTTAACTTATAGTCAATAGTCACAATTTAACTCGTTATTCGCACCTGAGGGCTAAATACATCTTTGAGTAGTTGTGTGATAGGGAATGAGAAAATATTAGAGATAGTACGTCGACATCGCAAGAGCGATTCATCAAAACCACAATAATTTAATGAACTAAGTGAAGCTCCTTCATTTCATGTCTATCAAGCTTAACCTAAAATATTCTGGTACTATGTATACGTAGAAGAATCCATGGTGTGATCAAACTTCCTGAAATCAGACATCTAGACCCTGACTCTTGGGGATTGTATACAGTCCATATGTTTTGGAAATGCGCACTCATTCTCATTCACATTCTTTAATTGTTTTCTTTACTTAGTAGATGATTCTGACATAACACTTAGTTTACAACAAAAGAGAACATTAATGGCGCCTACAACAAGATTATTTTCAAACCTCATTGTCGGTCTGTCTGTCCATCAGTCCTATCTTTTTGATATCTTAATTTTGTAACGTGCCACAGGCAGATTTCTTAATGCTACATCTCGAATAATTAACACCTGGACAGTTGCTATAGATTTTGTTAAAGATTGGATTTGATGAAGTGATTAATTTTGGTTTGTCAATTAAAGCCATGTGTGTTTTTAGTTGTTTATTATTTATTTAGTTTCTTTCCATTTCCAACTCTTGAAGCATTGCATGTGTTCATAATGAAATAATCAATAAAAAGTAACTAGCGGAAAATAAATAAATAAATAAATCAGACATCTTTGTACTGCACCTGGACAATTTTTTTTATACGCAAGTAAAATCCTGATTATTGATTAAACGCTAACAAAGATAGTATAACCCATTTTAAATTATCTGATTTATATTCTATTCAATCAATTCTATCTTATTTTATGTCTATAGCGCTTTTATCAGTGGTCATTGCCACAAAGCGGTTTTACAGAATCAAAACAAATTACGGAAATGAGTTAAAAAATTTAGGTAATATGTGTAACTTAATTAAGTAAATAATTAATTACCAGTTACATCCAGGCACTAACAGTTAAGGGTTAAAAGTTAAAGGTCCTATATTTGACTATTTAACAAGCTAACCCAGATCTCAGAGCTGCCTTAAACTTACCTCAACTTCCTTTAATTTCTTATGGGCATCGATAGAAGACTACAGTTTAAAAAAAAAAGAAGCTTTTATTTCAAATACTTTTCCTTCCCGTGAAAAATCTGTACAAACGAATACGTCCCGCCCACAGAGGCAGGTTTTGCTCTACAGGAGTCTCTGCGTCTTCCCTTACACCCTATAGCTTTCCTAAACGTTCCTTTTTTGATGAGAAAAAATTGCCGTTTTACTTTAAATCCCTTTTTTTTTTTTTATTTTATTTTTTTTTTTTTATGAGGGCTCCTCCAGCAGTAACAGGATCTCATTCATCTCTTTAGTTAATATTAGCTGGCTTTCTAAGCTAGTATCAGTTTAGGATATTGATGGGCGTGGTGTATCCCCAATGTTGTTGTTTACAGTGTACAATGTACACGATTAAATAATCAAGCAGCCATGGAGAATGATTACAAATCTTTTTTTAACACCAACTCTCTGCCTCTTTCTTGCTCACTTAATAGGCATCAAGTGGCGCTTCTTCAGCTACATTGAAGCTTGACCGTTTCAGTCTGGACTCTCTCGACTGAGTGGAAGGCAAAGTGAAAGAAAAGACAGAGGAGGGAAAAAAGAAAGAGAGATCAGTGGCCCATCCAGACCCTGAGCAGTTGATCACAGAGGATAACGAGATTGTCAGAGAGAAATCAGGGACTTCTCTGAAAGAAAGAAAGAAAGAAAGACAGAAAAAAGGCCAACCGCCATGAAGACTCACTGTGGTGGCAGCTAGTGTGTCAATGGACATCTAAAAGAAATGGAAAAAAAAAGAAAAGAAAAAAAAAAACCACGAAAATCTTGGCATGTCTTAGGGCAGACACAAAAGATGGCAACCGGTTAAATGATGCCAACATGGCAGGGGTTGGCATGGGCGCTGGGGCATGAGGTCGTGGCGGCTGCCCTCGCATGGATAGCTGCTATTTTGGCACACACGCGCTGACGCAAGCAGAGCCCGGGCGGTGCCGAACCAGTGCCAGCAAGCCGGCCGCTGTGAAGCGAGAGGAGATACGTTTGTCATGGGTGTTTTTTTTTTTGTTTTTTTTTTAGGAGCAGTAGGAGAGGAAGGTTGTTTAAGTGTGCGTATGAGAGAGAGAGAGAGAGAGAGAGAGAGAGCGCACACAAGTGCAATGTGAGGGAAGAGAGATTCTAGATCACAATCCCATCCTAAAGTAATTTCCTCACTGTACACGGGCCCATGTTCACCCTGTTCTCACCCAGCTGTTGTTTCCTTGCTCAGAAACCAGCGCAGCTACATCGCTCAGTGGGGATTCTTCAAAGGTCAAACCAAGGCTGTTAAACTCCTGCCTCATGTCTCACAAGCCAGTTTTGCAGATGCAAATCGCCAAACTTGAACAGATTACCTACTTCACTCGTTTACTGACAAATAATACCTCTGACACAGATCCAGAAGAAAAAAAGATTCCTTGAAAATAAAAAAAAGTACTCGTAGATCAGACTAGCCCGAGGTTTATTATACACACATCGTCACTGACACATTTAGCTAACGATGAGAGCGAGAGTTTGTGGTTTGACTTTGGGTCTCGTAACTCCGCCCCTTTTCACAATGACGATGATCATGAAATGAGTGAGAATGTGACTGAGTAAATAAATGAGAGAGAGAAAGAGAGAGTGTGTGTGTGTGTGTTAGTGAGAGAGAGAGAGAGACAGACAGACAAGGAGAGTGTGTGAGTGTGTGAGAGAGAGAGAGAGAGAGAGAGAGAGAGGGAGATGACACTAAGTCTTATCAGAGGCCTACAGATGGCGGTCCCGGATCAATGCACATGCGCCGCGATCAATGCATTTGATAAGGAATTAGGAAGAAAACTGTACATGCTATCAAAGGAGTTGTACATGGCATAATTATGATGGCGCGTGTGCGTGCTGTTGATACGGCGCCTGCGCTAAAGCAGCATGATTAATGCCAGAGATAGAGAGAGAGCGGAAAGAGATGGCTTGTGGGTTAAAAAAAAAAAAGCCCCCCCCTTAACCATCCTGCCAGAAAGATGGAGGAAAAAGAAATCATGTCAAAGTCTTCAGAATTCATCTAGAGAGAGAAGGGGGTGGGGGGGGAGGGGCTGTTTATTTTTAAATATATGGAGTGGGGGTGGATGGGGGTTAGAGGCCAGGTTTGTCCTACCTGAGATGATGACATCCGACATGTTTACAACTCCTAATGCTTTATAAAGGCTTCATAACACTATATGTCTCATATACACATCTCATAGCAGTTCATCACTTAATGACACGTATTAATGGCACGTTAAAGTGCCACGTCTATCGCAAGTATTATTGGCACGTGTATGTACAGTACACGCGCACACACAGAATCATGTCTTAGTGAAGACACGTTTTTACACATGTTCACAGCTCTGTGTGTGTGTGTAAAGTTCTGTCAAGCAGGAAACCTTCAGCTCTGAGGCGTCTGGCTGTCACAGGACGAGATAATTGGACAGAAAAAAGACCCGTTCACAGACAGTTCTCTTGTGAGCATACCCTTTTGCAAAATTCGCAAATACTAATGCCTTTGTCATTTACTGAAAATAAGGAATTGAACACACAAGCTACTATTTATGCATGTATACACACACGCACTCGCCCTCCACACTCCTGCTTGAGTTTGTATCTTCACTGAGACTTTGTCATCACATTAGTTACATCAGCATTCTACACACCAATCCACTTTACAATGTGTTAATAGTCTAGAGTTAATATAGACAATCTATCATGTTCAATTAAACCAACCCCTCTCTCTCTATCTGTGTGTGTGCGTGTGTGTGTGTGTGTGTGTGTGCGTGTGTGTGTGTGTGTGTGTGTGTGTGTGTGTGTGTGTGTAGAGACAAAGCAGAAATCAGTCAACGCGCCGGATTGAACAGCTGTAATTTCACATTAAAATGAGCAGAGGCAATCGGCTGTGCTTAAAGTGTACGTTTTTATCCCTCATATTTTATTCATAGGATGCAACTCTATTATAAGTTTCCAGTGTATGTATACGTGTGTGTGTGTGTGTGTGTGTGTGTGTGTGTCAGTAAGAATGAAAAACGTACAAGTAAACAAGGAGTCATTTGTGTTTATTTGAAACTGAGTATAGACGAAGAAATGAATGAAAGCGAGAGAGAGAGAGAGTGTTGTGTCTGGGCCGTCCCTTAGTTGTAGCTGAAATGTTCCACAATAGTTCTAATGTGTTTTTTTCCTTCTGATTTTATGAAGTAACACGGCTGTAAGTAAAGAGCTTGTAGAAATAGTTAAAAGGTTAAAGCTAAAAACAAGTTGATTGGCCGTGCTCTCTCTCAGGAGGCTCACTTGCGCCCCCACGTCAATCACAGTGACACTAACCAATCATGGGTGTCTGTGAGATCAACCGAGTGGAAGTGAGCACCCTAACAAGACGGGAGGGAATTAGAATGAAAATCTGGGAAAATACTGTAACATATGTGCAACATACTTATATATAAATATATGTAAAGCAGAATGTTTTTATTATTATTAATATCCCTGATTATCAAATATTTTTGTATTTAAAATGTAGTGACAAAAGTGCTTTATCAGTGGTCTCTCACATGCTTTACCTCCCTTGATCTCAGCACACACACACACACACACACACACACACACACACACACACACACCATGCAGTCGAGTTGTATCCATATTCACTTGCTTGCATCACTTTCTATCAGAAAGGGTCACGTGGGAAATTGTGGGAAAAAAATAATAATGAAGTGGCACTGCTGAAGCTCACTAATACACTAATGTTTGTGAATCTGGGTGAGACGGGCCGGCTGAGACCCCGGTGAGTCAAAGAAAAAAAAGTTGATGCTCTATTTAGGACAAATTGATCTGGGAACTGATCTCAGGTCTGCTGTAACAACAAACATCACTAACACACTCACCAGTGAACATTCACCCTTTATATTCACTTTAAACATGATTTAATGTTGGTACAAAAGCACGAGTGCAAAATTACTTTAATACTTTAACCTTATTATAAAGTAAAAAATATATAGAAGTGATGAAATAAATATTAAGAATTTGAAATGATCGAGTAACACATAAGGTTCCATATTTATTTTATGTTATTATTTTTTTACTTTCAGTGAAATATTTATTTATTATAGTTGTGTTTTTTAGAGGTAGCTGTCCAAACCTGCCTGGCCCTACAGTATGTTTAAAAGTACTTGCCCCCTTTGGTAAATCATGAATAAACTGTGATTTTCTTTGGACAGCTGAGTTAAATTTCACTTGCCACACCAAGGGCCTGATTAGAACCTGTCTGACAAAGTAAAACACGATTAAAGATCTCAAAAAACAACAACATTATCTAAAGAAATTTAACAACAGAGTAGAAAGTAACTGACACGAATTAGTCTGGAAACGGTTACACAGTCATTTTTCTAAGGCTTTTAGACTCCAACAATGCACAGTAAGAATCATTATCCACACATAGGGGGGAAAAGAAAACAGTGGAAAAGTGTTGAACCTTCTCAGGAGAGACCGGCCTACCAGAATTACTCCAAGAGCACGACGGCGCCTCATCTACGAGATCATACAAGAACCCAGAAGGATATCTAAAGAACTGAAGGCCTCCTTTTCCTCAGTTAAGGTCAGTGCTCATGGTTCAACAATAATAAAGAAACCGGGGGGACAAAAATGGCATCCATGTGAGAGTTCGAGGCGAAAGCTTCTGCTGACCAGAAAGCTCATGAAGGCTCGTCTCACGCATCACTTTGGGGGCAAATATTAAAATTATGTAAACTTATTTAAACTTTGTACTTTTTATTTCAGTATGAGAAGACGACATTACTTCTAAAACGAGAACGATTGTCCCAACACTTTTATTACCAAAGCAGCTCGGGAAAAAAAAATGGTGGACAAACCACTGTGGGAATACACAAGAGATGTCTCTGTCTCACATGTTCTCTCTCTCTCTCCCTCTCTTTCTCTCTCACACACACTCACACACACACACACACACACACACACACACACACACACACACACACACACACACAGGGAAGCTGGCATAAGTTCAAAGGTTTGTTCTGTCTCTCCCCTACAGAGGGGGTCACGGGCATCTCGGAAAAGTCACTTCAACAGAGAGAGAGAAGAGAGAGAGAGAGAGAAGAGAGAGAGAGAAGAAAAAGAGAGAGAGAAAGAAGGAGGGGCCCCATCGGTATGAAGTCCAATTAAACTAATCATAACGAGCCACTGAGCATGAGGGAGATCACCTGGAATCCCCCCACTGCCCTCCCGTTACCCCTCTTGCCCTGCTCTCTCTCTCTCTCTCTTCCTCACGTTTTCTTTCTGTCATAATTACCCTGGCCAGAGTTGTGTGAAATTACCCCTCTGATCAGCTGCTGCTTCAGAAACCTGGCTCCGAGCGCTCCACAATTGAACTCAACACATACATAAACATTATTCCCACCTTTCTCTACTTCTTCCCTGCTCTCGTCCATCACTCCATCTTTTATTTCTCTTACAAGGACAAATACAGACAGGAAAGACAGATGAGGAAAGCCTAATGTATGGTGGTGTGTGTGTGTGTGTGTGTGTGTGTGTGTAAGGGCACATAGCGTTTTAATGATTGCTCATTAATTACTCATTATAGCCAGTGGCTCTGTGTGTATGTATGCGTGTGTGTGTGAGTGTGTGAGTGTGTGTACATGTGGTGTCAGACTTCCACCCCTAATAGATTGTGAAGGCCACCTACCTACAGCCATCAGGACCAGAACAAAACCATCATTACTGTGACGCCTTTATCAAAGACCCAAAACACACACACACACACACACACACACACACACACACACACGAAAACCGAAGAACAGAAGGGGTGAACTTAGATCAAAGGCAGAAGCTTCATGCTGGATGCTGGAACCAAATTAGCATGGCATGCTGGAAAGCGGCTGACAGACACAGACACAGACACACACACACGCTGTTGATGAGAGGGGAGGGATTAGTGACGCGACCAGTGAAACACACCAGCAGTCACAGACAAAGACACAGACTAAAAACACACACACACACACACACACACACACACACACACACACACACACGGTGGCTCAGTGGTTAAGATTCTGAGCTAGTGATCAGATGGTTGTGAGTTCAAATCCCAGGACTGCCCGAGTGCCCTGGCTGACACCCCTGAGCCTCACCTGATCGGGTTGAAGACGACGTGGATAAAATAAAATTTACTAAATAATGAAGATACAAATGTAAATGACTATATACAGCCATATAAGTAAATCTCACACACATTCCCAAACACATTACTGTACGTCCTAATCAAACATTGTCTCAGGTGTTGTGAAATCAAGACCCGTGGCATTGGAATGTAATGAGACGTGTGTAAGACATGACTAAAAGTGAGAACTGAGGGTAGACACGCAGGAATGTTTGTTAGTTAGAATTGATCTGTGAACTAAAGCTGTTTCAGCAGAATATAATCCATCACAGAGCAGCATCACTCAAACACAGCAGAAATAACTGATCATACACTAAAGGTGACAAATATAGAGGCCACACCCCCTTGACTAGGACAACTGAGACCAGTCCTCATTTACAGGGACTGAACTACAGAAGCCTGCGTTCCTTTACTGTGACAGACCTATAAGGCCACGCCTTCTTCACTGGGACTGACACATGAGGCCACGCCTCCTCCACTGACGATGACAGACACACGAGGCCCCGCCTCCTCCACTGATGACAGACACACAAGGCCACGCCCCCTTCGCTGGGGCTGACGGACGCACGAGGCCGCACCTTCTTTGCTTAGGGCTGACGGACACACGCGGCCACGCCTCCTTCACTGGGGCTGACGGACACACGCGGCCACGCCCTCTTCGCTGGGGCTGACGGACACACAAGGCCCCGCCTCCTTCGCTGGGGCTGACGGACACACAAGGCCACGCTTCCTTCGCTGGGGCTGACTGACATATGAGGCCACGCCTCCTTCGCTGGGGCTGACGGACATATGAGGCCACGCCTCCTTCACTGCTGAGACTTTGATCTGTAGGAATTGGACTCTGCAGCTCTTGTAAATTTACATCAAACAGAAGAACATGAGAATCCAGTAACTGTAAGGAAACAGAGGTTATTTTTCCTAAGTGAGCTGATACTGAAGATCAGTAGATCTGAAAACCAAAAGATTCAGATGACGAAAAAAGTCTTTATTGAGCTTTATTACATTGTGCCCTGTCTTGTCTGCCACTGCTCACACTTCCGTTCCCATTATCCCCTCATCTGTCCATCTTGTCTTCCTTTACCCCTCGTAATTGAATTAAAATTGTCCTTATGCACGCTGTGTTCGGCAGGGCCGCGTCTTGCAGAGGGCCCCGCGGCATGAGATAACACCCCCCTGCTCCCCTAATCAAAACAAGACATCGCTGAATCTAATCTAAATCGCTGCCAATTATCAGCGTGCCGAGGTCCACGCCAGCCTCTGATCAATGTTTTCTATTAAAAAAGCCAAACGATTCAATATGCCAGCGCGCTAATGCAACCGAGGCTCATTAGCACCGTTGTCCTTGGGAGAGATGCGCACATGCACGGTTAATTTGCGGCTAATCTACGAAACGGCAAACTGTTTCCCCTTCACCAACTCGTAGAGGACTTATGTTAAAGAGCCAGGAGGCGGGGTGAGAACAGCACTTTGAAAATCGACGCCTTTATTTTATTTTAGAAAAAAAAGACAGAGCCGCAAGGTTTAGATCCAGGACCAGCATTACACTTTAATACTGTATCTCCTGTCCATTACTAAAAACATCCCACTACCTAATTCAAGGACGTCTCGCTTTCTATCCCTCTCGTGCAAAGGCTCGCTTTATGATATTACATTACTACCAGAGGTGTGTGCTACTTTCTCAACAAATGCTGTGAGAATAATCAGACCGTGTTTACTGATGCTTTGAAAAATTTCCTGATGGAGTTTTCAAGAGTTGTAAAAACTTTGCCCACATCAGTGTGAGTGTTTATAGAGGAGTGTAAAAGTCTCTTCATCTGACGTACTCCCTTACCCATACTGTAGCTCATACAGTTAATGTATTAATCTCACATCCTTTATATTCTTATTTATACTGAATGAATAATCCAAATAAATGATTAGATAATGACGATAATGCACGGTAACAGCACTGCGATGTTTAACTATATGTATCACTCGTCCCAGGTGTTTTATAATTGTTAAACTACACTTACTGTAGCATGGGTGAAAGTGGGTCTGTACGGTGTGCAGTACTGAGGAGAGAGCTGCTGCATGCCAAAACCCACATTTAAAACCATTCACAGAAGCGCGTTCAGCAAGAACAGACATTTGATAATGTCATGTCATTTAAAAAACACTTTTTACCGCCTTACTTCTAAATTGTTCCAAATCCTTCTCTAACCCCTAATCACCATGTTGTGTGTAAAACAAGCGATCGTACACCCTACATAGGACACTAGCTTTCCATTTAACACTATTTGGGATTTAACCTTGGAACCCAAAAGTTAACGTAGCTGATATTAATTAGTTCCACCAGTTGTGAAAGGATATGTTTTGGCGGAGCTAATATCTGGTTAAATAAACAAACAAACCAATTTGTGGATATTAAATTGCGTTTGTGGAACCGTCGTATAAAAGCAATATCACACCTGTAGGTATCACAACTCTGCTGAACTCCCTCTCATGTGATATTTCTTAAGTAGAATAAAACATTTCTATCAATCTCACTCTTTAGCTTCATCTGCAATCTGTGTATTCTTATAATGTGTGTGTATAATTAATAAAAACACCCGCACCACCATGCTGCAGATGCGGGACATGATGGGATTTAGTGACATAATAATATTTAAAGGTCTACTATGCAGGAATAAGTTTATTTCATGTAGACTGTGGGCGTGCACCTAAACAGGACGGTATCTTCAGTCCATTAGCAGCTACATGCTATTCATTTTCAACTAATTACACAAACATCAGAGATAACATACAGACAGGATGGTCACACACAGACACACACGAGAGCCTGATCACCTTTGACTTGATGTGTAGAGTGTGTGTGTGTATCAATTATCAATGATGAACACTCCTAAGCATGAGGGGCGATAATTACATAAGCAACACACTGCTACTCAGTCATGGGGTGTTTTGCTCGAGAGCTTTGAAAATCATACAGCTGAAGATACACATGACAGAGATTAGGTGGCATTTGTCTGATGTTTAGCTGTTCAGTTTCAGTTGATCAAACCGTAGTGTCTCCTCAGACGCCTGCTCTTGCCTGACACAAGAAATGCGATGTGGTATTCCCCTGCTCTGTCTCACTGTCCTCTGTTTTGGCAGGTTCTGCATTCTGAGATGCTTTTCTGCTGGACACGGGTGTACAAGGTAGTGACTCTGGGTACTTTAGCCTTCCTATGAGTTTCGTTCTGAAAAATTGCTGTTAACTTACATTTTTTTCTTAATCCATTCATCTTTCTGATGCGATCATTAAATAAAACTCTTGATCTGTTATCTGCATGACCATGCTACGTGATTGGCTAAACAAGTAGGTCTTTCTACTTTTAACATGTATATGCATGAACGGAATATAAATCAATCGAGCGTTGACTCACGTCTATGACCTGTGGTGGGCGTGTGTGTGTAGGCGAGGTGGTGCTTGGGACGGTTTTGTTCCTGGCTTTCAGGGCGGCATCTCTGCGAGCCTGCTCCAGCAGGAGGCGAGCTCTCTCCTTCAGCTCCTCCTGACGAGACTGCACTTTCTGAAAAGGAAAGTAATAAAAAAATTAAAACCATGAATTTCGTTTAGCCAGGATTATATTTATGCTGTGTTGCTTGCTTGTTATATGCGCGCTTCTGCAATTCAACATGCGGCTGGAAATGTACTATAAATAGCTCATGCTGTGATGAAGATTTATCACGACAAAAAGATTTGAATCCAAGCAGAAAGCAGAATTATGAAGTGCTGAAAATGTTTAGCTATTAATCAACACACATACACAGGCATATATAATGAAACCAATCTATGGCTCAAACTTGGTCATAATTATTTATCCGCGTTAAAAAACAAGTAGTTCGTTAAGATTTCTAGATTAATCCCATGTGTTAACGTGTTAATATTGACATGTGCGTGTGTGTATAGATGGAAGTTTGGATAAAACCAGACACGGAAAAAGAATGTAAAAAAAGTGAAGCAGTTGGCACAAGCTACTTTTATAGCACTTACTGGAGACCCCTGGACATCTGTGAGTAACCGTAACTACCTCGGTGTAACAGCACATCCAAGTTTATCATTTGAAAAATTATATTTTAACAGTTGTAAACTGTTAGTGTTTGAGATATTATAAACCAGCATAATCTGTTTTTTAACCAGTTTGCTAAATGCATTTCTTTATTGTTTATTGAATGTTTATAATAAGTAAATCTTAGGCTATTTAAAAATTGTAATTAATCCACACTACGACCATGATTTAACAAGATCAAAGTTTTTAATTGATTGACAGCTAGAATATATGTACGTGTGTGTATGTATGTATGTGTGTGTATGTACAGTGTGTGTGTGTCTGTGTGTGTAAATATGTATGTGTGCGTGCGTGCATGTATGTGTGTGTATATGTGTGTACGCATGTATGTATGTATTTGTGTATGTATATATGTGTGTATGTATGTACAGTATGCATGTATGTGTGTGTGTGTGTGTATGCATGTATGTATGTATTTGTGTATGTATATATGTGTGTGTGTATGTACAGTATGCATGTATGTGTGTACGTGTGTGTATGTATGTGTATATGTATGTGTATGTGTGTGTATGTACAGTATGTGTGTGCGTGTATATATGTATGTGTGTATATATATATGTATGCAGGTGTGTGTGTATATATATGTGTGTATGCATGTATATATGCTTGTGTGTATGTACAGTATGTATGCATGTGTGTGTGTGTGTGTATGTATGTATGTGTGTGAGATGTGTGTGTGTATGTAATTAAAAATATACAACATAAAACAATAAAAAATTATTATTAATTTGCGATTAAAATTAAGTATTGTGTTGAGATTTCTAGAGTGATCCCATTCGTTAACGTGTTAATATTGACGTGTCAATACTCAATAAAATTTTATTTGTATATCGCTTTTAACAATTGTCAGTCGCAAAGCAACTTTACACAATCAAAAGAATTAACGTGTGTGTGTATGTATGTATGTATGTATGTATGTATGTGTGTGTGTACGTATGTATGTGCATGTACAGCATAATAAATAATGATGAATATCGTGTGCTTGCCTTTTCGTTGCTGGTGGACGCAGGAAGAGGCGCAGCATCCTGAAAGATAAACACCAGACAAACAGGTGAGAGACAGGTGGTGTTCAGGGTTTTGCCGTGTTGTTACTGGTTTAATTCGTTAAGCTCTGACGATGAACCTTCACTGACATCATCGCATTGACCAGACTAACACAGCTATCTTCAGACATCCACATGCACACTGTGTGCGTCCACAAACACACATCTGTTAAGGTCTTTTGTGGTTCCTGGTTATGCCAAGCGTGAAATTAAGGCGTGTGTGTGTTTGTGTGCTAAAGACAGACACAATATGAGGAAGTCCAGGTGTACAGTACAAGGATGAGTATGTATATGGATGTATGAGGAAATTAAAAGGTGTCTTTTTTGAGTTTGTAAGTTTGCATAACAAAACTCAAGATGAACTAAACTTCCTCAAATTTCTGTTTTATTTAAATTCTGACAAAGTATTAGAATAGCTGTTTATTATATACATGCTGCGTTACAACTACATGTGTTCCTGCGCCTTTAGATGAATCAGGTTTGACCATGAAGCAAGTGTACAATTTTTTTGTTGTTTTTTTCAGACCCTCAACTTGGAAACGATCAGACAGCAGTACATGTTGAGTTAGGTTACAAATCTGGCAAGTGTAAAGGTCATATGAAAGCATGAGAAAGTTCCCTGAGCTCTCGTGAACTGCTCGTGTGGGCGGAGTCATCCCTGGGGTGGAAAAAAAAGAAGCCACGCCCAGCAAGAGAGAAACATTTCATGACAAAATAAAGTCGATCGCTGAGAAGTACTTTGTATTGATCTGCGGTGACGAAGTGAAGCCGAACCACGTTAGCAAAAATAAATAAATGCCCCCGGAGCTGCAGTTTTTTCCTTTAAATCGTCACTCGTCTGTATGTGTGCGTGTGTGTGTGTGTGAGAGGGAGATAAATAAGGGTATGAAGCAGGAGGCTGTAGAGATGAGGCGAGGCTGTGGAGCGTGGCGAGCTGCAGGCGGGAGGAATATTGCGCAGGCTGCATTAATCACACGTCAGCCCCGTGATGACAAAAAGCCAATCACACTTAGTATGAGACGAAGTGACAGAGGGGGAACGGGCGGTGTGATAGCACAAACAGCTTACAGCTGCACGACCCAACAAGGGGAAGGAGGGGAAAGAAGAAGAAGAAGAAGAAGAAGAAGAAAAAAAAGAAAACGCTAAGGTGGGTTGACTGAGGATGTGCTTGCATATGTATACTAATGTGGATTCGTTCTGTGTGTGCATGGGTACGCACACGTTTCCTCACGTGCATTAGGGGGAAATTTATTCATCCGACATTTTTACATATGATTGGCTTGTGTTTGTGATTTAGTGATTTACATGTATAGTTCTGTGTGTAAAAAAAAGTAAAAAAAAAATGGATACATCTATACAACAAAACATACAAACAACAAAAAAAGAAACGAGATAGAAAATACAGACTAAAGAAGCAGCTACACTTTGTGCCTTTTCACAACCTTCTCTATCAACTGCAATATAATCAAGCGTCATAGAGATTGTTAAAAACAAACAAACAAAAACCTTCAGAATGATTGACGGCCAATCACAGCATAGTATAAGGAAAAGGGCAGGAATGAGCAGCGCATCGTGCCCAGTCCAGTTTAGGTTATTATGGGATTCTTAAAAGTACCTTGATTTTGTAAACATCCCAATCTGATATTGATTTTAGTTACAGTTTAAAATAAAAGATAGCAAATAATTTACTCCTGACCACGCAGGATGATGTGCTGCCTGCTAATGTTGGAATAGTTTAGAGTGCACAAAACATTCTCATCCTGTCTGCTTTTCCTTTTCCTTCCCTCAGACAGGATGTCGCACATCCTAATAGTCATGTGACTGCAAACAAACCTCTGTGCAAACAATTTAAAGTGACAGGAGAGGAAACAGTAGTCATGTAATGGTAATGTGTAGGCTGTTGCCTCACACTTTCGACAAAATCATATAAAAAAGCCCAGAAATGTGTGCAAATAAATGTGAGCGATATCGGTATTGACTTGTGATCGACTCATTGACATGATGCCTAACTACGTTTTGTGAAGACTGTATCGGTTGGACATCAGATTCTTTAGGGCAAAAATATTTGGGACTTTTTACAGGTGAATGCATCGATCTGGATGATGTTGAGAACAAAATAAACCTGATTAATAAAAAACTTTGTGCTCTTCTAAGGATCTGACGACTTTTAACTCGCTCATTAACTTAGATGCTTAAAATATTTGGACTGGTGATAAATTTAACAGATAACTAAGCTCTCTAGATACAATGTTACATACACTGCACATTACTTTTGATGATAAGCTGGCGGTATAAGTGAGGACAATCACCGACAATGTTACCGATAATTAATGGTAAATACTGCGCCGTGTGTGTGTGCGTGTCTAACAGATGTGTACTTGCACTTGTGTGCTTTTTGACAGGTATGTGTTAATCAGTGTATGTATTCTTGAAGAACTGTGGGCTTTACACCCTTGTTTATGTTTGTCTGAAACTTTTTACAGTTTACACTGCGCACCTGATACACATACATACTGTATAATTGCAGGTCTTGCAATCTGACTCCAGAAATAACCCGTGTCCTGGCAGGTGGAGGGATTCGCGTAGGGAAGCCGAGTAGGTGTTTACCTGGGTGTGTTTGTTGGGCACGTCCGTATGGTTGGTCTGTAACGAGCTGCTCTGTTTTGTCGTGATCTCTACTTCGTTCTGGTTAACACTCCTCTTCTTGTTCACGTCTGCGTCTCGGTTGTAGCTGAAGCCGACTGTGTGCGCGTGTGAAACAGGGGCCTGGGGTTGCGCTCCTCCCTCTGAAGGCACCCTCTCTTTTTCCTTCTCCCTTTCTCTCCCTGCATCGATCACGTCCTCTTTCACCTCTGGCGACGTGTCGGCTCTGGAAGAATCGAGGTTCGTTTTGATCGCCGCTGAGGACGGACAGGGAGGTGTTTCTGATAACCCGGTGTCTTCTGGCTCCTCCCCTTCCTCATCGGGCTGGGGTTTTTGTGTCTGGTTGTGAAGCTCGGCGTAGAAGGTATCGTGAGCCACGGAGCTCTCCGTGTCGGTGTGGAAATCGCCCACCTTGTAGGTGCTGCGGCCGGCCTGGGCCTCGATCTGCAACACGCTCAGCTCCTGGCCGCTGAAGTGAGCGCGGATCTGGTACAGGTACGTCATCACCGTCAGCTTGTCTGGGATCGCCAGAAGAACCATGTCGGCCGGCTCCAGCAGCCGAGAGATGCCCAGGCTGGCAAAGCCGTCGTAGGCCTGCATTACATACACACACATAACGCACAGTTCAACACACATTACCTCAGAGATGTAAACAAACCTGAAATTATGTCATTTTCAAAAAGAGACGAGCAACATTCATGGGTACAAACTGAACTATTTAAACCAAGTAATTAGTGATTTACCACAAGTGTCATCATCTAACAGTATGTATAACATGGGTTAAAGTAAAATCCACCTCTACTACTGGGAGTCCTGAGATTCCAGAGAGCCGCTGCACTACAGACAGTTTTTTTTCCATACATTTATAAGATCTGCTACAGTAATTTAGAATGGGTGTTCAAGTCAAACCGGGACTTGAGATGACATTTCTAGTGAATATGTGTGTCCCATGAACATTCGGTGAGTGGAACGTCTGATCCTTGACAATCATTCACCAACACGCACTTGCATGTTACAGGAACTCGGCTGGGAGTTATCGCCACAGTCCTGACCTCTCTCCAAGCCATTTACACATGTTGAAGGAGTTCCTGGGAGGCCAGCGACTTCCGATCATGGCTTTTGCGTACGGAAAAAACTTTCTATCTTGATGGTATCCAGGCACTGGGATAAGTTTATTAGTGTAGCAGGGGATTATTAAAAAAAAAAAAAAAAAAAAAAAAATTGAGTTTTTATTCTCATAACTGTGTTCTGTTATTCTACACATTAAAAAGTTCCGCTTTGATTTGAACAACCCTTGGTTTTTAGTTCAGGTGGGTTTGCATCCAGAGCACAGTTGACCAGCTGACAACCCCTGTTGTGGCGCATAAGGTGCTGAGAGGGGGGTAAATATTGGGCATGGATATTAAATAAGTGTAGGATGTAGGGTGTATGGCGAGAGTGCATGACTAGATTTGGAACAAGACAAGCAGAGATCGGTGGGCGGCAGAAGGCCGAGACAGCTAATGTCAAGGATGGTTCTCTCTGATAAGAGCTCGATATGAAGAAACACTAAACTAATCCCTCCTCAGTCTTATCATATACACACATCTCTCTCTCTCCACACACACTTCTACATTCTAGCCTGTCTGTGTCTATCAAGTGTAATTACACTGATTTGTCCTGATGTGAAATACAGACAGATAATCAAATAGGGAGGGAAAAAAACCCTCTCAATCCCTGATCAGATGATAGAGACGGAGTGATGGAGAGAAAGAGAGATTGAAAGAAGCCGGAGTGATAGAAAGAGAAGGAAATCACTTTCGTCAACTCATTTGGACAGAGAAATGCTTTAAATTGCTTGTCTTTTTGTCCCCTCTCTTGCTTTATCAAGTCTTGTATCAGCAGCGCGGTTAATTCCAGGTTACTGACAAGAGACGGGCATTGTCTACGCATTTCTCTCCTGTTTTTCCGCCAGAGTTTATCAGGCTTCTCTCTCCAGCAGTGTGTTTGTGTCTGTATCAAAACTAAGCTCTTTCTCAATTTAAAATTAATTATAACTTTCTCCCTCTGATCAGGACACATGAATGGGAGGAGAGAGAAAACAAAGAGGGAGACCTGTAGATGTTTCTGTTTGCTTATTAAAGGGTTATATATATATATATATATATATATATATATATATATATATATATATATATATATATATATATATATATATATATAAAATAAAACACACAGTATCAGCCAAAAGTTTGGACACACCTTCTAATTCAGTGTTTTTTGTTTAGTGATTTATTTTCTATAATCTGAAACAATACTGGAGATTTCAAAACTATGAAATAACACACGAGTTGTCAGTTGGTATTTTAAGACGTAAAGGTCAGCTGTTCTGGATCAGGTCTTGCAAGAACAGTATTGTGTCAAGTGTGTTTGTAAAACCCATCAAGCTCCATGATGAAACTGTCTCTCATGAAGACCTTCCCGAGGAAAGCAAGACCAGAACTGACCTCTGCTGCAGAGGAGAAGTTCATTTAGAGTCACCAGCCTCAGAAATCACCAATTAATAACCAGCACCTCAGATTAGAGCCGTTATGAAGAAGCTTTACAGAGCAGAAGTAGCAGATACATCTCAATATCAACTGTTCAAAAGAGATTTTTGTGTATTTTGGAACGCCTTCAGCATTGTTTTACAGTGTAGAAGAAAATAATCAGGAAAAATATAACAATTTAATTTATTACTTCATCTTTCAATCATACTTACTTTTATACCTCTTAATTGAATTTGCACATTTTATGTCATTTATATATTATTTTATATATATCTGTAACCTTTGTAAATCTATAAACTTGTGTATTCCATTTAAAATTTTTTTTTAATCATTTAGATTTTTATTTCATCTTATTTTGTTATTGGAAATGTTATCTTTTTAACTGTATTCAATATGTATGCAATTGTCCTTTATTGTAGTGAAACATTTCTATTATATCCTTTTAATTTTAGGTCACGGCTATTGTGTAAGAATTTCACTACATATCATACTGCTCATGGTTGTTTACATGACAAAATATGAATTTTAATGTGTACCTGAAATTTTTCCACATATTTCCTACTCATTTCAAATTTTCTTTTTTTAATTCTGTTAAGCTGCTTTGAGACAATGACCCATTATTAAAAGCTTTTAATTAAAATTGAATTAGAAGGTGTGTCCAAACTTTTTACCTGTACT